>NW_022631024.1:12175344-12775344 GCF_010015895.1 Lontra canadensis | reverse complement strand
CCTACTTGTGATCTCTGTCAAATAAATAAATAAAAATCTTTTAAAAAAGACATAAGGATAACTACTCAGGTAAGAGAAAGAGAATATAATAACTTATGAGCCAATTAAAAGGAAAACAGAAAATGATTAATTCAATGGAAGGCAGGAAGAAAGGAAAGAACAAAGAAAAAAACTCAGTGAAGAGACACATACAGACACAAAATAGATGTTTTAGCATATGTGCTGCTGAAGCGAGCATACAAAATAGAAGTTAGAAATAATTATAAATAAAATGATAATCACAATAAATGTAAATGCATTAAATTCACCCATTAAAAGATACAGTTTTTCAGATTTGTTTGAAAAATTCAGCTACATATCTGGGACACCTGGGTAGCTCAGTTGGTTAAGTGTCTGACTTTTGATTTCTGCTCAGGTCATGATCTCAGGGGCATGAGATCAAGCCCCCTTGCAGGCTCAGCACTAAGCTCAGAGTCTGCTTGGGATTCTCTCTCTTTCTGCCCCTCTCCCCACTCACATGTGTTTTCTCTAAAATGAAAAAAAAAAATTTAAACAAATTCAGCTACATATCCTATTTATACCTTAAAAAATGAAATAGGTAATAGTAAATGCATAGACAGAAATATACAGTAATAAGTAGATACCAACCAAAAGGCAGCTGGTATAACAATGTTCATACTAAATGAAGTAAGCTTTAAAGAAAAGAGGATTTTTTTTTTTTTTAAAGAAAAGAGGATTAAGAAAAGTGGGTGAACTTCCCAGGAGAAGATAACACTGAACTTGATATAGCCTAAAATGCATTAAGCAGAAATTGACAAATCCCCAGTTATACTAGATTTTAACATGTTTGAGATGGAATAAGAAAAAAAAAACTAGTAAGGATAAAGAAGACATCAGAGACTACAGTATTAACTATTAGTTATATAAAGAACCCCTGTAGAATTCTGTATGTAGCAAATGGAGAATATATATTCTCCTCATGTATATATGGAATGCTTATAAATATCAACCTATTCTCTTTTTTTTTAAGATTTTATTTATTTATTTGACAGAGGGAGATCACAAGTAGGCAGAGAAGTAGGCAGAGAGAGAGAGAGAAGGAAGCAGGCTTCCTGCTGAGCAGAGAGCCCAATGTGGGGCTTGATTCCAGGACCCTGGGATTATGACCTGAGCTGAAGGTGGAGGCTTTAACCCACTGAGCCACCCAGGTGCCCTCAACCTATTCTATCACATAAAAGAAGACTCAAAAAATAATGAAGAAATACTATCCCACAGAACTCGTGAAATTAGAATTTAATAATAAAGGAGAGCTGGAGTGGGAAAACATCTCTAAATAATTAATGGATTAAAGAAGAGTTTATAACATCAACTTTACATATTTATAACTGAAAAAAAACCCCCAAATATTTATAAAGGAACAATTAAAACTCTACATGCCAAAACTTGTAGATAGTGTCAAAGTGGATATTGGAGAGAAAATTACAGCCTCAAAATAACTTGAACCAAATTTTCAACTCAAGTAGATTTAAAAAAAATTAACTAGAACAAAAAAACAGAAGTTCACAACAAAATCAAAAGTTAACTCTTTGAGGGATGCCTGGGTGGCTCAGTTGGTTGGACAACTGCCTTCAGCCCAGGTCATGATCCCAGAGTCCCAGGATCGAGTCCCGCATCGGGCTCCCAGCTCCACTGGGAGTCTGCTTCTCTCTCTGCCCTTCTCCTCACTCATGCTCTCTCTCTCAAATAAATAAATAAAATCTTTAAAAAAAAAGTTAACTCTTTGAAAAGACTAATAGATAATGTTAAGGTTTATGAAGGGAAAAAAGAAAATTTTAAAGAGAGACATAAGTACAGACACAATGGAGAGGAAAAGGATCATAAAGAAATGCTTCGAATGACTCTATGCTAATACACTTTAAAGTTGTATGGAATAGACAACTGCTTTATAAACCTAAAATTGATCAATATTAGCTTCAGAAAAAAAACAGAAAAAACAAATAGACCTATAACCACTTAAGAATTTGACCTAAAATAAAAACATCAGAACTTGGATATTTTCCAGATGAGTTTTACCAAAATTTCAAGAAACAGGTAATGCCTGTCTTGAACTGTTTCATGCACAGAAAGAGAATAAAGCTTCACTTCTCTCTCCTTTTCTGTGGCCAAGATAACTTTGATACTAGAATTGGAAAAAAGAGTTTGAGAAGGAAAAATGATAAGCCAGCTTCACTTAAGAACATAGATGCAAAAATCCTTTATAAAATGTAGCAAGGGGCATCTGGGTGGCTCAGTTGGTTGAGCATCTGCCTTTGGTGGGTCATGATCTCAGTGGTCCTGCGGTGGAGTCCTGAATCAGGCTCTTTGTTCAGTGGGGAGCCTGCTTCTCCCTCTGCCTGCCGCTGCCCCTGCTTGTGTGAATGCGTGCTCTCTCTCCCTGACAAATAAATTAAAAAAAAAAAAACGAGCTGTAAATAAATAAAATCTTCAAAAAAAAAATAAACAAAGATACATCCAGACAATGGAACAATATCCAGCGCTAAAAAGAAATGAATTATCCAACCATGAAACGTCAAGGAGAAAGTATAAATGCATATTGTTAGGTAAAAGAAGCCAATCTGAGAAGGTTACATACTCTTTGATTCCAATGATGTGAAATTCTGGAAAGAGAAAACTATGTAGACCAAAAAAAAAAAAAAAAAAAGAGTGGATTCCAGGGGTGGGGTGGAGAGATTTTTAGGGCAGTAAAAATACTCTGTATGCTATTATAATAATGGCCATAGGTCATTCTACATTGGTCCAAACCCACAGAATGTCCAACACCAACAGTGAACCCTAAGGTAATCTACAGACTTTGGATGACTATAATGTGTCAAAGTAGTTTCACCTTTGGTTAAAAAAAAGGTACCATTCTTGTGAATAAATATTAATAAGGGGAGGCTATCTATATGTGGGGGGAAGGAGCATAAGGAAAATCTCTGTACCTTACTCCTAATTTTGTTGTGAACACAAAACTACTCTAAAGAATTTGCCTTTTGGGGTGCCTGGGTGGCTCAGTGGGTTAAGCCTCTCCCTTCAGCTCAGATCATGATCCCAGGGTCCTGGGATGGAGCCCTGCATTGGGCCTCCTGCTCCGCGGGAAGCTTGCTTCTCCCTCTCCCAATCCCCCTGCTTGTGTTCCCTCTCTCACTGTGTTTCTATCAAATAAATAAATAAAACCTTTAAAAAAATAATAAACTGGACAAAATTGCAATAAAAAAAAGAATTTGCCTTTCAAAAAATATTGGCTTTAAAAAAAAAAAGAAGGGGTGGCTAGGTGGTTCAGTTGGTTAAGCATCTGCCTTTGGCTCAGGTCATGAACTCAGGGTCTTGGGATTGAGCCCCACATCAGGCTCCCTGCTCAGCAGGGAGCCTGCTTCTCTCTCTCCTTCAGCCTCTCCCCTGGCTTGTGCTCACTCTCCCTCTCACTCTCTTTATAAAAAAATAAATAAATAAAATCTTTAAAAAATAAAAAAAAAAAGAAAAGAAAAAAAATACATGGAAGAATGATAACAAAGGTAAGAATAGATTTGACACTATTTATTTTTTACAAAATATATCTATTAAGGAGCACCTGGCTGGCTCAGTCAGTAGAACATGTGACTCTCAGTCTCAGGGTTGTAGGTTCGAGCCCCACATTGGGTGTAGATCTTACTTAAAAAAATAAAATCTAGGGGCTCCTTGGTGGCTCAGTGGGTTAAGCCTCTGCCTTCAGCTCAGGTCATGGTCTCAGGGTCCTGGAAGGCAGCTATGCTAACCACTATACCACCAATGCTCTGGCTGTCTCAGAGTCCTGGGATCGAGCTCCACATCAGGCTCTTTGCTCAGTAGGGAGCCTGCTTCCCTCTATCTCTCTGTCTGCCTCTCTGCTTACTTGTGATCTCTCTCTCTCTGTCAAATAAATAAATAAAATCTTAAAAAAATAAAAGAAGATCTAGGGGCACCTGGGTGACTCAGTAAGTTAAGGGTCCAACTCTTGGGTTCAGCTCAGGTCATCATCTCAAGGTAGTAAGGTCAAGCCCCATGTCAGGCCCCACTTGTCCTTCTCCCTCTGCTCCTCCCTCTACTCGCTTGCTCTATCTCTCAAATAAATAAATAAAACATCTAAAAAAACACCTCTCCCTCTTCCCCTGCTCACTTGTGCTCTCTCTCAAGTAAATAAAATAATTTTTAAATAAATAAGTAAACTCTTCTAAAAATAAATACAATTTTTAAAAAGATTTTATTTATTTATTTGACAGAAATCACAAGTAGGCAGAGAGGCAGGCGAGGGGTGGGTGGTGGTGGGGGAGAAGCAGGCTCCCTGCTGAGCAGAGAACCCAATGCGGGGCTTGATCCCAGGACCCTGAGATCATGACCTGAGCCGAAGGCAGAGGCTTTAACCCACTGAGCCACCCAGGTGCCCCTAAAAATAAATACAATCTTAAAACCTTTCTCTAATTTTTTAAAATAATAAAAATAAAAATGTATCTATTTAGCTAAACACGGGACGATACAAAAGCAAGCAAAACGAAGTTTCTGCTCTTATAGGGCTTATATTGTAGTCCAAGAGGCAGACAAAAACAAACCAATAATTTATAATATGTCTGTGCTAAAAAATAAATAAATAATGTAGGGGATGTGGGGTAAAGAAAGCTGTGTGTATGTGTATGCGTGTGTTATTTTGTACAGGTTAGGGAAGGTCTCACTGATTCGATGATATTTGAAAAGGGCATGAAGGTCATGAAGGAGTGAACCAGGTGGGATAAAGTAGTTCTAGGCAGTGGGAATAGCAAGTAAAAACATCTTTTATACGATTTTTTATGTAGAAAATCCATTTAGCAATAATTGCGCCCCAGATAAACCTCATTGGCTACGATACTGCCACTGCACAAAGCTTATGCAGAAAATCCAAAAAATAGACAACATTAGAACTAAAAGAGAATTTATCAAGGTTGCCAGATACAAGATAAATACTCAAAAACCACTGGGGCTTCTATGCAACGGCAGCAACAAATTAGGACACAGAGTACGAAAAAGAAAAAGATTTCATTTACGATGGCAACAAAATCAACATAACTGTGATTAAATGTAACAGATGATACACAAGACCTATGTAAAAATGAATTCTGTATCTTTATTGATCTAATAAGATTGAATCAAATAAGATCTAATAACATCTAAAAATAACATGTAAATAAATCAGTTATGTTTACCAATGGAAAGGCTCAGTGTTGTAAAGAGAGTGAGCCTCCACATATTAATATAGAAATTAAATGGAGGGCACCTGGGTGGCTCCATCGGTTAAGTGTCTGCCTTTGGCTCAGGTTGTGATCCCAGGGTCCTGGGATTGAGTTCCACGTTGGGCTCCTTGCTCAGCAGGAAGCCTGCTTCTCTACCAGCTGCTCCCCCTGCTTGTGCTTTCTCGCTCTGTCAAATAAATAAAAAATCTTAAAAAAAAAAAAAAAGAAGAAGAAATTAAATGGAATTCCAACCAAAGGCACAGCAGTTTTCTGAAGAAACTTGGTAAACTAATCTTAAAATTCCTATGACGATAAGGGCCAAGAATATCTGAGACTATTTTGGAGAGGGACAAGAGGATAGGGAGATACTTAGCCCTACTGTATTAGGGTGATCAGTAGCTGAAACAAACAAACCTCAACATCTCTATGACTCAAACATGATAAAAGTTTATTTCTGGCTTCTATAAATCCAAAATGGGTGTTCCTGACCAGTGGGCATCTCTCCTTCAAGTGGCAAGGTGTAGACCCCTTCTTCTTCCATTTTTGGTTCCCACCTTTCAAGGCACCATGCATGTTTGCATCAAGCTGGTGGGAAAGGAAAGAGAGTGAAGGATCATGCATGAAAGTTTCTGTAGGCAATGCCTAGACATGGTATACATTGTTTCCATTCACATCACTGGCCAGAACTCACTCATGGGGCCACACCTACTGCCAGGGAGGTTGGGAGACAGAGCCCATCTGTGATCCCAAGAACAAGAAGAAGCAGGTATTGTGAAAAGCTAACCAGTCCGGGTCATATCTGCCATATGTCAAGATTTCTTATATAGATATGATCACCTAACCGGTGTGGAGTGGCACAGGGATAAACGAATAGATCGCCAGGACAAGAAACATAGCCCAGACGCAGAATTATACAAATATTGGAAGTCCCTATATGACAAGGATAGCTTCACAAGTCAGTGAGGGCAGTGGGGAACTATGTAGCATACGGCGCTGGGACAACTGGCCATCTCGGTGGGAGCCAATATAAAATAATATATATGGGGCGCCTGGGTGGCTCATTGGGTTAAAGCCTGTGCCTTCAGCTCAGGTCATGATCCCAGGGTCCCAGGATTGAGCCCCACGTCGGGCTCTCTGCTCACTGGGGAGCCTGCTTTGCCCTCTCTCTCTGTCTGCCTGTCTGCCTACCTGTGATCTCTGTCTGTCAAATAAATAAATACATAATCTTAAAAAAATATATATATGGAAGGCCATATATAAAAACCTAGGTGACTTGAGGTCCTAAATGTAAAAGAGCAAATACTTTAAAATAATTCAAAGAATTATTTCAGAGAATATCTTATGTTTTTGTTTAGGGAAAGATTTCTTGAACATGGGAAAGACAGAGAGAAAGAAGGGAGGAAACAGCAACCATGAAGGAAAAGACTGATAAATTTGACTCTCCTTTCTGCTTCATAGGTTTGTCTATTACTGTGCCCAAAGCACGGTAAAGAAAGATGTCCTCAATGAAAAAAATTCTAAAACCACAAATAAGAGAAAACATTCTCGAAGTAAAAAACTGTAAGGGATTAATGTTCAGATTACATAACAAACTTCAATAAGTTAAAGGCAAACAACCAGCAGAAGAGTGAACAAAGGACATGAACAACAAATATGCAAGAGAGGAAATGGAATTTCCTATGCAAAATTAAAAAGATGCCCAACTTCACTCATAATTGTGAAAACACACACACACAAAAGTCAACAATAAGATACCAGATCACACCAATCAAATGGGCAAAAATTTAAAAGTCTGGCAGTACCAAGTATTATTAGCAAGAATGTGGAGAAATGAAGATTCTTGCACATTGCTGGTGGGAGGGCAAATTAGTGCAAATACTTTGGAGACCAATTTGGAAATACAGCTTGACAATATACACATCCCGGGACCCAGCAATTCCTCCCCTTGGTATTATGCCCCAGAAACATTTTGCTTCTAGACATAAGGAGACAGCCTGGAAGCAGCTCATTGGAGGCTTATCTACAGTTGCAACAAAATTCAGCAACAATCTGTTTGTCTACCAATAGCAGAGGAAATTAAGACAGTGTGGTGTTTTTGTGCAATGGGCTACTCCTCCTCAGGTAAAAGGAATGAACCTGGGCTACATGTAGCAACATGAACAAATCTTAGGAAAATAATGTTGAATGAAACAATTGAGAGTGATCCCATTCATGTAAATATGTACACAATAGCAGGTTTAACCGCTCATTTAAAAATTAAACATGTACAAAATAATACTATATTTTTATGGATAGCTACATAGTGAACATATCAAAATGTGGATGGGCAGGACACACACCAGCTTAGAGTTACCTGTGAGTTAGTGCCAGTGAAGAGAGTAATGAAAAGGAATCATGATGAGAGCAAAATCAGACAGAAGCAAAATGTTCACAGTGGCTAAATAGGGGTGATGAACAGAAAGATTTTATTATATTATCCCCTATTCTTCCATATGTGTGAAATATTTTATGTTTAAAATTTTAATAAATTAATTTCTAAACATCTTAAGGAAGGATTCCGGTTGGCATATCCTGGGTCAGCTGCCCATTTATGAAGCCGTCAGCTGGAAGAAAATGGCAGTTCTGGCCATAGCTATACATATGCAGAATTCTGGGGTTGCAGACAGTGTCCTTGAGAAGGAAGAGAAGTAGCACAGACAGTACCAAAGGTGTCTACTCTGTGCTGGTCCCCAGGGCATAAGCAGCCAGGATATCTGGGAAATTAACCAGGGAGCCCATTAGAATCCCCAAGGAGCTTCCTTCAGAAATCAAACCCAAACCTGCTGAGTCAGAATTTTCCAGCCATTCACATTTCAAAAAAGCCTGCCGGTTGGTTCTGATAGGAAACCCTAGTTAAAGCATAATCATCTAAGGCCTTGGGTTCAAACCACTGTGTGGAATCCCTAGCTCAGGTGAGCAGGACCAAGTTTATACCCACCTGCCATGTGCCTGGGTAGGGACTCCTTCCCTTTGAGAGACAGCCTGTGGACAAGGGAGAAGACACACATAGGGGAACTAGTTTCTAGGAACGCCCCATTTCCAGACTTCATCCTCCAATAATACCCTTGGCCTTAACCAGCCGCCCTGGTTTTTAGCATTAGGAAGCACATCAGGGAGAGAGGAACTTGAGCTCCCCCTAGAGGCCAAAAGTGTTAATGTTGATGACTCTCCAAAGCTCTTGCGGGGTTAAAAATAACAATAAAAAAACAACTGCTTCCCAGGCACTTACTAAATGCCAGACACTGTGCAGAAGTGGTGTGCCTAGAGTACCTAAACTAGGGGGTGGCAAATTCAGGATTCGAACCCAGGTCTGTCAGACTTCCAGAGCCGTAGCATGGGAAATCTTGGGTCATTAAAGATCCTCAGTAGTGTGGCTGTAACCAGCCTTCTCTCCTTACACCTGCCTTAGTGACACCCTAGCGTCTACTCTTATCCAAGCACACGGAGCACCACTTGGAGGCGGTGATGCTGTTGGTGCCCTCATGGTTTGTTTGTTTGTTTTTTTAACATATAATGTATTATTTGTCCCAGGGGTACAGGTCTGTGAATCGTCAGGCTTACATACTTCACAGCACTCACCATAGCACATACCCTCCCCAATGTCCCTCACCCGGCCACCCCATCCCTATCCCCCATCCCCCAGCAACCCTCTTGTTTCGAGAGATTAAGAGACTCTTACGGTTTGTCTCCCTCCCGATCCCATCTTGTTTCATTTTTTCCTTCCTTACCCTCCACAACCACCTGCCCTGACTCTCAAATTCCTTATATCAGAGAGATCATGTGATAATTGTCTTTCTCTGATTGACTTATTTCACTCCGCATAATACCCTCTAGTTCCAACCACATCGTTGCAAATGGCAAGATTTCATTTATTTTGATGGCTGCATAGTATTCCATTGTGTATATACACCACATCTTCTTTATCCATTCATCTTTTGATGGACATCTGGGCTCTTTCCATAGTTTGGCTACTGTGGACATTGCTGCTATAAACATTGGGGTGCACGTGCCCCTTCGGATCACTACATTCGTATCTTTAGGGTAAATACCCAGTAGTGCGATTGCTGGGTCGTAGGGTAGCTCTATTTTCAACTTTTTGAGGAACCTCCATGCTGTTTTCCAGAGTGGCTGCACCAGCTTGCATTCCCACCATTACAGGAGGGTTCCCCTTTCTCCACATCCTCACCAACATCTGCCCTCATGTTCTTATTGTTGCCTTCCTGCCTGGTGTCCCCAGAGTATCCTTTCCACCAAAACATCTATGAGGCAAGTCCTAATTGTTCTTCAGGGCTCTGCCGAATGTACAACGCCAATGGTTGCTTACCTGTCTCCCCCACTCAGAGGGCACTCCCCAAAGCAGGCTTCGACTCGCTCATCTCTCTACCCCCAGCTGATGAGCAAAGCGAGGGGATGAGTGAATACACGAATGACTGAACGAATAAAAGGTAGTGGGGACGACAAGCAAATGGCACTTGGTGGAGGGGGATGCGTGCCTGTAACCACGGTAACGATGATATTCCTGTGTGATAGTGCTAGAGGTTGGTAACCATGGCAACACAGACAGTGAGGCCTGTTTGGACCGTACTAGCGCTGCCCACTGCCTGTCCATGCCGAGCCTGACCTGATCAGTGGCCAAACAAGATGATGGACGCAAGCAGCAACTGCTGTCCTGACCCCGAAACTCCCCCCACCACCCCAGGGATGAGTCTCACAGTGGTCCTATCTTTTTTCTGAGTGGTCCAGGAGACTCCTGGAAAACCGTGTTGGGGACCAGTGGGTACAGTCTGCCTGCATGTGTGTATATGAGCGCAGGCAAGAGGCAGCTGGATGGGCAAATGTGTAAGGTGTAGTTCGCGCTCAAGCTAGTCTTGTTCTTGAGTGCCAGGGGAAGGGTCGCTCCAAGTGTATTAGGGGAAGAGGGACAGCCTCTGTATGAGTGTGGGGCAGCGCCAGAGACGTGGGCGTGGTGTGCAGGGAGGGAGGGGATCGGTCCGTCGTGAGTGTGGCCGCAGTGCGGTGTTTTTGGGAGGGGCGACGCGGGGTGTGTGTGTGTGTGTGTGTCCGCGCTCGGTCGTGGGGGGCGGGGTTCCGGGGCTGCGGGGCGGGGACCCTTGGCCGCACCGCCCGCGCGGCTGGGGGTGGGGGTGCTCCGCCCCATCCATCATCCCGAGAGCAGCGAGCAAGGCGGATATCACGGTGTCACGGGCGACTCGGCTCGCAGATCTTATCCTCTTCATTTCCGCCTGAGCCCAGCCCGCCCGCGCCGGCTCCCCGAAGGCTCCATCCATCATGGGGGAACGCGGGGGGTTGCACGGGCTTGGGGGGGACTCAGACGGCGCGGTGAGGGAGGGGCAGCGGGAACCAGAAGCACCGCCCGACACCTGAGGAAGGACAAGTGGGGGCTGGGGGGGGCACTTCGGAGTCCGCTCTTTCACGTGCGGGAGGGGACGCTCTCCGCCCCGGGGCGGACGAAGGGCAGGAGCCAGCCGGGGCCCTAACCTGGGACCCTCGGCAGGTTGTTGGGGTCCGGATCCCTGGGTGCCTGGCCTCTCTCTCCCACGCTGGGAGGGGGGTGGGCAGCGTGGGGAGCTTGTCTGTACCCTAGGCCCGAGGAGGGGCTGCTGGGCGCGGGGCCCGCACCTGGACCCTGCGGGGCGACCCGGGGCCCCGGCCGCGCAGGCGGGGGCGGGCTCCCCGAAGGGAGGCCTTATTTCATTTCCCCGCGCTGCTGAGGTTTCTGCGCAGTGTCTCTCTCACCTCTTTAAATTTTACGGTGCTTGGCTTGCGGCCGCCGGGCTCCGCCCCGGGGAGGAAGCGGGTGCTGGGTCTGGGAGCCTGCCCCGGCCGAGGGGTGGCCCCAGCAGGCAGGGCGCGGGTCAGGCCCGGGGCGCCCTTGCAGAGCCCAGATTCTGCAAGGGCGCCGGCCTGCGAGCCCCCAGACCCGTGGTTCCGCGGGACCTTCCGGGAAGGGGGTCTGGGCTGTTCCGGCCCAAAGGGCGGGGTTTGCCTCCGAGCGCCTGGCCCCGCCCCTTTCCCAGACTCCTGGGCGCACCGTACCTCCCTCCTCCAGCTCCAGGAGTGTTGGGGGGCGGTGTGGTGGGGGGCACTGCTGGAAGAAGGAATAAGAGCAGCAGAGACAGACACCAGTCTTGGGGCCCCAGTCGCGTTGCCAAATCCACCCCCCTCGCCTCGGTCAGCTTCCCCTGGAGGCGGGGTGGTGCCCTCAAGTCCAGAGGCAGGGTCAAGTACACAAACCTCTGGTCGCTGATGGCCAGGCCCGGCACCTGCTTGGAGATCAAATTGGGGACTGGAGATGAAGGGAGGAGAGTGAAGAGGCCACTGGTCCCCAAAGGATTCCCTCAGGAGCCTGAGATGACTCCCTACCGGGGTCATTCGGAGGGAGGGGGAGGGAGTGTTGCCTTGCCCGGAGCGGGGTGAGGGAGGAGAGGGAAGCATGAACAGCAGATGACTGTGAACCTGTGAGGGGGTGTGAGGGGGAGAGAAGTGTGAGCAGGATGTGTGAGGACGTGGAGTATCTGTGGATCCCATTAAGTGGGGGAGACACTGCCCACAGAAACAGCCAATTCGGGTAGAGCCAGGATTTGCCCATAGTTCTGTCTGACTCCAGAGCCGCCTTTCTCAGATCTGCAGTCATCACCTTGTCTTCTAGACAACTCACTCCTTATTAACAGATGCCCTGTCTGCACCACCAAGCAGCCACCCACACAACTGTGACAAGTACATAACCAGAAGGAAACAAGGCACAAAACAGAAATTTGGCCCCACCGGCCTGGGAGATGCGCCCATTGGCCCAGCAGTGGGAGACACCAGCTCCCCAGAATGCCCCTTGCCAGGGCTGGGGGACACCAGGACTGCTGCAGTTCAAAGCAGGGGTGTGTGGGGAAGACGGTGGGAGCAGAACAGCGGCTGGAGCTCCCCACCTGGTGGCTAAAGTCTGCTGGAAGCCTCCAGGCTGAAGAAGGCTCTGAAACATTTTTTTTTCTCCATTGACCTGGAGAGGAAATGTCCTGGATATCACACTCTAGGGAGCTCAACCACCGGCATCTTTATGAGGAAAATTGGTCACCTCCACATGACCCAGCCAAGGCCCGCTATGGCCGCCCCTCCCCTGTTCCCACCCCTGCTCCTGTGTTCCCTTCGTCTCCTGGTTAATGCTCCCATCTTTTTCACGCTCCTCACGTACAACCTCTCACCACATCCTGTTGATTTACCCTTCTAAACATCTCTCAGATCTGTCCCCTTCCCGCTCATCCCTGCAGTCTCGTCCTCAGCTCCTATCCATCCTCCATACTGTGATGACAGTTGGGCCCTGTCATAGCCTCATAAAACTCTTTAAGGGCCGCCGGCTGCTCCCAGGATAAAGCCAGAGTCCACAGCATCTCGCTCAAGGTCTTCAGGCTCTGGCCTGTCCCCCCTCTGCGGCCGCCTTCCCTGCTTTCCTCGCCTGGCTTCCCCAAAGTCACTTTGCTCTTGCGTGATTCTGAAACCATTGCACGTGATTTCCTCTGCCCGCCATGTGTCCTTCCTTCCTTTCTCTCCAGGGCTGGCTTCTCATCACCGTTTGAGGCCCGGCTCAAATGCATCCTTCTGCTCAGGGACGTGTTCCTGGAAAGAAGCCCTTTCCTGTACTCTTGTGACCGCTGTGCTCCCTTGTCCCCTGATTATGATGGGCTGTTAAGGCTTGTCTGGCCCTTGCACTAGACCACTAGACAGAAGGCTCACTGAGGGCAGGAGTCCTCGTTTATCACAGGGGCCCAAGTGTCTGGCTGAGGGGTGTGTGAGGGGACTGCTGTTGAATGAGAAAGGGGAACCTGGTATTGTTTGGGACCCCAGCCTGTTTCTAGACTTGCTTGGTCTTGGGGCTCTGCGGCCCCCATAACTGGGGTGTGGGCTGGTGAGTGGCTTGTTTGAACATTACTGTTCCACACAAATTATCTGAGCCCCCCTCACACTGCCCCTCAAGGCTGCAGAAGATCTACCTGTAATGAGGTCTCAAGATTCAGAAACCGTTCACTTGCTGCCTGTGGCTTTCGCATCTCCTAGGATGACCGGTTGTCATGGCAACCTGAGTGCAGGAAGTGCCTGCTGGCTCCCTTCCTAGGGTGGGAGCAGCAGGCTGAGTGCCCCATTACAAAGGCCCTGGGTGAGCCAGGCTGACATGGTGCTGGATGGCTGGGGCCCACCCACTCTGAGCCAGACTTGGTCTCTTCATTCTTTCCCAAGCAGAAGCTTCGGAGCTCATCCCAGAGTGTTGGCTTGGGCTGCACCTACTGTTCTAGGGTGACAACCCTGTAAATACATTTCTTTTCCTTTGGGGAACCGGCAACCCTCTGGTCAAATCAAATACTCACGCTTGGGTTCTGGAGTCAGAGAGGATGGCTTGTAGCCTTGACTCTGCCACTGGATGGCTGTGTAGTCTTGAGCAAGACATTCAATGTTCTGAGCCTCAGTTTCCTCATCTATAAAATGGGGATAATAGTAGCATCCTGGGATTTCCACTTTTGGCGAGATGGTGAACTAGTGCTCTGAAAGGCCCTCCCACTAAAATTCAACTAGATTCCGCATGAATTATTAAAACAAAACAAAATGAATAAACTAGCCTTTTTAATGCATTGCTGGGTTTGTTAGGAAGTAAGGAAAATCTCCACGCAACATCTTCTGCCAGGAAAAACACAAGGCGGAACTGAAACTAAAGCATTAGAGTGGTGAATAACAGGTTAATGGGAAAATTATGCTGAATGTTGAAATAAGTGCCATGATAGGCAAATTAAGTCATGGGCAGAGGCGAGGTGAGAAAACTCAGCATGAGTCTCGTACACTGAGCCAGGGTCCCTTACAGGTAGTTGAAGTAGCTCCAGGTTAATAACAGCCCCAGGCCGAAATAAGTGCTTCTCAGGAGGAAGGCACCTTCAACTTAGGCCCCCAGGATTCTCTCGGATTCAAATCAACAAAACATGGGGCACCTGGGTGGCTCAGTCAGTTAAGCATCTGACTCGTGGTTTCTGCTTGGGTTATGATCTCAGGGTCTTGAGATCAAGCCCCACCTCTGGCTCTGTGCTGACCACAGAGCCTGCTTAAGATTCTCTCTTTGTCTCCCTCTACCCCTCCCCACTGTTGCCACACCCTTCCCTGCTCGCATGCATGTTCTCTCTCTCTCTCTCTCTCACAAATAAATTAAGTTAATTAACAAGCATGAGCTCGCAATCAGCGATTATCAAACTACAAGGAAACAAGCCACTATGAGTGAGAGTCAGCAATATTATAAACCCTATAGTTAGATACCTTTCCTAAATACTTTGGCTATTATTTATTTGTTTTTAAAGCTCACAACTTCCTGAATATAAACAGGGCAGAATTTTAAGCTATGTCTTTTCATTTTTTTTTAATTACTTATTTATTTATCTGACAGAGAGAGAGAGAGAGCACAAGCAGGGGGAGTGGCAGAGGGAGAGGGAGAAGCAGGCTCCCATGCAGGACTCAGTCCCAGGACTCTAGGATCATGATCTGAGCCGAAGGCAGACACTTAACCAACTGAGCCATCCAGGAGCCCCTACTTTGGCTATTAGAATTAGTAAATATAGAATATAAAACAATTGTGTATAAAATATTCAAGGAAATTCAAGTATACAGTTTGGAGAAGTAATTGGAGTTAATGTGGTTGAAGGTCCTTGAATTATTTGGGGGTGGTGGAATAAGATAATTATTAACTGTAGACTTTTTTAAGTTTGAAAGATGTAATTTTAAGGGCAATTATTGAATGAATAGAAAAGGAGAATGCATTTACCAACTGTAAAGGAAACGAAATGGAAGAAAGTGGGAAAATCCCCAATTTTTAAAAAAGTAAGAAAGGAGAAATGAGAACCATGGAAAATATGATGGGTCAAAAAAAGCACAAATTTAGATGGCAGATACAAGTCCAAATTTATCACTAATCTTTAAAAAATGCAAATGTGCTAAATTCTCTAGTTAAAAGATTAGAAATTATCAGAAATATTTTTTATTTTTTAAAGTTTATGTATTTATTTATTTTAAAGTAATCTCTACACTCAACATGGAGCTCAGACTCATGACCCCCAGATCAACAAAATGCTCTTCTCACAGAGCCAGCCGGGCACCCCCACATTGAATATTTTTTAAAACCAGCCATGTGTGGTCTACAAGACCAACTCCTAAAACATAATGACACTGAAAGGCTGAAAGTAAAAGTATTCATAATGATACAGCAGAAAAACACCAACCAAAGGAAAGTTGGAGTGGCTTTATTAGTATCAAAAAAATAGAGATTAAATTAAATATTATTGTAAGAGATAAAGATAATAAAGGTTTTAGTGCATCTGGACGATAAAACAATTGAATGAATAAAACAGCCTCAACATATACAAAGCCAGAATGGAAGAACTACAGAGAAAAATTGATAAATCTGTGATTTTTATGAAAGATTTCAACAAATCTCTTGCAATTATTGGTATGTCAAGTAATGAAAAACAGTAAGATATACAGGAATTTTAAGTAATTATTAATTAGTGTTTTTTAAAAGATTTTAGTTATTTATTTGACAGACCGAGACCACAAGTAGGCAGAGAGGCAGGCAGAGAGAGGGGGAAGCAGGCTCCCTGCTGAGCAGAGAGCCCAATATGGGGGTCAATCCCAGGACCCCGAGATCATGACCTGAGCCAAAGACAGAGGCTTTATCCCACTGAGCCACCCAGGTGCCCCAATATAGAGGATTTATTTTTTTATTTTTATTTATTTTTATTTATTTATTTTTTAAAGATTCTATTTATTTATTTGACAGACAGAGATCACAAGTAGGCAGAGAGGCAGGCAGAGAGAGAGGAGGAAGCAGGCTCCTCTTGGAGCAGAGAGCCCCATGCAGGGCTCGATCCCAGGACCCTAGGATCATGACCTGAGCCGAAGGCAGCAGCTTAACCCAATATAGAGGATTTAAACAATTAACAAACCTGAGCAAGTTTGACTCACCATCTTTTCCATGGTTCTCATTTATCCTTTCTTACTTTTTAAAAAATTGAGGGTTTTCTCCCTTTCTTCCATTTCCTTTCCTCTAAACTGGTAAATGTATACTCCTTTTCTATTCTTTTAGTAATTGCCCTTAAAATTATATGTTTCAAACTTAAGTACAAAAGTTAATAATTATCTTATTCCATCACTCCCCAAATAATTCAAGTAGCTGTAGATAAAGTCCTAAATCCAACAATTAGAGAATACTTATGTTTTCATGCACACATGGAAAATTTATAAAAAGTGATCATATTAGAATATAATATAATTCTCAACAAATTATAATAACTGGTATCCTACAAATCATGTTTCCATAACCTACAATGCAAGTAGGTTAAAAGTCAATGATAAAATGATGAGTGAAAAAAATTTCCATATGTTGGTAAATTAGAAAAAAAAATCACACTGGATATATATGTATTTTAGATTTCATTTATTAATTTGATGGGCAGAAATCACAAGTAGGCAGAGAGGCAGGCACAGAGAGAGAGGGGAAGCAGGCTCCCTGCTGAGCGGAGAGCCTGATGTGGGACTTGATTCCAGGACCCTGAGACCAGAACCTGAGCCGAAGGCAGAAGCTTAACCCACTGAGCCACCTAGGCGCCCCAAATATCTTTTTTAAAAAAGATTTTATTTATTTATTTGACAGGGAGAGACACAGGGAGAGAGGGAACACAAGCAGGGGGAGTGGGAGAGGGAGAAGCAGGCTTCCCACTGAGCAGGGAGCCTGCTTGGATGTGGGGCTTGATCCCAGGACCCTGGGATCATGACCTGAGCTGAGGCAGATGCTTAACGACTGAGCCACCCAGGTGCCCACACACTGGAAATTTTTAAAGTACTTAGAACTGAATGAAAAAATTACATATCAAAACATGTGGCATGCAGCAAAAGTGCTAGTTTGAGGGAAATGTAGAGTCCAAAATACTTATGTTAGAATAAAAAAAGGTTGACATTGAGGTAAGCATCCATCTCACAAAATTAGGAAAACAAGAACAGAATTTGGTGAAAGTGAAGGATACCATAAATTAATAAATTGGAAAAATAAAGATACATAGAAGCAACAGGGACCAAATTGGTTCTTTGAAAGACTAATAACACAGATAAATATTGGCAAAATGTAAGAAGTAAAAAGACACGGGCATAAATCAATCATATTAAGACTGAGAAAGGAAATACTGCTACAGAAGAGCAGAAATTAAAAAGATAAAAATGAGGGGCACCTGGTTGGGTCAGTCAGAAGAGCATGTGATTCTTGATCTCAGGGTCATGAGTTTGAGTCCCAGGTAGGGTATGGAGAGTGCATAAATGAAGGTTTTAAAAAAAAGATAAAAAAGAGAATGTCCTATTAGTAATAAATTATTCATTTATCCTTTAGTAATAAATTTTAAAACAGGCAAAGTACACAAATTCCTTGAAACACAGGACTAATCAAAAACGACTCAAGAAGAAATAAAAACCATAACTACCATACATAATTGAATATACAGCTGAAATAGTTCCACGTAGAAAATATCAAGCCCAAATGATTCCAAACATCCAAAGAACAGATATAATTTTATACAAACTCACCCAGAGGACAGAAAAGAGGAAGCCCTCCTCATCTCACTTTGAGAAACCCGTCTAACTTTAATACCCAAATCAGGTCAATTTGATGTGCCTACATTCAAAAATCAAGAAAGAATAGGAGGATCCTGGGGGCACCTGGGTGGCTCAGTTGGTTAAGCAGCTGCCTTCAGCTCAGGTCATGGTCTCAGGGTCCTGGGATCGAGTCCCGCATCGGGTTCCCTACCCAGCGGGGAGACTGCTTCTGCCTGTCGCTCTTCCTGCTTGTGCTCTCTCTCTCTGTGTCAAATAATAAATAAAATCTTAACAACAACAAAAAAGAATAGGAGAAAACTGAATCCAACAAAATATTTAAAATCATGACCAAACTGGCTTTATACCATGAATGCAAGGGTGGTTTAACATGAATATATATGAATATAATACCAGTATCATTAATATATTTTATAATACCATATATAATAATTATGCATCTATATCTTATATTACTTATCAGAGTATCATATATTGTTATTAGGAAGAGATGAAACATCATTTCCAGATACTTTAATTTACATTAAAAACCAAAATAAGGGGCTCCTGGGTGGCTCAGTCAGTTAGGCATCTGCCTTCAGGTCAGGTCATGATCTCAGGGTCCTGGGATCGAGCCCAGCTGTCAGCTGGACACTCATTGAGGTTCCCTGCTCTGCGGGGAGTCTGCTTCTCCCCCTCCTTCTTTTTTTTAAGATTTTTATTTATTTATTTGACAGACAGAAATCACAAGTAGGCAGAGAGAGAGATTGGAGGAAGCAGGCTCCCCACCGAGCAGAGAGCCCGATGCGGGGCTCCATCCCAGGACCCTGAGATCACGGCCTGAGCCAAAGGCAGAGGCTTTAACCCACTGAACCACCCAGGCGCACCCTCCCCCTCCTTCTGATTGCTGTTCCCCTGCTTGTGCTCTCTCTCCCTTTCTCTCTCTGTCAAATAAATAAAATCTTTGAAAACACAAAACAGAACCAAAACCAAAATAATATACTGAGAGATTATTAGAATTAATAAGAGCTTATCAAGATGGCAAGATATAGGATAATATTTAAAACTAAATTGCCTTCTCTATGCTTGCTTATAAAACGATTCAGAAAAAGACATTTAGGTAATTGACAGAAAGTAAGGACTTTAAAACTTAAGCTAATAAAAGGCGTCTACGACCTGATACGCAGAAAGTCCTACAACTGTGTTGAAAGATATTAAAGAAGACCTAAATAAACAGGGAGGTTGGTCCTGTTCAAGGAGGGAAAGACTCATTATCCATATTTTATCAATTCTCCCTATATTAATCTATAGGATTATAATTCTAGTCAAAATCCAACGAGACTTTGACAAGTACTTTGCAAGCTGATTCTAAAATCTATGTGCAATAACAAAAGGCCAAGAAAGACTCCTACAATCCCGAAGAGGAAATGGTGGTAAAACATGTCCTAAATGCAATGCAGACTAACACAAAGTATTCCTCCTCAAGATAGCGCAGTCCTGATAAGATTAGCCCAACAGAACAATGTGACAGTAATAAACGCTCACACGCAGGAAAACCTGACATACAATAGACCCAGCTCTTCAGACCACTGGGAAAGGATTAACTAATCAAGGCATGTGCCTGAATAATTGGTTACACATAAGAGAAAGTATGAAATTGGACCTTTATCCCACCTGTACCCAAAATAAATTTTTAAAAGATTTTTTATTTTTAAAATTTTTTTTCTTAAAGCTTTTATTTATGTATTTGAGAGAGATTGAGAGTGAGCGAGAGAGAGAGAGAAAGAAGGAGCAGGGGGAGAGGGAGAAGCAGACCCACCACTGAGCAGGGAGCTGGATGCGGGGCTCGATCCCAGGACTCTGGGCATGACCTGAGCCAAAGGCAGCTGCTTAATGGCTGAGCCACCCAGGAACCCTCTCCAAAATAAATTCTTAGTGGATTAAAAATTCTAAATGTGAAAGTGAGAAGTTCAAAATTTAAGACGAAACACATAAGAGAATATTTTTATGACTTGGGTAGGGAAGGATTTTGTAAATAAGACAAAAAAAAAGTCAAACCATAAAACATATAATAAATTAGTCTACATTAAGATGAAGAACTTGTATTTCACAGACTGGAAGAAATTACTTATAACACATATAATGAACAAAGGATTTGTATCCAGAACATATTAAAAAAAAAAAAACAAACCAACTTAACAATCCTAAAAGTAAATGAGAAAAAGACAAAAAATACCCAAAAGAAACATGAGCAAAAGACACAATAAATAAACATTTCCCAAAAGAGGATTCACCATTGGAAAATATACATATGGAAAGATGGTCCATCTCATTAGCAGTAAGGGAGTAAGTAGCAAATTCAAGTCCTGTGGGGCGGGTCAAAATTGGTAAGTGCTGTCAAGGGTAGAGAGTAACAGGAACTCTAGTTCACGGCTGGTAGGAATGTGAATAGTAAATTCTCTTTGGAAAACACCAGCTTCATCTTGTAAAGCTGACTCTGCGCATATCCCACCAACCCAGCCGCGCCCCTACCAGCTTATGTTCTGGAAAGACTCTGTCTGGCATGTGAGCATTAAGAGCCCTGTGGCTGGACACTCACTGCAGTGTCGTTCATTCTGGTGAAAAGCTGACAAAACCCAAATATCCGCAATAAGAGAATTAATACATAAATGGACTGTTCTATTGCAACCAGCAGTGGTTCTGTGCGACACCGTGGATGAAGGCTGGCAGTGATAACGATTTTTATAAAGGAACTAGTAGAAGGCTAGGCATGGTATGATAGCTCTTGTAAAAAGCTCAGAAACAAGCAAAATGGAAGGATAGATAATTTGGGGGATTAGGACTTTTTTAAATATTTATTTATTTACTTGAGAGAGAGAGAGAGAGAGAGAGAGATTGAGCGTGAACGGGGTGGGGCAGGGAGGGGAGAGGCTGAGAGATTCCTCAAGCTGACCCCCTGCTGAGTGCAGGGTGGGGGGATGCCACCCCCTGGGGGCTGGATCCCAGGACCCCAAGATCGTGATCTGAGCTGAAATCAAAAGTCCAATGTTCAACCAACTGAGCCGCCTGGGCACACCTAGGATTTTTTTTTTTTTAAAGATTTTATTTATTTATTTGACAGACAGAGATCACAAGTAAGCAGAGAGGCAGGTAGAGAGAGAGAGAGGGGAAAGCAGGCTCCCTGTTGAGCAGAGAGCCGGACGTGGGGCTCGATCCCAGGACCCTGGGATCATGACCTGAGCCGAATGCAGAGGCTTTAACCCACTGAGCCACCCAGGCGCCCCTAGGATATTTTTTTTTTTAAGTAAAGCAGTAATAAACACAAAATACAAAATAGTGGTTATCTTCAGGAGTGAGGTGGGGGAGGGGCATGGGGTAGAATACAGAGGAAGATTCAGGGGTTTTGGTAATGTTCTAGTTCTTATCTTGGGTCACGTTCATAGGCGTTCATCTTGTGCTGCATAACTTTTATCAGTCATAATTTGCAGGTGTGTGTATCAAATGGAACGTAATGAAAATAAAAACGAGTCCCACTTACATGCTTTTTTTCAAAACAAGAAATCGGGCACTTGGGTAGCTCAGTCGGTTAAGCATCTGTTTTCGGCTCAAGTCATGATCCCGGGGTCCTGGGATCGAGCCCCACATGGGGCTCCCTGCTCAGCGGGGAGCCTGCTTCTCCCTCTCTCTCTTCTGCTCCTCCTGCTTGGGCTCTCTCGCTGTCTCTGTCAAATAAATAAATAAAAATCTTTAAAATAATAAATTAAAATTAAAATTAAAAAAAAAAACAAGTAACTAAAAAGGAAAGACAGGAAAATAAAGGGCTGGACAAAGATAAAGCTAATAGGGCAAAGGCAAACGAAACAGGATATGGGAGTAGCAACCTTGCCATCCAAGTAGAATTCAAGTCTAAAAGCATTACACGGGACAAAGAGGAACCTTATTTAATGAAGGAAGTCACGTTCCCTGAGGAGGCTAGAACAATCATAAACCCTCCGTACCCAAAAGCACAGCAGCCACCTGTAATAAAGCAAAAACTCCAGGAGAAACACAATCACTTGCCCAACTCCTCCTCCCCAACGGTGCTCTGACTGTCCTCCCCACGAGGGTGCTGCTGGCTGGGCCGGCTCCTGAGCACTGCTCTGTTCTTTAGGGGGTCACCACTGGGACCCACCTTCTCCAGTGACTTGGAAAGGGCTCAGAGGGTACGGCCAGGCTCCCAGGGGTCCCAGTCTGGCCTTGTCTAGTCTCCCAGCCGCAGCTTCTGCACCTGCTCCTAGATCAGCCTCCCTGAGCTCATCCTTTCCTGCGCGCTCTTTCTCAACGTTCTGGGTTTCTAATCTACTGATTTCTTCTAGGTCGGGGGTGGGGGAGGGGATGTGGTGGAGGTGAGGGGGGGGCTTTAATGTGGGAAAATGAACCCATTCTCCTCCGCCCTGTTTCCCATGTTTTCATCGGTGCCTACTGGCTGTGTGAACTTGGCAAGCCACTAACCACGCTGAACTCTGCCTTCCCCTCCAGGCAGCGCCAGGCAATGATGGGAGGGGCGCAGGTGGTGCCTGCCATAGGGCTGGGCTGGCTCGGGAGAGGGAGGGTGGGGCTTTCCGGCCCTCAGTCTCGCTTTCTCTCCGCTTCTCTTCTTCTGAGAAGCCGACTTGCTGGTTGGTGCCTGGGAGGCAGCTTAGGATAGACCGCACCCCTCCGCCTTGCCTTTGAAGCCTGGCTCCTCCTCAGGGGAAGAGGCCAGCCTCGGTTGGTCCCTCGGGCCATTCCAACTCCCTCCTTGGCCTGGAGCCTAGTCTGGTGAAGCCGGCTCCACCCCTCAGAAGGGCAGAGTTGCAAAAAATTGGGAGATTTTCCTGTCTGTCCCAACCTTCCTTCTGGGCAGAGCTGCTTGTTTATACTGGTAACCGGCTCCCTCGGGATCTGCCACTCACTGAACAAGCTCCTCGACCCCTCAGAGCCTCAGTGTTCTCACCTGTAGAATGGGGATGATAATAACAACACCTGGAGTGACAAAGAAATGAGGTCATGCCTACAGGCACGGGCCCCGCGTAAGGCCCAGCTATTTATTTAACCGTCCTGGTCTAGGTATTGGCCAGGCATTTTACAAACCAAAAGATCCTTTGCAGGGAGCTGACCCCTTCTGGAGCTGCTGCTCCCCTTTGTTTCACAGAGCATGACTGCGGTTTTCTGCCTTTGTCCCTAGCGCTCTGTTGCTGGACATTTTGGGGGTGGATCTAACCTGATGAGTCTAACCTCATTAGCAGCTCAGCGCCAGTCATTTGGTTTTCCAGGTGAGCTCTGTGGCTTACAGTGTGCCCCACCACCCTGCCCAAGTTCCATGTGTGGAGGAGCCCGAGGGGACCCGCACCCGGCAGGTGCTCACAGCCACAAGAGCCCCGATGGCAGGAATGGCTCTCACTGCGACCGTCTGTGTATTTTATGCCAGCAACGATCGGTTTCATTCATTCTCAGGAACCTTGGACAATGTCCAGTTGAACAGAATCTGCAGAAAAAAAAATGCCCCCGGAACAATGTCTCCTCTTAAACGTCAAAATCAGTGCACACGTTAGAGAGAGTTCTTACGAACTCTATTTGTATAAACCAAGTGGGACAACGTGCAAAACTGGGCGTGGAGGAGTCCAGGGGTCCTTCTCGTGTCCTGTTGCGAATCATCTTAGCTCTTTGAGCACTGACTTTCATGCCAAAAACTTGGAAAACTTGGAAACGTGACCTCATTGATTTGCCCAAGGACCCTGTGAGATGGTATGGGTTTTAGTTGGGACTCTTTGGTGGCAGGTGACAGAGATGTCACTCTAACTAGTTCGAGCAGTAAAGCGCTCTATTAACCATTTATTTGTTAACCCCTTAATGCCTCCGTAACTGAAGGCTTGGTCGGTCTCGCTCTGTCCAGCTTCCCTTTTACCTTGTCTATGAACTGGCCACAATCTCTAGGGCTCCCCCAAGTGGTACGAAGCAGAGCTGCCAGCGTCCCTGTAACTTGGGATCCAAGAAGGTGCCCCAAGATCATGGCTGGTCCAGTCACAGGTAATGGAGTACTCTGGCCTGGAGGCCTAGGCCTCAAGACTCAGGCCGACCAGCAGGGACAAGCTCGCACTGCCCATGCCACGATGCCTCCTCTGGCACGGCCCCTGAGGTCATGGGAAGGCCAGGAGCCTGTCAGCCTCAGAGCACGGGGAAAGCAAGCTGGTGACTCAGGGAACACAGCTCCCAGAAGCTTCCCTGGCCTGAAATAGTTGCCATTGTCAGTGCCAAGGACAGCCCCGAACACTCCCTCCAGGGCTCTTGGGCTCCTCCTGGCTCAATGTTCTGGGCTGAGAGTCAGCTTCCTGGGTAGGCAGAAATGAGGGGCACCCACAAATAATCTTAGCCCCATTGTTTGAATGCCTGGGTTTGGCTGAACCCTGTGACGGGCTCACTTGCTCGTGTGGCCCTCATGATGGCCCTGGGCTCACCCCTCAGTTTATAAAGAAACCAAGGCTTGGGATGGTTAAGTGACTTGCCCAAGGTCACATGGCCCATGAAGAGGAGAGTTGGGATTGGAGCTTGATACCACTGTGCTGTTTACCCCCGAAGCTGGAAGAGGGCAGAGCACCTCCACACCCCAGAGCCCTAGTGACTGAAATGATCAAAATGAAACACTAGTTCCTAATCAGGGCCTTCCAACTATGATTCGAATCCCCTGTTCTGGAAACACCCATAGGGTCCGGAGCTCTATGGGGGTAGACCTGGATCTTGCCCAGTGAGGGAGCACCCCTCATGTCCCTGGGGAAGCTGAGGCTGCCCTGGGTCCTGGGCAGGGCCTGAGCCCCCTCTGCTTCTGTGAGGAGGAGAGGAAGAGAAGGGACGGGCTGTGCATGTGGGGGGCGGGGAGGGGAGCTCCGAAGTTCTGCACTCACCCCTGTGATTCTCCTGCAGGGTTCAGGGAGGGCTGATTCCCTGGGACCTAGGGCACTGACAGTAAATAGTCTTTCTCTGACTTTTGGCCTCCTGAGCCTTCGTTTCCTTATCCATAAAATGGGGGTAGTGACAGTACCTGTCCCACGGGTCAGTGTGAGGAGTCAGTGAGATGGGCACAGCATAGCTGGGAGTGGCTAAAGCACTCAGGAAGATGTTGATATTTTTACCCCTTTCCACCTCCCCTTGTTTTCCTCCTCCTGTGTCTTTGTCGCTGCCCCAGCTCTAGTTCAAATCCCAGATCTGCTATTTCGTAGCTGTGTGGCTTCAGGCAGGTTACTTGACATCTCTGAGCTCATGTTGCTGTTCTGTAAGATGGGAACGCTGCCACCTGCTTCTTAGGGTTGTGATGAGGAATTCACGGCATCATCCCTGTAAAGCTCCCACACAGGACCTGGCACACAGGAGCCTCCGACGGGGAGGATTTCTTCCTTCTTTATTTTCTGGCCTTAATTTGAAGCCATCCCCACATCACCACCCTGCCCAGCCGCGGCTTCGGCTCTCACCTGCCTGACTCCCGACCGCCACCACGTGGCCTGACAGGTGACTGCACGTTCAGAAGTGAAATTCAAACTAGCTTCTGCTTTCCCAGATTTAAAAGCAAAAGACCCAGTTTTCTTCTCTTGCAGAAAGGTCCTAGATGTTCTGTCCTAGAGGAAATATGCACGAGGGGCCCATTCCAACTAGCTTCTGTGCTAAGAACTTTCTGTGCATCACGTTGTGACTGATTGGGCTCTGGTTTGGATCAGAGTTTTCCAAAGGAACAAATAAAGGTTCCTGGAGTCACCGTGGCCACATCAAGGGTTCCAAGGCATCGACATGTGCATTGGCTTTATCTGTAGGGTGGGTACAGGGGTTTTTGTTTATTACTTCTCTTTAGGCCACAAATTGATACGTTGCATATACTCTTCTGTGTTATTCAAAATCTCATCGTGTGTTGACTTTATTGTCAGCTAAAGCAGAGAACGGTTTGTGTTGGGTGTTCTTCCAACGCCAAGGGCCCAAGTGACTGCCCTCAGCATGTCCAGCACCAGGGATCTCGGCTCCTACCATCTCAGGCTTCTGGATCCTGAATTCAACCCGAGCGTGCCCCACCTCCCTGGTGCCCTGCCACTCCCGCCTCTGAGTGCTTGCTCTGGCTGTTCCCTCCCCTGGGAGGTTTTCCCTAAATTTTCAGCTACAGCTGACAAGCACCCCACCACCACCCTTCCTGCGCCCGCCCATCCCTGCTTGATGCCTCTCTCATAGCTCCTGCTTTTGCTCTGCCCAGGCAGACATGCGTCCCGGGAGACCTGCCAGGCAAGAGATGAAGATCAAAAGGAAGGAGCAATCAGGGGGTAGCCCCCTTCTCCTGTCAAGCCCCAGGGGTTGCTCTGAAGTCAAAGCCGTAAATAGAATCCCTGTGTCTGTCTGACAGTGACCGGGATCAAGATCTGCATGGTATGGGGGTCCCAGGACACTAGAGGCAAAGAGGGCATCTGAAGCAGCCTCCGAATGCCTGCTGGACCACCCACCTAACTGCCCATCTGTCCTGGAGGTTGCTCGTTCCATGTAGCAGCGCTCATCCCTCACCTTCTCCAGTCTGGGGCTCACAGCCCGGCAGGATTCTCGAGGAAAGCTAGGGGCCAGGGAGCCGTGGGGAATTCCGGAGGCAGGACTGCACAGGGGCTCAGACACCTTGAGGACAAGGTTTTAGGGTGGGTTCACAATCACGTTCTTCTCCCGAGACCACCCCCTTCTCAAGGACCCCTCCCACCCCAGGTTCCTGGGAGAAATCACCCCGGAGCTCGTTGCTTCTCTCTAAGCCTTGGTTTGAGAAAACCATCATCTGTGCAGTGGGATGAGAATGGTTCTGGGTTGTGAAGATCAGTGGGCTGAAGTCTGTGACCAGCAGTGGTGGCAACAGCTGGTGTTTATGCTGTTTGAATCTGTCCCCAGAAAGGGGGGGCCTAGAGGAGACCTCCTTCCATGCCGTCTTTCTCCCCAGGGACCCGGCCTGTGTTTCCCCCACCTCCAGTGCCTTCACCTTCTGGGCTGGGGGGAGAAGACAGGAGACAGGGGAGCCCTGGATGAGCACAGCCCCTCCTCTCCACCCCCCACACATTTTTTAGTGACAGGATTTTAAACGGTTGCTGTAGGCAAGAGAGTTGGCAGCCCACTGCTGGAGGTGGGGGGTGGAGCTTGGAGGCCCCTCTTTCAGGAGCCTGGGCCTGGGGCTTGGACACGAAGACCCAGTTGAGTCCTGTCTCTGTGCTGTGCAGCTGGGGTGAGTGACTTAATTTCTCTGGGCCTCCGTGAGGCCACTCTGAAGGTAGGAGAGTCTCTTTGATCCCTGGGTCCCTGAGCTTGACCTTGGAGGACCAGATCATAGGGCCAGAGAGGGTGGGCTAGAGGAGACAGCTGGGGTGCTGGCGAGGCCATGGATTTGCCGCCAAACCTGATTTTTGAAACTTGGTTCTGCCGCCCCTTGTTACCCTTATCATATCGAGCCGGTCACTACCTCCTTCTGAGCCTTGGGTTCCCTTCTGAAAAACGAGAACTTAGTACTTGCTGCTCGGGGTGTTGTGGGGTGCAGAGGAAGAAATAAGCAGGAGTGCCTCAACTTGTCTAGACTTCAGGAAACCTCCTGGGTGAGAATCACCCAGAGGCTGCCGAAGAGGGTGCGGGGTGGCTCATGACCCGTAGGGGGCGCTGGAGCCCGGGAGAGCGGCTGGAGGTGGCTTCCAGGTAACCCCCGCCACAGGAGTGGGGACAGGAGTCTGAGAAGGAACAACCAGAGAGGTTGGGGAAAGGGTGGAACATTAGAACATCCGATCTGTGGACGTGAGGCCCCACCCCCAAACTGAGCTCTTCTAGTTTAGGAGTGTAGCAGGATTTTGCCCGCCCCTGAGATTTTGCACAAGACCGAAGCACTGCCGGACACTCCTCCCCACCTAGTCTTCTCCATGCTAGCTGACTTCTGATCTCGGCTTAATATGTAGCCTCTTCCAGGAAGCCTTCCATGATGCTTCACCCCTCCAGGTGAGGTTGGGTACCCCTGCCACAAGGCCTCTCTGAACCTCAGCTGAGCTTATACCACAGTCTATGTCCTTGAGGCACAGACCACTGAGCCCTGGTTCTCAGCCTGGTAGCTGCCACTTAAAGTCCCCCTCATGCTGGTTGGTTGAATGAAAGAATGTGTTGGGAAACAGAAAAGAGTGGGATGGGATGGATGCATCTGTCTAAAGCATGGAGGTGGTTTGGGGCTGGGATGGACCGAGGATACGGTGGTGAGGATTATGGGATGGGACAAGGAATGGGCTGGGATGAGAACGGGGACCCCGAGCCCTCTCTCCTCCTTGACCTGCTGTCCCTGGTGCCCATGGAGAAGCCCCCCCCATGCCTCGTGCAGGACTGGCTCCCGCCGGGTCCCTCCCGCCCCCCCACCAAGGAGAGGCAGCACAGGCGTGTACAGGTTGATTTATTTACAAATATACTGATGTCTCATCTTTTGTTGGTGTTTCCATTTTCTGCTTTTGTGGGAAGAGGCAGAAGGTGAGCGTGGAGGGCAGGGTGGGGGGAGTGATGTGGTAGACGCTAATAAATAATTTAACAATGACAAGTTATTAAATAAAATGTGTCTGGGGATGGCGGGTGGGCAGTGAGAGTCTGTACAAGGAAAACAGAGGAATGGCCGATGGCCGGTCCCCACGCCCAGCTGGGCTGGGCTCCTGTGCCGGCAGACAGGCTCTTGGCAAACTGCATCTTCCAAGGGCCAAATGGTGGAGGGTCCTTCCTGCTCCCCCAGCCCTCAGGCCTCATGTGCCTGGGAGTGTGAGTAGGTACGTGAGCCTCCGTGTGCGTCCGGGGTGAGTGTGTGTCTGTGCGTGTGTGTGTGCGTGTGGACCCTCTTCCCCGCAGGGCAGAATGAGCCCCAGAGCTGCAGGTTCTCCCAGACCTCAGGAGGTGCCCAGAGCTCAGGCCAAGCAGGGGTCAGCCGGTTTGCCCTCCCCGAGAGTGGAGAGAGGGATGCAGGCTCCACAGGGGTGGGTGAGGCAGCCTCACTGCTGGGGGGCAGCTGAGCCCCCTAAAGGAGAAGAGGCCTCCCCCCAGCCCTGCGACAGGGGCCTGACCTCGCTTGTGCCCTGCTTGCCCGGAGACAGTGGACTCCTCTCCTCCCTGTCCTGGGAATCCTCCCCACATGCCCAGCCCACTTGCCCTGACCTCTTCCCCTACAGGCTCTGCCTGCCCTACAGTGGGACCTTTGGGACTATAGGGTCCCTTTGTCTGTGCGGCCCCCCAAGAGGCTCCGTGGAGCAGGCAGATGAGGCTCTGGCTGGGGGCAGGACCCCACCTTCTTGTCCCTCCTCTGCCTTATCTGCTGTGTCACTTGGGGCAGAGTCCCTCCCCGTGCCCACCTCACACTTTCTGCCTCTTCCTCTGGGCCAGAACTTGACCTCCCTCTTCCCTTGGGCTTCCCATCCCAGCCACCACGAGTGATGACGGTTGGGGTGGGGAGTGCTCCTGGCTGCTCACCGCGCCCCCGGTCAAGGCTGCACTTCCTCCCACATGCGGTGGGAAGAGCCGGCTTGTCCCACCTCACCCCAGACTCCAGCGAGCCTGCTTGCCTCTGCACGCTTCTGCGGGGTGACCCTGACCGCCGGCCACCTTTCTCTGAGCCTCGGGTTCCTCATCTGAGAAATGGGTCCCCACTAACATTTGGACAGAGCTGGGTCAGAGTGTGAATGTCTCTCCTTCTAGAAGAAAGCCCCTCAAGGATGAGCCCTACATCTTGTTCATCTGTGTCTCCACGGCCCATCCGGGGCTGGGCAGGGTGGACAGCGGATGTTTGGGGGAGCCTGAGGGAACAGAGGACAGTGAGCCGCAGCACATGGCAGTCACCTGACCATGGCTGATGGGGCATCTCTGGCCCATGGGACACTCTGAAGTCTCTTTGGCTTTGACCATCTGTGGGACGTGAGTGTGGGCGTCTATGAACCAGCGCCCCGCAAGGAGCAGTGCACAGCGAGGGCTGAGCCTGGGCTGGACTTGGGAGGTTGTGAGGCCCCAGATGGGCTGGCAAGACAGATGATGCCCCCGACCTCGAGGCCCTTCACCAGACCAAGAAGATGAGGGGGTGGCATGGTGCCCCTTCTCCCTCTCCTCTCCCAGGCCGGGCTTTCCAAGCTGGGATAAAGGGAGTGGACCAGATGCCCATTTCTGAGCTTCCTTCTGACTGTAAGAGTCTGGTAGAGAAGGACCAGGGCCCCTGGGGGCTGGGGGGGGGTGCTGCCCCGGGCCTGCCCCAAGCACCCCCAGCATGATTTGGACCATGTGAGCACAAGAGGAGGAAGGGGAGCATCTCTCAAGAAACCAGCGTGGCTGCCTAAGGAGCCACTGGTGGCCCAGGACAAGAGATGGTACAGCACCCAGGTGGGCTAAGGTTGCAGAAAACCAAGAACAGCGGCCGAGATCCCTGTGGGAGTTCGTGTGGTACAAGGAGGCAGGGCCAGGCTGAGAGCTGCCTCGCCCGGCTGACAGCCCTGGGGAAGAGCAGAGGACACTTTGGAGCAGCCTCGGGCTCCCCACTGGACATAGGAGCCAAAGCACGGAGCAGGCTGGCAAGTGTGGAGAATCCCAGAGGGGGCCGGGCGGAGGGGCCCAAAGGCCGAGAGAGACGCCCACGGTCCTATTTGCTCAGAGGCTGGGCCAGGCAGATCTCAGGGTGGCAGCCTAGGGCTTGGTGTCAGAATTACAGGCGGGGCTCTGAGCACCTGGCGGAGGACACAGCGTCCACCAGAGGCCAGAGAGGGGTCACCGAGAACAGGACCCCTCAGCCTGACCTCACTCTCTCTTTTGGCAGGGTCATTGCTGAGTGGATCTGGGCTGGGAGCTGAGGCAGCCCGTCTGGCTTCCCGCGGGGCATCTGACAAAACGGGCTGGATGTGCCCTGGGACGAGTCCTCCGAGGAGGACTGGTTCACGGGCCCACACCGGACGGGAGAGGCGAAGGCAGTTCGTGTGCCTCGGGTGAGAAGCGCAGGGCTGACTCCTGACATGACAGGGACAGCAAGCCAGTGTCACAGAGCTGGGGGTGCAGAGAAACTCCACAGGCCAGACTGAATTAAGGAAGAAGAAATGCGGCAAATAAAAAAGCCAAGGTCCTTTGCGGGATCTAAACAGTAAGTGTCGTTCCCCGACATACACACCGGAGGGCCCTGTGGCCCCTCAGTCGTGTGTGTGAGGGTCAGGGATCCAGTTACAGAAGGGCAGGGTGAGTTTCCAGATAATGTGGTCTCATTTTGGGCCACATTAACAGAGGCCTGGCGCCTAAAGCCGGGGAGGTAGCTGGCTGATACCATGGGGAGATTGGGTTACATCTGTTCCACCTTTAGATTGAAAGCTGGAGCCCAGCTGAGGGTACAGTTTTAGGAGAGAGAGCCGGAGAGACTGGAAGAGCCTGGCTTTGAGAAGTGAAGACTTGGGGCTCAAAGAGGCAGAGGCCAAATCAGCAGAGAAGGGCAGCTGGCCTGGGGCGGGATGAAGCAGCGGGCTCCCCACCGCGGGAGGTACTCCAGAGGTAGAGGGAGCCAAGCTTCGGACAGATGACGGGCCAAGTAGGTGATTCGGGATGTCCCTTTCCGCCTACAGGCTCTGCCATTTGTCCCACCTGCTTCTGGGGGCCCTGTCTCTGCCTTGCCTGCTCAGGCAGCCCCCCATTTAGGCTGAGGCTAGGATACACCTGCGTCCACATGTTTCAAGCCCCAAACTCCCCCTCCCTCCCGTCCCCTCCTTCTCTCCTATTGCTGTAAGATGGGGTCCCTGCCCCGGTCTGGCCTCTTTCCCCTTCCTGACGGGTCAGGGCTGGCCCCCAGAGCGCCTCTGTGTCTCTTCAGCTTGTGTGTGTACCTGCGCGCGGATCCGCATGGCCTTCGGGGCTGTGTGCGTCTGCAAGTGAGGCTCGGTCTACCCTCCCCAGGGACTCCCTCTCAGGGCAGAGCCGTGGTGGGCTGGGCACACCTGCCAGGCTCTTCCCCACTTCTGTTCCAGATTCGAACTGGGACGGGTGAACCCAGGCTGGTGGGCTGGCTCTCGGAGGTGGGGGAGCTGGGCATGAGCCCCGCCCGCGCACAGGGACACTCCCTCACAGGTGACACGCACCACACACAACATGGTCGCCTTGGGGCATGCTGGGGCTGTGGCGGGGCAGGGGGCGGGGGGCGGCTGCCTGGACCTAGGCCCGGCCCCTGGAGGTTGGCTGGACACAGAGAGGACATTTAAAAAAATAGAGAGAATTTAAGCTTCCCAAAAAAGAGATGGGTAGGGAGAAGGAGGCGATGGAGGCCTAGGTGGGGCTGAGAGGCGAGCGGCTTTCCGAGACTCTGGGTCCCTGGGATGACACGGTCTCTGCCGGCAGGACGTGGCCCTGCCCAGGCTGCGCCCGTCTGCCTGCCCGGCCGGCCCGGGAAAGGGCACCGTATGGCTGTGTGTAGAGTCTGTGCGGGCGGTGGGGTTGGCCCTGGCGGCCGCAGGCCCCCCCCCCAGGACCCTGGCCCAAGCGTCCAAGCGGCCGGCTGGCTCTCAGGAGGCGAAGTAGGAACTCTGCATGGAGTAGAGCCTGTCGATGGGGTTCCCCACGCGGGCCTGCAGGGAGCCCACGTCCGAGGAGCCGAGGAAGCAGTCGCTGAGGCTGGTTAAGGAGGTATCGCTGTCGATGTCATGGAAGATGGAGTCGTTCCCTGGGGGCAGAGGGGGCGTCAGGAGCCGGGCAGGCGTGAGCTCCTGGGGGCCCTTTCGGCCCTGCAGCCTGTGCGGCCAGAGGTGAGGAGGGACGGGGTGACCTGTGGCGGCGGTGGGGGGCCAGAGGCGCTGAGGGCCGCAGGTGGGGCCTCGCGGGCACCCCCTTCCGATGGGAGGTGGCAGGCAGGCAGGTTGTGTCGGCGTGGCCTGCCGGCCCGGGGGTGCTAGGCGGGGGCGGTGCTGGGGTGGGCAGGGGGTGGGGCGGCTTACCATAGGGGTTCATGTGGTCACCTGGCATTTGGGGCGGCGTGAGGCCCTGCTGGAAGGGGTCGCTGCTGCCGTAGGGACTCTGCTCCATGGCCACGATCTGCTGCTGGGGTGGGGCCAATGGCGTGTAGGAGGCCATCATGCCCTCCATGCGACTGGACAGGACCTCTGGGGAGAGAGCACACTTTCACCAACCCGCCCTGTCCATCTCATCCCAGAGCCCACGCTGCCCCAGGGGTGCCCTCCCAGATATACCTCAGGCCTTCCCACTGATCGCCCATATGACTCCCCAAGGCCACGGGGCCCACTGCAGTCCCCCTGACTCTGACCTCTTCTGCACTTCCCCAGGTTGCCTGTGGTGACCCAGGGCCACTGAACCCATGTATCTGACCCCTGACTCCTTTTCCCCAGACACACACGAATAAACACATAGATAAACAGAGGAATCGGTTTATCAAAAGCCAGGGATCTCCCCTCCCCACCTCCTCCCTTCCTCCAGTGGCCCTGCCCTCCAGAAGCTCAACTCTTCGGGGACACAGACACTAAGCAGGCCGTCATGATTCCTCAACATGTGGGTGCAGTGAGCTCCCTGCATCTGGGAGCATCAAGGTGGGGCCCAGGCCAAAGGCGTTCAGGGAAGGCTTCCTGAAAGAAGGGAACCCCTAACTCCACATCACTTAAAGAATCAGCAGGGGTTCAACCATGCCAGGGGCAGGCATGCCCTGCCTCAGGCTGCAAAGGCGGGGAGGGGAGAAACTAGCCAGTGGGAGCAGGGAGCCCTGTGCATGGGGCTATAGTGCCAGGATGAGAGAAGGCCAGGAGTGGGGCGGAAGATGGTCCTCTGGGCGCCCCCCCCCCCCCCGCAAACCAACCCCAGAGCTCAGTGTGGTTCCCCCTGAGGCTGTAGGAAGTCTGCTGTGGGAGGGGCTGTGGAGAAAGGCTGGCAGGATGGAGGCTGGAGGCAGGGACCACTGAGGAAACTGAGGGAGGGGCTGGGTTTCTAGCCCCTCCCTCCCTTAAGGTGAGCTGGAAATGACAACTCCCAGGAGGGGGCATGAGGGACACAGGAGCAGCCTCCACGGCCCTGCTTGGCAACCGAGTGGAGGACAGGAGGGTCAGAGGCGACTCCCAGGTTCCTGGTGTGGGCACTGGGTGGAGGGTGGTGCCGTTTGCTGAGGTGGGGTGAGGAGGGGCAGAGGGTGCTGTGCCAATGTGGCAGCAGGGGCTGCTGTGTGCAGTATAGGAAGGGCCCTGATGAGCTCAAGCGGGACCATGGAACATTCTGGGGCATGACCATGGAATATCCCAGAGGCAGCTGGGAACACAGGAGGTGGTGGCTGGGAGACCAGAGACAGTGGCCATAGCCCCAAGGAGGCCAGGCTGTCTTGGGGGAGGGGGGAGGCTGGGGCAGAGAGAAAGAACTGGGTTTCAAGGCTCCAGTGCAGCTGGGGACCCAGGCCTGGCCCTGAGCCCTGATAGAAGAGGCTGTCCATCAGTGCCCTGGCATCTGCCCCAAAGCCCGCGTCTCACCTGGGAGCAGGCAGCCCTGGGGCCCCCACTCCTCTTGGGCAGTCCCTACAAAGCTCAATGTCCCCATGGGGCTGGGGAGGCCACCCCCCCGACCCAAGAAGTGGTAACATTTTGGCAAAGCCCAGTGTTCAGGGGTCTGGCCGCTGCCCCTCCAGCTGGCTCCTTACCACCCAGCAGGAACCCACACTGAACTCAACACCCCGCAGAGTCTCTCTCGAGATTTCTGCTGAATTCTGTCGTGGGCAGTGAGGTGTCTGGTCACGTGAAAACCACAGCTTTGGGATGCCACATGTGGGGCCGAGGCCAGCTTTGCCCCTCACTCGCTGAGCCAACCCAGTAAGTCCTCTGGTCTGAGTCTCCGCCTCCTTGGCTGTGAGATGGGCTGTGACAGTGCCCTTCCCCTCCGGGATCGGTGGGCATTCCGAGAGGCTGAGCATGGCCAATGGTGACAACTGTGCCTAGCACACCCTGAGGGTGCGAGATGCTTGCAGGTATTTTGGGTTTTTTGTTCGTTTTTAAGTAAGCTCTAGGCCAGACACGGGCTTGAACTCAGGATGCTGAGATCGAGAGTCACACCTTCCACTGACTGAGCCAGCCAGGCATCCCAGGGGCGAAAATTCTGCCACCCCTCGGCGCAGCCCACACTGCCATCTCTCCTGGGGGCCCCCGTGGTCCCCACCGGCTCTCTTGATCCCAGCAGGTTCCGGGGCGCCAGCTCCCACAGCCCTCACGGCCCTGGTGGAAGGGGTCCGGGGTCCGGGGTCCAGGGGGTGGGGGAAGAGTGCTGTTACCAGAGGCTGAGCCTGGGCCCTGTCGCCCTGGTCCCGGCTCACCTTGGCCCAGCCGCTGCGAGTTCTGCTGCTCCTGCTGCTGCTGGTGCCGCCGCGCCAACTTCTTCATCTGCAGGGGACACTTTTGGGTCGTGCCAGTCCCCACCTCCCCGTCCCCGTTCAGTCCCGGCCCCTCCCAGCAGGACCGTGTCTTCTGCCTGCACCCCCACTCCAGCCCTGCCCAGCGGGGGCAACAGGTGGCCTCTCACCTTGGCTCTTTGGTTCTGAAACCACACCTGGACCACACGCACGCTGAGGCCTGTCTCTGCCGCCAGCGTCTCTCGGACCTGTCCGTGGGGAGGGACACGGATCAGGCCTGGGGGCGGGGGCCGGGGCAGCAGGCCAGGGAGGCAGTGGTTTGGCGGAACTGAGGGACGGACGGGGGAGATGGAGGGATGTCCCCATCCCTGGCAAGAGTGGTAGGGGGCACTGTCTGGGAAGGCAGCGGGTGTGGGGTGTCAGCCCCGCCCCACCCCAGCGGCCCCTCACCTTTCGGCAGGGCTTGGAGGACACCTCGAAGGAGGCCTTGAAGGCTCTTCGCTGCTGCGTGGTGAGGATGGTCCGGGGTCGCTTGGGCCTCCGGGGGTCTTTCCCGTCGTCCCCACTGCCTTTATTCTGGCTGCCCTGCCCCTTGGCCGGCTTCATGTCCCCGTCCTCGTCCTCGCTCTTCACTGTGGGGGACACACCCAGCTCATCAGTCTTGTACGAGGGTCTCAGATTGGTACCCGGAGGCCATCTGTCGCCTGGCGGGATCCCCTCACCTCCTGCCAACACCAGCCCCCTGCACTCTGGAGACCCCAGGGCAGCTTGTCAGCTCTGAAAAACTGGTTCCCACTGTCCCAGCCCAGGGCCAGTGGGTCCCACAACCCAGCGAGGAGACTCCGGGGAGCCTTCTTTCTTGGAAGCTTCCAGAGACTACTAAGAACTGTCAGGCAAAGCTATACACCAGACATTGTCACACCCAAGTATTCATGATGACCGCACGCACACCACACACACAGTTACACACTCACCCACTGACGTGTGTGCACGCACACTGGCACGTGGGCCCACAGAGCACGGGGCACACACAGCTCATGCACACACACACACACACACACACACACAGGCCCGTGCTCACAGGTGGGGACATACAGGCAAGCACACACCTGAACACACGCACACACGCACGCACACAGAAGCATGTTTGTTCACCCAGAGACACACCCATGCCCACCATGCACACACGGCCGCTTCCGTGTCCCAGAATTGTGGGTCTCAGAGATGCCAGCCCCAGGCGGACACCATGCACCTCCCACTGTCCCCAAGTCTAAGCTGGTCTCCTATTCCCAGGCCCACCTTCCTCAGACCATGAGCCCCGGGGTTGGGTCGCCTCCCTCCAAGACCCCCACCCCAGGCCCGCTAGGAATGGGCCAACGGCACCTGGCTAGTGTCTGCTCTGCTCTAAGAGCCCAGGAAGCCACCACGGTGCCCTGCCCATGGGTGGACAGAGGGACAGATGGATGGGGAGCTCACTTCCTCCAAGGACACCGACAGGACAAAGCTCTTCTGGAAGGCCCTGTGACTGAGGGCTCTAAGTGACCCCCAAGGGCTCTGAAGACCAGGCCATCTCCTCGCCAAGCCCTCTGCTCCAGTCCTTCCCCACTCCCTGGGAATGACAGGGCCCCAGCCTTCTCCCTGGCGCTTCCCTTCCAAGACTCACTCCCGGTTGTACCCGCCCTTCTGGCAGGAGGGCTCTAAGCTGGCACAGCCCTTCTGGGGGCTGGAACAGAATAAAGAGGTACCTTCATCCTGGGAAAGGGGGTCTTTGCCTCCACCATAGAACGCCCCCGGCCCCCCCACCCAGCCAGGAAACTGAAGAGCTCAGGCTGCTGTCCCCTGCTCCTGAAGGCTGTGTCAGAGCCCTGCTTCGTGGCCACCAGCAGCCTGCAGATCTGGGCAGGCAGGGACACCTGCGGTGCTGTGCCATGGTGGGGGCCGCAGCAAGGCAAAGGGCGGACAAGGAAGGGGGGTCAGAGAGCAGGGTATGTGTGTGTGTGCTTGTGTCCAAACCGCAGTCCGGGTAAGCATGTGGACAAATGTGTGTGCAGCCGTATGCATCACTGCTCCGTGCACGTGGGACGTGTGAGCGGGGTCATGTGTGCACGTGGGTGTGTTTAAGCGGACACGCAGTGCGTGTTCCTGGGTGCGGGTTCGCACGTGCTTGGGCATCTCAGCACACATCTACAGGTGTCCCTGTGTCCGTGCTTATGTGCCCCTGGGCATCGAATGTGCTTGTGTGCGGACACGTGTGGTCCCATGCACGTATGCTGGGGCATGAGCACGTGGGCCCCAGTGGTAGTGTCCGCACATGCTTTGTGGGCCTGGGGGCATGCACACCGGTGTCCACCGGCGTCTGATGGGGGCGCACTGTCTGTACATAGCTCGGGTCCTGGGGTCAGGTTTGGGCTTCTCCAGCGGCGCCCCGCCTCCGGCCCCCCAGCTGCCCCCCACCAGCTCCAGCCACGGCTCACCAGAGTCGGATTCGTCGGGACTCACGGAGCTGAGCAGGTCCTTCTCCTTCTCGTAGTCCCCCTTGCACAGCAGCTGGCCCTCCTTGAGCACGAACTCGTCGCCCTTGCGTAGCTGCCGCTCACACACGCAGCAGCAGAAGCAGCCCAGGTGGTACACGCATTCCAGCGCCCGCATCACAAACTCCGTGGGGGCGATCTTCTCCATGCAGCCGCTGCACTTGGCTGCGAAGAGCCTGCAGGTGCACAGGGCGGGCTCGTTGGTTTGGCTCGGGGCGGGGGGCTCCCCGAGTCTGCTGTCCACCAGGGGCCTCTCCCTCCTGCCACCCTGACTCCCCCCACCCCAGATAGGAGAGGCCCCACCCGCGCACAGAGCCAGACTGTGGGAGGGCCCCGTGGCCCCACTCTTCTGGCTCCCCAGGGCCCTGGTGGCCCAAGGGTGGGCTCTGGGCATCCTGCCCTGAGGTGCCCTCTCCTGGGCGTATCAGCTCAGGGCCCTGCTTGCTCCGAGACACCGCGGCCACTAGAGGGCAGAACACGTGGTCAGCCTCAACCTTCCTCAAGAGCCAGGCGGGTTCTGGGCCTGAGAAGGGCAGGCGGCCTCCTGGTCCCCTCTCCCCTCACTCCAGGACCTGCTCTGCCTCCTCTCTGCTCTCCCCTCTCTCTCCCACATCCAGGCGATCCTGAGCCCTGTCCGGCCCACCACCCAGGCTGGGCTGCTCCTCCGCTGCCTGAGTGCCTGCCTCAGTCCTCCTCCTGGGCTCCTGGCTCCTCCAAACCTTCAATTCACCCTCCAGGATGAGAGCCAGAGGAAGCTAAAACCCACATCTGCTCATGCTGCTTCCCTGCTCCAGACTCTTCCGTGACTCCCTGGGGCCTCGAGGCCCTTCACACCCTGCCTCTTTCTGCGGCCCCGATGGAACAGCCTGCGGCGTCTCCAGGGCACCTTCCCACTGGCCTGTCAGCATGTTCTTTCTTGGTCCTCAGCTGGGCTAACCCCTGCCTATCCCTCATTTCGGCTCGAGCATCTTTACCACATGCAGATGTCTACTGAGCCCAGACAGTGTGGCAGCCGCTGCTCTAAGTGCTCTGCACACAGAAATGCATGCAATCCGCAGTGACCCGATGAGGCAGGAATGCACCTTAGCCCCATCTCAGAGATAAGAAAACTGGGGTGCAGAGAGATGGAGTCGCGGGCTCAGGGTCACATGGTCATAAGGGATGAGGCCCACCGGGAGCCTGGTACTGCCCCAGCCCCTCCATGACAAACCGGATCCATCTCCCATCTCTGGAGACAAAGCCGGGCGGGGGTGTCCCCCGCCTCCCGTCTGCGTTTGCAGGAGGGTCTGCGCTGCGTGGCTGCTCCTCTGCCCTCACCCACTGACCGCTCCTCCCGGCTCCCCCCTCCCAGTCACGTGGCCTGCTCTGTGGGAACTCAGCCTCAACAACACTTTGATGGAAAAATTTATGAAGAATCAAATTATTGCTGCTGGGAGGGAATTAAAACCATTTTTCATTCCCCACGTCCCTGGGCCACGTCTGCGGGCGCCACCTTGGGAGCGCTGCGCGCATCCCATCCCTCTTTATGGCCCGCCATCACAGGCGCAGATTACAGCAGCAATTCTCTACTAATCGGTTCCGGAACAGAAATGGCCATAAATGCGAGGCACTCGGCCTGCCTCCCTTCCCGGGGCTGCCGTCAGCGCCGCCCACAACGAGCTAGCGGGGCGCGGCGGACGGGACCGATCTGCGCTCTGCCTGCTGCCCTGGCCTGGGCCGGGGCGCTCAAACGGGTGGGGGCGTCCCCAGCAACCTCTGCCATCTGCCGCTATTCCACTGAACAGGCTCCTACTCATCCTGCAGTGCCCCACTCCAACGCCACCTCCTCTGGGGAGCCTTCTTTGATGCCCCTGTCAGGGGGAAGTGGCCTCCTGTATGCTCACCCGAGCTTCCCTCGGCCTTCCTTCTACTGTGAAGTGGGGATGTCAACAGGACCTCCCTCGAAGGGCTGTTGTGGGGATTCCATGATACTGAGCTTGTAACTTGGTATGTAAGAATCACATCAGGGACAGCACATGCCTCTGTCAGCTTCCCATTCTGCAGGGGTTCCACAAGGTGGGGCCTGGCTCTACCCCATCCTCAAAAAGGCCTCGGTGAGTGTTTGCAAAGCGGGTGAGTGAAGGCTTGGGGTGGGCTGAGGTTCAGGCATACAGGACCCTGCTAACCCACATAGTGCGTGGCTTTGCGAGGGGAACATGGGCTGGATTTCAGCTCTGATTTGGCCCTTGGGCTGCATAACTTTGTTCAAGGCACAACCTACCCAACTGTCCATGTCCATGGTCACCTTTGGCAGAGGCCCCTAGGAATCTGGCTGGCTGTCCGGCTCTTCCAAGGGGCTAGGGAAGGAACCAGGCTGCCAGAACTTGATGCTCTGACATGGAGGCTGATTCTGCCCGCCCCCCCCCCCCCCCCCCCCCCCCCCCTGTCTCCTTCCCACACTTATACCTCCTGATCTAGGTGCCATGCTAAGGTCTGCAGCCCGGCCTCAGTGGCCCATGAGCAGACAGGCACTGGCTGCATCTCTGGGCCGGCCTGGTGGGGCCAGGGGCCCAGGCTGGGGTCGGCCTGGGGGCTGCGGCTCCTGGAGAGGAGGCCCTCTTAGGTAGGGGAGGGGGGCAGCAGGAGGGTGACCCGCATTTGCAGGCGCCGCTGCCATGCAGGCTGCTTTCAGAACAGCCGCGCTAATGCCTTGACGGCAGGGGGTCGATTGCTACTTTCTCCAAACTCATCAACACGATCTATTATTAATACTTCTCCGAAGGCTCCTGCCGCCATTACCGAGGCAGCGCCAGCCACTCGGGGCGTCATCTGTTATCTAGATTGCAAAAACTCGGGATATAAAACAAACTGCACACACTTTATAAACGGAATGTGCCATCCGCTTGGTCTCCAAGCATCTCTCCACCCAATAAAACATCGGGGGGGATGCATGAAATACTCACTCCCAATTATGGGGCTGCCTTTGTCTATGGAGCCAGGGCGAGCACGACTAACGCACGTGCGGGAGGGGCTGGGGTGCCAGCGGGGTCCCCTCCTCTCCCTGAACCCCCTCCCTCCCTCAACCCCTCCCATCGTGAAGGGCTGGTGGAACCGGCTGCTGAGAAGCAAGCAGGCAGGCGGGTGGCACTGGGACTGGATGGACTTGCATTCAATGCCTGGTTCCACCACTTCCTGGCCAGTGACTGGACAAGTGATTTCCTCTTTCTGAGCCTCAGCTTACTGATCTGTATAATGGGCTGAACAACACTGCCTGCTTCTTCATGTGAAGGTGCATCAAGTTGTCAGTGTCAAGCAGTGAGCACAGAGGGAGAGATCAGGGAGCTGGGCAGGCCTTTTGAGGCCTGGAACGAGCCTCTCCAGGAACGGTGCGCAGAAGCCACACATACTGACCAGAGACAAAGTTGCTCAGGCTGAGGAACTCCGAGCCTTCCTGCCCCATGGGGGCCCTGGAACCTGAGGGCAAAAGGCCCTGCCAGCATCTGAGGCACTGGATTTGGCGCCCAGGTCACGATCTCAATCTTGACTCAGCCACTCACTGGCTATGTAACCTGGGGCAAGTCTGAGTCTGGGTCCTCATCTGTAAGATAGGGACAAGAGTCCCGACTCCCCAGAATTGTGCTGGGGGTTCCAGATGCATGTGTTTCTGCTTCCCACACCTGGGGTGGAGGGACGGTGGGGTGGGAGGCCACCTGTGGCACCTGCCTCTCGGTGCCAATCCCCTGGTCCAGGCTCCTCCCCCAATCCAGGAACTCCAAACCAGAGGGCAGCTTCATGACCACAGCACAGGTACCCAGACTTGCCAGCAACCCACACAGCCCACCCCCATTCTCCATGTAAACTGTCACGCCTTTTCTCCTGCTATCTCTAATGTCCAGAACACCATTCCTCCCACCCTTGACCTTTGACAGCCAAACACCTGCTTATTCTGAAGGATTGAGCTTGGATATCCCTTCCTCCAGGAAGCCCCCCTTCTCCTCTCCAGTCGTAGATGTCTTCCTTGCTGTTTGGTATTTACTAGAAGGAATCCACTTTCCCTACTTCCAGGTCCACTTTTCCCGGGGTCACTCCTCTCTTTGGAGCTGAGTACAAGGCCCCAGACACACGAAGGTGAGGGGCAAATAGGCAATGAACGCTGAATGAACCAACACAGTCCCATCCCGCCTGTGAGGTAGGGCGGGTTGGTCCGACCCCGAGCCTGGTCTGGTGCGAGCACCCACCACCTGCCCTGCGAGCAGTGTTGGGGGTGGGGGGATGATGGAACCGGCAGCCCAGGGTTCCAACCTGACTCTAACTTTGTCCCTGAGTGACTTTGCTCAAGACATTTAACCTCTCCGACGCTCAGTTTCTTCATCTATGAAATGGGACAGGTGGTACCTTCCTACAGGGCTGTTGGAAGGGCCTACTGCATGCAAAGCCCTTGGCACAGTGCCAGGCATGAAGAAGGCACCCCACAGAGCTGCCTTTCTTTTGTTCTCTTGTTGTCCTTCTTGGTCACCCTCAATGGGGTCTCCATCACTCCTGGGAGTGGCCTTCCTGACATCAGGTTTACAGGTCCCAACCAAGCTTCCCCCTCATGACCACCCTGGGTTCTGGGTCCTTCTAGCTTCTGTCTGGCTTGAGCTAGACAAAGCACTCCTGGCTCAGTTCTGTGTGTGTTTGTCTGTCTGTCTCACTAATGTTACTGAGCTCAATTATTATCACTTGCATCACCTCATTAAGTCCTCTAAGAACCCTTAAGAAAAGACACTGTTTCCATCCCCTTTTTACAGATGAGGACACGAAAGCGCAGAAGGCAGGGTCAAGGTCATCTGGCAGCACTACCCCATACTCCTTCCCTGCTCTGTGCCTCCAAATACTTCTCTGCCCACCAGTCACCCTTGTCCTCTGCTGGGGGTACCATGCCCAGGTCTGTCTGCCCTCCAGGCTCTGAACACCCAAGTTCTGATCACTCAGCATAAGCCCGGCACCCAGCAGGTGTAGCTGAGCGATTTTTCTTAAACGAAACTGAATATGTCCCTGTCACAAACATATCCATCCTCCCCCAGGATCATCTGTGATTTCGGAGTAAGAAATTCCCTTTTTTAGGGACGTCCTTCCCGTGAAGAGTTCCTGTCTATGAGAACACATCTCTGTCTCCTCTGAGTTTTTACTGGTTTATTTGTTAAACGCTCAATTTATTAAACTCATAAAGCTAATAAACAAAACTCTGAAAACCAATTTTTTTCTGGAGCATTTGAACATGGATTACAAATCTGATTAATTAATTTCTCTTAAGCCACTAACAACTGCGGAGAGGCAATGCTGTAGGTCTGATTCTTTTACCTCCAATAAAATTGGCTTCGTAACATCCTGGGGACCCTCCAGCCTCTCCCTGTGGGATTTCACCCCAGGTCTTCGAGACCATAAGCATGCACTAGGCTTGGAATCTTGGCTCTGTCCCTTCCTGGCACAGGAACCATACAAAGGCCCCTTCTTTCTGGGCCTCAGTGGCCCCATCTGTTCAATGGGGATAATGGCTGGGCACCAGGAGGCAGGCTCAGTAAGGAGGCACCCGTGACTGCTGTCACCATGTCTTCAAGATTTCTGGTACCTGTTCCCCATTCTCACTGAGTGGAAGCTCCATTGTCTCCTCCTCACTCTACTGTGATTCCCACACCCCACGGCAGCATCTTACAGTTCATGTAGCCACTCTCCAGGGCCTCAGTCCAAGGGTGCCCACCAATTTCAGGATAAGCCCAAAGACCTCATCATGTCACTTACACCAGCGCCGACACACCCAGCCTCAGATCCTCCAACGCCAGCCGCCAGGCTCCTCACTGCTCCCTGAAAACAGCCAGCCCTTCCTGCCTTCTTCCTTAAAATTCCACCTCCCGGGGCGCCTGGGTGGCTCAGTGGGTTAAGCCTCTGCCTTTGGCTCAGGTCATGATCCAGGGTCCTGGGATCGAGCCCCCATCGGGCCCTCTGCTCAGCGGGGAGCCTGCGTCCCCCTCTCTCTCTGCCTGCTGCTCTGCCTGCTTGTGATCTCCGGCAAATAAACAAATAAAATCTAAAAAAAAAAAAAAAATTCCACCTGCCCTCTCGTCCCCTTTCTTTTGCTTCTTGTTGGACTTCTCTTCATCCTTCCAGACTCAATTCAAGCGAACCTCCTCTGTGAAGCCTTCCGTGAGACCCAGATGTTTGTGTGTCTGAAGCCCTCACTGACCTAGAAATCAGAAACTGGGTCTGATCTACACACACCCCTCCCACGCGGGGTTCTGGCATTGAGGAGGTGGCCAGTGAGTGTTCGATGAATGAGTGAATAACCTTGTGAGAAATGAAATAGGTGGCCAGGTAGGACAAAAGAACATTGGCCACTCTGCTTCTGGGAGTTTGAGAATGCCACCAGGTAGCAAGGTAAGTGAACTCATTGCTCTCGGCCTTCACGGCGATACAACCTGGAGGCCGATTCCTAATTTCTTACACCACCTATGGTCTTTACACCCCTCCTGCCGGGCTGGGCTCCAATTGTACCCTCATCTCTAGTACCCGGGGAAAGCCCCTGGGGTGGGAGGGCCTCGCTGGTATTCAGTGACTCCCTGGGCACATGTAGTTGGGTCAGGCCTGGACACCTGCATCAAGGTGGACCAGTCCATCCTCTGTCCTTTCTCCCGCTCATTGAGAGCTTTTTGTCAGCCCCCTGTGCTTAGAGGGGCACTTTCCACATCTCCAACACCAGCTATGTGGCCCTGGGTCATTCACATCCCCCCCTTTTAAAGATTTATTTATTTGTGAGCGAGCAGGCAGAGGGGGAAGGAGAGAGAGAATCTCAAGCAGATTCCTCGATGAGCCCAGAGCCAGACGTGGGCCTCGATCCGAGGACCCTGAGATCATGACCTGAGCCGAAATCAAGAGTTGGATGCTCAAGCAACTGAGCCACCCAGGCGCCCCTCACATCCATTTTTTGAGCCTCGGTTTCCTCTTCTATAAAAAGGGGGTGTTGATCCTCCCTCACCTGGTGATTGAGAATCTGCTGAGTTTTAACCTGTGTGAGAGGGTCTCTAGCCCACTGCCTGGCAGAGAGGGCACCTTGGCGGGTGTGCATCCCAGTCTCTCCGCAGTCTGAGTCTCCCCATGGTGCCGGGACACAGGCTCTGGAACCGTCTCTCTTCACCTCCAGTTTCAGTATGAAGCCTCCAGTCAACATCACGGGGTCTGGTTGTGCCTCGGAGGCACAGGTTTCCGGGCCACGCTGGGGACGAGGCAGATTTGGGTCTCTCCAGGCCCAAGTCTCTCAGTTCTTGGAAACACTCCCTCCATGGGGAGGGAACCGAAGCCCTCCGTCCCACTGGCTATACCTTCCCCCGTTCACGCAGCCAACACCCACAGAGGCGGACTGGAACGGGTCGTGCAAGGTGCCTGAGAGACAGAGTGAGGTCACATCTGCCCCACAGGGGATGGAAACGCATGACACGTGCTTTGATAGGCTACACCTGGGGGACATGGAAAACCATGACTGGAAGAGAGCTAGGGGACTTGCTGGGGAAGGTGACAGGACGCGTAATTCCGAAGCTGGTTCTGGAGCCAGAAAGAACAGTATGAAGAATGCCATCCCGCTCCGCAGCTCACTAACTGACCTCGGGGCGAGGACCACTGTCCCCCCCCTTTACAGGTATTCACTGTGATGTGCTGAGCCTCTCCGGCCCCAGCTTGCCTAGGCTGGTGGCCAGGAGCCCAGGAGGGCATGGCCGCAGAGCACTTGGGGCGGGCTCCCCACAGCCGACACTATTACTGACTGTGCGGGTGAGAGATGAGCTGGAGTTCACAGGGGCCCAGGGGACAGGACCCTGGACACCCTTGGGGGTCCAGCTGCTGCTGCGAGAGTTTGCCTGTCACTTGGAGGAGCCGATGGGGTGAGGGAAGGCAGAGGGAGCTGCCCGGCCTCCTCCCTCCCCAGACTCGCTGACATCTCCCCCACGTGCCTGCCGCGTCCTTATCATTCCGGGCGTAGCTGTTTTTTATTTTGAGACAAAAAGGGGCCTGTTGATGGGGATCCAACTCAAACCAGCTGCAAACATCTGCTTTGATGCGGCGGCGGCGGCGGGCCAGGCGGGCGGCGGGAGCCGCAGGCGGGGGCCCCGGTGTGCGCGTCAATCACGCGGCTGGAATGCGCTGCGCGGCCGGGCGCTCGGACCGCGGCAGCCAGAGCGCGGGCCTCGCAGGGCCTCTCCGCTGCCTCGCCGTGCCGGGGCCTGGCCTGCAGCGAGGGCTGCCCTGGAGCTTCCTGCGGGCGCACAGACCCAGCTGTGCGGGGCCGCCGGCTCCGAGGCCCTTTGATCCGGGCCCGGGGGCGCTGTCGGGAGCCCGTGGCCGGGGCTGGAGGTCACGGGCCAGGGGCAGGGAGGGACGGGCACAGCCGGGAGCCCCGGGGTACCATCCAGGGGCCAGCCTGGCTTGGCAGGCGCACTTACGGTGACTCTACACTTTTAGCAAGTGCCTACTATGTGCCAGGCCCTGTCTGGAGGCTGGGGATAGAGCAGTGAGGCAAATGGACAGTCCCTCCCACCCCTGCCCCCCAGCTTCCATCTAATGGGTGAGAGGACAGGCAAATTAAATCCCTAGCACACAGAGGGTAAAAACTGATGACATGTGATAAAGAAAAATGGAGGGAAGCACGATGTGGGTGGCCAAGGGTTTTATAAAGAATAGTCAGAGGCCTTACTGAGATCTCTGATGGGGAGGAGGTTCTCCACTGAGGGAACAGCAAGTGCAAAGGGCCTGAGGCCATGTAGATCTGGGGTGTTGGAGCCCCTTGTTGCTAAAGCAGGTGAGCAGCAGGGACCAGGTAGAGGGGTGTTAGGGTGTGCAAATAGAAGCAGGGGCAGGTCTTGTGGGGCTTCGGCTTTGTGGAAGGGTTCTGAGCAGAGGGGATGTCTGATCTGACATCTTTTTTTTTTAAGATTTTATTTATTTATTTGACAGAGAGAGATCACAAGTAGGCAGAGAGGCAGGCAGAGAGAGGAGGAAGCAGGCTCCCCGCTGAGCAGAAAGCCCGATGCGGGGCTCGATCTCAGGACCCTGAGATCATGACCTGAGCTGAAGGCAGAGGCTTTAACCCACTGAGCCACCCGGGTGCCCCTGATCTGACATCTTAACGGGGCTCCTCAGGCAGCTGTGTAGCGGTGGGGGTGGGAGCAGGGAGTCGGATTGGGAGGTTATCTCAATAATCCAGGCAAAAGAGAATGTCTGCTCAGATCCAGGGAGGTGCTGAGAAGAGGTCCGAGCAGGGACGCGTTCTGCAGGTGGACAGGGAAACCAGGGGATGACAGACAAAGGCTAGACACGTGATTTGGGGGCCTGGGCAGTGGGCAGGATGGAGCTGCCGTTCAGTGAAACGGAGAGCGAGGCCAGGTGGAGGAGGGGAGAAAGCGGGCGGGGTGCAGCTGTGCACATGATGTGTGAGCGGCCTTCGGCCAGCCATGGGGATGCGTCCAGGGGCAGCTGCATATGGGAGTCTGGAGTTGGGAGAGACCTCGGCTGGAGACACTAAGAGCTGCCAGGACACACACACACACACACACTCCTAAGAGCAAGCTGCCGTGTGCACACAGCTCGGCACCTGATAACTAGCCTCTCCTCTTTGGGGCTATGACCCCTGCGGTGGGTGTAGGCAAGGCCCAGCCTCTGCCTCAGGAGGCTCTTTTAGGGGGGAGGATACTGGGGTTTCTCTGGGGATCAGACCTTGCCCCGCGACATCAGGGAGAGACAATGGGGCAGGTGGAGGGCGGGGCATCACCTCCAAGCATCCTCCCACATGCTCCTTCCTGCCCTCTAGCTTGGGCAGCAATCAGAGGGACTGTGGGTTCCAGGCCAGGCCCCAAACTAAGGGCTCTACCTGTATTACTTTATTAACCCTTGGGTTGAAGTTCTTCCCTCTTTTTTCTGTCCTTCACTGATGAATTCATTTGAGGATGCTTTTAGTCGTTCATCTACCTAGCATTCATTGAGCGCCTACTATGAGCCAGGCCCTATGCTGAGCTCACAGTAGGAAACTTCTCCTCCCACCGGCTCATGAGACTGCTCTGAGCTGATCCCAGGTTCCCGTCCCCCATTCTCACTGAGTCACCAGCTCCTGGTGGCCAAGTCCAGCAGCCACTGTTCCTGTTATTATTACTTAGTAAAATGTACTGTCTCTTACACAGCAGGCCCTGTGCCTTATTTGCATACAGACCCTTCTACCATAAGACCCCTCACAGGTAAGGACTGCCACTCTCTTCTCAGAAAGGAGGAAAGTGGTGCTCAGAGAGGGTGACACAACCACTCAGCATCAGAGCTGGTATCACAGCTGTGTTGGGCTCCAGAGCTCCTGCATGTTCTCGATGCTTTGCCGCACTGTTTCCTGGACCTCCCTGTGTTTGAAGCCCTTTCCTGCCTCAGCCTCCTTCTCCCCTGCCCACTTGGAATGCATTTGCTGTTGGCTCAGAGCTGTTGGGCCCACGACCTGGGCTGGGAGGTTACAAAGTGGTGAGGGGCTGACCTGCAGGTACAGGAGGAGAAACTCTTATGCCACAGGAAGCAGAGGGCTCTGGTTTTCTCTCCAGGGTCCTGACTGGTCAGAATGTGCCAGGCCCACAACTGTGTGTCCAGGAAGGGCTGCCAGATCCAGGGCAGGGCCTGCTGAGGTACAAAGTGCACTGGGGTGGAGAGGGGTGGGGAGGAATCTTGGAAGACTTCCTGGAGGAAGGGGACATAAAGAGTGCAAAGGATTGAAAGGGGGTAGTGGTAGGGCTGGGATGGGAACTGAGTGGTGGTGGGGGCAGGGGGTCTGATTCCAGAGTCTGGGTTCTGTGCAGGTCCAGAGAAGCAGAGAGGCCATTTTCAGGGATAGGGAGACAGTGGGTCAGTCATGTTGGAAGTGAGAAAGTGGAAGGGTCAGGCTGGAAGCTTTGAATGTTGGGCTAAAGAAGACAAATCCAGTTTCTATTGTCTCCACCTACTTGTCCATCCACCCACGCACCCACTCGGCCTGCTGCCCCTCTGTCTATCTACCTATCCAGCCAGCCATCCACCTGCCCCACTATCCACCCACCATCCACCCAGCCACCCTCTCAGCCACCCACCGGTTCATCCGCTGCACTCACACTCAGGCACTCTGGCACTCGCTCAGTGCCAAACCCTGTGCCAGGACTCCTCTTAGAAGCAGAAACTTCCTGGGGCACCTGGGTGGCTCAGTGGATTAAGCCTCTGCTTTCGGCTCAGGTCATCATCCCAGGGACCTGGGATTGAGCCCCACATTGGCTCTTTGTTCAGTGGGGAGTCTGCTTCCCCCCCCTCTCTGCCTGCCTCTTCGCCTACTTGTGATCTCTCTCTCTGTCAAATAAATAAATAAAATCTTAAAAAAAAAAAAAAGCAGAAACTGCCTTTTAAGGCTTTGGCTATAAGACTTGTTGATTCTGGAAGCATTGACCAGACACCCGCCATGACCACGCACTGTGCTAGGTGATGAGGAATTCGTGCGGGACAATACACTGGGTCACTTCCCCTTCGCGAGCTCCTGGTATGACTGGGAAGAAGGTTTTCCAGGAGAAAGGAGGTCTCAGAAGGAGAAACCCAAGGCAGCGCTAGAGAGCCTAACGCTGACCAGCTGACATTTTGGCCTCATCATTCTGACCCCAAGGATCTAAACTCCCTGGACACAGACCACAGCATTTTAATTAGGGTTATAGCGACAGTGATACACTTCCTTTGAGTAAGTGTTTTCTGGAACAACCTCCATTAAGGCAATTTAATTTTTTGATCAATTTTCTTTCTAGTGCAGTTAAATAATTTACAACTTTTTTCCATTTCCATTTTTATTTTACTGAAATTATTTTCATTGAGATAAATTATTTTCTATAAAAAATTTTCAATAAAGTTTTGCTCTACCATCAGGTCTGTGTTTGAATTGCATCTTACCGATTACAGAGATCTGACTCTAGAGTTAATTTGCACAAGCTTTACCATGGGTAGTTCCCCTGTTGTCAATTGTATTTAGTACTGGTTAGTACCAAGTTAAACTATCCCCCAGGCTCAGGTAGGGTGGGTGGTTTTCCGTGTTACCAACGAAGTCACCAAGGTTCATGATCAAACGTTTTATCAGGCAGTCGATGAAAACATGCTCAGGGTCAAAACCATGGGGTCGAGACAACCTTTGGGTGTCCTAGGTTGGGTGCAAATGTCCAGCCTCAGCTGGGATGCTGTAGGGTAAGTGTACTCTTCTTGCCCTTCAGAGGTAAGACAGTGACCCCTCCACTGACATCTCCCTCTCCTGGTTACCTCTGCCCCTCCCCCAGGTTCTGGTGGCTGGTTTTCCATACTCCAGTTACAAGCCTGGGTTTGTCCAAACAGTCCTGACAGCCTGGCACCCAGCAGCTTGGGCCTCCAGGGGCAAGAAGAGCCATCTCCTCCCTTATTCCCCACCCTATACTCCTCTTAATGTAACCAGAGATAACATTAACTTTGTCAGCCCAACAGTGAGGACCTCACTGCCCAGTCTTCTCGTGAGATTTGGAATAAGTACCCCTCCCCAACCCACCCCCACAACTGTGCTCTTGTTATCAAATTTTTTGAGCCCCACCCTGGCAGACTTTGATACTAAATGTCAAACTCACAGGAACCAGACTAGCCTTGTACTCAGGGCTTCTCATGTAGCCCCTCCCCACCTGTAGGGGCCTCCCACGTAGGGGGATTTCATGACCAACCTAGCAGGTAGGAGTCCCTTCCTTACACAGGTCCCCCAGCAGGTCAGGCAGAGCCAGGGCCTCACCCCAGGTGAGCCTGGCTGGAGACCACCATGTTCTCCTGCCTTCCTGGAGGTTGGGAAGGTGGTTGGGGACAAGGGAGCAAATGCTCCAGGGGTGTGGGAGCCTGAGACCTGTGGGGGCCAGGACTCAGACTGCATGGGCAGAACACGTTTCCCAGCTGAGGGGTCTGGGACAGTAAGCCGACAAGTGGGGGCACCAGAGCCAACAGGACTCAGTGCCGGTGGAGGCAGGAGGGAATTTCTGCAAGAGGAAGCCCCTTGGAGATGTGGCTGGCATGATTTCCTACCCACAGCCTTACCCTTTGCTCGGGAGGAAGAAGAGGTTCTGGGAGACGGCCTCCCGGGGTCTCTGCCCTGGGCTGCGCCAGCGGAGGGCGGGAAAGGGACGAGCCCGGCAGGTCGGGCCGGGCCCGGCGCCCAGGCTGGGCACTGCCGCGCACCGCCGCTCTCGGGGCCCCTGCCGCCCACCCGCCCGGCCGTTTAGTGGGTAACTGATCACCCCGCGCCCCGCCCCAGCCACCCGCCGCCCGCCGGAGCCGCTTAATCACCGCCCGCCCGGCCGCATTAGCATAGTAATGGCCTTTAAATTGAGCCTCTTTGTTTTTTAATTAAGCTCCCAGCAGGTACAGAGAAGAGCGATTATTGAGGAAGCTGCCAGCGCTAATCGCCCGCAGTCATTTGACAATTAAAAAGCGCCCGGCTTTAACCCTTTCCGGCGCCCGCAGCAGTTCCCCCAGCATTTATCCAGCGCCAACTGTGTGCACGCCTGCCCTGTGGGCTTTGCAGACCCCGCCTCTGGCAACCTGGAGAGGTCTCTGCCAATGCCTCCACTTTGCCAAGGAGCAAACTGAGGCACAGAGAGGGGAGGTAACTTGCCCGAGACGCAGGGCTTGAGCATGGGGAGCAGGGGTTGGCGACAGATTGCTAGAGAAATCCAGCTGCTTGAGCTCTGCTTGGAGCACTGTCCACCCTGTGAGTGGGCAAAATCCTCCTTGCGCTTCAAGGCCCAGGTGGGTACCTCCCCACCCATGGCAACAGCCCCTTGGGCATTCTCAGGGCATTTCCTCTCCTCCCTGTGGATGCACCCATGCCCCAAATACTCTATGTCAGGCTCAGTGCTGGGCCCTGGGGAAGCGGTGCCCAAGCCAGAAAACAGGCTCTGCACACAGGGACTTAGGTGCGGGGAAGGCAGACATGTGAAGGTGAAGATAGGTCAGGCTGCAGGGTGCATCTGGGAAGACTTTCCTGAATTACAGGTTTGGGCATAGACAGAGGAGGGATAATCAGCCCGACTAGGCTGGGAAGCGGGGGACAGACCACAGGCAGCGGGGGAGACGGTGAACGCAAAGGCCCAGAGATGGGACCAGAATTAATCAGAAATAAAAGGTGCAGAAGGTGTGTGTGTGTGTGTGTGTGTGTGTGTGTGTGTGTAACAGGGGGCTGAAGAATGGCACGAACCAGCCTGACAGCACAGGGTCTCCTTCCAGACCACCTACTTAAAAAATGTGTTATTTTAAAGAAAATAATTGAATTATTTTTGAATAGGTAATGCACTGCATGGTTTAATATTCAAATGTACCCAAAGGTGTTGGCTTCGGTCTCCCCCATCCCATCCCTAGCCATTCAGGCCCCCTACCCAGGGCAACCAGAGTCTTCCATGGGAGCCCCCTTCCCAAGGCACGCAATACCTACGTAACACATACGGGAACCCGTGACCTATGTGTATCTCGGAATCCCCTCCCCCCGACTTTTTTTTCTTTTAAATGAGAACTAGTCGGGGTTTTGTCCATTTTTTTTTTTTTTTGCAGAAACACAAATTTACTCTAAAACTGTTCTGCACACACCCCCTTCCCACCGCATAACTCGGGGAGAGGGTTCCACATCTTGGCCTGGATCACCTCCTTTTCCAGCAGCCCGACATTCTATTGAACGGGCGAACCCTAATTTATTTAACCTGTGCCCTGTTGATAGCCTTGTGGGCCGTTTAAAGGATTTTTGTCTTAATCTCAAGAGCCATGGGAAGCCATTGAAACGTTTTAAGTGGGGAGTAGCTGGAGCGATTTACATTTTTAAAAGATCTCTTTGGCCGCAGAGCCGGGACCGGGGCGGGGGGGCGGGGTGGGGGAAGCACGGAGCGGATCTGGAAGACCAGCTAAGCGGATCGCTGGTGGCGCCCTGCAGGGGAGAGGCGGGGAGGGGGGCAGAGGGACTGGGAGGGGCTGCAGGAGTGGGAGAAGGGGTAGGTTATCAGAGAGCGGTGTAGCGATGGTCGGAGCACTGGGGTGGGTGGGAGGAGCCCTGGGTGGGTGCTGGATGGGTGAGCAGTGACGGAGATGAGGACACACGGTAGCAGCCGGGGGGCTGGGGACCACGTGGAGACTCCAGGTCCGCGGTAAGCCCCATCCCACTGCACTTCAGCCTGCATGGCCATCCATCTCATCACTGGGTCTGGGATCTCCCCCAAGTCAGGCTCTCCGGATCTGAGCCTCGCTCTGCCCCAGCTGGCCCCCGAACCTCCCTTCCTTCCCTCCAGGCTGAGCTGGTGTTTGTGAAGAGGGGCAACCCTGAGAAACGCTGGCAGCTGGCTCTTTAATAAATATAGAGGAGGCTCCCGGGGGCACGGCTGTGGGGGTGAGGAAGATGGCTCTGGACAGAGGGACAGATTTTGCCCCTGGTCACCACCGAAAGAGATGCCCTTCGCTGCTCTTGGCTCCCCAGTTCCCTGGTTGGGGTGGGGAGCAGACTGTCCATGCCCTGGAACTCCCCTCACCTTGTCACTTAGCCACCTCCCCTGGCTCAGAGCTAGAGGCGTCCTCCCAGAGAGGAGCACCTTGACTCTGTTGCGGGAGGCAGTGTGCACGCGGCGCCGCGGGCAGGGAGGGGTTAACAGCCCGCCCACCCCCATCTATCAGCCGGCATCTCCCAAACAGACGGACAGACAAGGCAGCTGTCCAAACAGTCCTGTGTACCTGGCCACAGGCTCAGAGAGGACAGGGCAGTGGCTGTTTACTCTGCTCCCCTCCCCCACTGTCACACGCTGGCAGGCTCGAAGGCCCGCAAGCCCCCCCCCCCCCCGCAGGGCACTTCCCTGCAATCTTGCCTTGGGGATGCGCCCTCCACTCCTGAGTCAGAAGGTTCCTAAATGCTCCTCTGGGAGACTAGGAAACGTCCTTGCTCAGGGCTCTGGGCTTGGGTGGTCTCTAAGGGTTGGGGGCTGAGATGGCTGGCAGGCCAGTGGGCAGTGCTTCCCCAAGCCACTCTCTGCAAAGAGCAAAAACTGAGCACCTTGAAGCTGAGGGACCTGGTGAAATTGGGGCACCTGGAGCATCACCACCTCAAAATCACATCCCAGGAACATCTGTTCAGGGAGGACATGGCTCCCGGTGGGGGACTCTCAGGGCTTCAAGGCCCTGTGCCAGACCCCCCAGGACAGCTCCAAGTCAGTGTGCCCACACTCCTGCCTCAAAAGAAGCTGACCTCGACCAGCCTCCAGACAGGTGTCTCCTCCTCTGTCTCCATCTGCCTGAGGCCACCAATAACCACCCTCACCTCTGCCTGAGTGACGCCAGGGTCCCCCATTCCCTTGACACCTGTCCTCACATATGACCCATCATCAGGCTCCTAAGTAGCTCTCAGATCTGACCCTCCCCACTGGTGGAGATGCCTAGGGGCTGGGGTGTGTGAGGTGCCCACGGCGCCCAGCCACCAGCATGCCACGCCCTTCTCCTTTATCAGTGTCCCTACTCACCTCCCCAGGTTCCTTCAGATGCCCCTTCCCTTGGGAGACTCCCCCCCAAGTCAGGCTCCCCACCAGCTCTGGTACTGTGTAGTGAGCGCCTGCTGTGTGCCTGGCTCTGGGCAGAGCTCATGCATTATCTACCTCTTTTCCCCTCAGCCCTGTAAAGCAGGGGAAATGATCAGCCATTTCACAGATGAGAAAACTGAGGCTCCGAGAGGTCCCATGTCTTGTGCCATGCCTCATGGCTACAAAGTGTCAGAACCCCAAAGACGAGAGAAGGGCCTTGTGTGATTTGATCAAGGAACAGAGCCTCTTGCTTGGTACGTGAGTGGAGTTCCCAGTGTGGTGCCTGACACAGGTGGGCAGTGGGAGGGGCACAAGTTTGATCGAGTCCCTGTTGCCAAGTGTCCCATGGATCTGTGGACCTCACCACTACCAGGCCATCACCTGCCTCAGGGCGGGGCTGGCATTACTGGGGAGGAGGCAACAGAAACAACCGCTTCCCATTCCCTGGGGCTTTCTGTGTCCAGCTTTATGTAGGGGTACTGGGGCTCAGAGAGGAAGCTCTTGTCCACACTCACCCGGAGGGACACAACGCAGCCAGGATTCTGTCCTGGGCTGTGTACTCCCACCCCCAGCCCCGGAGGCCAGGTCTTGGACCTCTCCTCAGCAACCCCCACCCAATGTGACATCTTTACGGCACATGCTGGGTCTGTGAAGGCCTGGATGGGGTGAGGGGGAGGCAGGACACCTCTCAAGTAACGGATTGTAAATTCCTGGGCCCCGGCTTTCCATCCCTAACAACCTCCTCTCGGGGCTCACAGCGCCTGTCCCTTCGCAGTCAATTTAAATGAGGGGTCCCAGACCCTGGGCGTAAAGCATTCCAGACTTGGGAGAGGGGGCAACTATTGTTTCTCTGGGAAAAAAATAAAATAAAATAAAATAAACCGGGTCTCTGCAACTTCTAATCACTCTCACATGTGCTGTGTGGTTCCCCCGAGGACAGCCCTCTACAGTGTAGGAGCCCCTCCTGGGCACAGACCCTGCTTCTCCCCAGAGCCTGTGAAGGAGGCCCCAGAGCCCCACTATACAGAGAAAGATACTGAGGCTGGGGGGAGAGAATGGAGAGCTACATGCCCTGGTCCCCCACCCATTTCATGCCAGACACTGGGTCTCATTTAATTCCCCCATCACCTCACACTGACTGATGATCCCATTTCACAGAGGGGCAAGTGAGTGCCTTGCTCAGGGTCACCAGTCAGGATCTCCTGGGGCAGATAGGCCCTGTGGGATTTGAACCCCTGCCCTTCTGACCTCACAGCTGGAGGCCTTTGCACTATGCAGTGTGGCCTCCCCACTAGAGGACCATCCGCTGCTCCTTGCAAGGGGCCTGGTCCCAGGAACCCCGCCCTGGGCAGGTCCCCCCACCAGCACAGCTGGGCCCTGAGAGCACCAAGTCTGGTTTTTAATAAGGAAGACGAGTTTTCTTGGAAGCCCGAGGTTCGGCAGGGTGTGTGTGGGGCGGGGGGGGGGGGCTGCAGAGGCTGCCCTGCAGAGGCTGCCCGACAGGCTCTCTCTGCCCCTCTGTTGGGAGCGGAGCAGAGGCCTGGCCCAGTGGCCTCTCCACTGGCTGCTGGGGGCCTGGGCTGTGGGGGGCCACCGCCCCAGGCCTGGAGGGAGCTGGCTCTGCACGGCCTTCGCTCTCTCCCCACGTAAGCCCACAGGATATTACACTGCCTTTGTGTGCCTGGTGACCCAGCTGCTGGTTATTGAAAAATTCCACCGCTCGGTGCAGGGCAGGCCCGCTGACCCCTCATCCCGGGACGCGCCTATCTTTCAAAAGATACGGGATTAGAGAGCCAGACCCGACCTGGAGCAAAGCCCCGTCTGGGGTGTCTGTGTTTTCCTGGCCTCTCGGGATACTGGCTGGAGTGGGCTCTTGGCGCAGGATTTAATTAGTTGGAATCAGCCTGCGATTACTGCGACGACTATTTACCCAACCACTCTGCAGTCTGAGCCCTGCTCGGAACAAAGATGGGCCCCTCGGCCCCACTGGCCAGGCCAGGGGCCCCAGCTGAGCCCGGGCCCAGCTGCTGGAAGGGGAGGGCTGCGGGCCTGGCCAGGCCTTCTGCTGGCGCACCTCATTTAGCCAATATTTGTGGGTTTTTGCAATGCAAAGCATCTACGTGGGGCTTTTAAAAAATTAAAGCATCTCAAGAAATTTATGGCCGATTTCTGAGCAAGGCCCCTCCCCCCAGCTCAGGGCAGCCAGCCTCGGCGTGGCGGAGCAGGGCTGGGTTCACTGGGTGTGGGACTGAATCCTGGGGATGGTATGGGTGAGCTAGGACAGCTGAGCAGGTCCCCTCACCTCACGCTTCCCTGGCCCCCCACTCTGCCACCTCCCATGCCTTCTGGCTGGCTGTACCGCACACACCCTTTCGCGCAACCGGAATGGGAGCAGCCAGCAGTTAGGGAGAAGAGGCCTGTGTACAGCCTCCTGATTCGCCTACTCACTCCGCATGTGAGTTCGCTTGTGCTCACAAGCGTGACTTCTACCACGGTACACAGGACACCGCCCATGAACACCTCTCTACACATGCCTGCGTGTACCCCTGGATCACACACGCCAACAGTCTCTAGGCCCCCCCACAGCCACCCATTGGCGTGCCTGCCAATACTTACGAGTATGTCGGCTCTGTATGGGGACACACACTCCTCCCCCGCACAGGGGTAGCCACTCACACCTACCTGAATGCCTGTTTCTGCTGTACCCACTGTTGACACAAACATACAAATGTGAGGGTCTGCATCCGTGCGCGCACACGCTGTCCACACTCTCTCACGTGCACGCTAACACATGCCATCGACTGCACATGGGTACAACCTTATTTACAGGCTCATTCAGAGCAAGTTCCCACATTTATACCCACATACGACAGCTGACCCACCCATGAGCACACACACAGCCACAAACGTTTCCACCTGGGGAGGACACCCACTGCCTCTACTCACGTAGGCATATATCCGGGCTTGGGAGGCTTCTGGGGCGGGGTCAGGGTCTGCCCCTTAGAGGGATGTCACCCAGATCCAGGGGCAGGTGACTGTTTGGGGAACCTAGTCCTGGTGGCCTACATCTTGGGAGGCTAAGGCTCCCACAGCCAGAGATACTCTTGGGAACTCAGATTTGGGAGACCTCTCAGAGCCAAGTTTCTAGAAAAGCTGCCAGGCTGAGGTCCAGCACATGGCTGGGGGCCTGGCCACTCTGCCCCCAGGTTTCCTCAATCCCTGGCCCAGGAGCCCGGCCTTTAGCTTCCTCTGAAGGAATCCTCACTCTCCTATGTGCCCCCCCCCAACCTGTTCCATGGTCACTGTGGTTCCTGTCCTGCCTCATGGCCTAGGATGCCTGGGGAGTCATCCTGGGACAGGGGCAGGGAGTGGGATCCCCGGATTTGAAGGGACTTTGGGCTCCAATGACATTCCTTTCCACCCTGCCTGAAATACAACTGACCTCTAGCCCCAGAGCCACATGACCTCACAAGCACACAGACACAGGGATGTGCCTGTAACGTGTCTACCTGTGGACACACATGTGACACATATATAAGGTGACCGCAATGCCATCTACTCACCCAGGAAAACAAAGGCATGGACACTGTCACTCTTTACTCCTGTAGGTCTGCCCTCTGGAATGCCCTCCCATCTCCACTGCCAGTGCAAACCAGATTCTTCCTCCCTACCGTCCCCCCCCCCCACCGCCCACCTGCCCTTCCTCTCTCCCTCTGGTTGCCGGGACCAGGGCTGCTCAGAGCTCCAGTGCCCAGAGAGCCCCTTGACTGGGCTGGACCCAGGCCTCACAGTCTCCATGTCCCATTCTAAGTGGCAGCACAAGTCTGGCCACAGCTCAGTGTCCTGACCCAGTGAAGCATCTGTGGTGGTTTAACAGAGAAGGAAGTAAGGAAATGCTTTCCCCACACTGAGCAAAAGGAACCAGCCACCTGCGGGCTTCTGGCCACCTGTTTGAGGCTCCCCCCTTGCTAAGTACCCAGAGTGGTGGGGCTTCTTAGGTGTCTGGAAGATGTGGATTCATCTCAGGGTTGTGATGGCAGGCCCATGACTTCACTTCCTGAGCCTCAGTTTTGTCATCTGTAAAATGGGAGGGGGCGCCTGGGTGGCTCAGTGGGTTAAGGCCTCTGCTTTTGGCTCACGTCATGATCCCAGGGTCCCGGGATCGAGCCCCGCATTGGGCTCTCTGCTCAGTGGGGAGCCTGCTTCCTCTCTCTCTCTCTCTGCCTGCCTGTCCGCCTGCTTGTGATCTCTCTCTCTCTGTGTCAAATAAATAAATAAAATCTTTTTAAAAAAATGGGAGGTTACTATCTGTGTCTGCAGGGCTCTGGTGAAGACACAATGAGAAGGTGAATGCGGTGACTGTGGAGAGGCTGGGACAGTGCGCAGGAAGTGATTCCCGTCCCCCCTCCAAAGCCTGAGCATCCCCCAATACTGCGGTCCCTGCAGGCTCTTGGCCCAAGAAGTCCTGTCCCTGAACCCCAAACTCCAAAGCATTCCCTCAGGATCCCTTCCTTGCCCTCCGTCCCCTAACCTGCCAGCACACTGAGCTCCCCTTCACCTCCTCAACTTGCCCACCCCTGGCCTTCTGGCCAGCCATGCTCTGAGGAGACTCTGTCCTTACCCACTGCTACCACACGTTCATCTGTGTTTCCTTTACTTCCCCAAACCACCATTCAGCTGAAAGTAACCAGCACCTTCCAGATGCAAGGGGACCACCCACCCACCCACCCACCATCCACCCACCATCCATCCATCCATCCATCCCAGGTTTTCTGAGCAGCTACTACATGCCAGGACTATGGAAGGGGCTGGACCTTTAAGCCACTCGCCACATTCAGCTATCCCTCCCTTCCGGAAACTATGAAGGGACGTGGTCTTGGCCTCTACCCTGGCATATTCACACGTTCCAGGTTCTCTGCCTCTTAAACGCCAGGACCCCCAGGGCTCTGTCCTCTCATGCCACCTCCTTCCCATTCTGCTGCACTGACCCATCCTTCAAGCCCCCGCCTTCCTCTCCTGGCTCCAGACCCCTTCACCCACCTGCTTCCTGGGCTGTTCTGAGTGGGTGACCTGGGGCAGCACAGCCCAGCATGCTCAAGGCCCTGTTCCCGTCCCACAGCGCATGTACACAGAGATATATGTGCTGGGACATTTGCTGAGGTGTTGTGTGCATGTGACAATGAGGCCCTGGCTCCCACCCAAAGGGCTGTCAGTGGGGGGTAGGTGTGGAGGGGTCAATAAATCACAGCTCGCCCATTCCCTGGACCGCTACACACTGTGGCTGCAGACATAGAGCGAGATCCACGGGCGTGGCCATGGGCAGATGTCCCCAGCGTGTGGCTCAGAGGGGCAAGCGTGTGCAGGGCGGAGTCGAGCAAACACGGATCCCATAAAAACGAAAATTGATCGCATGTGCGCAGAACACATTCACATACATGTAAGAAAGGTCTGGAAGGTTATCCCTCGGCCCACGGACTGCCTCTAGGAAGGAGTTAGGGGAAGGGGTGAGGACTGTTCCATTTTGCATGTCTTACTTCTGCTGTGTCTGAATTTATCTCACCATGAGCAAGAGTGACTTCTATAATAAAAAGAGAGAGAGAGAGAGAGAGAGAATGCCCCAACCTCAGTTTGTCACTTCCCTGCAGCTGAGCTCCTTGTGACCAGCTTTTCTGGACACGGCAACCCCTATGCTGTGCCCCCAGGCTGAGACGCAGGCCTGCTCACCACCGGCTTCCTCTCCTGCTCTCCCCACGTGGCACCCCCTTCCCTGGGGGCCCTTCCTCTGGCCTCCTGGCCTTTCTGCCTGCCTCCCAGCTCTCTGAGAATGACAGAGTATGTCCTCTCGGCCGTCTTCTAGGCGGCCTCACAGTCCTCTAGCCAGAGCCTCCCTTTCACAGCTGTGTCTGCCGAAAACCTTGAGAGGGTGCCAGCCAGGGGAGGGACCCAGACACGTCTGCTGTCATTAGGCCTGATACCTTGGCAGCTCCCTTCCAGCTCCCTTCTTTCTCTCCCCTCAACACCCCCTTTCTCTCTTGCCGCCTCCTGTCCCTCTTTCCAGAGGTGGATTTGAGTCTCTAGCCACATAAAGGCAGGCTCCCCCTGATCTGGCCCCACGGCTGATCGGCCTCACGCAAGGGCTCAGCTACTCTGCGCCTCTGTCCCCACCCATCCCTCCTCCCTCCCACCCCAAAGGGCTGTCTGTGAATGCTTTCCATCCTTGGGGGCTAGATTCAACCACGTGCTTCCTCCACGGAGCCTGCCTGTGCCCGCTATCTCCCTGTGGGCTGCCATTCCTGGGCCCTGGAAGGTAGGGAGCCGAGCAGCCAGACCTGAGATTCAGATCAAGTTTGTCAAACCTCAGTTTTCCCATCTGTAAAATAGGGCAAATACAATGGCTGCCTCATAGGTGGGTCCGGGATTACTGAGCTCCAGGGCACGGCACGCAGCACAGGGGCACGGGTACCACTGAAAACGATTCCTCTTCCCATCTTTGTTTCAGGGGCACAAGGCAGCCTCTCAAGGCAAGTTCTCTCTAGGTTTTGGTCAGCTTTTGCATTAACCCTGGAGACAATGGTGCAGCCCTCAGGGAGGGCCTGTGCTCCGCTCCTTAGGGAGGGGGTGTCTGTGCAGGGGGACACAGCTGAGATGCCCCAGGCTGGCATCCCCGGGGGCGGGTGAGGGGCAGCTGGTGCCTGCTCTCTTCAAAGGCCAGTGATTCTCCACGGCTGGCGAAGGGCGGGTAGGGGGGTCAGACAGGCTCCCTCCTCCCAAACACTCACCACCCAGGGGAGGGAGGTGGTCCGATCAGAGACACCGTGAACCCCCACCCCCACCCCGCAGCCCAGCACTGGAAGTGCTGGAGGGGCCTTTGTTTCTCTGGAAAAGAGGGGCTGCCTCCCTTCCCTGGAGGAGCCCTCCTGCAGCAGCCCTGCTGGCCGGCGGCCACTGCAAGCCCCACGCTGGACGAGCCTCTTTGCCAACACTCAGTAAATACTCAATACTGCATTAAAGCAATAAATAGTCATTTTAAGGAAACCGAGACTCAATTTAGCCACCAGAGTCAGGAGCAGCGGTTAGCAGGGCTGCGGAATGTCACCGCACAGCTGGCAGCCCCGCCCCCGTGGCCCCAGCCCCAGCTCGAAGGGGGAGGCTAAACAAAGGGCCATGCCAGGCTGCACCACCCCTCCCCCCAAATTAGGTTACCAGTGGGGGTTGTGGGGGCTGGACTCAGCCCGCAGCTCCCTGGAGCCAGAGAAAGCCAGAGAGACAGGCGGGCATGGCGGGAAAAGCCCACCCTCACGTGGGGACAACAACAAGGACAACAGCTATGACAACAGCTATAACAACAGCGACACTAGCAGGAAGGAGAAAGCAGTCCCCTCTGAATGGGCACGTGCTTGGTGCCAAGCATGGGGCTAAGTACTGCACGCCCGACATCTTATTTAACGTTTCCTCCTCTCTCAGGTAGAGACCTTGATCCCCATCTTGCAGGCAGAGGACCCGAGGAGCAGGGAGGGGCACTGCTTTCGTCAAGGACAGGAGGGATTTTGTACAACTTGGGCATTTATTAAGCGCCTTGTACAAGGCTGGATCAGGGTTCTATCCCGGCTCCCTGTTGATGGCCCCTGGGCTGGGGCCAGAGAAGGGGGAAGGTGCCATTTTCCCTGCCCTAAGCCTGTCCATCTGATCAGGTTGGGCAGTGCTCTGGGCTGCTCAGGGGGACTTGGGGGGCCAGGGCCTGTGACTTGGTCTCTGGAGTTATGCGGGCAAAACAAACAAGGCTCCTCTGTGAAGGGCTGGGGGATTTGTGCTCATTGCCATGGAAACCACACAGAGCGTGGGGGGGAGGGGAGCCTGGTGCTAGGCTCCCCTTTACAGATGTAAGACCCCCAGAGCCTCAGACCTGGGGCCGGCTGTGGGTGGCCTGGAGGCCACTGGAGGCGAATGAGGGGTGGCGGGACAGGCATCCCTTCCACCTGGTGTCTCCCTGGGTTGGGTCGGAGGCAAGACCCTGGCACAAAGCTTGGGCTGGGCTCCGTGCACACTGTTGGCACAGGAGAGCAGGGGAGCCCTGTCGGTCAGGACACGCCAAAAATACCAGGCAGAGATAAGAGCGGCAGCTCCTACCCACCGTGCTAAAAATAGCCCCGTGCTGGGAGGCGTGGGGATTCCCCATGGAAGGCCTGGCCCACTGCCCTTGCTGCCCCTGCGCCATGGGTGGCCCTCTCGGGGATGAGCCCATCTCGTGGGCAGGGCAACCGAGGCCAAGGACAGGGCGAGGGCACTCACACACTGTGTCAGAAAAGGCACTCTCAAGCGCGCAGGCCGGCTCCAAGCCAGGTACCTCTTGGCGCATGAAAAGCAGCTTTAGTTTCTTCCAAAACGGATGGGGATGATGACGATGATAGTAACAATAGCTACAGTTGTGAACGCTTACTGCACACTCGTCCTCTGCCAGGTACCATTCTAAACATCTCACGCGTTCTATCTCATTTCAGAAATGGGGAAGAAATGATAATCACCCTCACTTCCCAGATGAGGAAACTGAGGCTCACAGAGGTCCCTTGTCAAACTCACACAGCTCTGGGAAGTGGCAGAGCTGGGATTTGAAGTAAAGTCTCTCTGACTCCAGAGTTATTTTTTAAACCTTAGGCTACTTAGCTGAGGCTGGCGAGGCCCAGAGAGGGACATTCACCTGCCCCAGGTCACACAGCAATGGAGCTAGGACTGGAACCCAGGGTTTTCTGACTTCCAGGTCCTAGGACCCTCTCCAGGTCCCTAGTGAGTCACCACAGCAGATGCCATCCTCCTCGCCAGAAGTGTCTGGACTGTGCCCTTTTGTTCTTTTCACTTGGCAGCCCTGCCCCCACTTCAGCCTCCTCCGTCTGTCTGAACTGAGGGTACCGGCCTCCCTGCCTGTCCCCTGTGGCAGAGCCCCGCCCAGAGGAAGGCCAGGCCAGGGCCTGGGGCTGCCCTGTCTAGACACTTCTCGAAACTCGGCCGCTCTCAAGGGCCCGGCTTGGCTGGGCCTGGCAACAATGGGCCCTCTGTGCCCAGCTCGGGGCCTGCTTCAACAGGCCGCCCACCGGTTCCCAGGCCAGCCCCAGCCCCAGCCAGCCCCACACATTTCCGCCGTACCTCCCCAGGCTCCTGTGCCCACCCTGGGAGCACGCATCCTTCCCCGCCCCCCGAGGGCAGGGCGTGGGAGTCACACACAGCTAGACCAGGGAACTGGTTCTGCAGAGTTCCCTGGGCTGTGCTCCCAGGCCGGGAGCCAGGAGGTCTCCAGGGGCAGGAACCAGGCCGGATGCCATGCACAGGCTGTGACATTTCAGTCCCTGCTGTCTCCCTCAAGCAAAGAGGCTCCTGGCCCCATTTTATAGCAAGGGCAACTGAGGCTGGAAGGGAACTCCCAGGCTTCCAGGTACTGAGTGGTCACATGTGCCAAGCCCATGCAAAGCACAGCGCCCGGGCCATCTCTCGGGCAGCGCAATCTCCGAGGACAGGTGCCATGTTCACCCGGTTATTCAGATGAGAAAAACGCCAGCCGGGGGAGGAAAAGTGACTTTTGTAAGGCCACACAGCTGGCAAGTGCCAAAGCAGGGAGTGGTAGTCGCCCAGGTCTTTGGACTGCAGGTTTCTTTAACCCTCAGGGCGCTGGGGGTGTGAGCCTGTGGGAGGAGGAGGCGAGCAGGAGGCTCTGCTGCCCCACAGGTGCCCTCTGTGCCCAGTGGGCCTAGCGCTGCGAGAAAAGCCCGCTCCGCAGCCACTCCGCCTCCACAACCCCCGCATTGTTGATTCATTAGGTAATTTCCCTGGAAGCACCAGCTGTTCGGAGAGTGGGGAGATGACTGATTGCGGCGGCGAGGGGGGCTGTGGGGGCCACTGGGCGGGGGGCGCTGCAGCCTCCCCAGGCTGGGCCAAAGGTCGTGCCTTGCCAGGTGTCCTCCCTCCCTGCCGTGGTGGCCGCACCTCGCAGGGACCCCCGGGGGCTCTGAGGACAGTGAGGGGCAGGCCCAGACCCTCTGCGGGGGCGGGGGGGCTGGCATTTCCAGGTGTCTGCCAGACAAGGCCGGGGCCACAGCTCCCCGGCGGGCTGGTGGGTGGGGAGGGGCAGGCCGGGACCCCACCCGGCCCCACAGAGCCCCAGGCTTCTGGCCTGCCCAGCTGAGCGGCGAAGTTGGGATGGGTGGGAGGGGCCTCCCTGGTCTACGGCTCCTCTGAGGGCTGCCTCTCCATGGCCTCGGGGCGGGCCCGTTAAGCCTGCCCCACTGCCCAACAGACAGCAACCATGTGCTTCCGCTCAGCTTCAGCGCCCCCCCCCCCCCACCGCACGCCAGCCCTCCGCCCACCACGACCCGGAGCAGCTGCCCCGGCTGTCTCTCCTGTGTTGCTCACAAGCTCCCGCTGAGGGGCCAAAGAGGCCTGGACGCACGGCTGCATCGGTGTCTACACTGGCCTCAGGTCGCCCTCCACTGGTGTGTCCACACTGTCCTCCCAGGTCGCCCTGTGTGGGCTGTCCACCCCCGTGGCCTCGGAGGGTCTGCGTGGACAAGTTCTTCCACCCTTCTCCCCCAGGCTACCCCTTTCTCGTCCTGGATCTTAGATCCTGGTTTTCTGGGGACACCTTCTGCAGGTTAAACGCCCTGGCTCTGCGTCTCCAGCAGCTGCCCGTGGGTCCCTCATCGTGATGAAGGGCCTACCAAAGGCCCCAATGGTGACCGTTTTGTTGTTCAAGTCCTCAGTCCTCCCAAAGAGCCACAGCAGGCACGGACTGGGGCTGGCTGGGGTACAGGTCCTCCAGGGACACTAGCGTCCGAGGAAGGAAGGAACAGACAGATACGGCTGAGTGAGCATCCCCCGGTCTCACAGCAGTCCTGCGATCGAGCTGACCTACTGTGTTTCGAAGTTACACTGGCTGCCCAAAGTCTCAGTGGGCGAGCTGGCGTTTGGCCCAGGCCACCTGTCTCCTATGTCCACACTAATTGCTGCACTATTACACTGGCCTCAGAAATTAACTTCTTGGGCAATGCCAAGAGGGTCTACACTGGCCCCAGAAAGCTTATATTGCCTTGGCCATACCAGGACAACCTCTAAGGTTGGTGGAGACACACATGGAACAGCCTCTGAAGCTAGTGTAGACCACCCCACAGAGGACAACCGGTGCAGCCAGTATCAATAGCCCCTTCCTTCTAGGACAAACTCTAAGGTCAGTGTAGACATACAGGACAATCTCTGAAAGTGGGCTAGTGTCCACAGCTAGAAGATGGAGCAGAGACCCTATCCTGACCTGAATGTGGAGGAGGCTGGATGGGTCAGGGCCAGTCCTGCTGGTGAGAGGGGGGGTAAGCGCCTGCAGGGCTGGCCCATCCCTGGCCCAGCTGGGGCAGAGGAGGGCCTCCTGGGGGAGGCGTGAAATTGCCATTCTCTACTGAGGGGCTGCTGCTGGAGGGAGGCTTCCGGGCCCAGCTGGGAGGGGGCTCAGTGGGCGCCCCTGGACATGTTCCGCCCAGGCCCAGGACCCTCCTCACCACCTGCCCAGCACTGGTGGCCAGGACAGGAACCAGACAAGCCTGAGGCATGAGTTGCCTAAAACTGTCATGCTCTGTGGGGCAGGGGTCCATTCAGGCCTGTGACAGGGCCCTTCTGGGGCCAGACAAAAGGCACCAGCTCCCAGCAACAGAGAGTAAGGAGTGTGCCTCTGTGAGTGTGTGTGTGTGTGTGTGTGTGTGTGTATTTTGCATGCATCTCTGTGTGTCTGTCTGTGTGTATATAAGGAAGAAGAGGCCCCAGCAGACCCTCAAACATGCCGGTCCCAGCCCCAGGAAAGCACAGCCTCTTAGCCTCTGGAAAGGTCCTCCCCATCCCGCCCCCCAGCGCCAGGTCTGGCCTGACTTGTCCCATGGTGAGGCTTCTGAATGCCTCTGGCCCCCATGACAGACCTCCCACCTCTGCCAGGAAGTCCTCTCTCCCCACCCACCAAACTAAGGCCTGAGGTGGGCACGGGGCTCTCTGGATGGGAACGCCTGGCCTCTCCTGCTGCAATTAATGCAAATGATTTTCCAAGGTTTTGGCTTGATAATTTGATTATTTGTTCGGCATTTATCTTAAGCAAAGTAGATGACAAATAACTGCAAACTAATGTGATAAAAACCATTTATAAAGCGGCCTCGTTCGGGGGCTTCTCCTAACTATTTATGACAAGGTAATAATGCTACCGTGTGCGTCTGCCTGACTTTAAATTGGTTACTTAGAGGCATGATGGATGAGGGGCGAGGCCACCTTCTTCCGAGGAGAGCTCCTGATTTCTGATCTCATTTTTGAGGATAATGAATTATATCTAATTAGACCTTCCCAAATCTAATCAGGAGGTGGGAATTTGGACCAGAGGGAGGGGCTGGCAGGCAGCACGGAGGGCAGAGGGTCAGCAGGCGGGGTGCCCCCAGGCCCCTGGAGGCCGGGCTGCCTGGGTGAGGAGGCAGCCCAAACTGGGAGACCGGCTGGCTTCTGGCCCACTTCCCGTGCCCCAGCCAGAGAGATCTAGAGCTGACAAGTCCCTCCCTGGCTGTAGGTCCTTCCTCACTCTCGTCTCCCAAACTCCAAACCTGGCATTTGGTACGCTGTGCAGGCTCAATCCCTCCTGCCTCACTGGTCTTCTCTCTTATATCTCTCCCAAATCCTACTTCCCAGGCACTACTCCTTCCAAAAATGGCATCCTTTTCCATGCCTCCCTGAGAATTCTCTCTGCCCTCCATATCTAGGAATCTCCAACTTAGCCCCTCTTTTGAGAAGACGTCGCCCTTCTTACTGCTACTTCCTCCAAGTGAGGCCCCAAGGCCCCTTGTTCATCCCTTCACCGGATTGCTAGCCCATGCTGGACCTTGATGCTAAATGAAGGCAGCACCCCTTCTGACCCAGACATAACTCTGCACCAGGTGAACAAAGTTCAAGCTAGATTTCAGCCTCCTACTCACTCCCTTGGCTGGGTGCCCTTGTGGGGCACAACCTGAACAACAGTACACAGTCTTAGGTGCCCTCACAAAACTGGGAGTTCCCTGGGGTTCCCTTACTTATCTTTGTATGTTCCCTGACTGATAAGGTGGCTGGTCCACAGTACATCCTCACTATTTGCTTGCTGAATGCTTGCCTGATTGAATGGACAAAAGCATCAATATCGTCCCACTTCAAAAACTCTGTCCTGGGAATGGCAGGACTTGGGTATTCATGTCACTGTAGCAGTGTCAAGGGCTCTGTGGTAAGGATGCCCTGCCATCCTCTCTCCGGGGGCTTCTGGGATCCAAAGCCCATAGGCCTTTCCCTGCCCCTGCCCCCAGTGCAGGCAGGCTAAGCCTTGCTTCCATGCATAAGACAAACCTGGAAATAAGTCACTTTGGGGTAGCAACTTACACATTATAAGCAGAGTTCTGTTTGCAGAGAACTAAAAGTATGATCAGATTCCCAAATACACTTTGACTGTTCTGTGTATTTTGTGTGTCATAGAAAACACCCATCCTGTCTCTAAAAATGACCCCCCCCAGTGTTTTTTGAACACTACCTTGCTCATGCTTTCCTATTTCCTCATCTTCCTTCCCAGAGACAGTCTTATATCCACCTCGTCAGGCTGGTGATGCTTTCCTCAGCGGGAAGAGTCTTTTGTTCCAGTGCTTTTGCTTGCTGATTTCCCACTTATTTTACTTTATTTATTTATTTATTTTTTAAGATTTAAAAAAAAGTTATTTGTTAGAGAGAGCGAGCGAACACAGGCAGACAGAGTGGTAGGCAGAGGCTGAGGGAGAAGCAGGCTCCCTGCCGAGCAAGGAGCCCGATGTGGGACTTGATCCCAGGATGCTGGGATCATGACCTGAGCCAAAGGCAGCCGCTTAACCAACTGAGCCACCCAGGCGTCCCTATTTTACTTTTTTAAAAGCTCAGAAGAAAATGTAATAAAAACGCTCAAAAACGTGCATTTATGTCGCTTCAAAGGTAAGAGCGGGGCCAGGTGAGGGGCTGGCAAGTGCTGGTGTCTCCTCAGAAAGGGGGTGAGTCCTCCTTTCATCAGATGATGGGCAAATGCTGACTCCAGGATGGAGGACAGTCTGGGGGGGATGGGGGCATAATATCTCCAAATGCAGCCACACTCAAGTGTAAGGTCAGAAGAGGCCTGGCGTCCCCCCCACCAACTCAGTGGTTCTCACCCAGGGACGATCCTACACCCCAGCCCTGGAGAATGCCAGTAGCATATGAAGGCATTTCTGGGTGTCATGAGTGTGGGTGGGGTGCCAGTGGTATCTCGTGGGTAGACGCTGACATGCCCCCCACAGAACAGGATGACTCAGGCCGGGTCAATAGTGCCGGGGCAACACGGCCATCCCCTATGATGACTCTCGCCAGAGCTCAGCTCCAAGCAGCAGAAGGCACATGGAGCATGGACGGGAGCAACCGGCCCCCTCCCTCCTGCTGGGCTCCTAAGTCCTACCTGCCCCCATGTCCCTTTAGCTCCCCGGAGCATCACATCCCTTCCTTCCTCAGTATATTACCCCAGACATGCCTTCCCCAAGCAGCTTCTGGGCCCTGCACCCTTGTCTGTTTGAAACCAGGAGCTGGGGGACACACACAGCAAAGACCTCTGACTCTGTGCTTCTTCTTTTGTGGGGAGCTTCTCAGTTGGTAGGAGACAGAGCCAGGACTCCGCCGGAGGAAACCAGTCATCTTGAGGCCCCCTCTTCCCGGCTGCCTGCCTGTCTTCCCTCTTAGGACAGAACAACTCTGAGCTGGGCAGGGCCCCCAACTTCTAGCACTCTGGTGAGCTCCCTCGGCCTCACCCACCAGCGGCCCATCTGGCCTGTCCCCTCAGGAGAACCAGCATGTCCCCACAGTCCTGCACAGTGAAGACACTTCAGGAGGGCCGAAAGACAGAGCTAGAGGGCCCTTCTGGCTTCAGCTCCAGACCAGGGCGCCTTGGAAGGCCTCCCCCAAAGGTAGTTCCCTCACAACAGAACCACGGCTCTCACGCTTTCACACCTACTATTTCCCTGTCTCCTCCCAGGAGCTGCATGTGGAAAATGCCATCATCACATTCCCATTCCACAGGGTAAAGGGACTTTTCCAAGGTCACACAGCTGGCAAAAAACAGACCCACGACTGCGTCACCTCTGTCCCTACTCTTCCCACTGGCCCACCCGGTTCCCTGTGGCACGCTCTGGGCCTGGCCTTGAGAAGCCACCCAACAGCTGTTCCTTTATTTCCCTCTCTAGAGTCACTGGCTCAGGCCTTGGCACTCAGGTCATGGGGGAGAAGGCAGAGGTCACGGGGGAAGGCTCTAAAACTGGGACACGTGGTTTGGCAAGAGCAAAGCCCAGTCTCCAGCTGTCTGTCGATCACCCCAAGTAGGTACATCAGGCCAACCTGCGTACCCAGCACCCACACACCCATGTGGTCATCATTCATGCAAACTAGATTTGGGCGCCTGCTCCTTGCCATGTAGACACAAGGCTCGCAGTGCTGAACCAGACACAGCCCCTGCCTTCGAGTTATTTGCCGTCTCTGGGGAAGACTAGTGAGTAAACAGACCGTGACAATACATGAGATGGGGCTGGGATGGGGGAGGCACAGCAGGCTGCGGAGCCTAGCCAAGGGGCAGTGAACGCAGACAGAGGGTTGGGGAAGGCCCCCCAGATATTGCAGTCCAACTAAAACCTGCAGGAGGGGCAGGAGTTACCCTAGAGGAAGAAGCAGGAGTGGGTGCTGGACCCCAGTGGTGGAGATGCAACCCAGGGCCAGCACGTAGCCCAGAATGGCTGGAGTGCAGAGGGAAAGCAAGTGAGGGCCAAGGAGGTGGGCAAGGCAGAGCTAGCAGTGTGTTCTGTGTTCTTGTCCTAATGGAGGAGCTGGGGTCTGCGGTGATGTGGCCAAGGCTGCGTTTGAGAAGGCTCCAGCGCAGTGGGTGGGTTGGCACGGCCAAGCCGGGATGGGGAGAACCCAGGTAAAATGGAGACAGGAGCCAGGGCAGTGATGGGAGGATGGAGAGGAGAGAGTTCCAGAAATGATTAGGATTAAGGGAGGGGTGCCTGGGTGACTCAGTTGGTTAGGTGTCTGACTCTTGATTTTGGCTCAGGTCATGATGTCAGGGCCTGCCCTGAGGTCAGGCCGGCACTGGGCTCCGTACTCAGCAGGAAGTCTGCTTGAGATTCTCTCTCTCTCTCTCTCTCTCCCCCTCCCCACTCCCTTCCCTCTTTCTCTCTCAATCTGTCTCTCAAAAGAAAAAAAAAATGAATTAGGTGATGATTGAATGCTTGGGAGCAAGGAATAGAGAGGAGAGGTACCAGGACCGTGTCCTGACTTTCAGCTTGGGATCCTGGTAGAGAAAGGTGTCATTCAGTAACATTAAACAAAAGAAAACAAAAACCCAAGCAGTTAGGGATGTGGGTCGTGGAGGGAGGGGGCAGAGGGGCGTGGCTATAAAAGGGCCCCAGGAGGCATATCTGAGAGTACTGTTCCGTGTCCGTGGTGGCAGATACAGGAGCCGGTGCGGGAGACCTACAGGCACATGTGCACACACATGTAATGCAGGAGAACGTGAATACAACGGGGACATTGGATGGAAGCCGACGTCCTGGTTGTACTTTAGTTATAGGACACGTTTCCATTGGGAGAAACCGGGTCAGTGGTACAGGGATCTTTCTGTATACTGCCTTACAACTGCACAAGAATCTACAGTTCTCTCAAAATAAAAAGTTGAACGAAAAAAAAAAAAAACTTGGGGCACTTGGGTGGCTCAGTTGGTTAAGCGACTGCCTTCCGCTCAGGTCATGATTCCTGAGTCCCAGGATCGAGTCCTACATCTGGCTTCCTGCTTCATGGGAAGTCGGCTTCTCCCTCTGAACTTCTCCCTCTCATGCACTCTCTCACGCTCTCTCTCAAATAAATAAATAAATCTTTAAAACAACAGCTACTTGGGGAAAAAAAGCCCCTGGGGGGGGCATGGGTTTGGGGTAGGGGAAGGGTCTTAAGCTAAGTCCACTCCCAGCACAAAAAGAGTCAGGCCCCGTGGCACTCTGGTCCCTGCCTGGTCCCTGCCTTTGGGCACCCTAGCCCTCTAGCTGGTGTCCCTCTTCTGTGCTGCCTAGCCCTGAACTGGACTAGCCTTGCTCACTTAATTTGGCTTCTCCCACAGGTTCTTTCTTCTCTATAAACATCACCAGGGTCATACCTCAACGTCCTGCCCCACCTTCCTCCCCCTGTCCCTGCTGTACCCACGAGTGACCTGTGACCTCACTTAACCATCCCCATCCCCTTGTTCCCACAGGCTGGTGCGGTCTTCTGGTCCACCAGACCAGACCTGAGCCCCTTCCTCCGGTCCCTCCCCTTACTCCACCCCGCACAGAGCAGCTCTGTTTTGAGCCCACCCAAACGGACCAAGTCACGCACGGGTGGGAGCTGTGCGTGGACTGGTGATACAGTGACCTCCACACGTGGACAGACACAGGCGCAGACACCCGCGCGCACCGAGGCGGAGACCGTGGCTGCGCGCAGAGATGCGCGCGCAGGAACAGATTTGGAGCCCCGCCCCCCCACCTGCGGGAAGGCTTCCCTGCCAGGTGCAGCTATCACGCCCCAAACAAATCCCAGCTGATAAGGACACTGCCTTTGAACCGGAGCCCTTCCCTCTGCTGTGATCAGATAAGCAGTCAAGGAAGAAAGAGAAAATCCCCGCTTTTTCTCCTCCTCAGACTCCTGCTGTGTTGCCGCTCCAGGCAGAGGGGCTGCCTGGGGGCCTGCGCCCCGCCCCGCCCTGCCGCGCCCCCTCTCAATCACACCGGGGATCACAGGCACAGTGACAGGTCGCTCCTCCGGTTTGGGTTTCAACCCAGGGGAGCTGCAGCCGCAGGCAGCCAAGCTGGAGCCCTTACACCTGGGTCTGATGGGCCAACTGGGGGGCCTCTGTTGTGACCCTGCCTTAAAGGTCCTGGCTTGTGGCGACCCCCGAGCCTCATGGGGTATCCACCTAACCTACCTCAGGCAGTGAGTCTCAATAGCCCCAGCATTTGGGGTCCTCTACCCCAAGAACCCTGGTTTATAGGCTTCCCCTATTTTGTGGGATCACCTGAGCCCAAACCTTGGTTGTGGGGCTCCATTTCAAACCAGTATGTGGGAACTTCCATCTAAGATCCTGGCTTGTAGGTCCCCACCCCCCTCAAAGGCACTGGTTTAGAGGACAGATCTGTGGGTGCACACCCCTGCTTGTTGAACCCCCAGCTGAGGGCCTGGCTTCTGGGGAACCCTATAGATCCTGGCTCTGGAGTTCAGAATCCAGGACTTCAGGATCCCTTTTCTCCCCAAAGAGCCAGGCGCTGAGACCCAGGAAGCTTCAGAAGAGGGACCTGGGACCTGGGGGAGAGGGGTCAGGCGGGTAGGTTAAAGGGGCAGGGTTCCCACGGCCCTGCCTGGGGCTGAGGCATAATTAGAGGTCTCAGGTGTGTGTGTTGTGGAGAGGGGGTGGGTTCTGAGGGCCTTTGTATTGTTTATCCTTCACAAAGACCCCCAACAGGGGGCCACCGTCCCCCCCTTGAGACTGCTCTGCCTCTGAGCTCTGGGCTGCCCCAGTTCCCGGCACCCCACCCCCCTTGCACCTGCCGGCAGCCTGTCAGGACAGCAGCCCTCAGGGGTCTAGGGACCTGCATCGGGTCTGTAGCCGAGAGGCCAGGCTGCCCTGGAGCCCAGTGCCAGTCAGAACCCCCTCCAGCTCCTCCCAGCCCTCCTTCCAGGTGCCTCCCCGCCACTCAGCTGACTCAACAGAAAACCCCATGATTTATTTATGCCCAGGAGCAGCCTCTGCCCAGGATGCAGATGGAGGAGGATCCATTCAGTCCCAGGGAAGAGAGGGAGACGGGGGGAGAGGAAAGAGAGACAAACACACAGTGAGAAGGACGCAGGCCTGACTCCACCCTGGAGCCCCATCCAGGCCCCTGTCCCCACGTCCCCACATCCCCACATCCAAGGGCATCTTTCCCCATCACTGCCTCATCTGGGCCTTAGCAGACCCAATTACTTATAATAAACAATTCCGTTTATCTTTATCAGAATCATTACCTAAATTGGCTACATGACACATACTGTTCTCTAAGTGCGCCCCGGGGAGGAGGGGCCATAAAAGCCCGGTTCTGCACTCCGTAATTATCCCTCTATGGGCCATAAACCATTACACTGGTGTTTAAAATAGGTATGGCGAGCAGTTTCCTGGCCCACCGAGGGCCGCCCAGGGCACCCACGCAAAGCATGCGCTCGAAGTTTTGCTGCGGCCAACAACTTCCAGCTGCTGGGAGGCTCCTAACGGGGCTCCGGCGAGGCCCTGGGCACTCGGTCCTCGTGCAGGGCAGGGCAGTGCTGGGCGGGCCCGGGAGCCAGGGAGAGGCCGCAGGAGCTATCACGGGGCTCTCTGCTGGCACAAGGCAGGTCCTCTTCCCCAGACCGCCGGCCGCCCTCCCCCGCGGCTGCTGACTGGGGCTTTCCTCACTGTTTGCAGAAACGCCTCCACTGCCCCATGGGGCTGGTCTCCCCCTGGTCATCCTCAGGGAGGCCCACGTCAGCATCTCACTCGTGATTAAAACAAAACACCCGGCTGCCCCCTCGGAGCCCTGCCTGTCTTTCAGCTGACCCGTCAGAGCTGCTCTGGTGTCTTCCCAGAGGCCTCTGCTCCCTCCGGCCTCCGGCAGCGATGCCCGGGTCTGCATCCCCACAAAGGGCCCATGCCCCTGGCAGCCAGGCCCGTGCTTGACTGCTGAAAGCCCTCTATCCGACACCTGCATTTGGTGTCTGGGCGAGGAGAGGCAGAGGCGGTCAGACAACAGCTCCCGGCTGTGCAGGACCCACAGGGACAAAGGGGCCTTGGAACAGAGGGCTCCTGGTGGGCCTCTGCCTGGGGACGTGGGGAGATGCTCAATAGGAGTTCCCCAGGTTGAGAAAAGGAAGGGAGAAAGTTCTTATCCGCAGGTAGGGCAGGGTGCAAAGCTTTGGAAACAGGGGTAAAAGGGGTGTTTGAGAATAGTGAAACCATTCTGTGCGCTTAGAACAGTGGTTCTCAAAGGGAGGTTCCCCGGAATAGTGACCTCAGCAGCAACGAGAATCTTATTAGAAATGCAAGTCCTCGGGCCCTACCCCAGGTTTACAAAACCAGGAACTCTGGGGAAGTGGAGGTAGCAATCTATAGTTTAACAAGCCCTCTGGGGTTTCCCATGGCTGCTTGGCTTTGAGGACTCTGGGGCTAGTGCATCCATGAGGTGGGGAGGCCTCGAGGATGCAGGACAGTTGGCATGGGAGCTGCCTCTGTGAAGCTCCTAGAAGGTCTTGAATCCCTTGGAAGGGTGCTGAAGAACTTGGGAGGCTTTTAAGCAAGAAAGTGACACGGTCAGATTGACATTTTCCGAAGTGCACTCTGACTTTCATGGGGAGAGGCTGCTAGCAGGCAGGCTGGCCCCCCAGGGTACGAGCAGGTCTGTGCAGTTCAGGGCAAGGACGGAGAGATCTGGATTGGGGGATGGCTGAGGGTACGGAGAGAAGGGGACAGATCTGAGTGACAGTCAAGGGGTCAAACAGGCAGGATGTAGGAGGTGAGGGACAGAGAGGCATCGAGGAATCTGACCTAAACACTCAGAAGGATGATGCGTGCCTCTCCCCAAAGAAAAAGTAGGGTTCTGGATGGGTGCGGACCAAGGCTTCCAGGCAGCAGAGCCCTTCGAAGGGCCTGCTGAGCCCCTGCACGAGCCAGTCAGGGCAGACAGCAGTGGATGCCCCACCCAGGCGAACTCTGAGTCTGGAAGGTGTCTGAGTGTAGACACGCTGGAATCATTGCCTCCCTCTACCCAGTTACTTGGTCCCAATCTAGGGTCCCTACTATTGCAGCCTCCTCGGTCCTGGTGACCCTAATGGTCTCAGCAGCCTGTTACTCCGTCCTAATGCCTCCCCCCGGCAGCCCAGCATCAATCAGCCGGATTCCAGACACTATCTTTGGCTGGAGAGGCAAGCAGCCACGCGTCTGTTTGGTCACCGATCCCTCCGGCTCGCTGAGCACCACTGTGCCCACCCCTGTGCTCCATACTTTATACCCCTTGTTTCCCCCAGTATTCCCAAACTCCCCTGGGCGAGGGATGTTCAGTAAGCACGTGAGAGGGTTGAGATCTGAACCCAAGTCCTGTCCCCACCACACTGCTGGGATGGCACCTGTGTTCTTCTCCAGCTGCGGGGCTGTAGCCCTACCCGGTTCTCCCCGGGCAGGAAGGGGCTGGTGCCCACGGCAGGAAGACCCAAGGGGCTGGGGACTGCCCGGAGGCCTCCTTAATGTGCCCATAACTCATTCCCTGGGTTCACTAATGTTCCCTGCTATTAGTGCCGAGCACAGCTAAGCAAACTACAAAATATTCCTCCGACTCAACAATCAATTTCCATATTGTTACAAATGGAGTCCACGCCCGCCACGGTTCATTTTTCTTCAAGGGCCTTTTTTTTTTTTTTTTTCCCCTTTCCTTCTCTTTACCCAGTACAGTGAGGAAGTCATTACTGAGTGTTATGAATTTCACAACGTGCTGAAAAAATATAAATGCATACTGCATGGAGTCAGGGCCACATGCTGGAGAGCTGCCTTCCCCTCCCCCACCAGCTCTGAGCCCCCCCACCTCCCCGCAAGGCTTCCCAGAGGGTCTTCCAGGCACACAACGCTTCAGCTCCCCCCAGGGCCACTGATCGCTCCCCACACCAGGCAGAAGGGGCTCCGTATTTCTGGGTGTTTGCGTCTGCTGTCTACCGCCAGTGCCTTGCTCCCTGTCCCGTGGGCTTCCTTCCGATCCACATCCTAACTCAGTTCTGGTGCATTTGTGCAAAGCTGTTGTGCAAGGCTGTTCACAGTGCAAGTGGGCGTCATAGTGAAAATCTGATGAAAACCCCCTGTCCATCAAGTGGGGCCGGGGCCAGTGGACAATGAGGCGGCACTGATACCCCGACATGTAGAGCACTGCCTGGGAATTGCAAGTTGCCAAACAGCACGTGCAGGATAATCCCATTCTGTCCAAAAGTTGTGCGTGGAGAAATGAAAGTGCATGTGCAGGACAATGTCTGGAGGAATTTATCCCATCCCCTGCAGGAGCCTAGCTCCAGGGACTGGTCCTGGCTGGGGGATGGGGACGGAAGGGATGTTTCCCATTTTTGTTTATACATTTTATATTGTCCATCATCTGAAATCTTCCTAGCATGCATTGCTTTGGTAATAATAATAATAAAAAGGATAGTTATTTAAAAGAGGGCTTCAGGGTCGCCTGGGTGGCTCAGTGGGTTAAAGCCTCTGCCTTCGGCTCAGGTCATGATCCCAGGTTTCTGGGATCAAGCCCCGCATCGCATTGCATCGCATCGCATCTCATCGGGCTCTCTGCTCAGCAGGGAGCCTGCTTCCTCCTCTCTGCCTGCTTCTCTGCCTACTTGTGATCTCCGTCTGTCAAATAAATAAACAAAATCTTTAAAAAAAAAAGAGGGCTTCATTTGTTGCCTTTTACATAAGACCTTCCCTGACCCACCAAAGCAAAATATGTTAGTCCTTCCTTTCCGCATACCCCTGAACCTTGACTCTAGAGCTTTTAGGGCATGTACCGTGCTCTGTGTGTATCCCCCTACTCCCGCTCCCACCCCCCACCCTACCCTTTCAGCCATGACTTTGCTTAGTTCACCTTAGCAACTCTAGAGCCAGCACACCGTGTGAGCGGGCACCCTGCCTCCCAGGGCAAGGACCTGGGAACACTGTCTCTAAGAGCTAGACTCTGTTCATCCCTCAAAAATGGAACCCAGGAGCTAAGAGGCTTATCTTACAAATGTGCAAACCGGCCCTGGTGCCGTTGGAGTGGACTGCACTGGACCTGGTTACCCAACGTCTCCTGTGCCGGGCAGTGAGCCCACGAGGGCGGGCTCTACACGTTTCACTATTATGTCTCCATTTGTCCACCACGGGGTCTGGTATAGAGGAGACCCTCAGTGACTACTGGCTGGCTGGCTGGATGAGGGGGAGGATGGATGGACAGACAGATGCATAGGTGGATGGGTAGGTGGATAGGGAGATGGGAGGATGGGTGGTAGTTGAACAGATGGATGGGCGGATAGGTGGATGGATGGATGGACAAATAAAGGGTAGATAAGTCAATAGGTGGTAAAGAGATGGATGGAAAAATAGAGGAACAGATGGGTGGGTAGATAAGTGGATGCGTGGACATATGGATGGCTAGATGAATGGGCGGGTGGATGGGGGAATGGAAAGGGTATTGTGGGTAGATAAATGGGTAAGAGGGGTCAGCACACCTTTCTGCCTTTCTAGGCACTCAGACATTCCTTGTGTCATTCACGTTCTACTCCGGGTCATCACCCCATGTCACATGGAAGCAAACTGAGGGTCTCTTTCTCTTCTCAAAAGGAAGAAATGAGGTGAGCCCAAAGTTTTGCTCCTGGTCAAGAAGCCGGGTTTCTCAGGTCTCCAAGAAGGAGAACTGAGCCAATGTTCTAACCCTCTGCACCCTGGGTCAATAATCCACTCACAAAGTATTTAATTGAGTGACTACTGGGCACCAGGTACTGTCCTAAGCATGCTGAGCGAGCCAGGGCAGGCCCGACCTCCCCTGCTCTTCCATCCCAGAGAACAGCAGGACTGTTTCCCAAACATCCTCCCTCATCAGCTTCTTCCCACTAACCCACCCTCCAAGAAGCAGTTGGGGTGCAACTGCACCCTTGCTTAAAACCTTGCTGTGGCTCCCTTTGGATTCTAGTGTCACTCGAAACTCTTAAACATGGAATCTAACAATTCTGAGGATAAGCCCCACTTCCTTTCCAACTGTACTTGGAGCCACTCTCCAGTGACATTGTCCCCTGCCCTCTCCTTGTGTGCTCAAGGGCCCTGCAGGGCAGATCTTCTGCCTTCAGCCTTGTGAGTACCATCTCTGACTCAAACGATCCATAGGATTGTCCTCACCATGGATCATGCTTCCTTCCAGGCTGCCCCGTATGGTTGTATAGGTTTTTCACTGAACAAGATGCTCCTCAGCAGGGTAAATAGGTTGAAATTCAGTCCATGCTCAGCTTGCCAAGCCATGTACCCTGTGGGGAGGGCTGAGGTAGAAGTGGTTCTACTCCCCACTGGGCCCTAGGACTTCCTTCAAGCACAGTAGGGATCTCCCTGGGTTTGTATCCCTGGTGTCCCTATCTGTCTCTCTTATCACATCGAGTGCTCCCTAAAGACAGGGTCCATGTATGAATCCTCCCCGTGCCCTTCCACAGGGCTGGCAGGCCCAGAGGAGGTGCCAGTGAAGGGTCTGCCAAGGGCCAAGTGCAGAGTTCTGGGGAAAGGTGCCCACATGATGTGGAGCGGGTGTCTATTTGAGAGGTGGGCTCCTTGCTCTAAGGAAGGCTCCTCGCCGGGGACCTCTGGCAGGGAGCAAGGGACCCAGCCAGATGAACGAGCGAGCTGGAAGAACGCACAGTGAGGTAGGATGCTTGCTGCTGCTGGGGCAAGGTGGGAGAGGGGAGCAGAGGGCCTCTCTGGGGTAAGACTGACAGCAGGTAGGCTGGGAGGGCAGAATAAGCCCCCAGGCCCCACGGGTACCTGACAGCTCTTAGCAGGGATTCTGAGGAACTCAGCATAATCACTGAGGGGGCCTGTCTTGCTCCAGAGAATCCCAAGTGAAACATGCCCGTCCCCATGGGCACCTGACTCAGATGCACCCAGAACCTCCCTCAGTGTCAAGGCCAGCCAAGGGGAAATCTTGAGTCTCTTCCAACCCTGCAAGCAGGTACGTAGTCCCATTTTGCAGAAGAAGCGGAAGCTCAGGGAGGGGCAGTCGCGTGCCCAGGCTCCTATGGCTAGGAAGGGGCAGGGGAAGAGCCTCACTCCGTTCAACTGGGGGGCAAAGCCACTCTCTCCCCACGATGCTTCATCAAGTGCGCGACTCTGTGCATTTCACACCACCATCTCACTATGAGGAGGTGGAAACCCGGAGTTCCAGATTTGGGGAACAGCTGATTAGCAAAGTACAGGGGAAGGGGATGGCCACGGGAGGCCCAAGCCAAGTTATTCTGGGAATTCTGGGAGGGCAGTAGGCAGGAGGAGGTGGCGGGGGTTGGGGGGGAGACACACATCTTCCCACTCCCTTTTCCGTGCCTGACCTCACCATCCTCTGTCTGCCATTAAGCTTAAATGGTAACTTGGGAGGAGCCTTCAATCAATAGCTCACCCAACAAACAGGTTTTTTGAAACCCGCAGTTTATGGATTTCTCTCCCCATCTCATTCTTTAATCCTGACAGCTGCTGAGCTGATGGGCGAGACTCTCCAGCCTGGGAGACTGATTCAGTGCGATGCCCTGCCCATGGGACGCAGGACACGGCAGGTCTGGGGGATCCCCCCAAGAGCCGTCAGCCCTGTGACCTGGCAAGGTGAGCGGGACCCCTCTGTGCGGTGGGGACTGAAGGCCTGGCCTGCCCTGGCGGGAAGTGGGCAGAGTGGGTCAGCGGTCACTGCTTTGCAGTCCAGCAGACCTGCCTCCGAGTCCCACTTCTGCCCCTTCCTGGCTGTGAGACGTTAGCGAGTCACTTGTCCCCTCTGAGCGTATTTCCTCAACTATGAAGTGATGTCTATGTCATAGAACTATTGTTGACAACTCCAAGAGGAAACACAGTAACTGGTATGAAGTAAATGCTCCATAATTGTTACACCGTATTGTTTCTAGCCAATCCCTTTATTTTTTTTAAGATTATTTATTTATTTATTTGACAGACAGAGATCACAAGTAGGCAGAGAGGCAGGCAGAGAGAGAGAGAGAGGAGGAAGCAGGCTCCCTGCCGTGCAAAGAGCCTGATGCGGGGCTCGATCCCAGGACCCTGGGATCATGACCTGAGCTGAAGGCAGAGGCTTTAACCCACTGAGCCACCCAGGCGCCCCTAGCCCATCCCTTTTTTAAAAGATTTTTTTTTTTTAAATTCATTTGAGACCAAGAAAGAGACAGAGAGCGTGAGGGAAGAGGGGGAGAGAGGCAGAGGGAGAAGCAAACTCCTCGATGAGGTGGGAGTCTGATGTGGGGCTCGATCCCAGGCCCCAGAGATCATGACCTGAGCCAAATGCAGCCCCTTAACCATCCGAGCCGCCCAGGCACCCCTAGCTAATCCCTTTTTTAAGTCCCCAGGAGCCTTTGCCTACCAACAAGCACTGGGGAAGGATAAGGGAGCACCCACGACACACTTTGTCATATTGTCCCTGATCTGCAGGCAGGTGACTAAAGATCCCAGGATGCCTGGGACAATCCTGGTTTATACCTGTGGCCCCAGCATAATTAAGAATAACATCCCCTTTTACTCTGAAAATATCCCTGGTTTGGACAGTGAATGACACGGTCACCTAACTTGTTGAGCTGCTTATGGACAAATGGGATGTCACTAAATCTTGTCAACAGTCCAGGAGTAGGGGTTGTGCTCCCTAGTTTCAAAGTAGGCAACTGAGGTTCAGAGAGGGTGTGTGATTTGCCCAAGGGTACACAGCGAGGAAGTGTCTGAGCTAGGCTCAGGCTGATCCCAGGTCTGTGCGGGCCCGCTCTACTGCCCACATTCATCTGTTCTCCTGGGCTCTGTTGGGACATACAGGGGAAGGCTCAAGGATGGAAAGCTGGTGCCCCTGGGGGCAGCCAGAGGCCTTGGGACCAAAGTCCCTCCTGCATCTGTCTCCACACACACCTCTGCACAGGCAGGTTCCAGAGAGCAGACCCCGCTACCTGGAGAGCTCCCCCGCAGCTGGGCACACAAGCCAGCCTTCCCCAGGATAACAAGCTGTGAAGATCTTATCAGGCCCCTGATGGCTGATACTGATGCTAGCAGGCTGTTCCCCTGCCTGCCACATCCTCAGCCTCCTCCCAGGCTGGGGAGTCCTGTTTTCTTTCCTAAGTGGAACATCAGATTACTCAGGTCTGATTTCACTGCTGATTGCAAGGGGGGGGGGTGTGAGGCAAGCACTTCATACTCTGACAGCTCTCAGGACAGGGTGAGGCCACCCAAGGGGGCCACCTATCCATCACCTGCTGACAGTGTCCCGTCCGCACTTAGGCCAAACGTTTCACTGCACTGTCCCTACCACCCTAGGGTCGGAGCTTCTGAATCAGCCAGAGGCCAGTTTGTATCAAACCCCCAGGATGGACAGGGGAATTACTTGAGAGGACCAAGAGGGGTGTTCCTTCTCCTTGTTTCCTTCCTTCACTCACTCACTCCTTCATTCATCCAACAGATCCTTCCCAGTGTCTGTCTGTAACAGGATAGCTCATCTCCAGGTATTGCCGGGCTCAGTGGCGGGGGGATGGTGGCGAGGCAGTGTGAGGAGGGCTGGGGTGGCTGGGACACCCGGGGAGGCAGGACCAGTCCCCCAGAGTGATGGCAGAGGCTGCCAGGGGATGGACCCCAGGGCTGGGTTCTACAAGGGCGAGCGGAGTTTGCTTAGTGGAGGGAAGGGAAGGCTATTCTTGGTGGAGGGGATGGTGTGGACAGGGACAGGGAGGCAGGAAAGACAGTTGAGTGTCCAGGGAAAGTGAGAATCATGGGAACTGGGCGTCTGGTGATGGGGCACGAGGGGTATGCGGGAAGAAAGCCATTAACAACCTGTGCAGCTGGCATCCAGCCTGGGATCTCTCCTGAAGGGGCCAGAAGATCTCAGAATGGCGGTAAGGAGCGGCCCAAGCATGGTCTTTGGGGCTTCACTTATTCACTCAGTCATTTGTTCAACAGTCTTTCTGGGATCCGGACTGTGCCAGGCCCTGTTGCAGCAGGAGATGGGCTATAGCAGGAGAGTCCTAGCCCCTGCCCCGCTGGGCGCCCTGCACTGGCCAGGGACACACATATGAACATAAACTGCCATGGAGACAGGTGGCATGATGAGGGATACTAGAACTGCTCTAGTCGGAGGGCGAGCGGGGGATGTCAAGGGGAAGCTCTAGAGTCTCACTGCGAGCCGAGCAGGAATGTGCGCTCTCTGAGCCTCAGCTTCCTCATCTGTAAAATGGGGATAGCCGTGTGCCCTACCTCGTAGAGTAGTGAGAGCCTGTGAAGTGATCGCCCAGGGCCTGGCCTGGGTGTGTGAGTGGCCACCACAACTGCTGACATTTCAGGGGGCAAGGAGCTGGTGGCACTTGTACTGAAAACAACAGTCAGGTGGAAAATGGACTGGACACACTGGGAAACACGGCGGGGTGAAAATCTCCCAGGAGATGGAAAGGACAGCCATTCCTTCCCAAGAGCTGCGAAATTCCCTCCTAAACAGAAGCCACCCATTGCAACTAAGCCGGCAGCCTGGGGGTTACGCAGTGGACTGGCCCAGGGACGGAAACTAGGGCCAGTGATACTGAGGAGGGGGAGGGGAGGGGAAGGAGGGGGTGTCCCAGCAAAGGGGTGACCATCTCTCCCTGAGCAGGCACGCCCAGCCCAGCTCCAGGAAGACCATACTATCAGGGACCAAGGTTAAGAGCAGGGCCTCAGAAAGGACACACACTTGGGTTCAGGTCTTGGCCCTGCCATTAGCTATGACCCAAGGGAAGTGCTGTCAATCTCTCAGAGCCTCAAGCTGTGCAATGGGAACAAAAATGCACCTGTGCTTCCTGAGAATACAAGATAGTGTGTTCAAACCATTTGGTATGCCGCTGAGCACATAGTGAGGGTCCAGGAAAGAGAAGTCAGAATTATTTCTGCATCCCCAGAGTCCTGGACTCCAGGCTCCCTCGTGTTCCGGAGAGGTGAACTTGCAAACCAGAACCTGGGGTCTGCAGGCCGTGGGGAGCCTGGATAGACCCGCCCTGGAAGGCCTGAGGATGACCTCCCTTTTGTACCTCATGCCAGGCTGCCTGCCCAGTTGGAGCCCTGGGACCTAGGACCATTTTCCCTACTCACTTCCAGGAAGGCCACTTGGAAGAGTTTCCTGAGCTTTTCTTTTTCTTTCTTTCTTTTTTTTTTTTTAAAGATTTTATTTATTTACTTGACAGAGATCACAAGTAGGCAGAGAGGCAGGCAGAGAGAGAGGAGGAAGCAGGCTCCCTGCTGAGCAGAGAGCCTGATGTAGGGCTCGATCCCAGAACCCTGGGATCATGACCCGAGCTGAAGGCAGAGGCTTTAACCCGCTGAGCCACCCAGGCACCCCTTTCCTGAGCTTTTCTGGACCCCTTTTCCCCAGATGTTTTAGAAAACCCAGAACAACTGCTGGTAGTCAGGTCCAGGTTGTCTTGCCATAGGCAGGGATGTCCTGGGAACAGGCTCTCCCAGTGTTCTCTGTGGCCCCACCCTGCTAACCAAGGGCAGAGGGCCACTCCTGGCTGGCTGCCTGGCCCATGTGCTCGCTGTCAGAGAAGAAGGTGGCTCAGCTCAGGGCAGCTGCCCAAGCAGGTGGGGGACCCTGTGGACTTCGGGTTACTCTGCATTCTCTAGTCAGGCCTAGAAAAGCACCAGCACAGCCTCCAGGAACCCAGGTCTGGGATATGGAACAGCCAAGGCCTGCCCTGGCCATGTCCCCAAGCTTAGCCTTTCCAAGTAGGACAGAAGGGGAAGGAGAGGTACAGGCAGGGGAGTGGTGGGGACATCCCTGACCTGGAACTTGGAAGTGGATACATTTGGTGAATGTGGCCGAGGGCCCCGCAAAGACTTGTCACTCTGATGACAGACATGTCAGAGTCACCCCTAGTCTCAAAGGTCCACATCTGATGTTGCCCGTGCCCTCAGCTGCAGGCCACAAAAACCAGAGGGTGGTGGGAGGGCTGGCCTCCCCGATTCTGCAGCTGCTCAAACAGGACATGGCAGTAACCTAAATGCCACTTGGAGAGGTCCTGTGACTCGGACTACAGGCCACGGAGCTCAAGACAGTGGGAGCAACAGACCGGACCCCGTCTGCTGGCCCCTCTGCCTTGCCCTGGGTGCCACAGTCAGCTTCCCCACACTTTGGCAACAGCTCCAACACCAGCCTTCCGAGATCCCTGACCCGGAGGCAGGCAGATAGGCACCTGGGCCCCACGGCACAGAGGGAGAGCTTCAATGGACACATCCTTCAATGGACACATCCTTAAATATATACAAGGGTGCGTTCTCTTTCCCCCCCTCTTCTTTCTATACATTGGGCTCTGAAATCTGGGCCATCCCGCCACCCACATTAACTGCGTTAAGGAGGAATTATAAAAAGAAATCAAATTTCCCATAGCATTTGAACGCCATTAAAATGCCAAACAATAAACTACCAGGCTGCAAATTAGATCAGTGGAAATATCAAACACATTGAGGTATAAAATCCATAATTGCATTTAGTGGCAGCCGTCCCTGGAGAGGCCCTGCTAAAGATCATCACAGCCCCACATATGAGAAGCTATTGACAGAGGAATAAAAATCGACAGGCCAACCAAATAAACCGCGCAGGCTTCATTAAATATTCAGCAACGGAAATTTGACTATCCCAGGTCTCTCCCCTTGGTCCCATCCTGAGCCCTTCTTGGCCCAGCTGGGGGCTCAGACCCTGGCCTGCCCCAGCCCCCAGCAGCTTGCAGCAGGCAGGACTGGAGGAGGGGGTCAGGGGAGGGTGGTAGGAAGGGGGGGCTGCTATAATAACAGGGGGGCTCCAGCGGGTTATTATTGTTGGGCCGCTGTTATTAGCACTCACCCTGGAGTAGGTGGCCCTGAAGTCTTTAATTAGGTCATTACGGGGGTAATTTCCAGAGAGGTTTTAACTCCTTAGCAGCTGAAGAGCCTCAGGCCAGAGCCCAGATGCCCTGTGGGGCTAGGGACTGGCACCCACCCTCCCTCCCCCTGCCCACCGTGGGTAAAGGGGCGGAGGGGGTAGGGCAAGGCTTTGTTGGAACCCCCACTCCCACCCCATGGATCAAGCATCAGGCTCACCTGCCCCAGGACGACAGACAAGGATGGAGGGGCAAGCTGGCCCCAATTCTGTGGGACCCCAGCCCAGGGGTAGCCCACCCTCTCTCTGTAGGGTGGCTGCTGGCTCTGGCCCCCTGCCCCAGCCAGCTGGTCCCGTGCTCGCCCCTTAGCTCCTCTCCTTTCCCCCTCATTCCTTCCCTCTCCGATTCCCCGATTCCCCTTCCCACCTTTTCCCCTCCCCTCCCTCCTGCCTCCTCCCCTCCCTCCCCTTCCTCTCCTCCCTCCCCTCCCTCCTCACCTAGGAGCCCTGCGCCATGTATAATGCATGCCGTGGAAGCACCCAATAGGATTAGGCACCTCCACCCGTCTCCGCAAGAGAAAGTTTATGTAAATGACTGATGACAGCGCTATTGTGTGAGGAATATCAATGGAGTAATTACAGTTACATCGGGCGCCCGCGCCGCCGGCCCGTGTTAATTTTTCACCGGCTCCCCCGGGAGAGATCGGAGCGCGCTCCGAAGAGCACAGCTAATAATGGGAGCTCGGAGCCGCCGCTGCGCCACGCGCCCCGAGGTCTTTCTGAGCAGACTGCTAAGCACTGGCTGTCTCCCCGGAGAGCCGAGAACAGAGATAAAATGATTAAAAACTGCCAAGCGGGCCTGGCAATCACTCGCTCCGCTGTCAGCCTGAGACAAGACAAATCTCTGCGATTTTTCTCTTCCCTCCTCTCCCTTTGTGAGCCCCCAAGCGGGGATGTGGGGGGCCGGGTGGGGTCGGGGTCAGCTCCCTCGGGTGGCAGGGCCCCGGGCAGGGCAGGGGTGGTGGCAACTGGGCGCTGGCCTCCAGGGGATCAGGGGTGCGTGCAGCCGGCAGGGAGCCCTCGGGGACCCTGGAGTCCCGGCACTTGCCCCCTGTTGGGCCCAGTGAGCCAGCTCCGCTCATTCCTCCCAGGAAAACTGGCACACCTGTTGGGGGCTCTGGGTTGGGGCGCACCTGTGAGGACACCCCAGGCAGGGCACACCCACTGGAGCGCACCTGTCCTGACCCACCTGCCAGGGATACCAGCCGGGGCTCACCTGGGCTGGGGGCTCCTCAGGCTTTTGGGAACCTGCCCCCTGACCCAGCACTGAGCCAGCTTGGCCCCTCTCCATGAGCTTCCAGGCCCTGAGACCCCTGAGACCCCAGCTCAGGTACATTGGTGAGGCTCCTTGACTGCAGGCCCAAAGCAGACCCCCAGTAGGGCCACAGAAGATGAGAGGGGAGTGTCTGTCTCTTCCCAGGGTCTGGGTTCTGGGGGGGCGTCCTAAGTTCCCAAGTGTCCACACCCTTGACCATAAAGCTAAACCTAGGCCCAGCACCTGAAAAGACAGAGGCGGAAGAGGAGGTGGTAGAGGAGGGGAAGGGGGACAGAGAGATGGGGGAGGGCCTGTCACCTGCTCCCACCTCTGAGAGGGAGTGGGGAGGGGGCTCCCAGAGCAGTCTTCAACGGTCCCAGCCTGCCCTCCACCCACCATTCTCCAGTAAAGGTGAGAGGCAACTCCTGCTGGAACCTGGGCTGGGCTCTTGGAGCTGTGGCCACACACGTCACAGTCCAGGAGGAGCCATCTGAAGCTCTGCTCGTCATACCCAACCCCTGGGTCCCTGCCCGCATACACACACACACACACACACACACACACACACACACACACACACGTGCACCCTCCCCACCCAGCCATATCAGCGCACAATGGCCGACACGCACACACACGGTGACCCTACCATGGACACAATCACACACCACATACCACAAAATTACCCATGTCCACACACAGCACTCCCCCCACAAACACAGATACAGGCAGATGGTACAAACATGCGTGTGCACCAAGATGTGACCTCTGGGACAGACAGGCGCCCTGTCTTAGGTAGAGGGTGACAGGCAGTGCAGCACGCACATGGTGACATCCGCCGGGACCCACACACCGACCAGCACAGGCATCCCTCCCACCAGCAGCCCTCCAGCGGCTGCACCAGCATTCAGATGCCGTTCAGATGCCATAGGAGAAGCCACAGTCCCACAGGAGGCGCAGAACCTGCCTCTCCGGATGCCTCCTGTTCCCGGTGCAGCGCCTACCTCCCAACCGCCATCAGCTCCAACGCAGTGAGCAGGGCAGATACCACAGCGATTGAACTGCTGGGGACCATTTACAGCAGGGACACCCCCCGCTGCCCCGGTCCCTGCCAGCATGGCCCATGCTAGGCAGAGGTGGGGACTAGGCAGACGGGGTGGCCAGACGGTAACTAGGCCTGATTGGGCTGGTCCCACTGAGGCCAGCAGCTCCCTGCACTCTGGCCCAGGGCTCTCTGGGCTTCTCCTGGGCAGCACGGCTGGACAGAGAGGGGTTGCCTCACAACTTGCCATGGGCGTGTGCACATACACACACACCCTTGAAAATAGAGAGACACACAGGCAAACACAGCACCATCTCTGATGGCCCCATGCAGATGCGTGCCCATGTGCGCCCAACAGAGACACAGACACAGACGCCCAGTGAGCACTGACCTAAGTCCCATACATACTCACCGAGTCTCCACCGTGGGCCACCCACACACACACCCACGCACACCTGTACTAAGAGCCATCTGCACTCGGGTACACACGCCTCTACCCAGCCTTGCAGGGCCCCTTCCCCTCTGGTGCTGCCCTGCTCCTCCTGTAATCCACACAGCAGAGTGAATTTCAGGCTCAAATCTGACCTTGACACTCTCCTGCTTAGAATTCTTCCTTGGCTTCCAGTGGCCCCCCAGAGTAAAGGCCAGACTCCCCAGCGTGGTGTTCAAGACCTTGCGTGATCTGATCTCTCTCTGCACACCCACTATGGCCCCCTTCCAGGCCTTGCACATGCTGGTCCGTGTGCCCCAAAAGCTGCTCCACTCCCCCTCTTTAACAGGAAAATGTCCCTGCCCTCAGCGTGGATAGCTCTTCCTCCAGAAAGCCCTCCTCCACACCCTTCAGTCTGGGAGAGGAGCCCCGTTCCTGTGATCTACAATGCTCCGCCGGGTTTTCTCCATTGGTACTGCCAGGGACATGCCTGTCTCCCACTGGACAGTGAGATCTCTGGGGACAGGGCTGTGTCTGACTTGTGTCCTCAGTACCTCAGTACCTCAGGACACTTGCACTAAACACCAGAAAGGAGGGAGGAAGCCCCGAGGGTGGTCCTAAGCCCTGTATGTGACTGAGGCCTGAGAAGGGCTGGGGCTGAAAGGTGCTGGCATCAAGGACACCCAGAGAACCCTCGGGCCATCAGGAGGCCGCCCTTCTGCAGGCAGTGGCTGTCACTCCATCACTCACCATCCCCAGTATCCGTCCCTGGGCCGTGGAGTGGGGTGTCTCCCCACTACCCGGCACTGAAGGGCTGGCAGCCCACAGGGCAGGCTCAGCCTCTCCCCTCCTTTCCCCCAGGAGTAGCAGCCCACAGCACCAAGCAGTGCAGCACTGCGACCTTCCAGCAGGCAGGCCTGAGTCTAACCCACCCACTTCCCAGCTGGGTGACCTCCCAGCAGCCTCTCTGGGCTCCGGTTTCCTCAGATGCAGTCTCATGAGGCTTTAATACCAGTAAGAGCAATCAGGACAAATGCCAGCTTCCATTTCTTCATTTGCTAGTGATCTTGGTTGGGGTTTCTCGACGGCCCAATTTATAGGGGAAGAAATTGAGGTTAAGTGGCAGAAAGTGATAGAAACAAGACTGGCACCACCAGTCTCTGAAACACACACTTATTTCTCTGAGCCTCCAAGGTCCTGGGTGTGACTGTGTTGTGTTCAGAGTCACAAGTCACGTGTAGAGAATGTCTAGGACCCTCTGGGCAAGTCTGTCTTTAAGCCTGGAGTGTGCCGGCCAGGGCATCTCCTCCCATTACCCAGGGTTTCCAAAATCTTCTCGTGCCCACCTCCTCCTTGTACCTATGCCCAGTCTTCCCAGGACTCAGCGACCCACAACCCCCTTGCCTTTTGTGTGAGCCCTAGGATGGTCTGCCTGCTCCCCATGGGAGCGACCAGCGGGAAGACGACAAGCAAGTGCCTGGAAGAGGAGTCGGGGCAGAGGGGCCGGGGGACACGGGCTTGAGTCAGACCTGGCTGTGAGGTGGCTGCGTGGCCTTGGGCAGCTTGCCTCCCAATTCCGAGCCCCAGTCTCCTTATCTGTAAAATGGGAATGATGATCACTTCTACATCTCAGGCCTATCAGGGGGCTTCACAGGGCGCGGTGGCTGTGACAAGCTTGGCCAGGGCTTGGCACGTAGCAGGTGCTTGGACTTTGAGCAAATCTGCTGAGCTGCGGTGGCCTGAGGAGAGCATGGGCAGGGACGGAGCTGGGAGGGAAGGGGACGGAGGGAACGCTGTTTCTCCTCGAAGGCCACTGTCTTCCCTGGCTTTGGGTTTGCCACACCCTCCTCCTCCCTTCTCTGACTCTGCCTAAACAACCCCTGCCTGATACAAGTCTTTCAACCTTCCCAGGTAGCCTTCATTACCCCTTTCTGCAGGCATCCCCTCCCTAAGCACCCTTCCCTCCATCATGACCCTTTGCCCCCAGGATTATCCTCACCACCCTGGCCTTTCCCTGCTTCTGTCCTCTGAGGCTGAGCTCCAGCAGGATGGGACCAGCGGAGTCACCTCTGCCCCGGCTCCCTGGGGAGTGGGTGGAGGAGGGTCGAGGTAGGGGCTGGCCCCAAGGAGGTGGGTGAGAGGGAAAAAAGGGGGCAAGTTGGGCTCTGGATGCCTGGGGGTGGTGTCAATGGGACTTCCTAGGGTTTATTCTGTCAGAATTCTTTTTATAGGGCGCCTGGATGGCTCAGTGGGTTAAAGCCTCTGCTTTCGGCTCAGGTCATGATCCCAGAGTCCTGGGGTCGAGCCCCACAGTGGGCTTTCTGCTCAGCAGGGAGTCTGTTTCCTCCTCTCTCTGCCTACTTGTGATCTCCGTCTGTCAAATAAATAAATAAAATCTTTAAAAAAAAGAATTCTTTTTATAACAAAAATACTAATGACCACACTATAGTAATGATGGCTGTATGGGACACATTTCTTTCTGTTGTTTTTTGAATAATGAGCTTTGTGCTAAATTCTTCATGTCCTTCTACTGTTAACCCTTCCAATGACCTGGAGAGAAGGAGCAGTTGTACCCATTTTACAGATGAGGAAACTGAGAATCAGAGAGGTCAAGGGACTCTTCTTGTAAGACAGCAGCTCACAGACAACATTAGGCTGTGCTCAGAGCCTGGCACTCTGGGGTGCTAATAGGGGCGGGCTGCTGCAGTGGGTGGGCAACTAGAGCCCATGACGGGGACAGTCCCTGAGCCCCTACTATGTGCCAGGCCTGCTCCTGGCATCTGTCTTCCCTTGACTAGACACTGCTCGGTTCAGCGCCCCAGGGCCCACCCTGCTGGGTCTCCTCTGGGCCGCCGTTATCATGAGCTCCCCAAGGGCAAGGCCTGTATTTCCTGTATTCCATCTTGTTCCCCAGGCCTCCCTACTGCCCACACAGGGCCTGACAGAGGGCGCTCCCCACGTAACTCTGGAATGTCACCTTTGGAGACTGGCCCCTCTAGGATTCTCAGACAGCTCCATCACTGCAGGCATTCCTGGTCTCCACCACGGAGCTTTCCAGACGCCCCTCCCCAGCCTGTTCTGCAAGGGTCAGCAGCTTCTCCTCTGAGGTCCCTGGCCTGCTCTCCGTCCCCAGCCATAGAGCGCTGGGACAATCCTGCTCATCTTGGCCTGTCGGTGTCAGGCCAGCACTGCCTGAAGCAGGGGTCCTTCTGGTTGCAGGGCTGGGCTGGGCTGGGCTTCCTCATTCCCTCCCTCCCTGCCTTCAGAGCACATTGACACTCACCTGGGGCCTTATGAGCAGGGGCCATGGGAGGATGAGCATCTCAGGGGCCACCTGGTGGAGTGGTTGAGCTAAGCTATGTGACCTTGGACAGCTGCGTTCCCCTTCCTGCGCCTCGGTTTCCACATCTCTGAAATGGGGATAATAACAGACCCTGCCTCGCAGACTTCTATGGGCTTAATGAGATAACTCCTTAACTCAGTGCCTACACAGTCTAAGAAATAAAACATAAAACTCTTTGCTTCTACTGTGCTGTTACAACTGTGTTCTGGGAAAACCTCATTCGGAGCAGGCAGCCCCTCAGGAGCAAAGAGAGGGAGAAAGCAGGAGAGAGGGTGTGCTGGTGGATCCCCATGACTTTGGCCACTTCCTGCCTCCTAGAGGGTACTAATTTCCCCCCCTATCCCCCATTCTGGTCCCCACTGTAGGAAGCCTGACCCTTACATCCTGGGGTTTCAGGGACAGAAGAACGCTGACCCTGCCAAAGTCCTCATGTGCTGAGATCCCGCCATCTATCCGGTCACCCACCCAATGATGCCACGCCATGCCAGGCTCTGTGCCCCCTGTAGGGAAGCTGCATGAACCCAGACAGAAAGATAACCACGGTTCATTCTTTCACTCAGTACAAGCCAGCCGAGCACCGACCCAGTACAAGGCCCTGTGCCAGTCTGGGGTGTACCCCAGGCAGAAGTTCTCAGACCTCAGGGTAGGCAGCTCTCCCAGGAGTGGGGCAGCTAGGAATGAGGATTCACACCTTCTGCAAAGCTAGGAATCCGCGTGTTTGATAAGCACTGCGAGACAGACCCAAGCTCAGGGGGCAGGCAGGAGGGAATATGGCACCAGAGAGATTTGATGAAGCTGATGATTTTTATGCCAAACTTCAAAGGAAGACGACTTTACATGAAGGAGGGATGCTGGAAGCCAGTGAGTATGTCCTCCACGACTGTCACAGCCTGAGCCAGACATGGACAAACGTCTGAGTGGGGGGGGGGGGACAGCAGGTGAGCTGGTGTCTGAGCATACAGGAGGAGAGGGCAGGGCCTGACCAAGGAATCTGGGAGCCAGGAGCAAGAAGCTTCTGAGGACAAGCCTCAGCTCAGCAGTAGAGCAGGGAGGTCTTAATTCCAGCAGACCTGGTTCTAGCTCGAGCCGCCCAGGCCTCCATTCCAAGCCCAGGCCCCCAGTCAAGAGACTCAGGGACTGGGGCTGGCTACATGGTTGGAAGGGCCCAGGACAAAATGAAAACGCAGGGTGCTTGTTCAGACCATCTTAGGGATTTCAAGAGGGCGAGAGCTGAGCATCAAACCAAGCACAGGGCCCTTCTGAGTGTGAGATCCTGTGGGACTGCACAGGTCACATGCCCACGAAACCAGGCCTGTGAATGACACAGACAAGTGGGTCACTCTTGCTGGGACCAGCCCAGAGAGCTCAGGACTCCAAGGCTTTAGCAAGGCAACCCAGGACTGGGGCTTCCAGTCCTCCCAGCTCTAAGCCCCAGGCCTCTCAGACTCTCCATCTGTCCCATCCCCTCCCCTTAACCCTCAGAACTGCCTCCTAACTTTGCCTTGACCCTGTCCTTTCTCTAGCCCCTCCACTGTCCCCACCTCTGAGGAGGCAGCTGCCCCCTCCTGCCAGTCTCCAGTCCCCAATCCCATGCATTGGCTGCCAGTGTCAGCTCCATAAAGTGCCTCTCCTGCCCTGTCACCCACCTGTACAATAATCTTCGATAGCTCCCTTCTGCCCACAGAATAAAAGCCAAACCCCGTTGCATAGCTACCAGCCCCCGCCCCCCTCTGCAGCCCTGCATCCCAGCAGCCCCTAGGCAGCCTCTCCAGCCAGACTCACTGTCCCAGCCCACTTTCTCAGCCCACCAATTTAACCCCTAATATCCCTGCTTCCTGTGCCCCTACCTGGAATGCCCTCCCCAGATCCTCTTAGCTCCCACCTCCCACCTCCCAGGTACCTGCCCTGGGAACCCAGCACAGACTCCTGCTGTCGTGTTATTAACCAGACCCCTGCCCGCTGCCCTTCCCATGAACAACAAAAGCTCCCACAAACTGGTACAGCTTCTGGCGTGCGCTATCTCATTTAGTCCTCAGGACAACCCTAGAAGCCAGGTTTTTCGAGTACCTCCATTTTACCAATGAGGGAACAGAGGCTCAGAGAGGCTAAGGAACTTTCCAAGGGATGCCCAGCTAGAAAGAGGCTGAACCTGGTGTCCAGCCCAGCCAGTCAGGCTCCTGAGCTACTGCTCTATACTTTTCTTTTCAGTACTAACTGAGCAACTACTATGTACCATGCCCTACTCGCCAAGACGTGGCGCACACAGAGAACCGTAACGAAAATACTGCTTGACGCGTGTAACCAAAGCCAGACACCTGCTCAGGCCCAACACAAAGGACGGTGGGAGCCCCGGCAGCAGCATCGGCGAGAACCACATACCTCATCAGAAGACGTTGCATCTGCTTTCTCTTTCCAGTCTCATCACTGCTCTCAGGCAGGTGCTGGGGTCCTTAACAGACTGTAAGAGAGCTGTGCCACAGAGAGGTAAAGCATCAAACCCAAGGTCACACAGCCAAGAAGTGACAGAGCTAAATCATACTCTGAACCCCAAGGTTCCAAAGCCCTGACGTCTTTTCTTTGCCCACCTGGCAAAGAACCTGGTTAAGTTCTTGGCCTCCCAAGGAATCAGTTCTGGGGTCAAAAAATCAGGGAAGAGGTCAACATGCCCAGGCATGGGGACAGAGCTGACATGATTTCTGCTTAACTCTGCCACGTCACCCCACTCACTTTGCCTAGGGGCTCCCGGTCCTAGGCCGGCTTAGCCAGGACTTGGCTGAACAACTGAAAGTCCCCCAGCTGGGCTCCTGGTAATTAGCTGCACAGACGCCCCCGTCTCTTACCTAACCCCCCGTGTGACCTCGAGCCAGGAGCACGCACCAAGTAGAGCACATGCTTGGTGCCATGATACTCCCTGTGCCCCAGGGCGAGATATTTCCTTTTACAAGTTCTTGTTATTACGATCATTACTGCTATTTTAATTTAAACCTCTGACATTCAGGGAGATGTTTCTCTGCAGCCACAAGGACATGTCTGTGGGAGGCTGGCACTTTGGTGACTGGCCTGAACTCTTGCCACGTGGGATGGCCGGACCAGTGGGCGGCCAGCTCTGTCCTCCTTCAGGGCTCCACGGCTGCTCACTTATCAGGCTGACATCCCGCAGGGGGGCCGCCGCCCTGCCCGCCCCTCCGGCTCCAGGCCTGCCGACTGGAACCAGACCTGGAGGGGTGGGCAGGCGGGGGCCTGTGGGAGGGGGCCAAGCCCTCGCCACAGGCCCCTTTGCAGTTCAAAGTGACACACTCAGGCGCTGTCCCCTTCAAAGGGCGGACAGCGCCTGCCCCGAGCTGCTGTACCCGCAGGGCAGGGGTAAAGGTGGCCCTCTCAGGGCCGGTCAACTCCCAGCCGTGGGCTGGGCCTGCTTCCCAGCGCCCTGTCCTGAGCAGGCCCCACACCAGCGGCTAGAACTTGCAATGCGATCCTGGGAAAACCGCCTTCCCTCTCTGAACATCCCTGCCATCACTGTGTATTTGCAGAGCACTCAGAAGGCACTCAGGCACGGTCATACATGACGCTGACAATAAAGATGATGACTCAGTCTCTCAGAGAAACAATGCCCCAAAGACAGAACACCTGAGCGTGAGTCCCATCAGCTGTTTCTAGTTGTGCGACCCCGGGCAAGTCACTAAAGTTCTCTGCTGCTCTCTTTTAAACCCAGGCAGGTGTGCCCCTACCTGGAATGCCCTCCCCAGATCCTCTTAGCTCTTAGTTTCCCCATCCATAAAACAGGGCTGGGAGGGGATGAGGCCTCATGCCACATAGCCCCAGACACACCCATCTCCTCAATGCCAGACTATGTCCATCTACTGCCATGATCGTCCTTCAGGCCAAGTGAGACCCACTGAGAAGGTGCCGTTCAGGGGCTTCCCCCAACCCCCAACACAGCCAGGCTGAGAAGTGGTCAAGAGGACAAGTCTTCACACCTGCAGAGCAAGGAAGCATTCTGGTGTAGCTCCCCACGGGCTGTGTGATCCTGGGTGTGTGGCTTTACCTCTCTGAGCCCCAGTTCTGTTACCTGGAAGCCTGGGTAAACAAACGATGGTCCTTTTAGGAACTTTCACTGAGGTCTGGGGTGCTGAGGGCTTAGCCCTGAGCTTAGACGTAACGTGTGCCCAGTATATGGTAGCTTATCATTGCTACCTTATGCTGTGTGACCTTAGGGAAATCACGGCACCTCTCAGGTCAAGCTTCAATGTTGCAGAATGGGAAACAATAATAAGAATGCCTGCCCCCAGGCAGTGAGAAGATTCAATGAGCTAATTCCCATCCAACCCACAGGCAGTGTGCAATAAACACTGGTCGTTAATTATGAGGCATTCATTCAACAAGTAACATTGAGCTCTGGTGCCTGGCCACCACGGGACACTGAACCCAGCAGAGGGCCAGATTCTGCCCTCGAAAAGGATCCCTGGAAATTTTCTCCTGACCAAACGCCTGGGGTCCAAACCCAGTTCCACTTAACTAGCTGTGTGACCTTGGGCAAGTGACTCAACCTCTCTCTGCTCCAGTTGTCTGCTCCGTAAATGATCACAACACCCACATCATAGCCACAGCACCTTCAAAAACTGTGAAGTGCTTCAGAAACCATGTGCACTCACTCAGCAAGCATCAGCTGTGTGATTCTTGGTGGGGCTGGGGGTGTTATACTCTCTTAGGGGCCAGACCCGCCCATCACCAAGCCCCCTGCAGCCAGCCTGGCCCCCTTCTGCAGCCCAGAAACTCGGGATGTGTTAGCTCCTGTGAGGCGGCCTGAGTACCCTGCAGAATGGAGGCTTCTGTGGGCTTCCTCTCTGGTCTGTTTCCCCAGCAGCTGGAACACTTAGAAAAAAGCTCCCAGCCTGCTGGGCTTGTCGAAGCCGGGCTAGCTTTACTAGAACCAGCTTTGGACGATCATTCTGCGGTCATAACAACTATTTTCTTTACATACTGCTATGGAAAGGGGAACCCCTTGCTTTTTTTTTTTTTTTAACTTAAGTGAAGACACCATCAAGCGTAAATATGCCGGAGTTTTTAATAAAAACATGATGGAGGAAAACATTCAAAGCTCAATAATCAGAAGCAATTTGCATCGTGAGCGGGGATGTCGCTCCCATTCCCCACCCCCTTGGCTGTGCTCTGCGCGGGGCTGGTTTTGGGGCTGGCAACTTTAGACCTACGGCAAAAATAATGAACAGCAGTGAGGCTTGGAGATAGTCTGAAAAATATCCTGGAAAAGAAAAACATATGCCAAAGAGTGTGGTGTAAAAGTCATATTTCATGCCTGACTTTAGAGAATGTTAATAAGGGTTAGAACCATATTCCAACAGAACAACTATCAGTCAAGGCGGGGTAATTAATTTTGCTTCAGATCTCTGCTTGGGAAAATGAAAGCAGTCAGTGTTGTTTCACGGCATAGAGACTCCATCACACTAGAAGAACCCGAAGAACTTCCAAAGTTGCATCCTGATCCCAGCTGAAAGAAAGCTGGCTGCCGCTGGCGGCCTCCGCTGATCTGTCACCCTGTAGATCTGGGGATCTTTTCCCAATGCTAACAATATCAAATTCTTTTTTTTTTAAATTTTAGGATTGACTAATAAATATGATTAAGATAACACATCCCAAACCACATGTCCTCTGCTCAGTCTCTAACATGTGGAGTACAGATGTGTCTTCCGTGTACAGATGACCCAGCCGGCTGCTCCCCTGAGGCAGGGATCCTGGGAGACGAAACCCTGAGACGTCCTGGCAGTCCCCTGGCCCTCTGTGGCCCTGGCCAGGCCACTGGCCTCCCCGTGACCCACTGTAGAGAAGAAGGGCCAAGCCCAGGGTGTTTGGGAGTCAGACACAAGAAGGACAGAGGGATGTGGTCACCTGGCTCTTGTCTTTCAATGTCCCAGTTTAAAAGACAAAATTGCCAAATGTACATGGCTCCATGCTATCCAGAAAGTTCTCAAACTCATTCCATCATGGAGACATGCCTGTTACACCCCTCAGGAACCAGGACTGAAGGGCCTTCCCCTCCAGTGACCTCAGCCTCAGGAGAAAAGAGTAAGCCAGTGCTAAAGCCAGAATCTGGGAGCAGGTTTTAGAAAGAATTGTGGAGTTGCCACATAGGCCCCTAACTTGGCCATGGGTAAACTGGGGGTTCTGTCTCCCTTCTGCCACAACTGAGTGAGCTTTAGGGCAAATACTAGCCACACCTGAGCCTCAGTTTTCCTGTTTCTAAAAGGATCTCGAAGATCTCTTCAGCTGAGACCCCGCTAAAGCAGCCCAAGGTCTGGGTGGTGGGTGTCATCCCAGTGCGCCCTCTCTGTGATCACTGAAGAGGGTTCTTGGAGGCCGCAGGGAAAACCAGGCCCTGGAAATAGGGCAGGGAAGCCTGGGCCTGTTGGTGTTGACAACCAGCCAAGCTCCAGCTCTAGGGAGAGGGGGCAGCAGTCTGGGAGACAAGAGCCCCTCCCAGCCTCACCAAGCAGGACCCTCCCCACCTCCCCCGACCCTGAAAAAGCAAAGCTCTGGGTTAAGGTATGAATGAGCCTACCTCTCGGCTTTCCCCTGGGCTTAGGAGGGAGAAAGGAGGAGTCCCTCAGAGTTAGCTGAGGCCAGGCAGAAGAGTTGAAGCCGGCAGAAAGGGGAAGGGTATTCTACCACAGTGGTAGAAGGAAGGAAGGAAGGAAGGAAGGAAGGAACAAACGAAAGCATGAATGTATGTCAGAGGGAGGTGAGGGCCTCCCAAACCCACTGCAGCAGGCAAGCTGAGGGCAGGGCACCTTCCCAGAAGAAAAAGGCCACTAGGGGTCCCTGGGGGAGGGGTCCTAGGACCTGGATGAGCCCCAGCTGCCTGCAGGGCAGGGGTGGGGTAAGCTCTGGCCACTTGGCAGAGGCTGGAGGGTCTGCCTTCTGGACCAGAGGCTACTCTGGGGAGAAGAGAAGGGTCAGGTTCCCCCTAAGCTGGATGGGGTCAGGACCACCTGGAGGAGGAACTCTGTCACAGGCCCCCTCGCCCCCTTTCACCTGGGACCCACTGGGCATCTACTGCCGCATTTCTGGCCTCCTCTTAGTGCTCAGGCCCCCGTCTCCCCGGAATACCCCCAGACCTCTTCCCTGCTGAGCAGCCCAGGCCGGCGGGCCTAGGGCTTGGCCCGGCCGGGCTGATATGAACCATCTGCGTTGTCTTAGGCCGCCCCTCTGCCCACTGTCCCTCTGAACTCGGCCGGTTCCCGCGGGCCGTTTGATGCCTCGTAGGGTCACAGACCCCCGCACACAAATCACCGCCGCGGGCTGGGGGTGGGGCGGAGGCGCTGAAACCTAATCCGCAAAGTTTGCTCTGCCGCCAGCTCACTCCTTCCCTCGCTCACTCGACCAGCCCCCCCCTTTCCAAACAAGGCTTATTTTTCTTGCCAAAAAACCGAAGTTGGTATCAAGTGTTTCGAGGGAGAAAGTCTCTCCCCCGCCCCAACTTGGGAGGAAGGGCCGGAGCTGTTGGCTGAGCCGGGGACTGCAGAGGGGGCTCTGGGAGGGAGCCAGCGGGAGGTGAGCTCCCGGCTCCCAGCTCGGTAGGTCCGCGTCCCGTGGTTAATGTCGCAGACCCAGCTGTCTCTGACCCAGCCCTGTCCCCCTGTCTCTGGTCCCCTGCCCAGACAGTGCTCTTTCCATCGTGGCTCTCCATCCCTGTGGGGCCAGAGATGGAAGCATCACTTCCTGCCCCTTCTCCCTCCCCATAAAACAGCCCCTGCCTGTCGCTTTTACGAGGTGACACCCTGCTCTCCGCCGATCCTCTCCGCACCGGAGCCTGGACCCTGGAGGGAGGAGACTGAGCAGTCAGGCGTCTCCAGAGAGTTCCCAGGACGCACTGGGGTGCCTGGGAGACTGCCCTAGAGCACAGACTAAGAGCTTTAAAAGGAGGCTAAGGAGCCAGGTACATTAGAGACAAATTCCTCCAAAGTCTCCTCTCCTGCTCCATTGACTCTGGGGCCTCCGGCCTGAGATCCTAGAAACTGGCCGAGAGGTAGTCCGCCTGGTCCTCTGCAGCGGTGCAGAGTGGAGCCCTGGGGCACGCAGGTTTCATTTGCTAGGTGTTGGTTTTGCTTTTGGTTTTTTCAGCCGGTGCAGCGACCCGGAACCGCGCCCGGCGGTTTCTCCGACGCCCGCGGCTTCCGACTGTGCCCAGAGGTGAACGCCGGCGGCTAAAGTCCGCGCCCGCGGCGCCCGCTGTGCGGGGTGGAGGTCTAGTGGTCGGAGCCGGCGGCCGGGGCCGGGGCAGGGGCAAGGCGGCGACGTCGAGGGGCCGGTCGGCAGACCCAGCTGGGTCTGCGCGGCCGGGGCGGGGGGGGGGGGGCGGGGGCCGGCCGCACGACAGATCTGCGCACTGTGGGACAGGGGTGGCGGCAGCAGCGGTGTCGAGAATAAAGGCGCCACGGGCCCGGCGGAGAAGCGGGTTTCCGCGGGGGTCGAACAAAGGAATTCGCCCTCAGAAGAAAGGGGCCGAGCGAGCAGCCGGGAATGGTCAACCCCGGAGACTCGCAGGAGTACGAGTGTCGCGACATCAGTCCCAGGGATCCAACGAAATCCGCCCCGCGCAGGACCCCAGCCTGGCATCTCCGTTCGGCCTCTCCCTTCTTGTCAATCCCGCTTTCATGGGGATGGTGGGTGTACACCCCCCAGCGCCACCTTTCCTGGGAAGAGGGGACAGAGCAGCCCGTGCTTTCCGTCAGTGGAGGCGAAAAGTCCCCCACCCCTCCCATTCGGTATCCTCTGGTCGTGGGGCCGTTGCCCCCATTTTCCAGAAGCTGACAATTGAGGCTCCCCCAAAGCAACTCCTTCCCCCACCCCTGCTGCAACGCATGGCGGGCTCGGGAAACCCAAGCGCCCTCCAAACGAAAGTCGACCCGGGGGCGGCAGGGCCGGAGCTCCCCTCCTCCCGCCGCCCTCGGAAGGGGTGGAGGGGACACGGTTGTAAGGTGCTTGGCTTCTTTTCTCTGCTTGACATGAATAAGGGGATTAGGACGGCAAGTTTCCGTCGTTCACTCCGACGGACAAAGGGCCCCGCGGTCAGAGCGGCACAGTCTCTGATTAAACGACAGAGCCCTGTCACTCAGCACCGTCCTAGGTACTTGTGTTCGTGACATAATCTTATTAGAAGATAAAACCAGCGAAATCCTTTCCATAATGAAAAGTTACATTTAATGGCTGGACTCGCCCCCCAGCCCCTCCCGACCCTGCCCGCCTCCTCCCGTTGCTGTTGGATATGGCTCGCCTGTAATTGGCATTTAAAGCACCAAGTCCGAGAGAAAAACGGGGTTTAGGGTTTTTGTAATCCCCCTAAACTGTCTTTGTTCGAAATCTCCACAGATACAAGTCTGTTAAGAGTAAATATTTGTGGATTGATACAACCACATTTCCCCCCTACAAACCAAATCTGAAAAAAAATCTGCCCTCCCGCCGCACTCCGGCCCCGCGCAGGAGGGAGGGGGCTGGGGCCGCCCGAGCGTCTGCACCGCAAGCCCTGCGTTGGGGTCGCCTCTTCGCCTCCAGGAGCCGAGGGACTGTGCACGTTTCTCAGGCGGGAGAAAGGTCTTCGACTCTTTTTTCAATTTTCTGTGCTCTCGATAAACAAACCTCCCGAATGCGCCTCTTTTGGGCCTGCCCGAGGGGGTCGGCGGGAGGGCTTGGGGAGGGGCGAAGGCTTTGCTCCATTCCAAAAGAAAATTCCCTCCCTCCGCTTCGCTCCCTTTCCCGCAGGTTTAAGTGGCTCCGAGAGGACTCGCTCCTCCTGGGTCGCGGGAGATGCGACCCAGCAGGACGCTCCGAGTCCGGCCCAGGATTGCACCAGGAGCCGCCAAGGGCCCCCGAAACGCAGAGGAGTCCGAAGGTTGCGGCGGGGCCCCGGTTCCCGGCTCCAGCCCAGCCCGTCCCGGGATCGGATTCCTTCATAAATCAGCGGCTGGGTGAAAGGGCTGCGCTTTAGAAGGGGCAGGACCGTGTGTGCGTATTAGAGCGCGCGGTTCCCAAATCCGGGCTAAACCCCTGGTGACACCGAAATTCATCAACCGCTGCTGGCGCCCGTGGCGCGGCGGAGGAGCCCCAGAGCCGAGCAGCCGGTGCACCACGCTGCCCCACTGAGGGGAAAAAGGACCGAGGAGCAGGATCCATGGAGAGGTGGGCCTGGAGGAGGGCACGGGTGGAGACCGCCGAGAGCCGCCCTGCCCGCGCACCTCCAGCCCTGAAGGAAGCTCACCGCGGGAGGGGAAAGGCAGTTATTCTAACCTTTTTTTTCTTCTCTGGCAAGGACTGGCCCTACACGGATATTCTGGTGCGAAGAGGGCAGTGACCCCCACCCCCACCCCTTCCAACCCTGGGCAGTAACCCCCACCACACACACCCCTCTCAGGCTGGGCACTCAGGTGGATCACAGCTGCCCCGGAGCACACTCTGGGGCTTTGGGAAGAGCAGGAATCGAGGACTGAGGGATCCCATCTGCTCTGGGAGTTAGACCCACCGACGGAGAAATCTGCGGGAGTCATTCTGGGCCTGAGAGGAGTGACTCAACTCCCTCCACCTCCGTTTTCTCACCTATACAAGGACCTAAAGCAATAAAGGCCAATACACAGGGCAGCGCTCCAGAAATGTCAATTCCTTTGCTTTCTAGACGGACTACTACTGCGCCCGCCCCTCTGGGTCAGTAAGACTCTGTTCCTGTGAGTTCCTGTCTGCACTGGCCACGCTCAAGAGTAGGTTGGATAAAAGCAGGACCAATGTCCCTCAGTAGTCGTGGGGGGGCGGGCATCCATAGGCTGCTGCCTGCCTGCCTCCGAGGACCAGTTTCTGACAGCCAGACCTGCCCCATTCCCCTTCCAAGGGGAAAATTCAGAACACAGGCCCCAGCCCAGGGCACGGAGCAGGGGGGTGGGCTAGGCCACTCCAGGAGCCCCGTTTGGGAGGTTCCGGGCCTGTGCGAAACCAACAATGCATTCCTGCCAGGCAGTGTGTCTCCAGCTCACTTCCCAGGCCAGCAGGCAGGCAGGCAGGAAACATTCACTGACGAAATGCCCAATGCAGGCTGGCACCTCTGGGTTTCACTTTATCCTCAGAGATCGAGTCACTTTATCCTGCGAGATTGTAACCAGCACCCCTATTTCACAGAGGAGGAAACCGAGACCCAAGAAGAGCAACGAGCCCTTCCCTAAAGGCCCGTGGCTTGTGCCACAAGAGCCAGAGACATTCTTGATCCCTGATCTGTACTTGGAGTTTTGTTCTTTGTCCTTTGAGAGAACGTGCCCCGCCCAGGAGGCCATCCGTCTGCAGGAGGTGGTTTCCAGAGCACCTTGGTCCTCTCTATCTCCGCAGGCTCTGGGCAGCTCCAGGCCTGGGCAGGCGCCCATACCCTGACAGCCCTGTAACTATGGCAATTCAGGAATCACATGACAACAGTCACTGAGTCCCGGAGGAAAGCAGGAGGTGGGAGAAGGGGGGACAGCAGTCACACCCAGCTCCTCCTGACCCAGGGCTGCTATCCTCCTCTCCTGTCACTGCTGCTGCAGCACCCAACAGAGCCGCCTGGGGGTTGGGGGAGCCCCTGGCTGTCCTGTGTTCCAGCATGCTCCTCACTTAGCTTTCTGCATCCAACCAGCAGCTCGGTGGGCTCCTCACTCCTGCCAGCCCCAGTGGGCACCTCTGTTGCTCTGGGCAGCCCTCAGAACCCTCCCCAGCTGGCAACCACCTCCCAGTTCCCAGGGAAACCTCTTAAGCAGGGGCCTGCCAGGAAGCAAACATCTTTGTTTCTTCTGGAACCAAACTCCAGGAACTAGGTTTTTCCTTCAGCAATACTTCCCCCAGTTCCCCAAGTGCCGGGGCAAGCCCGGTGCTCTGCCATCAGCCAGCACACTCAGACCGGACCAGTCTGAGCCAGGCTCCCGACGGAGACAAAGCACCACCCCCCCTTCAACGTACTCACAGATCCCTGGGACCCCTACACTCCCCAACCCCCCTTCGGGGGCCCCAGGGTCGACAGGGCAGGTCCAGGGGCCGTCAGTCAAGAAGCTGAACAGAAATGGATACAATATTGCCCTAGGAATAACAAAGGAAGGGCCCACGCAGAAATTTATTTGTTCTGATCAGGCGAAGCAAAGGTAAAGGGCAGCAAGGAAGTGCTGTCAGCCAGGCCTGAAACCCAAGAAAGTTGCCATTCGGAGCACAGTGGCCCCTTATACCCCACCACTCCACAACACAGCGGTAGTTAAAGCAAACACAGACCCTTCACTGCCCCGTCAGTTACACCTTCCCCCCAAAATTACACAAACTTTGAAAGATTTTTCTGAGAGAAGATGGATGCTTCGGGAGACTTGAGGTCAAAGCTAGGCTGTTTAAAGTATATTATTAACAAATAAACATTTACTGCAAAAAAAAGAGAAAAACCCTATAGGCCACCGGGGAACCAAATCATGTTGCTTTTGGCTTCAAATGACAGGAGACATTTATGACATGAATGGAGAACACCAGCCGGTCGATGAAATGGCAAGCGTCTGCCACTTTGCTTCCTCCGCTTTCGTGAATCAACTTTTTCAAATATGGTTTTCAGCCTTACCCTCCCTTCACTACCACTGCCTCCCCACTTCTGACTGCAGTAGCAATAAATATATATAATTTTGGTTTTGCTCTCTGCTGCCATCAGCACAGACTCTGAGAGTTGGAGAGGGCTGGGTCAGCCAGAAAGCCAAGGGCTTTGGGTCCTCCTGCACCCCAAGGTTGACTGACAGCTCATACGGATTCCTGGGATGAGTGGACCATCCCTTTCTTCCTCCCTCCCTTGAAGCTGAGGCCTGATGGTGGTGTCCAACAAATTGGAAGTTATAACTCATGTCGTTGAATGTATCCTCCATTCCTCAGCTAACTAATGCCAAAGTAGGGCAGTAGTGCTGGGAATTTTTTTTTTCTTTTTCTGTTTTAAAAACCTCATAGCCACAGGACAGAGGAAATTCCCTGGGGGACATGAAGCCAGCCCATCCTGGACAGAACAAACCTCTGTGGGCTTTCATCTGACCACCTGAGCCTGTGTTTCTCCACCTTTTAAACCCCATCTTTCGGAGAAACAAACAGATCCCTGGATCTCTCTACCTTATCACCCCCCCCATCTCTCCCTCATCCTTGAACCTTAGAGATGCCGGGTTGAGATTTTTCCCCCCTTGTCATTTGAATCACAAAAACAGCAAGCACCAAGTGTTTTCCAAATATGAAATTATATTATTGAGTAGGATTTTTCAAGCTATTCTCAGACCCTGAAGAGTCTAATTGCTCCCCAGTGTTAAGATCTTTGCTCTGGACCCATTCCACTCCCTCTCACGGCCCCCAAGGAAAAAGGGGCCAGAACACCAGGCCCATCCTGCTACCTGCCCTTCCTGGTAATGCACAGTTGGCAACTGTTCTTATCTATATAATCAGAAGTTTTTCTGCTTCTCTGAATGTACTGGATGCCACGGAGTATGGAACATGGACTGAAACCCCACCAGGTACCTTGTGTCATCCTTACAACCACCCTGGGAAATTGTATCATTACCCCTAATTTGCTGTTGGGAGAACCTGGGGCTCTGAAACAGGTCGCCAGTTGGCTAAGATCCGATGGCTGCTGAATGGGGCTGGGAGGCGAACACAGCTCTCAGAGTCCACAGCTCTTCTCCTTACTGAGGAATGGCCCATACAGTGCCCCACTCAGGCAAAGGGAATGATTTTCCCAGGGGTGCCCCTCATTTTCCCTGCACAGAGAGGCTCATGGCAAACCTACCATGCCAGCTGTACCATTCTCTGGCACAGAACCCATGGGCAGTTTGGTGTCTCCTTGAGGACAGGACATTCCTTGCCACACTGCTGGTGATAATGGTAACAGCAATAATTTCCAAAGTATTAACAACATACCAGGTGAGATGCCAGGTCCTTGGGGGCATGTTATCTCGAATCCTTATTAGAATCCTTTCCCCCAGGGGATTATGTCCCCATTTAACAGAAGAGGCTCAGATAGATGCCAGGGCCTAAGCCTGGTTCCAGTGCGGCAGGGTAGGATGTTGCTGAGGGCGGACAATCACCTACTCCAGAGGAAATCCTCACAGCCTTCTTCCCCGACTCAAGAAAAATCCGGCAAACAAATTAGGCTGCACTAGCCCAGAGCCTGGGGAATACAGGGTGAGCCAGGAGTCAGCTGTGAATAATGCCTCCGTTTAGCAGCTGATGACTGCAGCTTTAGGAAGGCCTTTGCTTACCCTTCTACCTGCAGTCGAGGTGCTGGGGTTAAAAGGAGGGTGCCATTGCAAGAGCCAGAGGGTCCCAGACTTGGGCTGGCAAAGTGAGAGCCCTTCCGCCCTCAAACGCCCAGGGAGAGCACTACCGAGGCCTTTCTACAAGGCCAAGCTTGGGCTTTTCCTTCCAAGTGGATCCAGTTCCAGGACAGACCCTCTACCTCAGGCTGTGGGCAGGGATGTCTGCAGTTCTGAATGAGACAGATGCGGGCCGTGCCAGCTGGGATACCCTACTGGTAGGGGAGGCGCTGCTGGTAACTGGCACCCCACAGGAAGGCCTTATAGCAGAAGGCCTTCCAAGCTGGGAGAAACAGCAGGCAGCAGAGGCTTGAGCCCGGCTTTGCTCTCCGCGTGCCACACCCCTACTCTGCCAGAGCTGGTGCTCCAAAGAGAGGTGAGCCTCCTTGGTAGGCCTTTCCCGGTGTAAACACTTCCAAGGAAAGAAGGAAAGGAATGTGCTGGGAAGAGCCAGGTTGGGCCACTGGAGCTGGAGCCAGCTGGGGTAGATTTACCCGCCCCCAAAAAAAAAGAAAAAGAAAGAAAAAAGAAAAGTAAAGAAAAGAAAAGAAAAGAAAAGAAAAGAAAAGAAAAAAGGGGGGAAAAAAGAAAAGAAAAAAAGAAAAGAAAAAAAAATCACCCCGGGACTCAGACAGTGTTTTTTCCTGAAACTCAATCAGTCTCCCTGCTCCCCCCCCTTCCGCGGGTGGGCGCATCCTACCTGGGCAGGCGAGCCCAAGGGGACCCTCGCAGGCTCAGCGGAGCCCTGTAACTCTGCTCGAGAAGGGGCGAGGCCGCCTGGGCAGGCCCTCCGGGCGGAAGGGCGCCGCCGGCCCGGGATGCCGAAGTGGGAGCCCGGCCCAAGCAGGAGCGTCGGGTCCTTCGGCGCATGCAGGCTCCCGCTTGTGCACCAACGGATCTCGGGTCGCCAGGCCTGGGAGCTGTCTTACAAGCGATTAGACTCCATTTTGTGACAGATTTTTGGACTCTCCCACCGACCCTCCCCCCTTCCGGAGCCTCCTCCAGGAATTCGCCACCTCCTCAGGACAGAAACGCTTTCCAGACGAGCGACAGACGGCAAGAAAAAAGACTTACATAATTCTATTTGGCCAAGCCACCAAGAAAAAAAAAAAAAAATGGGGCGGGGGGGGGGGGGGGGATTACGTTGTCTTTTTTTTTTTTTTTTTTTTTCATGTGTTCTCGGGTGGAGGAAGGAGAGAGGTGTTCGCGATTTTGCGTTTGGAGGAAACCCCGTTTCCTCCCGGTGTCTAACCAGGTTGTGAGTCCGAGAAGGAGCTCCGGCGGCCGAGGGGCCAGAGCCTCGGGCGCAGAACAATCCGACGCTTTTTTTTTTTTTGAAGAAGGAGCCCCCAAAATCATGTAAGGAGAAAAAGTAAACTTCTCGAGTTGTGCGTGAAAATACCCAAATGCTGCGGCCCCGCGCTCCGCTTTGTCCGTCCAGGACGTGCGGGTGGATTTTATCAAATGCTATTAAGTGTTCCCGATCGTCAATTAATATCCCCCATGGTGCGTAAAATAACGCTGCGCTTCTGGGTGTCCCAGATCTTTAAAACAAATCGAAAGGAAGAAGAGACGCTTAGTAAAAATAGCAACCTCTTTCTAAGGACCAAGCCTCGAAAGCTCCTCGGTGGGGTGAGGCCACATTTTTTCACAAGTTATTGGGGGGGGGGTTGTTAATTTCCCCGAACCGCGGACACAAAGGTTCCACCAAATCGAGAAGGCACGTCTCTGCGCCCACTAGCTGCCCACTAGCCGGGATTCTCTTGTGAAAACCATTTATGCACAGATGCAATAAATGTGCATCTGCGATCCTCAAAGAAAAAAAATAAATCGTGAAATAAACTTTTATTGTGAAAAAGAACATCGCTTCTCCCGTGAGGCCCTGCCTACCTCGCTGCGCCTGCTCTCCCTGGGAAACGCTGAGGCGAGACCCGCCGGGGTATTTGTCCATAGGATTGTCTAGAGAACAACCTCTCCTCAGCCCCCAACCGGCCGGCCTAGTGCAGATACCTAATTGGCCTTATTGGAAGAAAGAGGGGCGAGGGAGGAGGAGGCGTGAATAATGCCCGCCTGAAGCCTGCCGCCTTGCGGGACCCAGACTCGGAACTAGGGACCCGAGATTCTCCTGGAGCCCGAACTCACCCGCAGACACATCCCAACTACACTGAAGCATCAAACTCTCAGAGAGGCGCCTTTTTTCTCTTTTTAAAAAACAAATAGGCTTTCAACAAAGGCAACACAAACATTTAACGTTTAATTGTTTTGTAAAATTAGGGAGCTACAGCCGCTCTGCCGTGGTAACATCTGTTCAAATTTTGTGACTTTACAGTTCTGTGCTCCAAAGAACCAGGAAGCATCCTCTCCTTGTTTTATTAAACAGAAGCTCCATAGAGGACTGAAGAGTAGGGGGAGAGACCTGGCAGATGCATGCAAGAGGTTGGAAAGGGTCCTTCCAACATGTAAAAAAAAAAAAATTTTCCCCCAAAATCTGCTCCAGTGACTTGGAGGCCCATTTCCAGTTTCCTGGGCCTCCCGCCCCCACATGTTGAGTCACCCAGGCCGGTGGCTGAGCTAAGTTGTAAGTGGCAGTGCTAGAGCTAAGGGTCAGGCAGGCAGAGGTGCAGGCTCGCAGGACATGGGTGGGCTGGAAGTTGGTGAACCCTGCCCTTTGGCCAGACCAAAGCCCCCAATCACATCTACCCCGACTACTTTCCCCATTTAATTTGTCCTGCTCTATGCCTGCTTGTGGCTGAACTGACTGGCGGCCACACTTTCTCCTGGAACTAGAATCCTGTCAGTCCAGGGCATAGCCCAAATGCTACCAACGGCAAGGTGCCTACTTTGGGGTGCTCCAGACAGAGGAAGAGGTCTCAGCAAGACTCTGGGATCAGCAAAAGAGCTGACTCTCTGAAATGAACCCCAATTCCTGCCCGCAGAGCCCCCAGTGGGCAGGAAGAGCAAGGTGCAGAGAGCAGGTCCTATCGGACCTTCCAGACCAGGGGAGCACAGTCAGATAAGGTGCTATTTTGGGGCTCAGCCAGAACCTTTCAGAGCAGAACCTAATACCCTCTCCAGGGCTTTAGCCTACAGTCCCACCATTTCCAGGCCCCAGCCGAGCAGCTAGAGAAATGAAGATGGGGCACCCCAGATGCTCCACTTCCCATCAGGGCCTGGATTAAGGAACAGTCCCTGGGCAGACAGGTAGGCTGCAGTGATCACCAGGCATTGGCAGCCCACACTTTTCCTGGAGGCTTGGGCACACACAGCTCCCCCTGAGCCCCCAAACACCTGAGAGCCTCCTCATCCTGCAGCCCCATCTAAAAGGGTCTTTTGGACCTCACTAGAAAGTTCTGTCCTCCCTGGGGGTGCCGACACCTTTCTTTTGGCTATTGCTCCTCTCTGCCTCCCTCCCAATCACACTGCCAGGCACAAAACGCAGAGGATGAAAAGAAAAAGCCCGAATCTGCTCTTAACTGTCCCAGAACCTTGCCAGACAAATCCATAGTCTCATTTAAAAACAAAAGTTAGCAGGTAGGGCTCAACCCATAGTCTCCAGCCTCAACCTTGAGCCTTAGGCTACACCAGGGCAAAGCAAGCCACCCCCTCTCTAACACAAACACTGTGCAAGAAAGAGGGCCTGCTGGGGAAGGCTGACTTGGGCAGATCTCATCCCCACCCCCAGGAGCCCCAGACTGTGGTTTGCCACCTCTTGAGGTCCTCTTCCTAGACAGCTCCTCCAGCCAGCAAAAAGTGCAAAATTCCCGCATGGAACGGTTTGGAGAGAATGGACCCTCTTTTCTATCAGGGACTGATAGGACAACAGAGAGCACGGCAGGAAGGAGGCATCCTGAGCTGCCCGGGCAACTCAGCAGCCCCCCAAACTCCACTTCCTTGCTCCAGGAATCCCAGACCTCCATAAAACCCTACTTTTGGGAAGCACACCACCAGGGCCTGGCTCCCTAAAGCACTGTTTTCATTTGGAAATCAATCACTGGTCCCCAGTTTAGGTCTCAATGAGGTCAGGCCCTGTCCCTGGACAGAGGGATGGTATCTCCTAACTGGCCAAGGGCCTTGTCCTGTACCCCAACCAGTGCAGGTTTCCGGACAAAAGATGGCAACTAGGGACCTCCAGAGGCTCCCGGCCACCCCACCAGTGGCAGCCTGGCTGGGATGGTTAGTCCCTGTCAGGAGTCGCACAGCCCGCACAGCCCTCAGAACTGATGGGCCCAGCGGTGCGCAGAGCCGGCAGTTGGGCAGACGCGGGCCTGGCAGTGGGGGGTGGCGGGGCTCGAGTGTCGGGGCGGCAGCAGGGAAGGAGAAGAACGAGAGAGGCGCTTACTGTTGGTAGTCTTGTTTGCAGTACAGTTTCCGATCCCGGAAGTAGCAGCTGGTGGTGAGGGCTTGCTGACATGCCGCGCACTGCAAACACTCCTCGTGCCAGGACGACTCATTGACTCGCATCAGGAAGCGGTCGGAGATGGGCCGCTGGCAGCCCTCGCAGACGGCGGGATGCGGGCAGTCGGAGCCTGCAGCGCACAGGGCGAGAGCCGGGCGGTCAGCCCCGACCAGCTTGGCCCCAGCGTCCCGCCGCGCGCTGCCCGCAGCCCGGGCCCCAAGGGCTAGGGCAAGCCGGGAGCGCCGCCCGCCGCCTGCGCTCCCCTGGCCGCCGCACCAGGGCCCGGGCAGCCTCAGCTGGTTCGTCCCAGGCCACGGACTCCCGCGCGGAGAGGCCGCGGGTCTCCAGAGCCCTGGCTCGGCGCTGCACTCTCCCCTTCTCTGGAGATCCGGCGCTTGATGTTACTACGTATGAGAACCGGCACGGCGCGGGGTAGCCGGCTGGAACCAAGACGGGCGAGGTGAGGCTGGGGCGCTCGCTGGCTGACACGCCCCACGGCGGCGTTCGTGGTCTTCTGTCCCCAGTCTCCCCAAAACCTGTAGTTTGGGTGGCCCAGGGGACATTTTTTCTCTTAAAAGCTCCCCCCACCAAGTGACCTGGCCCTGCTCCCAAGCTTGCTAAGGTGACTACTTGGGTCTCCATCACTCTGGCCTCCCACCTCCTATCCCCTCGGGAGTGGCAGCTCTAGCACCAAGGCCCAGTGAGGATGGTGGGTGGCAGCTGGAGCGGTCCTGGCCTCCCTCCTCCTAGGTGGTGTCCCTGCAAAGCTCTGTCTCCTCACGATGCCTGTTTAGGGGTGCCTGTTGACTGACCCTCCGGTGATCACTGCAAGAGACTAGTCTGTGTCCTCCCGCACCTCTACGTTCTCCAAACCATTTCCTTGTTCCGTTGGGCTGGCCGCCTGAGTCCATCTCGGAAGGATGCCCCTGTCCCCTGCCCATGACCACTTGGGCGTCTGACGCCGCACTCACCCAGCAGCACCCCCAGAGTGGCGGGCCCGGGGCGCAGGGCGTGCTCCTCCATCTTGATGCCGTCCAGCATCTTGGCGCAGTCCGTCTGCCCGCGGGGGAAGCACCTCTCCAGCGACTCGGGACCTGTTGCTATATCCATGGGACGCGGGGCGCGCCTTGGGCCCCGCCGGCCAGGGTGCTCGCCCGCCCGCCCGCCTGCCGGCTCGCCGCCGCCGCGGCCCCGGAGCCGGGGAGGCGCGGCCCCCGCGGGGTTGGGGCTGCGGCAGGGGCCGCGGGCCGCCCCCGGCGAGCGTGGAGCGCCGACGCGCTGGCCCCGGGCCCCGGCGTCGTGCGGGCGGGCGGGCCGGGGCGGTGCAGTCCGCGCCGCGTTCTCCCGGGCACTCGCAGCCACGCGCGCCGGCTCCTCTGTCACCTGCTTGTCAGCCCCGGAGCCGGGCTGCGGCGGCAGCGGCAGACGGAGCCGCGGGGAGGAGGCGGCGGCGGCAGCGGCGGCGGAGGCGGCGGCGGGCGGGGGAGGGGGCGGGGGTGCAGGGGCGGCCCCGCGGGCTGGGGGGGCGCGGGCGGCGCAGCGGGGTCCCGGGCGGGGCGCAGCGGGCCGCAGGGCTCCAGGCGCGCTCCCCGCACTACTCCAGTGCCATGGTGCGCCCGAGGAGCCGCTGGGTTTAGAGCTGGGGCTGGCGGCGGAGGGATACTCCGGCCGGGAGCCGCCTCACCCCTCCTCAAACTTCCTGACATTTGAACTCATTGGTGCGCCTCGTATCCGTGCGCCGGGATGAGCCGGCGGCTCCACGTCAAATAGTGCCGTCGCCTCCCCCCCACCCCCCGCGGGAGGGTTCCCCGCGCCCCCGGCTTGTGCCCCGCTCCGCGCCTGGCCCGGAGCTCAGGCCCCGGCGCCCCGGCCAGACAGAGCGCCTGCTGGCCTCTTGCAGAAGTTTGGGTCACCTTCGAAACAAATCCTTCTGCCCCACCCCTTTGAAAAATTGATTTGGGAGTTGGGGATTGAAGGCTTTCTTTTTTTCTTGCTTGATTTCTTTATTATTAATATTTTGTAAAGCTTCGGCGCTAGGAGGAGTGGCCCCATGCGAGGCCAGACTGAGCGGATGGCGGGGAGCGCAGCGGATCCACCAGGGGAAGGCGCCGGCCGAGAGCGGCCGCCCGGGGACCCGATCTGTTGGCCAAGGTAGGTCGCTCCGGGCTGAGTTGACGTCCCCTGGGCGGCGGCGCCTTCCCGGGCCCCTTCTGGTCCGCGGAGAGGCAGGCGGGAAGGGCTGTTGGCCCAGGACTGGCCAAACGGGGTCCTGGCCCTGGGAGAGGGGGTTGGGCTCCGGATTTGGGGTGAGGGGTCCGGAAAAGCAGGCATGGCAGAGATTGGGTCGAGGGGTGAGCGAAGATCCTGGGAAGGGCCCTGGGATCAAGGACGGGGGACATTGGGCAGACGAGGAGGGTCAGGCCCAGCATAGGCACGGAGAGTTTAGAGGGCGATTCAGTCTGAGAACGGGGCCCCGGCCAGAGATGGGGGCAATGGATGAGAACCTGGCCTCGCAGGATCTGTAAATGCACGGGAAGGGGGTGGTGGCTCTGGGGTCGGTAACTGAAGGCCCAGGACGATGTGTGTTCGGTTGCTCGATGGAAGCGGGATTGGTGGCTGGGATAGGCTCCTTTTGGTAGCGGAGGGGCCCGGCTAGGGGTCTGTAGGCCGCACCTGGCAGGGACAGCGCCCTGGTCAGACTGGACAAGGTGGGCTTTGACGCTGGGGAGTGAAAGGTCGGCAAGACAGTCCCAGACTCTCGCGCCCGCTGGTCCTGGCACCCACCCGCCCTGGCACCCGCACCCGTGCTCGGTGCTCAGGCCGCTGTGTCCGGCTGCGGTACACCGCGCCTAGGCCGGCTGTGTCTTCGGGTCCCGGTTCTCCACAGAGGCGCGGCTCGCCCAGGAGCGGGTGCTGGGGGATGGTGGTGCGGGCCCGGGGCAGAAGCTGGCTGACCCCTCGAGCCGCTGCGGGGCGGCCCGGCCCCTCCCGGACCCGAGCAGCGGCGCGGAGCGGGGCGGGGGCGGAGGGCATGGGAGGCGGGTCCCCTGACCCCGCTGGAGGCGAGAGGGCGGATCGGATTTGGAGCTTGCCGGAGGCTTGGTCAGAAGTGGCCCCCTGTGCCGCGGGGCCCCGCGGAGGGGCCTGGCTTTGTGGAGGATTAGAAGGCTCCCGCCCCATCCCAGTACCTGCTTGTGTGTCGGTGGGTATCTGTGTGTGCGTGTGTGCGTCCATGCTCCCGCTTGGGAGTCTGTTGCATGCCTGTGCACCCGTGTCTGTGCACATACAGTATTTCTGTGTGCCTGAGACTTTCTGGGCTCGGAGTGTGTGAATCTGTGTACCTGGGTGTGTTTCCCGTGCCCATGTGCGTGTGCATCTGCAGGTCTTAACATGCCTCTGTATCTTCTGTGTGTTTGTAGGTCTTTGTGTGTGTCCTTGTGTCTCTGTCGTTGTATGTGGGTGCCAACGTCTTTGTGTGTCTCTCAACCTCTTGATTGTGTTTGGGATACTTTTCTGTTTATGTGTCTTCGTGGCATCTTTGTGTCTGAGTGTATCTTCGAGTTTCTGAATGATTCTGTGAGCTTGCTTGTCTCAGAGTTTTTTTGGGGTTCTGTGTGTGCGCGCGAGTGCGCGCGCCTGATTTTGTGACTCCGTGTATTTCTTCACGTCTTTGTGTGTCTGTATCCAGGACGGTGGATGAGAGGATATGTAGCTTCTCTCATATGACCTTGGTCGCTCGTCCTTGCACAGCCTGGAAGGCCTTGAGCTCCTAAGGCTGCGCCTGGGCCTGGGCCTGGGCCTCCATCCCCCCGCATCTGGGGCGGGGGCGCCACGGCTTCGGGAGAAGCCCGGCAGGCAAAATTCGGGCGCGCACAGCCGGGCACCGTATGGGCAAACCGACCGGGCGCATTCTGCCCTCTGCTGGCAGCGTTGCGTCCCTGCACGTTGCCTGTGGGCTCGAGGGTCCTGATTCCAGGCCCAGACCCTCGCCTTCTTCAGAGCGCGCTTGGGAATCCTCTCCCGTCTCAGGCCCCGCACACTCACCTCAGACCCCACACTCCGGGTGCAGCGTTCCAGCCTCCTCCTCCCGTCTCCCCACCTTCCCTGTGACCGGCTTCTTCCTCTCGGCATTTCTCCCCTTCAACCAAAATGGGGGCCCCAGTGGCCTGGCCTCCGGGACTTCTGTGACCCTCAGGCTGGCGTCTAAGAGCTGAGTCGGGGCCGCATACTGCCCAGGGTCGTGTTCCCGGGGCCACCCAAAAGCAAGGTCTCAGCGCAAGAGGATGTGCCAGCAGCCTGGCTCTGGTGTCCCGGTGTGGTCTGTGCTGGGGCACGCAGAATCTTGGTCCCTTACCCCCCACCCTGACCAAGTCACAGCCCGCATCACCAGGGCCGACATTCGGAGGGCCACGGATGGTGCTCAGAGTCACCGGAGGCTGCCAGGTACATGCCCGACCCAGGCACCGGCTGCTCTTTCTGGTCTGGGAGCGGGGCAACTCAGTCCACAAACCCGCGGTCCCTCTCCACATCTTCCCCACTCCATGTCCGTTCGTCCCCCTCGCCACACCCCCACAACTCCAGATCACCATATAAGTCCTTTTCCTTGCCCTTTGTCCGGGCTCCCGGGCCTTCTTTCCGCGGCTGAGTCCGGGGTCCCGGGTCCTTCGCGCACAGACGCACAGAACACCCAGGTCTCTAGCACAGTCATGGCTCCAGCCCTCCCCACCACTTCCCCTGCTGAAGAAGTGGCCAGCTGGACAGTAGAATGGGGGGCCTAAGCCCCCCGAGTCAGGTACCGTCCGTAGGCGCCTAGCGGCAATTTGCTGTGAGCAATGGAGCCCGCCTGGTCTGGCACCCGCCGGCACCCCCAGCGGCCCTCAGTGGTCCTGGACCCACGACGCCCCCAGTGGCTCGTACCCGGGCGCTCCCGCCTATCTGGGATTCTCTGTGGCTTGGATTTCAGCCACAGAAACAGCTTCAGATTTTCTCCACCTAAGGAAAGACCCAGCCGGCTGTTTGGAATCGCTTGGAAGGAAGCAAGAACTGAGAGGGAAGCTCCACGGCAGTCCCGGCTCTCCCAATCCTGTGGATGCCTCATCTCCGAGGAGCCCTTCCCTGTAACCCCCTTGCTCCACTCTTTAGGGACCGTGCACTCCCTGTGCCTGCCTGTGCTACTGTTCTTCCCAAACGTAGCCCTGGGACCACCCCTCCCCACAGTGGAGTCCTGTCCATCCTCCCCTGGGCTGCGCTTCTGAGCGGAGCCGAACCCAGGTCCCCTCGCAGTTTACAACCCCAGCTAGAAGCAAGGATCCTGGGCAGGGATGGAGTACTGGGCAATGCGCAGCAGAGTGCCGCGGAGCGTGAAGGCGCGGAGGAGGGGCTGCGTGGATGCTGGATTCTGCCCTGCCCGGAGAGTCCCAGCTGTCCGAGTGCTCAGACCCGTCACACGCTGCCCTCACGCCATTGGCCCTCCTGATACTCAGATCGGCCGGAAGCCTACTGGACCAGAGCCACCCCAAGACAAGGCCTGGGTTGGGGGCCACCATTCCCTGGTGGCAGCTGGGATCCAGAAATCCAGGAGCTCCGGAACTGGGGTAGGACAGCAACATCAGAGGTGGAGTGTCCTGGCTTTGTGGTGACCACGCTCTCTTCTGAGAACCCCAGCATGCTTGACCCCAGGACGCGTGGGGCAAAAGCTTGGGCCCCTTCTCAGCTGGCAGGGAGAAGAATGCGTGTGATAAGTAACCCAGTCACCGGCCATCCCACAGCCCAGAGAAAAGTTTCTGTGGTCTTCCTGTGCCAGTGGAGAGCTTGCAGAGCCCCAGAGCCAGGTGGACGTCCAAAAAGAGGAAGGACTAGAGAAAGGCCCAAGCTGGTGTGCCTCAGACTCCAGGCTGAGAGTGGGTTCTTACTTTCTTTCCCCTCTGGGGTTTTCTAGGCTAGGGAGGTGGCAGAGGACAGGGTTTTCGGCAGAGTTTGTTGGTGAGACAGTGTGTGTGGCTCTGAGGCAGTGTGCTGGTGCATGTCTGTCTGTGATGTGGAGGGTGGTCCCAGCGAGGTCCTCTGTCCTCCTGCAGCCCAGCCCTACCTCACCTAGCTGGGGGAGGGGGGGAGTGGGGAGCTCTGGCCACAGGCCCATGGCTTTTGGGTGCAAAGTTTGGCTCATGAGTCATGGAATTCCTCTCTGGTGGGTTAGGAGCTCTGGCTCAGATTTAAAGCCTTCTGTCAGTCCTCAAGACAGGAGAGGGACAGGGCCCTGGCCAGGTCTGGATCAGGATGTGGCTGTAGGACTCTGGAAAGTGCTGTCCTCTGCACCTCAGCTTCCTCATCTGGAAGGAGGGTATAGTAATAACATCTATTCCACAGGATGGCTGAGAGAATGAAATGTAAGTGCCTACTACCGTGTCTGGCACAGAATAGGCCTCTGTAAATACTCAGTGAGTAATTGGATACAAGCCATCACTGGGACTTGGGGAGACCATAGCTGCCTCCTCCCCTCCCAACCAGGACCTGACCAGAGAAAGAGAGACATGCTGAGCTCGGGCATTTATCTTCCTTTAGGGCAAGCAAAACTCAGATCCAGACAGCTGTGGGCTGGGTGCAGGAGAGTTCACGGACAGTGCCCAGATGTCCTGCCCAGAGATCTTCAGCCTTCTCCACTTGCCCTGGCTGTGGAGCCTGGGTCTGGAAGTAGCTTTGGAAGACAACAGAATTAGGGGTCTCAGCCTAGTGCATCAAAACTGACCACGTGGGACTCTCGAGGTGCCATTTATATTTATTTTTTAAAAGGCACTTTCTTCAAGAATCTTTGCATTTCTTGCCAAATGGATGGGCTGGGTTGTTTCAGCAACCCATCTAGAACTAGGGGCTTCCCCTACCAAGGACCTGAGCCAGAACAAAGAAAAAGCCAGGGACTGTATTTGGAGCCATAAAAGCTCCATTAGAACACTAAGAATAACTTTCAGGAAAACATTTTATATGAATTGGACACAAATTCGCAAAAGCAAGAAAGTTCATGTGTCTCCACCCTGAGGGTGCGTGGCTGGGGAAGGTGCTGGATGTGATGCAGAGGCCAGCGCCCATCCCACTTGATCCTTATCTTCAATCCACTTCAAAACGCTGGAGATCGGTGGAGTTGGAGGTTTGCCCCTTCCTGTAATTATTTGGTGTCTAGTAAAGTTTTTATGAGTGTCTGTGCAAACAAATGCATTTGATGTGCATTGGTTTTGGTGAGTGCCGCTTTATATAGGAGGCGTGTGCATCTTCTGTTGGCTCTCAGAAAAGAAAAGAACAAGAGTGAAAATAAAAATAAAATTAAGATATCCGGACTAGGCAGAGGGACAAAGCGGGGGCAGTCCCGCTGCCAACCACCAGCCCTGTCCCGCCACCGGGGCTCCTGGGCTCCAGGGACGCTGCCAGAAGAGTTTGCTGCCACTCAGTGGGGAGCTCCTCAGGGTTGGGGGGACAGGCTTTGTGACACCCAGGTTCTAAAAAGGCTTTTTTTGGAAACAGAACTCTGCCTAAAGTAAGATGGATACAAAAAATAAAGGTGTTTTGGGGGGTGTTGCTTTATCCTGGAAGTGGCAGATGATGCTGTTTTCTCTAGACTTGGAACTCAGCAGAATCTGGCCAAACAGGCAGGTTGAAAGGACATGGGGCTTCCGGCTCTCTCTCCAGACGAGGCAGACAAGGTGGGGCAGGATGGGTGTTCCTCCTGGCTGGCTGGGAAAGCAGGGGTGCTCCAGAAGGGTGAGGAGCCAGTTCGGGGTGTCAGGGGCCAAGAGCACCTGTGCACATGTCTCAGCTGGGGTGCAGGATACCGCCTGGAGGTGCACTCGGTTTGGCCATCCTGACTGTCTCTCCTCCCAGACCTGCAGCCCTGATAGCTTTGTTCTAAAATTATTTTAGCATTTTTATTGAAATATAACATCCACCTAGAGAAGTGCACAAAGCATGCAGTTACAAAGGGGGCACATGCATGTCCCCAACACCCAGATCAAGAGAATATTTCCAGCTCTCCGAAATCTTTCCATATACTCCCTCCCAGGGCACTGCCCAACTCTCATCCAAGGAAGCCACCACCATCCTGGTTTCCATCACGGTACCCGAGTTTTGCTTTATTTCTGAAATGTGTGTAAGTGGAATCATATAGTAGACGCTCCTTACCCTACCTTGATCATGAGATTTTGGATGAAAATACAGATTTTTCTCCTGAAAAACCAGAGGGGTGATCCCCTCGGACCCTCATTCCAGTAGGGTGATGATGATCTAGAGCTGAATTGTGTCTTTCCCCCTCCCCCCCAGTATATCCTCCTTCCTGCCACAGACATCCACCCTCTTCTGTTTGCCATGGGGCGTTTCTGTTGGTAACTCTCCATGTAAGCCTGTAGCTCCTTCCCCACCTTCAACACCTCTTCAAAAGGAATCATTGTACATACACTGGGCAAATACCTCCAGAATCTTCTCTCATCTGAGTCCCTCCATCCGCATCTAATTTTCGCTGAGGTAGAAATCCAGAGACCTATTAACAGGTGAGGAAATCAGCACTACAGAGAGGTGAAGTCACTCGTCCGGGGTCACACAGCATTTAAGTGTCAGATTCTGGATTCAAACCTGAACTGGCTGGACTCCAAACCCCAGGCTCTTGTCACCTCCCCACACAGCTCCCCTGGGCATCCAGGCCCAGGCGTGAACAATCCCCTCCTGCCTCCTTCCAGAAGGGAGGAAGCTGGACTGTTTCCAAAGGAAACGCTGGGAAACACAAAACCCAAAACAGAAAACAGGGCAGGGATGGTTCCCAGGCCCCGGCAGCCTAACCTCGGGTGATGCAAGTCTCGTCTGGGATGGGCTGGTCTGGACTGGTCCAGCCTCCCCAGATGCATCCAGGGAGGGAGGCGTCATGCCCTCCATTGGAATCTACCACATGCTGGGCACTTCCCATGTGTGGCTCCTGAACACTCCCAGTGCGCCCCACTTTACAGATGAGAAAACTGAGCTTCGGAGAGGTCAGCTGTCTATCCTTAAACCACGGGAGTATGAGGGGCCATGTGGGGTTTTGAATGCATTGTGACTTCAGTGTCTGCTCTGTGCCGCGTTGGTCCCGTTCTGCTCCTTGGCTCAGGCTTCTTATCTGAACCACCGTCACTCCCCTGTTAGGATGGAGGGGTAACCAGGTGCTTCCTCTTAGGTGAGCAAAGATTCTGGAGTCTGGATGGCATGGTTTGGGGCTTAGTTTCAGGAGCCACCTGGTGGTTCCCACGGCCTCAGTTTCTTCAGCTGGAAAGTGGGGATGATATTATTACTTCGCATTACTATCTGGAGGTTCAACAAGGTCCGTGGGCTTTTGAATCTGGAAGGATTGGTAGTAGCCTGTTAGAGAGGGCAAGAGGGTCATTGGTGTGCAAAGATCCTGAGGCAGGAAAGAACTCGATCCATTGGAAGCATGTATGGCTGGGTCGGAACAAGGATGTGGCTGCAGGCGTGGGCAGGAGCCTGACCACATGACATTGTTGGTCATGATGAGGAGTGTAAACTTGGAACCTGAGGGCTGTGGGGAGCCATGGGAGGGTTCAAACAGCACAATGCCATGGCCAAGTTTAATTTCTTTTAGGAAGATCTCTCTGGCTGTGGTGAGGGGTGAGACCATAGGCAGGAGGCTGAGTGACCAGGCCCTTGGGTCTCAATATCCCTTTTGTATGGAATGAGGTTGGGCGGTCCACAGAGCAGACCTTATCCTCTAATTTCCCATAGAGGTTGTGTTTCCAGATTCAGGGTTTCATGTTACACAGTTATTCTTTCTGGAATGTGTCCCCCGAGCAACCCCGCTGGACCCTCTGCGGAAGGAGGGGCTCTCCTCGGTGCAACACGCACATTTGTGCAAAGAAGCAGAGCATCGCGTGCAGTCCCAGGGCTGATCACGAGACAGTCCAGAAAGCAACAGACAGAACAGCGCTCAGGAATTGGGACAGGCTGTGAGCATCAGTAATGACACTAATATTAGTGACCATAGTAATTCACCTTTATCGGTGACTCACTCGGCCCTTTGTGAAGCCTGCAACATCTGTGATCTCATGAAATCCTAAAACAGGCCTGTGAGGTAGCTGGCATTGATGCCCATTATGCAGATGCGGAAGGCGTGGCTCAGAGGGGGGAAAATGCCTTGCTCAAGGTCATCGAGGGGCAGAACTGGGCCAGTAGCTACTGCACTTACGCTCCCACCTGCGGGTGCTGGGCAGCCTCTGAAGGGTGGTGAGCTGGACCCGGTGTTGAGCTCTGTGGGATCTGGACAGCCCTGCAACTCTTCCCGGTGCACAGAGAAGCCAGAAAATTCCAACCCCCTGTCCTGGCTTCCACCTCCCCTTCGGCGTACACGATCTGCCTGGCAGAGTTACTTTCCCTGGAAGAGCTTTTTCAAACCCAGGAAAAGCTTCCAAGTCTAGAATCCTCCCAGTGGCCCCTAAGGCCTCCTGGCCCGTGTCCACCTCCTTCCCCCTTACTCTCTGTGTCACTCACCAACCGCACTGTGCTTATTTTAGCTTCTCAAGCAGTGCACACTCTCTCCTGCCTGCAGGGTCTGAACAGGCTGTTCCTTTTGCCTGGAAGGTTCTCTCGGCTGCCTTTTCCTAGCTTCCTCTTACTCATCCTTCCTACCTAGGTGTAAACATCACCACCTCCCAGAAGCCTTCTTTCACCTCCTGGACCAGCTTAGGTTTCCCTTAACGTTTTCAGCAACACGTGTTTCTCCTTCACAGTGAGATGGAATTATCTGTCCCCTACCCCTACTCACCCTGCAGTCTCAGGGAGAAACCCAGGAGGGATCAGGAAGGAGTGGTGGGGAGGGCACCACTCAGTGGCAAAGCAATGGAAGGGGTTCGACCGGACGCAGAGAGGACAAGTGCCCTTGAAATATAACATGGTCCGTATTGTGCTCCCTTGGTGGTTGGGGATCTGTCTCTCCCGTGTATAGCTGAGGACTCGAGGCACGAAACAGATTCTCATGGTAGAAGATGAGTCTGATTATTTGTCCTGAATGATCATCTCATTATTTTTGTTCCCCTCACTGCCTTCCCTTCTACCCTGGAGCACTAAGGACAGGGTTGAAGATGCTTGGATTTACAGCCCATGCTAGAGAAGATGCAAAGGAAGATTTGGGCCTGCTAGGTTCTAGAGGAGGGTGGAACAGTCTGGAGAAACTGAGGCAGCCAGGATTTGGGGCTCGGGAGGAGCAAAGAAGCCTGGAGGTGGGGATGAGAGAGGGTGAGGAAAGGAGAGGCTGGTCTCTGGGGATTCTTGATGGCAACCATAACAACAGTTCCCAGGGCCTTTGTGATGGTCTCACAATGCAAGGGAAGACAAGTGGATGTGGCCAGGGGCCTGGTCCTGTTCATAAGCTCCCAGGGCCTGCTGGCACACTCAGAATTCCTCCCTCAAGGCCCCCTTGTCTGCCACTGGTAAGGAGACGCCCTTCAGGCCAGCTTCCCATGGTGGAAGTGCATTGTGGGGCCAATTGGAAGGTGACAGCCCCAAGGGGACCCTGTGAAAGGAAAACTGTTTTCAGGGTATTGGGGTGCAGGAACAATTTAAAAAATCTGTTTCCTGGGGTACCCGGCCAGCTCAGCTGGGAGAGCATGTGACTCTTGACCTCAAGGTCGTGAATTTGAGCCCCATGTTGGGTATAGAGATTATTAAAAATAAATAAACTTAAAAAAATTAAAAATCTGTTTCCAGCCATTTTTTTGAGTAGCTCCTTCCTTCTAATAAAAGAACACCGAAAGGCGTACACAAACACCAGCCTTTTAGACACTAAATGCTTTCTGATTTGGAAGGATCCCACAGGGGAGTAGGGCAGCCTTCTTTGTGGGAGTTGTGAGGCCCAGAGTGCTGGGTTCTAGGCTCTGGGGGAGCCTGGAACAGTCCAGGGGCTGGAGAGGGCTGGGGCTGTCCAAAGAGAGCCTGACTGGGAGAAACAGTGCTGTTGCCAGATGATTCCATATGTTCCCTGAACACGCGAGAAGGAATGGGAAGCACCCTTGGACTTCTCTAGTGAAAAGATGTCCTCTAAATGTTTTTGGTCAATTTGAGTACATAAATTCAAGATACTGAAACTGTCACACACCTACTTAAAATATTACATTTATGAGTTGGGTGTTACCTGCAAAATTATAATCCCAATTTTTATTCTAATTTTGGATATTTAGAACAGTAACCCCACAGATGGGTTAAAAAGAAGTAATAAACAGGGGGTACCTGGGTGGCCATTTAAGCATCCAACTCTGGATTTCAGCTCAGGTCATGATTTCAGGGTCATGAGACAGCTCCATACTGGGCATGAAGCTTGCTTAAGATTCTCTCTCTCTCTCTCTCCCTCTCCCTCTGCCTGCCCCCCTTAAAAAGAGAGAGAGAGAGATAATAAATATAAATAAATGATCTTTCTTGCAATTTCTGGGACAGTTTAATTTCAAGGTCTTTATTTGTATTTTTTCCTTTTTATTATTTTTAATTGTGATAAGATACACATGACATAATATTTACTATCTTAACCTTTTTAAAAAATTAATATATAATGTATTATTTGCTTCAGGGATACAGGGCTGTGATTCATCAGTCTTACACAATTCACAGCACTCACCATAGCACGTACCCTCCCCAGTGTCCATCACCCCACCATCCCATCCCTCCCACCCTCCAGCAACCCTCAGTTTGTTTCCTGAGATTAAGAGTCACTCATGGTTTGTCTCCCTCTCTGGTTTCATCTTGTTTCATTTTTCCCTCCCTTCCCCTATGATCTTGTGTCTTCTTTCTCAAATTCCTCATATCAGTGAGATCATAGGTTAATTGTCTTTCTCTGATTGACTTATTTCACTTTGGATAATACCCTCTAGTTTCATCCATGTTGTTGTAAATGGCAAGATTTCTTTCTTTCTTTCTTTCTTTCTTTCTTTCTTTCTTTCTTTCTTTCTTTCTTTTGATGGCTGCCTAATATTAACCTTTCTTTTTAAGTAGGCTCCACATGCAGCGCAGATCCCAAGTGGGGCTTGAACTCAGGACCCTGAGATCAAGACCTGAGCTGAGATCAAGAGTCCAGTACTCAACCGGATGAGACACCAGGCGCTCTCCCCGCCCTTAACCAAAGTGTACAGTTCAGTGGCATCAAGCAGAGTCACATTTTTTGAGCAGCCATCACCACCACCCATCTTGAGAGCTCTTTGCATCTTGCAAAGCTGAGACTCTGTTCCCATTAAACACTCACTCCCCATCCTCTCCTCCTCCCAGCCCCTGGCAACCACCATCCTACTTCTGTCTCTATTGGTATCTCATATAGGTGGAATTGTACATATGTATTCACTAGTGGCTGGCTTATTTCCCCTAACATCATGTCCTTAAGTTTCAGCTGTGTCACAACATCTGTTGGAAATTCTGTATTTTTAAAGACTGAGTCGTATCCCATTGTACATCTGGACTGCGTTCTGTTTTTCCATTCCTCCGTGGGTGGACACTTGAGTTGCTTGCGGCCCTTGGCTGTGGTGAAGAAGGCTACCATGAGCACGAGCATGCGAACATTTCTTCAAATCCCTGCTTTCCATTCTTTTGAATATATACCCAGAAGTGGGATCACTGGATCATACGGCAGTCCTAGCTCAATTTTCCGAGGACCCACCCTGGTGTGTTTCATAGTGGCTGCACCATTTCACATTCCCATTGGCAGGGCACAGGAGTTCCGATTTCTCCATGTTCTCTTATTTTTTTGCCAGTAGCGTCCTAATGAGCAGGAGGAGGTAACCCTTTGCAGTTTTGATTTGCATTTCCCTAATGAACGGTGACACTGTGCATCTTTTCACATGCTCACTGGCCATTTGTGTATCTTCTTTGAAGAAATGTCTAGTCGAGTCTTTTGCCCATGCTTCGTTCTTTGTGTTGTTGAGTTGTAGGAATTCTTTATATATTCTGGATATTAACCTCTTATCAGGTATATGATTGGCAAATGTTTTTTCCCAAGCAGTTTGGTTGCCTTTTCACTCTGTTGATTGTGCCCTTTGATGAATAGAAGTTGTGTTTTTTTAAGATATTATTTATTTGACAGAGAGAGACAGTGAGAGAGGGAACATGAGCAGGGGGGAGCTGGAAAGGGAGAAGCAGGCTCCCTGATGTGAGGCTCGATGATCACAGGATTCTGGGATCACGACCTGAGTCAAAGGCAGACAGACGCCCAATGACTGAGCCACCCAGGCACCCCATATGAACAGAAGTTTTTAATCTTCAAATCCAATTTGTCTATTTTTGCTTTTGTTTTTACTTTATTTTATTTTTGCCTGTGCTTTGCCTGCAGTTTTGAATCTGTGTCCTTTGTCTTGATTAACTCCCTTTTCAAGATGTCCCGCGTCATGTCCCAAAGCGCTTGTCTCCACTTCTAAGTTGCTTGACATACAAGTTCATGTATAATGTTGTACTTGTCCCACACCACAAATACCTATTTGCCAAATGTTATGCCACGAGGTTATATGCTTACTCTTCTTGTCGGCAGAGATTCGTAACTAATGCAGCTTCCGTAACGCATTAGAAACTGGACTGTAAAAGGCTTGTTTGTAACGACATCCAGCCCTGTGTGTCCAAGGCCACACTCCCAGGAGAAATTCTAAAGCAAAATTACTTTATTTCCTTTAGCCCATTTGTCAGGTTACTGTGATTAACATCCAAAATGAGCATGAATTGGGGTCATTTCAGGATAATGCATCTTTCCCAAACAGCGTTGCATTGGTCAAAATGAAATAATTGAGAAAGTGCCCCATAATACAACATACTCTGTAAGGAAGTGAATATAAGGAACAATTTGCGGGGAAAGGTCCTACTTGATGTTCTGGCTATCTAATAATTAATATAAAATAACAACAGGAAGAGCAGCAGCAATAGCCACTGTGCGCTGAGTACCACGCCAGCTTGGCACCGAGCTCAGTGCCTCACACACATTCCCATGCTGAAGCCCCACGATAGCGTTATGAGGCAGGTGCTCATACTGTTCTCAATCTACAGGTGGGGAAATGGACACACAACCAGGCAAAGGCCCATGCTGGGGGAGCTGGGATTTGAACCTGTGTCTTTCAGAGCCCAGAATCTTAATCATTACATGACCCTGCTTGTATCCCCCTGACCTGGTTCATACCTGGCTGGGAACACATGACCCAGAGAGGAGCCTGCCCTGAAAGGTTGGGTTTCTAGTGTTCCTACTTTGCTCATGCAAAGTTGGTTGCAGTGCTGGAGCCCAAACCCAGCTTGGTTCCCTCTTCCTTGGGACTGGTCCTTATTCCCAGGGTGCACGCTGATGTGGGGAGAAGGCATCGCCCACGGCCCCTCCTCACCTCTGTGTAGGCAGGTTAGAACCAACTCACCAACAGGCACTTAGAAGGAAGCAGGAGTGTTGCAAAGAAAGTAGCCTCTTGGTCCCCATTTTCACAGAGGTGACCACGCAAAAATATCAGCGACACAGATCGTGCCTCTGCCTCTGTTAAGAGGCACTTTTATTTTGTATTTTTGGTAAAGTTTTTTTTTCTGGAAAATTTCAAACATATATAAAAGTAAAGAGAATAATGTGCCAATGCATTGCTTCACAAATCTCAGACTATAGTATTCCTCTTTTTTTTTTTAAGATTTTATTTATTTATTTGACAGACAGAGATCACAAGTAGGCAGAGAGGCAGGCAGAGAGAGAGGAGGAAGCTGACTTCCCACTGAACAGAGAGTCCGATGTGGGGCTGGATCCCAGGACCCTTGGGATCATGACCTGAGCTGAAGGCAGAGGCTTTAACCCACTGAGCCACCCAGGCGCCCCTATAATATTTCAATCATAACTATTTTGGTATATCTTTCCAAATGATAAGGATATCTTTAAAAAAAAAGATTATAGCCATAATGCCATTATCACACCCAGAGAAATTATCATCTCACATTCCTAGTGAATGTTTACATTTCCTTAATTGTCTCATAAATGTTTTTACCCCTCATAAAAAAGACCATAGGTGTCTCTTAAGTCCCTTTCAATCTGTAGCCTCCCTCCCTCCTTCCCTCTCCCTGGCCCCCCCCCCCCCCTTGCCATCTATTTGTTAAAGGGACTGGCTGTTTGTCCTGTGGAATATCCCCCCAGTGTGGGTTGTGCTGCTTGTATCCATGTGGAGTCCTTCAACGTATTCCTCTGTCCTCTGTGTTTCCTGTAATTAGATCCAAGGGCTTGATCAGATTCAGGTTCAAAATTTTTTTTTTAAGATTTTATTTATTTATTTGACAGAGATCACAAGGAGGCAGAGAGTCAGGCAAAGAGAGAGGAGGAAGCAGGCTTCCCGCTTAGCAGAGAGCCCGACTTGGGGCTTGATCACAGGACTCTGGGATCATGACCTGAGCTGAAGGCAGAGGCCTTAACCCACTGAGCCACCCAGGCACCCCTCAGGTTCAAATTTTGACCATAATCCTTTACGGGAGGTGTTGTGTCCTTCTGTCAGGAGGTCCATAAATGACTGCGATCTCTCTCTTTATGATGTCACCAGGTGTTGATAGTCTTTGCCTAGATTCACTATTTCATTAGGGATGGCAAAACGATAACCTTCTAATTCTATCTTCCTTCTTCCTTTGTTAGCTGGAATGCTTATAAAAAGGAACTTCTTCTCACCAATCTTTAACTTGAGATACATGATACCCTGAATATCACTCTGTACTCCATCTTTGGAGTTACTGAGTTTTGAAGGTATCATGATGAACATACAGATTTAATGTTATTTGCTGTTTTTTTAATCCTCTGCAATTATTCTTGTTAACGCTCACATCAGCTCCTGTGGCCAGAGAGACCCTCTTAGTTGGCTCCTGAGGCCTTCGGACCCCAGAAGACTTTGATAACTTCCTTGCTTTTTGGAATAACAAGATGCCCCAGACTCACTTTGTCTATTTTCTGCCTGGAATCAGCTATTTCTCCGAGAAACCCTGGTGTCTTTGAGTAGGGGGTGGTATTTAGAGACCACACTTGAGGTTTAAGTGATGCTCATTGCTATGGGTTGGTCATTGTTTCTGGGCATTTTTAGTGGCCAGAGCTAGGAAATACATTTTATTTTTTTTAAAGATAGAATGTTTTGTGAGTCATGATTGTCAAAATATGAAAGCAACCAAGATGCCCTTCAGTTGGCAAATAGACAAACTGTGATGCAACCATACAGCAGAATGGTATTTGGCGCTAAAAAGAAATGGACTCTCAAGCCATGAGAAGACATAGGGAAAACTTAAATTCATATTGCTAGGTCAAAGAAGGCACTCTGAAAAGGCCAAATGCTGTATGATTCTAGCAAAAAGACATTCTGGAAAAGGCAAAACTGTGAAGACAGTAAAAAGATCAGTGGATGCCAGGGGGTGGGAAAGGGAAGAGATGAAGAGGCAGAGTACAGAGGATTTTTAGGGCATTGAAACGATTTTGTACCATGCTACAGCGGCGGACATATGTCCTTGATGCATTTGTGCAAACCCAAGGAGGTACAACCCAAAGAGTGAAGCCCGATGTAAACTATGGACTTTAGTTAATAATAATGTGTCAGTACTGACTCATCAATTGTAACAAGTGTGCCCCACTAATGCAAGATGTTAATAAAAGGGGAAACTGGGGGAGAGAGGGGAGATGAAGGGGGATATGGGAACTCTGTACTTCCTGTAAACCTAAAACTGCTCAAAAAATAAAGAATATTACTTAATTAAAAATATGTCATGTGGTCATATTGATACTTCTTTTAAAAAGATTTTATTTATTGGCAAGAGAGTGAGTGTATGGGGTAGCAGGGGGAAAGGGAGAAGCAGGCTCTCCGCAGAGCAGGGAGTCTGATGCGGGGGCTCAATCCCAGGACCCAGGGATCACAGGACCCAGGCATCATAACCTGAGCAGAAAGCAGATGCTTAACCAACTGAGCCACCCAGGCTCCTCTCATATTGATACTTCTAATTCAAATTCAAGACTACAATGTTTCTACTTAACCACATGCATTTTACAACTGTATATCCTTTCTCCCATGCTGGGTGTCCTTTTCTCCAGTTCCCAATGAAAGATAGACTTGCTTGCTGAGTCCCGCTTTCTCTTAACATTCTCCGAGAAGAATACCAATACCACCACCAATATAATTACGGATTTTTTTTTTCTTTTGCAGTTTGTTTATTTATTTTTGCTTTGCCCTTAGGGACTATCTTATTAGGGATGGGCAGTCAAAATTACTGGACTTTAGTCATGCAGTAATTCCTCTGCGTGTGCTTATCACAACTTACTATAAGTTAGCTTTTTGTTTGTTTGCTTTGCTTTTGATATTTGTAATTCTTTTCGAAACAGTTGGCATTGTTTTATGATTCTGTGAAATATTCGCCTGGTTTCAAAGTCAGGTCTACAAAACATGGACTATTATCAGCAGCCTAGCTTCTATCTCTCCCTGTCTACCCTGTTTCTTTACTCTACCTTTCCAGAACTTTTGCATCTTCAACTTTTTGGTTTTTCCTTCCATTTTAAAATTTAATACCTCTTCTTTTCTTAGATAAGTGGAAGTCTAGTCTGCACACTCTTCTCCAAATTTTTAAATTTTTTAATTAAAATTTATTTTAATTTTATTTTTTATTTTTTTAAGATTTTACTTATTTATTTGACAGACCGAGATCACAACCAGGCAGAGAGGCAGGCGGAGAGAGAGGAGGAAGCAGGCTCCCTACTGAGCAGAGAGCCTGATGTGGGGCTCGATCCCAGGACTCTGGGATCATGACCTGAGCCAAAGGCAGAGGCTTTAACCCACTGAGCCCCAGGTGCCCCTCTTCTCCAAATTTTAAACCAAAATTCTTTCTAGGCAAGCTCCAAATAGTTGCAGAGGAATTGCCTGACTCCAGACTTGGTACACCATCATAATCTACCCAATCTGAAATAAATTATTTCTTTTCTTTGTTGAGGGCCTAGTACTACTTCTTGGCATTGTGTGGAAGACTTTTCACATGCTAACTGAGCTTTCAGACAACCCTATGAGGTAGGTATTATCCCCCCATTTTGCAGAAGCAGAAATAGGAACTCAGGTGAGCTAGGATTTGAACTCATGTCTTCCGGATTCCACCCATTCATTAGCAAGTACTTCTGGAGCACCTAACTCTATTTCAGACCCCACCTTGAGACTGGGATACAGAGATGAACCACAATTATGTCATGGGACTGTCTGTCTTTCCATCTGTAGGTCCACCTGCTGCACTGGGAGCTCTTCAAGGGAATCTGTCTGATCAACTCTGAGCATGAGCCCACAGCAAAACCAGTGGGTATTTGTTGAATGAACAAATAAATGAAGAAAGAAAGTTAAAAGAAAAGCAAAGCTTGAGGTTGTTATGGCAGTCTAATGTCTCTTATACTTGGAAACCTTTGTATAAAAATGCAGTAATTTCTAAATTATGGATATAATCTACTTCATTATAGAAAATTTGGAACATATAGAAAAGCACAAATGAGAAAATAAAATTAATCCTTAGGACTAGCACCCAGAGTTAACCTTTTTGTTTATTCCTTTGGTCTTTTTAAAAATGTTTGAATTATCTTTTTTTAAGAAATAACATTTGGATCATGCTATATGTATATATGTGTTGTGTATATATATGCATATATATTTATATATAAAACTGTAGTTTGCTTTAAAAAATCACTAACAATGTATCATGAACATTCTCCTAATTGAACATCTTTTTAAAAAAAATTATTTATTTGACAGAGAGAGACAGAAGGAGAGGGAACACAAGCCGGGGGAGAGAGAGAGGGAGAAGCAGGCTTCCTGGCCAAGCAGGGAGCCTGATGTGGGCCTTGATCCCAGGACCCCGAGATCATGACCTGGGCCAAAGGCAGATGCTTAATGACTGAGCCACACAGGAACCCCTTGAGCATCCTTTTATTTTATTTTTTAAAAAAGATTTTATTTATTTATTTGACAGAGGGAGAGATCACAAGTAGGCAGAGCAGCAGGCAGAGAGAGAGGAAGAAGCAGGCTCCCTGCTGAGCAGAGAGACCGATGCAGTCCTGGATCCCAGGACCCTGAGATCATGACCTGAACCAAAGGTAGGGGCTTAACCCACTGAGCCACCCAGGTGCTCCTTGAACATCCTTTTAAACCTAAATGTCTACTTAGAGGTTGGATTTATTTTTACTGGTGATGACCTTCTTTACCATATACAATAATTCTGAACTCAAGATTAAGGGTGAAGTCACGACAACAAGAATATTTAGCAAGTTTTTGGCTGTGTGCTTACTGTGCCTCAGCCCTGACTACACAGTCTTTCCCTGGCAAATGCCCAGGGTAATACCCTGAGGTTGTTAGCCACAAGCATCCACCTTACCTGGCTCCTTCAGTACTTGGGATTAAATGATCATTTGCCTTTTACAGTTCTGATTTCTGCAGGTACCACTAAAATTCCCTCTTGGCCACAGAGGAACTATGACAGGCATAAGAACGTGTGATTAAGGGCTGGCTTTGGAGTCAGACTCAACCTCAGCGTGGCTCCCCACCTGAGATGGCTGTGTGACCTTAGGAGGGAACTTTCCTTCTCTGTGCTTCTGTTCCCTCCGTTTTAAAAAAAAGTTTTATTTATCTATTTGTTTATGTATTATTTAGAGAGCACAGGCAAGTGGGAGGGGCAGTGGGAGAGGGAGAGAGAATCTCAAGCAGACTTGGACTTACCGTGGAGCCCAAAGCTGTACTTGATTTCACAACGGGAGATCACCACCTGAGCGGAAACAAAGAGTGGGGTGCTTAATGACTGTGCCACCCAGGCACCCCTCAGTTCCCTCATTTTTAACAGGAGATAGCCACTGTTTCCACCTCCACAGGTCGTCATGAGGACTCAAGAGTACAACGCCTGTCGCATAATAAGCCACCAATAAATATCAGATATTGTTATTATAACTTGTGTTCGGAGCATCTTCTCTTTTTTTTCTGAATTGCACTTGCCATTTGCTGGTGTCAGGGCTGGTCTGGGCCACTTGCGATGAAAAGATACAAAGCTGGATGGTCACCATCTCGGAAGGACGCATTGGCCCCAGGGTTTCAGGCACGCTCTGACCCTATCTGCATTTTATGCAGCCAAATACCCTAAAACCACTGTCAGGGGCTTATGATTTTATTTTGTTTCTGAATTAATCGAAATAACGTACAAGCAATCACGGAAAGCAATAACACGCAGTGAATTAAGTTCCTGGTCTTTCAAGCTAGACAATGAGGGTGCAAATCCCCCCTCCGCCCTTACGATCTATATGACTCCTAACCGTCTATTTCCTGTCTCTGAACTCCAGCTTCTTCATCAGCAAGTTGGAGATGGTAATTGCAGTGGACGGTTGTTTGGTTTGTTTCTTGATCCCCAGCGGGCATCCATTACTCTGCTTTTGTTTTTGCTTTAGAGGAACCGATTCCCGCCCACTCTGAACCAAGACGTCACTCCCGGGCTGCGTGCGTCGGGGCACGTGACCTGGGCTTAAGCCAATCAATCGGTGCCTCCATCACCTGACCAGCGATTGGTTGGTGGGTGGTCACGTGACCCAAGCCAGTCCAATGGCGTGCCCTTAGGGCTTGTGCGAACCACCTGTTTCCCCACAGCCTTGCGGCTGTGAGGATGGGTCCGTCCCTGCGCGAAGCCTTTTCTGCTCCCCTGCTCCAGAGGAGTAGAGCCAAGGGAAACCAGTTGTGGTGGACCACTTTTGAGCCCTTCCTGATGCCAGTCATGATTTTCCACCGGCACAAGGTAATTCATCCTCTTTCTTTGCTTAAACTGGCTTGAGTTGGGTATTCTGCCCCTTTCCACGGACAGAATTCTGCCCACGAAGCTACAGTGTCTGTGTCCCGGAGCCGCTTTGAATACGAGGTGAGGAAACGTATAGAGAGACCTTGATACGGTGCTTGGCGGGAAGGCCCTGCCTAATAAATGGTAGTTGTTTGTATTGTTGTTGCAAGAAAAGGCAGATGAAGCCGAAAGGAAAATCAAGGAGAAACGTGCCCATTAGTCTTTATTCCACCCCTTAGGGATAATCAGGTAAATATTTTGAAATCATTTTTCTCCAGACATTTTCCTATGTGTATGTATGTGTAAAATCCACCACGAGATTCTGCTCTAGTACTGTGCTGTACTTTATTCCACTCACATACAAGTCAAACGCATCGCAAAGACGTCTCTGCACAGGGCTGTCATTCGTGGTGGCTGCATAGCGTTTTATGGTTTTGCTGAGTACTCAGATGATCCCTGAGTTATTTCTGCATAAACGGTGTTGCGGAGGCATTCTCCATCATCTGTCAATCAACTGATCTGTATCTTTGTGCATGTCATACTTTCCTAATGATCGGTTTCAGAGACTAGGATCTGGAGTCGGTTTTACAGGTTGAAAAACGTGCATTTGTAAGTTTTATTGAAATGCTTGCTTTGAATAAAATAGATGTCTCGCTTAGTCTTCCTAGGCAGCCTGAATGGCATACCAGAGACCGAGTGGCTTATAAACAATAGAAATTTATTTCCCACAGTAGTGGAGGCTGCAAAGTCCAAGATCAAGGCACCAGCAGAGTTGGTGTCTGGTGAGGACGTGCTTCCTGGTTCATCAACACCTGTGTCCTTGAAAGGTGGGAGGGGTAGGAAGCTCTCCAGGGTCTCTTTTATAAGGATACTAATCCATACATGAGGGCTCCCCCTCATGGCCTGATCGCCTCCCATAAGCCCCACCTTCAAACACCATCACACTGGGGATCGGCCTTTAACATATGAATATTGGGGGGGGGGCATATTTGGCCAACAGTAGTACATCATCAAAATTTCAATGCCTACTCAAGACAACAGGGAGCACAGTTTTGTGGGCTCCAAATCCTGTTCTGCATCAGATGGGGTACAGTTCTGATGTCATGAATTACGATCCTCCTGTAGGGGAGGGACTGTAGGGAGGGACTCCACGGTTGACTTCATCAGCCTGCGATGACAGTAAGCTGGATCTTGCTAGCTCTGAGGACCAGCGTCTTCATTCAGGAGACCAAGCACCTTGCAGAGCCCTCTTTTTACAGGTATTTCACGGAGACCCAAGGGGTGTGTAAGGTGCACCCACAGGTAAGTCCTGGTTGTCATTTTATTTCAAAAGGGAAAACTAGAATTGCAGTTGTTTGCAGATGATGTCATCATCCATGCAGAAAATCCAATGTAATCTACAAAAAAGCTGCTAAAACTAGTGAGTGAGTTTGGTAAGATTCAAGATACAAGATCAAAGGACAGAAATCAATTGTATTTCTACAAACTGCAATGAATAGTCACAAGTTAAGTTTTTTAAACAGTTATTGGGGTTTAATTCACATAAGTCCTGGTCATCATTTGACAATGCCTCTGTCCTCCCTCACCTGTGCCACTGTCCTGTTGAACAAAGTTCACTACCATGGGCCCTGGCCATGTCAGGACTCCACTGGCGCCTGCTGTCCACTCTCCTTGTGGCCTTCCTGTGCTCTGATGACCCTGGAGGGGAAAGAGTTCACTCCTCTGGCTTTTGCTGGGTTAGGGGCTCCACTGCAGGGCTGTTTGGGCACATGAAAGGTTAGAGTTTAGTAAAGAGGGGCTTTCTTCCACAGTCCCCCTTAGGGAGCAGTCACATTGTGTATTGGCAGGAGAGCTGTGTCCACACCTGTGGACTGCCACACTGCCCTCTGGAGCCAGCCGCATCCTGACCAGACTCACCTCTGCTCCTCGAGCCCTGGCCTGAGTCGGGCTCTTTCTTTCTCAGGTGTCACCTTCAGGTGTCACTGCTTCTCCCTGACCCCATGCTCCCATTGCCCAGCTCCCTTGTTCCCTCAGGTTGTCACAGGTTTGAACCGGCCGTGGGTGCCCCTCGCATCCACCCCAGGACGCTGCCTGGTCCTCAGTGGGCACAAGGAGCCACAGAACTGAGGTGTGTTGCTGAACTTCTCTGTGGCTCCCTCTCAGCCACAGTGAGGTGGTCCACTCTGTGACACGGAGGCAAAGCTGGAGGTTCAGAGAGGACCTAACCTGTCCAGGGTCTCATGGCAATTTATGATGGAGCCAGACCCGGTGCCATTTCCCTCTGACACTGAATTCTGTGCTGGTTCTGCTGTGTCTTCCAGAACCAACCATTTCCCGCCAGTTTCTGAAACCCAGGGTCTAAGAGGCTCTGAACCGGGAGGCTGGTGGGGGGTGGGCAGTGAAGGGGTGTTTGGTGGGTCAGTGGCAAGGCACTGTGTAAGAAAGACAGCAGCTTCCCCCATCCACATGCCGGGGCTCCAGTCCCTGCACACTCTGTCCCCAGGGCCATCCGGGGGAAGCATCTCTCCCTTAAAGCCTACTATCAGACCCAGCTTTCTACCCTGGGGCTCCTGAGTTTGGACGCCCTTCACCTGCCTCCGCCCTGGGTGGTGTTGGGATGGGGTTAGGTGGGAGGGAGGCTGGCGTTTGATAGGCAGCTGGGCTCACCGGGCTGCAGGCCCCGCCCCCCCGCCCCCCCCAATCCCAGCTGGCTCCAGAAGGGAAGCGGGGGTGGGGGCAACTTCACAGGGAAACTTTTGTTCTTGCCCAGAACAGACACAGGCTGGGGACCTAGCTTCCCCTTGGCTGCCACGGAGACTGGGGCCACTTGAGTTCATGTTTATTTTCACAGCGTGGATTCCATGGAGATAATCGGGCCTGACAGGGAAGAGGGCTCCGGCCTCTGTGGAGTGCCTACTATGTGCTGGGGCCAGTAGGCAGGGGCCAGTGAAATCCACAAAGCCGTCCCAGTCAAGTGAACCACACTTGACAGAGGAGGGGGCGGCCACAGTGCAGAGAGGGAAGCCACTTGGGCTAAGGTCACACAGCAGGTCGGCAGAGAACTGGACGGGGAGGCCACTGCTCCCCTGGGCTCTTTCTACCTTATGCCTGAGTTACAGGTGGAGAGCTCAGTTTCCCTGGGGGCTTCCTGGAGGAAGTACTGCTTGGCGCTCCACACAGGCCAGGGTCTGGGAGACAGGGAGAAGAAGAGTGGGGTGTCTCTTCGAGGGGTGCTCTGAGCCTCAGTCTTCTCCTCTGTGTGGTGGGGTTGAGAACAGTGTGTGTCTCATCAGAGGGCTGTGCATATCGATTAGGAATAAGAACCCACTCATAAGCATTGTTAATATTAGGATTACTGCTACCCTTCTATCCCTCCCAGTCCTAAAGCCTTGGGCTTGCCATGGGCTCCAGGAGTCCCCTAAAAGACCTGCCAATGCTGTTCCCGGATGGAAGCTTTTTCTGCAGGGGATGTGAGAGGAGGGCTGAGCCATGTCTGAAATCCTGCTGCTGGTCTTCCCTGAGGAGCAGCCTGGTTTTCACAGGGACTCACCCCCACCCCCTCCCTGGCTGGGCACCACCCCTCACCACACTGCATTTTCTTCATGGGGCCGCAGGGCCAACAGCAGACCAGCCATCCCCCCACTAGCTCCGGCCCAGGCCTTCCCCCAGTTCCTCCCTCCACGTTATTTATTTATTTTTCTGTATTTACTTTCCCTCTTAGTTTATTTCATTTCTGAAATACATCTTGAAGCCACAAATAGACCCAATTCACCAGGCCAGTTACGAGCACACCAGTAAGACCAGCATCTGACGCGTGAGGACCCGAGGAAACAGCCAAATCAAAAACCAAACATGGAACCAATAAAATCTTTAACCTGACACTACAAACTTCCCACAGACTTCAGAGAAATACCTCCAGAAGTGCACGACCTTTCAGTTTCTCCCCAAGGCTACCTCCTCCTCTAGCGGGGTCTTTCTAAAATACAGATTTGACCTTGTCACTTCCCGGCTTCAAAACCCTTCGATAGCTCCTCATTATTTATTATTCTTATGCGCTAACATTTATCGCAGTCCTCTGCTGCGGGGTCCCGTGCTGAATGCCTTTCGTGCATTTGTTCCCGCGGGGCAGGGACTGCTGCTCTCCTGGTCTCAGGGATGAGGGAACAGCCACGTGGGGGGATGGCAGGGTCACACAGCTGGTGAGTCGTGGGGCCAGGATGCAAACCCAGGTCAGTTGGAATCCAGCGCCTGGGCCTCCCCACCTCCGTGCCACACTGCGGGATTCCTCAGCCTGCCCTGGCGCTGACATCCCCCCCATCTCTGTGTGCGCCTGTGCTGCTTCTCCCTCTGCTCTCGCTGGCTTGACCCTCCCCACTCATCACTTCTGTCCCTGTCTCAGTGCAGAAGCCCCACCACCCCCATAGGCCCAGCCCTCCACCTGGCGCCACTCTGCGGGACCTCCTTGTCTCCAGGGACCTGCTCCTGTGTTGTGAACTTCTGAGTTCAGAGCAGTTCTGGAAGTGGCCTGTTTTGAAATAAAAACCCTCCTTGACCTTGAGCCTCCTGCTACTGTCTTCTATCTCTCTTCCCATTTCCTGCCAAGCTTTTAAAAAGGCCAGCGTGTGGCCCCCGTCTGTGCCCACCTCCTCATCTGCACCCACCCCGCAGCTCTTGGCACTCTGCCCCCTGTCCTTGCCCCTCCCCTGCACTCTGGGTCACCACCTTCTGGCGGTTCCTTCTCTAGCTACTTCTTGGCGCCTCTTCCTTTGCTCCATGTCTTAAATTCTGGCATGCCCTAGTGTTCCAAAGCAGGACCACAGGGTTCCCTGCACTGCCCCATCCTCCTTGGGAAATGTCAGCCACTGTGACCTTGGTGGGGGGGTGTCCAAACCTGCACCCCAGCCCTGGCTTCCCTCCAGAATCCCACAGCCAGCTGCCTGCTGGTGTCCTGGTGTCCTCACCGGGACACCCCATTTGTCCCTCAGACTGAGTGCATCCCCAATGGAGCTCCTCCTGGGCCCTCTTCTCAGGCTGCCGCTTACCAGAAGGAGAAATTGCTGCATCTCATAGACTTTCCCTCTTCCTCTCCATTCTCTACTCCTCTGGCTCTACACTGGGCACCCAGTCCTGTTGGTTCTACCTTACGCACGTCCTGGGTGGCCTCTTTCCTGGGCATCCCCCAACCCCTGCCTTGTTCAGGTGCCATGTTCTCTTGCCTCCTCCCATCTCCAGCCTTCCCCTCCAAACCCTTCTCCCCACTGTACACAGAGTGACCTTACCCAAATGCAAATGTGATTCGGTTATGTCTCTTCAAGGGCTCCCTGTTGCTCTCACAGTCAGACTCATCTCAGTAAAACCCATTATGACGTGACCCGTGCCAGCTTCTCCCTCCTACTTTCTCCCTGGGGAATCTTAGATCAGGTCACTACCCTCTCTCACCAGTGTCCCACATTTGATATCCACGTGAACTACCTGTGGACCCCCATCACTGGAGGCTTTCCTGCCTTCATGCCCTCGTAAGAGCTTTTCCTTCTGACTTGAACACCCTTCCTTTCTGGTCCTGCAGGCAAACTACTGTTCATATCCAAGTCTTCGCTCAAGCGCTGCCTCCCTTTGATTCCCCTGGAGGATGCAGGTGCCCCCTCTCAGTCCTCTTGGAGCCTCTATAGGCACCAATGTAAGTAAATATTACATCATAATAGTCTTGTTCTATCTGTTTATCTCCCCCCACCCCACACTTCCACCAGGATCGGAATTACTTGAGGGCTGGATTCAGGGAGGATTGAACTCTGGGTCTCTAGCGCTTAGCCCATGGTATGGCACAGAGAGAGTGACAATATTTGTTGGGTTCCCTTCAATTCAGAAAAGAGAAAAAGAAAACTGGGCTGGAGGTTTGGAGGACCTCTTCTGGAGTGGGGGTGGGAGGGCCAGTACTGGGGGCTTCAAGCGGGAACCAAACTCAAACCAGGTCTCTTGGGTGGTATAGTCTAACTTGCGCCCCCATCTTGGGGTACAGAGCACCCCACAGAGTCTTGGACTGGAAATGGAGTTCCAGCTTTGTGGATGAGCTCAGGAGTCATCCCTCTTGGAGCCAGGTAGGTCTGGTTTTAAATTTCTGCCCCTCTTCCCAGCCTTGTGACCTTGTGCGAGTCCCTTCACCTCTCTAAAGCTGTTTCTCCTCTTGCAGCTGGAGGATGGTTATCGCCCCAGGACTGCATGGATTCCAGTAAGGCTGACACTAGTGGCTGCTCAGGAGATGTTCTTTCACACATTCCTGCAGTCTTGGGCCCCCCCTTGCTCCCCCAGGGAGACCTGGCCTGGCTGAGGGTAATGATCAGTAATGGTAGCTACTTTTATTTTCCACTTGTGCTAGCACTGTGCTCAGGGCCCTACCTGAATTCTCCCATACCGTCCTCCCCATTTGCCAGTGAAGAAGCTCAGGTTCAGAGAGGTCGGTCTGTTTGCCCAAGGTCACAAAGGCAGTGATGGATGCTGGGATTTGAAAGCAGGCCACGCTCTTAACAGCTGGTCTGGTCTGTGTGTCCTTCCGGGCCAGGCTCGCCCAGATGGCTCCTGGTCCCGGTAAGGCTCAGCTTCCCTCCTCGTTCTCCCAGCCAGGCAGCCTTTGCCTGCTCCCCCCACCTCCCCTCTGCCCACTGCTAGATCTGTTTAAACTAGCTGAGCAGGGAGAGGTGGGGAGGCCGCGGAGAAGGTACGGAGATGTTTGTTTTCCTTGGGGGTTTATATCAACATTGGTCTTGACATTTCGCCTGTTATTATGTGTGGTTCTTTAGAGGGTGAAATAATATTTTCTTTTGCTTGAGAAAAGGACAAAGTTCAGACAGAGCTCTTGGCCCCAAATGGATTTTCCTCCTTCTCTGCTTTCCATGTGCCATAGCGGCTCTGAGTCCTCGGAGCCACCCCTGCGGGGAGGCATGGTCCCCAGGCTGCGGATATCCCCTGCTTGCTGGGGGTGCACCAGGGTGTTGTAGATTTGCTTCAGACCGCAGACTCCATCCAGGGGATGCCGTTGGTGGGTCGCACCTGCTGGTCTCTCCACACACGTCTGTGGTGGAGGCTTCTGTGTGCTGTGGCTCGGTCCTTCCACATCTGTTTGCCTCTCTCACGCACGTGGGCGGCTGGGTCAGGACACTCACCATGCCCCCACCCCGGGACACACCCGGGGGCGGTGCACAGGGGTCATGCTCACAGTGCGGGTGGCATACTGGATATAAAGCCCCAAAGCTCCAGAGATCCTCCCCAGGTTTCACAGACCGTGCACTTTAACTGGGCGCCTGGAGACCTAGACATTCTCCCTGATGCATGGAGAGAATCCCTGACCTCCAGACACATCCTGGTTCTTCGAGTTCTGTGCAGCCTGCTGGAGGGCAGACGCGCAGGGCTGTCGGCGTCCTGAAGACCTTGTTCTTTGGGTACATCCCCTCGGTGTGCCACAGGTGATAGCCACAGGACGGCCACCGCCCCGGGTTAGCCTGCCAGGGCTGCCGGGAGATACTGCCACCAACGAAGTGGCTTAAAATAACAGAAATTTATTCTCTCACAGTATCTGGAGACCAGAGGTCTGAAACCAAGGTGTTGCCAAGACTGGTTTCTTCTCTCTCCCTCCCTCCCTCCCTTCCTTTCTTCCCTCCTTCCTTCCCCTTCTCTCCTTCCTTCCTTTCTCCTTCCTTCCTCTTCTCTCCTTCCTTTCTTTCTCCTTCCTTCCTTCCTTTTAAAAAACGATTTATTTATGTATTTTTAACATGGGGCTTGAACTCACTGCCCTGAGATTGAGAGTCGCATGCTCCTCTGACTGAGCCAGCCAGGCGCCCCAGGATGGGTTCCTTCTAAGGCCCCCAGGGATCGGTTTGCTGCCCTTCTCGTTAGGTCTGCCAGAAGTTCTGAGTGCTCCTGGGCTTGTAGCTGCACCACTCTGATCTCTGCCCCTGTCTGCACGTGGCCTTCTCCCTCTGTGTGTCTCGAGTGGCTCTGTGTCCCTCTTCCTTCTTACAGAGTCACCAGTCATTGGACTCCGGGCCCACCATCATCCAGTGTGTCCTTATCTTAACATAACTAATTATATCTGCAAAGCCCCTATTTCCAAATAAAGTCACAGGCTGAGATTCCTGCTGGACGTGAATTCAGGGGTACTGTCCAACCCAGGACAGCCCCCATTCCTTGAGCTCTCTCTGTGAAGAATGTACTAACTACATTACCTCACTTAGTCCCCCTGAAAGCTGAAGTGGTTGGTGTTGTCCTCTCCATTTTAGAGATGGGACAGCTGAGGCTCAGAGGGGAAGCTTCGTTTGCCCAGGGGTGCACAGCCACTCGAAGGGGGTCTGGGCTTCAACCCCAGGACTGCTGGGGTCCTGTCGCCGTGCCGCCCTGTGCAGCAGGAGGCTGAGGACACATTCCATACACATTCCACATCCTCTAGCTCAGGGCTATTCGACCATGGCTTCACTGACATTTAGGATGGATTAATTCTTTTTTTTTTTTTAATTTTAAAAATTAATTTAACTAATTTATTTTTAAAGATTTTATATTTATTTATTTGAGAGAGAGAAACAGCACCCGAGCAGGGGCAGAGGGAGAGGAAGAGAGAGAAGTGGACTGCCCTGCTGAGCAGGAGGCCAGAGGCGGGGCTCGATCTCAGGACCCTGGGATCATGATCTGAGCCGAAGGCAGACGCTTAACTGACTGAGCCACCCAGGTGCCCTTAAAATTAATTTATTTTTTAAATTTAAATTCAGTTAACCTATACCATATTATTAGTTTCAGTGATTCAACCGTTTTCTGTAACACCCAGTGCTTATCACATCACGTGCCCTCCTTGATGCCCATCACCCAGTTACCCCACTCCCACCCCCTCCCCTCCAGCAACCCTCAGTTTGTTTCCTATGATTAAGAGTCACCTATGGTTTGTCTCCATCTCTGATTTCATCTTGTTTTATTTTGCCTTTCCTTCCCCTAGGTTCCTCTGTTTTGTTTCTTAAATTCCACATATGAGTGAAATTATATGATAATTATCTTTCTCTGATTGACTTATTCTGCTTAGCATAATACTGTTTAGAATCATCCATGTTGTTGCAAATGGCCAGATTTCATTTTTGTTGGCTGCGTAATATTCCACTGTGTGTGTGTGTGTGTGTGTGTGTGTGTGTGTGTGTGTATCACCTCCTCTTTATCCACTCATCTGGGACTAGACTGATTAAGTCTTTATTGTGAGGAGTTATCCTGTGCGTGGAAGGATGCCCATAGAACCTCCCTCCAGTTGTGGCTACCACAAATGCCTCTGGATGGTGCCACCTGGGCCCTGACATTGCCCTCAGGAGAGACCCACCACCTGGGGCAGAGGTGGTCTGTTCGAGGGGACCGGGGCTTGCCTCTCAGGTGTGACAGTGAAGGTTCGGGGTCATAACAGGGTGACAGTGACGACGATGGTGATGACAAAGCATGTGACAGTTGCCCCAGCCTATGGCACTCCAAGCCCTGAGGAACCCAGGCTGCGAGGCTGGTGAATGTGATCATAGCAGCACTGCACGTGTGGACCCAGCAGCCTACCTTTGCCACTTTGCAAAAGAGAAAGTCCGTGTTGTCAGCTTCCCCAGGGTGCTCCCTGGGGCCTGGTGACACTTCCTAATATCCCAGGGGTTTAGAAGCTCCAGGCCATCCAGGCTCCCGGGGATGGCGGTGGGGCAGTGAACTGTACTCAGAATGGCTCAAAATGCTGACGCCCATCAGTTTCATAGTTGCCTCTTTGGTGACCTTTATCACCTTCAAGGGCCAGCACCTATCTGGGTGGATCCAAAAGGTAAAATATTATTTTTAAGAAGAGCAGCATCGTTTCTCCCCAGCATAAAGGCCTATGAGCTTACTAGATGGTCTGCGCTAAAAGTGTCTGGTCCCAGCCGTCAGACGGAGCTTCAGGGTTTCCCAGGCTCTCGCTCTGACAGCAGCAGTCAGGCTCCGGCAGGGGCCTTTCAATCGACAAACATTTACGGAGGGCGCCTGGGTGGCTCAGTGGGTTAATCCTCTGCCTTCTGCTCAGGTCATGATCCCAGGGTCCTGGGATCAAGTCCTGCATCAGGCTCTCTGCTCAGCTGGGGGACTGCTTCCTCCCCCGCCGCCCTGCCTGCCTCTCGGCCTGCATGTGATCTCTGTCTGTCAAATAAATAAATACAATCTTAAAAACAAAAAACATTTACTGAGCCCCAAGTACGTACCAGGCCCAGTTTCAGGTGCTGGGGATGGGATGCACATGGACTTGAGCATGATCATAGAAGCATAGAAGATGCTGTGAAAAGAGGATGCCAGTGCTGACCTGGGGGGACTTGAAGGCTGGGAGGACCCCTCTGGAACGGGCAGGCAGAGGGGGGCCTCTGTCCTCGCCTGGGTTCCCCAGAAAGTAGGGCCTGAGACAGAGCTTCAGTGAAAGTTCTTTATGGGAACGAGGGACGCAGCGTGACTCAGAGAGGAGGGAAAGCTGTCACGAGGATGTGTCGTCAAGGTGACCCCTGCCATCAAGGGACACTATGTCTCAGTCCCATAGGACAGGGGTGGGTGTTGTGTTTCTTCACCCCATCAGCCCTCATGGGTCAGAGGTGTGTCCCCTTCATGGCTCAGTGGTTTCCCCCCACCGAGCGTCATCTCCAAGAAGAGATGACCACATTTGGGTCGCTGATGCGTGAGTTCTGAGTGGGTTTCACCGTGCAGCATGCGGGGAGAAGCCTTAATGCTGAAGTGAGGCGGATAGTGTGGTCCCGCCTGAGGGAGGCTTTGTCCCATCGTCCCTGTGTGGCTGCAGTAGAGGCCGCAGAGCATGCTGGCTCCTGAGTGCTACAGAGTATCCAAATGGCATTTCTGAGGAGGTGGCATCTGGGCTGGAACCAAGGAAAGAATGAATTAGCCGGGTGCCTGACCCTCGAGGCCACCTGTGAGGATGCCTAGAGAGAGCATATGGTTGTAGGTTTTTTCCTTTTAGTACAGAAAGAAATAAAAGTGTTAATTTTTTTTTTTCACCATGAGTTTCAGAAATGTAGAGTATTTTTTAATCTTTTCATTATCAGGGGACAGCTGACATACAATATTATTTTCAGGCATACGACAGTGATTCTGTACATGACACAGTGGTGGCCACGAGAAGTGTTACCACAGAAAGAACAGGTAGTGTGGCTTGACCTTTGCAGGGACTTTGGGCCAAGCCTTGTGAGCCTCACTGGTTTCTGAGACCACACAGAACCAACGCTGCGTCCTGCCGAGATACAGCTGATGGGAAATGCCTATTGGGAAGTGAGAAAAGACACACAGTGAGTAAACCGGGGTGTGAGTTCCCGCTGGAAACCTCATGATATGATGTAACCTGTAGATACGTAGATATGCTGGTTGCTCTCCAGCAGTGCTGTCCCACCGAAATGCATAAAATATATGCACTTTTAAAAGAAATATTTAATTTATTTATTTGACAGAGAGAGAGAGGCAGGGGGAGCGGGAGAGGGAGAAGCAGGGACCTCCATGCTGGGCTGAAGCCCGATGTGGGGCTTGATCCCAGGACTCTGGGATCATGACCCGAGCCAAAGCCAGACATCTAACCAACTGAGCCACCTGGGCACCCACTGCGCCCCAGTATACGCACTTTAAAGTTTTTTAGGAGGCATTTAAAAAAGAAAGATGAAAGTCATTTTAATAAAATGTATTACTTAATGTATAAAAATGTTGTCATTTCAATACAAAAAATGAACGAGACAGTTTATATTCTTTCAGTTATATCATGTGTGTGAATCCTGGTGTGTAATCTGGAATGTCTAGCAGGACACGTTGGGAGACACCGGCTGTGTTTCAGGGGCTCAGTAGCTCCATGTGGCTCGTGGCTCCTGTTGGACAGCCTAGCTCTAGACATAAGAAATAGTAAAGCCATCTCCCTATGCCCTTTCCCCAGTTTTGCTCCAGCAGGAACATAGCCGCACCAGGAAACTGACACTGATGTGATCCACAGGGTTCATTCAGGTCCCCCTATTTTACATGTGGTCATGCATGTGTGTGTGTATCTAGTTTTGTGCCATTTTATCACAAGTGAAGACACGTGTAACCACCACTGCAGTCAATGTACAGACCAGTTCCCCTGCCACAGGACCCTCCTGTGTCCTCTTTTAACCATGCCCCTTCCTTCCTGCACCTCCCATTTTCACGTCTGGCAACCGCTGATCTGGTTTTCATTTCTGAAGTGTTGTCAATTTCAAAACCATAAATGGAATCATATGATACATGACTTTGTGGGACTGGCTTTTTTCGCTCAGCGCCGTTTCCCAGAGACATGTCCAAGTTATTGTCCGTATCCACAGCTCCTCACTTTTTTTTGCCGAGTAGTACTCTAGTACTACTCTACTCTAGTAGTAGTACTCTACACCCTGACTTAGCGACTGACCTCCTGCAGCCGGTGGCTGTTTGCGTGTTCGCATGGGCCCTTCACAGCCGTTCTCCCTTGGACGGTTGAGTAGAAGTCCCATGGCTCATAGCCAGACAGGCTCTGAGCACTTTATAGTGATTAGTATTTAAATGATAGAGGGTAAAGGTTAAGATTAGGATAAAGATTAAACAAGATAATTCATATAGTGTTTAGCAGTATGACTGGCGAGTAATATGTACCTGGTGAGCATTAACCAAGATAAAGTTATTTACAAAAGTGAATGGGGGGGGGCACCTGGCTGGCTCAGTGGGTTAAGCCTCTGCCTTCGGCTCAAGTCATGATCTCAGGGTCCTGGGGTTGAGTCCCGCATTGGGCTTTCTGCTTGGTGGGGAGCCTGCTTCCTCCTCTCTCTCTCTGCCTGCCTCTCTGCCTACTAGTGATCTCTCTCTGTCAAATAAATAAATAACATCTTTTTAAAATAAAGTGAATTGGGGTTTGCTCTAATGCACAGAAAGCAGAGGCTTGGGAACTCCCAGTGCATGATCACTGAGCACAATCTTTTCTCCTGTAGATGTCCCAGACCAGGTTGCCTAGTGTTGCCGGCTGGGAAGCAGAGAATGTGGATTCAAATTTGGCCTGACTCTAGGTTCTGCACGTTGCTCCATTTGCCCTGAATTCAGAGGCTGGGGAAGACCATCTTTGCTGGCCTGATGGGTCCCAGGACCCTCAAAGGAGCCCGCTGAGGCCACCTCCTCCATCCTCACACCTACCCTGCTGCCTCTACCCACCCCACCCAGCCCCTGCTCTGTGCTGCTCTCTCCTGCCCCTCGGGCTGGTCATGTCCTAACACCTGCTATGCCAGGCACTGCTCTCCATCTGCTTGTGCTCAGAGGTCCAGCCTCTCTGCTGTGAGGTTCCACCCAAGCCACCCAAGCCACCTGCACACAGAGAGTGGCATTTGTGCCACTGCTGTAAATTGTCACCCACCATACACCTATCCTCTGCACGAAGTTCAAGATCAGCACGGGTTCCCCCATCCCTCCCTGGCAGCCTCCCCATCTCTATCAAGGTTCCTGCTGCTTGCTCAAGCCAGAGGCCTTGCTTTTTGCTCTCACTTCACACTCCACCCCATTGGGAAACCTCAGCAGTCCCCAACCCCCACCCCAGGTCTATCCCAATTCAGCACATCTCCCACGCCCTGACTGCTTCACTTGTGTCTGGTCCAAGGCACGGTCACCTTCTGCTCGAAGGACAGCAGTGGCCTCCTAACCGGCCTCCATGCTTGTAACCGCTTAGTAAGGCACCCCTGTCCCCACCCCAGCACTCCTCATCTCCTTCCCTGCTCTGTTTTCCCTGGAGCACCCAGCGCCTGCTAACCTACGATATTCATTGCTTATTAATCTTGTCTAGTGCCTGTCCCCACCTTATTAGAACACGAGTGCCACGAGGACAGGGATATGGGTCTCTGCTGTGTCCCTAGAACAGCGCCTGCTGAGTTGCAGGCCTGGGTATCTGCTTCCTGAAGGCCTTCCCTTGGCACGCACAGCTTATGTCGTGTTTGCCTGGGCACAGCGGTCCTTGTTCCACAAGTGAAACTCCCGACGCACACTGGAATCACTGGCTGAGATTCAGGTTGTCCCCTGCTCCAGGCACTGGGCTCACGCACTGTGACATTGTCATGGTTACCAGAAGTTCTGAGTGGCCCTGGATGTAGGGCCTCACCGGGGGCCCATTCACCAGGGATTTGGCACTGGTTGGCTGCAAAATTGGCACCCACAGGACAGTGACACTTATCAGTCAACCCAGGCCATATGTTAGCAACCATGCTGGTTTCCAACTGCCAGATGCCATTGGATGCCCTGGGGGCTTCCCCTTGAGTTGGGTTCCTTGCACCCCATTACTTCCAGAAGGGCCACAAGAGCCTGCAGAGTTGCAGGGCAGTGATCAGACAACAATTCAACAAAGCGCTGCTGTGTGCTGTGCCTTAGGTGGCTCCTTCTATCCACCGTGGGAGGCAGGTATGGCCATCAGTGTCCCCTCACTTGAGCTCCTGTGAACCAGACCAACTGTCCAAGGGCTCCCACCAAGTGCAAGGTGAGCCAGCTGCATGGTGCCAACACCTGCGGGGCAGGGGATGGAGGGGGAAGCAGGGACTTTGGGCTAATGTCTGCAGGTCACGGGCTCCTGCAGGATCTGCATGCCCCTGTGTCCCCAGAGCCACCCACAGGCCACCTAGGATGAAATGGGAACAAGAGGCTGGAGTGGGGGTAAAGGTACATTCGGGTCCTTCCAGATGCTCCCAGGGACTCAGCTTTGCATGGGTATTTCCACTGCCCGTCCCTTATGGTTCCATCTGCTTCTGAAATGTTGGGGCTGCAGGAGGAAGGGCAAGCCCCCCACTGCGTGGCCTGCCCAGTGTGGTTTGGGTTCCCAAAGAGGGCTTGGCTTCCCCTCTCGCCGCGTCGGGATGCCGACTGTTAGGGGGTGAGCGCCATCCCTGGGCAAGGACAGACCAAGGCTGTGCTGCAGATGGCATGACCAGGGCCATGGGGACAGAGACAGGGGGAGGCTGAGATCACACCGGGGGGCTGGGGAATGCAGGGGACGGTACCAGGTCTGATTCTCCATGGGACAGAGTCACACGGGTACAGTAGAGTATGGCTGGGGACCGTGAGACAGGACTCTCTAGTGGGGACACAGTGCCTAGCTTAGAGCTGTTCCCAGGGCTCCCATCCCCTCCCCACCTCAGGTCTCTCCCCCTATCCTCTCCCCCACCCCTGCCTTACCCAGTCCAGGCACTGCTCCCCATGCTCTGTCTGTCGTTGCCACTGTCTGACACGCCTTTGAAATCTTATCTCTCATCTTGTTCTCTGTTTCCTCCCTGTCCAGGCCTCATCTGTCTCCTGCCTCCCACCCACCCCCCACCTGCTTCCCATCTGTGGCCCCTCCCCCTCTCCCTGCCCGCTGGCCACTGTCTCTGTCCTGGCCTGTCCTGTCAGCCTGGCTCCACCTCCAGCCCTTTCCCTACGTCTCCAGGGGAGATCTCAGGTTTGTGGGTGAGACCCTGCCTGTGCCTGCTGCCTTCTGCATGTCCCCCGTCCCTGCCCCCAGCTCCCTTCCTTAGGCTTCCTTCCCTCCACTGGCCCTGACCCAGCCCTCAACCCCTCAGGCTCTGTGGTCAGTTGCCGGAGCTTCCTGAGGGCTGGATCCCAGGGCCCCTCTGCAGGCCTTCTGACCTTTTCAGAAAAAGGCCACTCCTCCCCTCCTTGAACTTGCCCAGCCCAGCCTTTGCCTGTATCACATGAGTCACAGATGCCTGGGGTTCTGTCTCCAATCTGTGGCCTCCTCTGGGGCAGGGACAACTCCCCCTGTATTCTTTACAGATGGGGAAACTGAGGGTTGGTGAGCAGGGGCACTATCCCTGGTTCTTCCTAGGTCTGACTCCATTGCAGCCTTTAGGCCTCAGTGTGTGGGCCGCCCCTCAGTGAGGTCATCCTGACTGTTTGCCGGAACACGGCTTCCCACCCCCAGTGCCCACATACTGTCCACCCCAGCACACTGGTTTCTTTTGGGGCACCACCTTCCACTTTACTGGGAAAACAGGGGATGTCCTCACCCTCCCAGGGACCAAGGGCACCTGACATTGGGCCAACCTCGGTGTCCACAATGCCCTGGGGGCCCCGACAGAGGCCTCCAGCTTCCTGCCCCTGTTTTGGGGGACCAGCTGCCTCCAGAAACCTCTGTTCTATGGAATCAAACCCGGAGTGTAGAGCCACACAGCTGCTTGCATTCAGGTCCCAGCCCTACTACTTAGCAGCTGAGTGCATGCAGGCAAGTAAGCCCTTCTCTTCGGGCTGCGCAGTGCCTGCACCTGTAAAATGCCCAAGAGGGTGATAAGGGTGCCTGTCTTGGGTGTGTTGTGAGAATTACATGAGTTAATGTATACAAGACATCATGCAGCAGGACCAGCACATAGTAAGTACTCAGTAAATAGCCCTCCTTGCTTCCAAGTGCCACAACAGCAGCAAAAATGTAGCAGCCAATCATGTCCTTGAAATTGAAGGTAACGGTGCCCGGATGTACTGACATCCTTCGCCATGATCCCATCCCTCCTGAGTGCTTTACAACCTCAGTCTCTTTGAGGGTCCTCTCAACAGCCACTTGGATGTGGGCTCTTGCTCCCATCTTCCAGATGAGCAACCCAGACACAGAGGGCAGAGACCCACCAGGTCACACCTCAAGCAGTCAAGAGGTAGGATATGGAGGCCAACAGTGGGGCTTTCAGGCTGTAGGATGCCGGCTCAGGTGGACCTGGGACCAGTCACATGGTCTCTCAGCCTTAGCTTATCTGTCTTAAAATGGGGATAATTGGTCTTACCTCACCAAGGCACCGTGAGAATCTGGTGATGTCTGTGGGCTTACTCAGTGATCACTCAGTGAACAGTGGCTGACGGCAGAATCTCAGGGCTGGAGTTTGCCCCTGGTCTGTTGACCCTGAGTCTGAGCCTTCCCTTCCCACTCCGTGGCCCGGACTTCTAGGAGCACACGCGGCCCCATCGTGCTCTGCTAGGGATGCTCAGGCCTCTGAAACCATGCGTACGTCAAACGCGGCTTCTGGGGAGGTGAGGGCTACTGTCCCATTTGGAAGCAATTGGGGCCTGAGTCTCTTGGGTCTCGAGTCCATGTTGAACTTATTTGAGGCATTTGTGTCTTCAAAGTCGAAACCTAAACAAGGAAGGGAGTGTAACAGAGTGTTTTGCTGTTCGTTCAGCTTGTCTTCCTCTGAAGGGTATCCCTGGCGGGCTCCTCAATGGCTGCACAGAACAGGCCTGCCTGGGTGGGCACTGAGCTCCTGGGCATGAGCCCACTGCCCGCAGGGACCAGCCACGTGCCTTAGCCGGAGGACAGCTCCGAAGCGCATAGACCGGGACCCCTGCTTGGCTGTGGGATGTCGAGCAAGCACGTATCTACTCGGAGCCTCTGTTTTCTCACCTGGAACACACAGCAAATATTCTCTGCCTTATGGGTTTGTCTGGAACTGAGGGGTTTCCTGAGATGCAGGACTTTCAGCGCTAAAACCTGGAAAGTTCCAGACACAGCAGGATGAGTTGGTCACTCACAGGGTTGTGGTGAGGACGAAAAGGGCCTCCAGAGCAGTGATGGGTGTGTCTTGTGTGCACCGCACCTCACAGTTTTCGTCCCCTTTCAACCCTTGTCATTTCACAAGCTGGCCAGGGACCCTACTGATTCCCCCTCCTTTACAGAGGAGAAAACCGAGGCCCGAGAGAACAAGCAGCAGCATATCCAGGGTGGGATGGGGTGACTTAGAGTGAATGACTAAATAGCACAGGTACGGAAGTCACCCCTGCATCTGGAGGGTGGCACTGTGTGGGAGCGTCGTGCCATGAGGTAGTGGAGATGAGAGATGGGAGCCTCAGGGCTGCCGGCCAGAAGGGAGGTCCTACCTTCTGCTCTCGCCTTCTCCCCCTCAGGGTGGTGAAGACCAAAGGGCCATGCAGGCGACACTCTGGAGAGAGCCAGACACTTGGCCTCCTGCTCACAGGCCTTGTCCTCAAACTCTCACTTGCCCAAGCCCTCTACTGCCACTGTGCTGGGCTTCGATTTCCTCGGCTGTAAGGGGTGAGTGATCACAGTATCTACCTAGCAGCGGCTTTTAAAAAAGAAGATTGTAATGGATAAGAACGGTATAATTCACAAATCGTTTTCCCCTCCAGCATCCCACTGAATCCTCACAATAACACTAGCTTGAGAAGTGGCTGTGATTCTGCCCATTTTCCCGATGAGGAAACTAAGTCTTGGGTCAGGGAGGAAGTCACCCAGAGCCATGCAGGAAGCGGGGGCAAGACTGAGGAGCCAGGCTGATGGGACCAGACAAGACCTAGAGTCTACCCCATGTCCCCATGCCTGACTGCCTTTCAGCCTGTCACCCTCCTGACGCTGCCCCAGGACAGACTTTGTCCTTCGGGGCTTCACTGAGAGCCCACTGGCTCTATGCCCCACCTTTTTTGCCTGCCTCCCCTCCCCCCTTTCCATTGTGCTCATCACCAGCAGAAATCAAAATAATTGATTTTCTGACTTTTTCATTTCTCCCACAAAAATGTCAGTTCCAAGAGGTCAGGGACTTTGTCTTTTGTTCACAGCAAAATTCCCATGCCTGGCACAGAGCAGGCCTTCTGTAAACTGTCAAATGATTTGATTATCTTCTAATCATTAGAACAAATGAAACTTGGTGTCCCACAGTCCTGGTTGTGATGTGATGCAGTGCCTGATTCATGCCAGCAGATGGCAGCAGAGAACAAGGTACCTGATGGGTGGAGCCCAGGTGAAGTTCACAGGTTTGACTTCAGAGCGTGGGTACTTGTGTGTGTGTGCGTGTGCATGTGAGTGTGCACGCATACGTGTGTGTTGCATGTACTGTCTTCTACCTCCTCCCCCTAACCACTCTTCAGGCCTGCAGATCCCAACCTGATAGGAGGTCTTTTCCAAACCGTATAATAACGGCTATCACTGATTAAGTACAGAATTGCTATGTGCCGGGCATCATATATGCGTCACCTCACCGGACCCCCCCCCCATTAGCCCTGTTATTAACCTCATTCTGCAGACAAGGAAACTGAGGCGCTCCAGGTCACACAGCCAGCGAGGAGCCAGGAGTGTTAGAACGGGATCGTTCCCGCAACCCCTGCGAGGTAAGATCTCTGAGCTTCAGTTGCCTGTTAGCAGACTTGGGGGCCACCCCAGGAGGACAAGGGCCACCTTGTCTCTGGAGGTGTGCAAGCTGAGCCAGATAAACGTCCACCAGCAAGTGCCCAAAGCCATCCTGGCCAGGTATAGCTGGATACATAATTTTCAGAACCCAGCACAAAATGAAGATGTGGGACCCACGGCTCAAAAGTTATTATAGATTTCAGGGCAGCAACAACAACAGCGTGAAGCCAAGCCTGGGGCCCTTCGAAGTAGCAGGCCCTGTGTGACTGTACAGGCTGCATGTCTTTTGGGTCTGAGGCAGGTGTGTGAGGGCCAGGTTTCAGGAGCCCCTGGGACATCACCAGCCCGGCTCTGTAGGAGCTCAGGGAAGAAGTCCCCCTCAGTACATTGCTTCTCATAAGACGGACCCGGCATCCCGGCACCTTTTATCTTCCTTCCCTGGTGGTGATTTATGTCCATGTGAAGGGCTGGGGCAGCCTCAGAGGCACAAGTCCCATTTGATGGTCGATGAATCTTTCATTTGCGGATCCTCTGGCCACTCTCTGCGTGGCCCGGCGGACCCACCACTTCCTTTCTGCCAAGTAAGGATTAGAAAGCCATAAAACAAGGAACCCAAACCTCTGGTCAGAGGAGCACACACATGGGCGTCAGATGCGCTGGCTGACTGGCAGGGGATGGATGGAAGCTGCAGGACTCCAGCTCCAGAAGGGGACCTCGCTCCTTGGGGCCACCAGTTCCAGTCTCCTGTCCCACGTAGAGGGGACTTCCTAGCCACACTGGGGGCAGATCCATTCAGGGTCACCCCCAGAGGGAAAGGTCTTGACTGAGGCCAGGGCTGAAGGTGGTCCTGGTGTGGTCAGGGAGTAAGGATGCTGAGGCTGAGCTGAGTGTGAGGGCTCTGGTCAAGTTCAGGTGGGAAGAGCTGAACACCTATTACATGCTGGGCAGTTAATGCATAGTGTTCTCATTTCTCACAGAGTTGTTCCCATCTGAATAGGGTAGATGAAGAACCTGGGGCTCAGAGAGGGTGAGGCCACTTGCTAAGGTCACACAGCCAGAAGTGATGGCTTTTAGGATTTCAGTCCAGATGAGCAGCAAAGATTTGTCCCAAGGAGAAACTTTTAAATCATAATATTTGAAAAACATGTTCCTTATTTCTTGGTTATGATCTATTTTTTTTTTTAATTCAAAGTTGTAAAAGGCATGTGGAACACAATTCAAAAGTGGTACAAAATGGATGGTACTGGATGGCTCAGTGGGTTAAGCCTCTGCCTTCGGCTCAGGTCATGATCTCAGGGTCCTGGGATCGAGCTCCGCGTCAGGCTCTCTGCTCAGCGGGGAGCCTGCTTCCCCCTCTCTCTGTGCCTGCCTCTTTGCCTACCTGTGACCTCTCTCTCTGTCAAATAAAAAAACAAACAAAACAAAACCATTGATTAAAAAAAAGTGGTACAAAATAATATTAAAGTTTATGTCTTCTTCTTCTTTTCCTATTGTACTCCCTGCTTTTTTAAAAAAGCCTCCCTGCTTTTTTTTTTTTTAAAGCCTCCCTGCTTTTAATTCTTTTGAGTATATTCTCAGAGGTGGAATCACTGGATCGTATGGTCCAACTTCATTCTTTTGCACGCAGATACCCAGTTTTCTCCACATCATCTGTTGAAAAGACTGTCTTTTCCCCATTGACTAGTCTTAGCATTTTTGCTGAAAATCATTTGACCATACACATGAAGACTTATTTCTGGATCTTCTGTTCTATCCCATTGCCTTATATGTCTGTCTTCATGCCAGTACCACACTGTTTTAATTAATGTAGCTTTATAGTAAATTTTGAAATCAGGAAGTGTGAATCTAACTTTGTTCTTCTTTTTCAGGGTTGTTCTGGCTATTTGAGGTTCCTGGAGATTCTATATGAACTTTAGTTTTAGGGATAAGTTTTTCTATGTCTGAAAAAAAGTTGTTGAGATTACATTAAGTATGTAGATTGTCTTGGGTAGTATTGATAACTTATTTTTTTAAGATTTTATTTATTTGACAGAGAGAGAGAGACAGGGAGAGAGGGAACACAAGCAGGGGAAGTGGGAGAGGGAGAAGCAGGCTTCCTGCTAAGCAGGGAGCACGATATGGGACTCAACCCCAGGACCCTGGGATCATGACCTGAGGTGAAGGCAGATGCTTAACGACTGAGCCACCCAAGCTCGCTATTGATATCTTAAAAATATTAATTATCCTATCCATGAACATGGGATATCTTTCCATTTATTGTCATCTTTAATTTCTTTTTAGGAATGTTTTGTAATTTTTATCATACAAATCTTTTAGCTTCTCAGTTAATTCTTAAGTATTTTATTCTTTTATTAATGCTTTTATAAATGGAATTGTTTTCTTAATTTCCTTTTTGGACTGTCCATTGTTGGTGTACAGAAATGCAACTGATTTTTGTGTGTTGACTTTGTTTCCTCTTTTGCTGAATTTATTAATTCTAACTATGTTTTGCCTGTGCACATGTATAATTTCAGGGTTTTCAACATATAAGATCATATCACCTGTAAGCACAGATAATTTTACTTATTCCCTTCTAGTTTGGATGTCTGTTAGTCCTTTTTCTTGTCTAATTGCTCTGGCTAGCATGCCCAGTACTATCTTGAATGGAAATGGCAAAAGCAAGACTCCTTGCCTTGTTTTTGCTCTTAGGGAAAAGCTTTTAGTTTTTCACCATTGGGTATGATGTTTGCTGTGGGTTTTTCACATATGGCTTCTATTATATTGAGGTAGTTTCCTTCTATTCCTAGTTTTTTTGAGTGTTTCTTTTTTTTTAATCATGAAGGTGTGTTGAATTTTGTTGCATGCTGTTTCTGCATCAACTGAGATGATCATGTGTGTTTTTCCCCCTTCGTTATGTTAATGGGGCACATTACATTGATCAGTTTTAAATCAAACCACCCTTGCCTTCCAGGATTAAATTCCATTTGGCTGTGGTGTATGGTCCTTTAAATATGTGGTGCAGCACATTTTACACTTGAGATTCAGTATTATAGATGTGCTTGTCTGTTTAATATCCATCTCTTCCCATTGTGTTGGGCTCATTGAAGGTAGGGACCAGGTAAGTCTTATTCACCACTTTTCCCCCAGCACCATGCACAAGGCTTGGCACAGAGTAGGCTTCACTAAAGAATGAATGAATGAGCAAATAGTAAAATGACAGACAGAAGTTAACCCAAGTAGATAACAATATGGGATTTCATGTGATTTAAGTTTTCTTTTTATACTTTTCTTTTATACATATTTATCCTGATTTTATTTTATAATCAAGTAAAGCTAAGCTATACATTATTTTGATGGTAGAATGAGAGACAGCTCTGGGTGCCCAGAGGAGACAGGTTTGAAAGTCATGAGATCAGGACAGGAAACCCAACAAGGAGGCTGCTGGGATAGCCAGGTGTGGGCTGATGTCATGGGAGTGAGTACAAGGGACTATGGGGACCGGAGCCTCAATTTCCTGCTTGAGAAATGGGGCCAATAGCCAACTCATATACTTAAATTATAAAGGTCAAGTGAAAACGGCCATCATTTATTGAAACGTATTCCATGTCCTTGACTGTCCTACTTAATGCCCCCATTCCCAGTTGAGGATTATTATCTTTATCTTCCATGTGAGGAAACTGAGGCATGGTCCATTCAAATCCTAGCTCAGCCATAATATAATATAATATAATATAATATAATATAATATAATACAATACAATACAATACTGTGGCCCACAGTAGTTAGATTCTGAGTTTCAGTTTCCCTGTTATGTATAATGAGATAACAACAGTCCCTACTTCTTGGGGTGTTGTGAGAGGTCACTAGCACCGTGCACGAAAAGCTTGCAGATTACCTACCAGGATGGTCCAGGAAACACAAGCTGTCCATCATCACCATTTACCCAAAGCTGTGAAACTATCATCCCAGAGTCACATGGCAAACAAGTGGCCACGCCAGTATTCAGCCCAGGTTTCTTTGACCCCAGAGCCCAGCTCCTTCTAGTTCCTGGTGTGAGGGGCTCCCCGGTCCGGTAAGAGCTCTGGGTGGCAGGTGCCTACATGGAGCTTACTAGGGCTGCGTGTGAGAGGGCTCTGTCCAGAGCTTCTCCCTGGTGATCCAGTGTGGACAGGGGAGCGGTCAGCAGTTGTGGCCCCGTGGGGGATTTTGCTGGGACTATGTTCAATGCAGCAAGCGGTTTCCCAGCAACCCACGCGCCACTAATGGGCCTCCCTTCATCCAACAATACACTGAGATAACAGACAGATTTAATTAAAAAGAACACGCGTCCTCCTCTGCAGGGCGGCTATGGCCAGGGTGTGGGGCCCGCAATTACAACTTAGCTCTATAAAGTTAACGCACAGGCGTGGGTGCCAGGAGCTGGTGCGTTTTCTAAAAAGAACATCCCCACCCCCACACGCCCACATTATTTATCGAGTTAATTTTGTTCTCTGGCCACAGGGTGAACCGACTCGGAGCCCCGACCCCGACTCGCCTCCCGTTCCCTGGCTGTGCCAGGCCGGCACTTGCCTCCCCTGGGGAAGAGCCAGGCTGGGATGGCCAGCTTTCACAAGGAAGCCCCGGGTGGGACTCTCCCTGGCTTTGTGGTCCCAGGCGAGGGACCCACTCTTCCATCAAGAAATGGGGCAGAACCTGAATCTGCCCCCTGAGGCTGGGTGAGTCCCGAATGAGGCACATGGTGGGCACTCAGGAAGTGTCAGCTCTTAGTATTGTTGGTGGCCTGACCGATGGTGGGCACAGCTTCTGGAAGGATCCCAGGAGGCCTTGGAGAAAGGGAGGCTGGGATGACTGGGGGGCCCAGGCTGGCCATTCAAAGCTGTAGAGGCAGCCACTGAGTGGAGATGCCGGAGTCCGAAGGATCCAGGTTCGAATCCTGATTCTGCCACTTGCTCGCTGTCGGGACCCGGGTGAGACACTTCCCCTTCTGGGCCCTGTTTTCTCTTCTGTAAAAATGGAAGGAAATGATAACAGAACCTTCCTTTTGGGTTGCAGCCCGAGGAATCCACAAGCTGGGTACCACACCTAGCACGGAGTGAAAGCCCAGGAGGTGTGGGCTGGGGTACTGCGGCCCCGGGGAGATGGCTTTGAAGGCCGGGTGGGTGGAGGGGTCAGAGAGGCCTGGTTTCTTGCCTGGCTCTGGGCAGTTTCTCTGGAGGCTAGGAGCTGGCAGGCAGAGGGGGCCTTCCATGCGTTTCCTCTCCAGGTGCCCGCCGCTGTCAGGCTGGGGAGGGGCGCCTGCCTTGCCACCAGATAGCTGGCTTGATAGCGGGGTCTGCGACACAAAGCTATCAGAGACGTCAACAGGATACTGAATGGGCTTCTCTGAGCGGCGGGTACAGGATTGCATTTGGCTCAGATTTAATTAAAAAGCCTCAAATCTTTCTGATAATCCTCCCAGCAACGGTTGGAGCAGGGCCTGAGGCAGGCTCCCTGGCAACGGCGCATCCTGCTGATAAAGAACGTTGGGGGGAGGACGAAGCGAGCCCCCTCAGCTGGCCCAGCGTCGCCGCTATCGGCCCTGCCCATCGCCCAGCCAGAGAGGGACAGCAGCTGCCACCACCCTCCACCCCCACCCGCGCCCTCCCCGCTCTGTTCCCCTCCCTCCTGCAGGGCACATGGGTGGGTTGCTCTGTTCAGGGGTCTGAGCCCTCGGCCCCGCCTTCACACCTACCCCCCAATCCAGCCCCCCAGGTCTGCCTTTCTCTGGCTGCTCGCCTAGTGCACCAGCACTGAGCCTGGGGTGTCCAGTTTTGGGTGCTCATGGAACAGGCAGGTCCCCGGCTCTGCTTGGAGACTGAATCAAGATGGGAAGGGGTGGGGCGCCTGGGTGGCTCAGTGGGTTAAAGCCTCTGCTTTCGGCTCGGGTCATGATCCCAGGGTCATGGGATCGAGCCCCGCATCGGGCTCTCTGCTGAGCAGGGAGACTGCTTCCTCCTCTCTCTCTGCCTCCCTCTGCCTACTTGTTATCTCTGTCTGTCAAATAGATAAATAAAATCTTTAAAAAAAAAAAAAAAAGATGGGAAGGGGTGAGGCCAGGCACTAAGACCTGCATCCTAGAGGTACTGCTCCCCTCCTACCTCCCAGGCTTCCCTTGTACTCCTCGCTCGCTCCTGTCTCCCATCCACGGATCCCAAGTACTCCTTCAAATCCCAGCCCTAGCCGTCTCTCCTGGCCCTCCTCCCATTTACATACAAGTCCCCAGAGTCCAGCGCAGAGCCTGGCAAAGAGCAGGGGCTGAGGGGTTATTTGATGACTGTCTGACTCACTGAATGAGTGAAGCAGATGAACGAACCTGAGCTTGGTGCAGGAGTTCTTTTTATTTTTTTATTTTTAGGATTTTATTTGGTAGAGGGAGAGAGAGAGCACAAGCAGGCAGAGCGGCAGGCAGAGGGAGAAGCAGGCGCCCCACCGAGCAGAGCGCCTGATGCGGGGCTCGATCTGGAGATCGTGACCTGAGCCGAAGGCAGATGCTTAACGGACTGAGCCACCCAGGCACCCTGAGGGCAGGAGCTCCTATACCCGTTTTATTACTAGGCCAGTGACCTGGCAGGCAAATGACTTGCCTCCTCTGTGCCTCAGTTTCCTCCTCTGCACATCAGGGAAACCTGTCAGGAATGTAGGCTGCCCAGTGGGGGGAAGATGTGTGACCCCTGCCAGTTCTTCATCTCCTGCCCCCACCTCAATCACCCCTCAGTAGGGACCTGAGGGGTGACCTCTCGGCCCCAGTTTTGGCTCCCCAAGGCCAGATGGCAGGAGTGAGTCGAGTCTTTCTCTTTACCTTCTTCTCCCTGGACACTGCCTCACCCTGGAACCCATTATGACATATTTTAAATTTAATTATTTTGATATGCAACAATGCATGCAGCTCAAAGTTATTTTTAGACAGAAGGGTGAAGCCCAGGGGCGCCTGGGTGGCTCAGTGGGTTAAGCCTCTGCCTGCAGCTTAGGTCGTGATCCCAGGGTCCTGGGATCGAGCCCCGAATTGGTCTCTCTTCTCGGCAGGGAGTCTGCTTCCCCCTCTCTCTCTCTGCCTGCCTCTCTGCTTACTTGTGATCTCTGTCTGTCAAATAAATAAATAAAATATTTTTTTTTTAAAGGGTGAAGCCCCCTTTTTCTACCTCCCCCGCCACAGAGAGCCACTGCTGTCAGCTTCTGGGTGCTTTTCTCCAGCTTCTTTATGCACACGGACGTTTGCTAAGATCACAAGATGTGAACATAACCAAACTGCGTTGTGGTCTCTACCCTGCGCTTTCCACTTACTGGGTGTGGGAGATCTTTCCATGTTGCTGTGGAAGGGTGTGCTTTTTACAGCTGCATACTAGTCCACTGAGCAGATGGCCTGCTGTGATGGACATTTTGATTGTGCTCTATCTTTTGTTTTTATTAACCAGGCTGCTTAGAAGAACCTTGTACACACATCATTGGGTCGTTTTTCTCTAGAGCAGTTTCCAGAATAGAACTGTCATGTTGCAGGTGTAGTCCATTTTAATGCGGTAACTCAGGCATTCTGTCATTCATTCATCCATCAATAGTGCGCCTACTGTGTGCCAGGCACTAAGCCAGGTGCAGAGGCCTGAGTGGTTGAATGAGCCAGGCCTGATCCTTGTCCTCTTAGAGTACCAACTTCGGCTCCATGGTCTTCCACCCACCCTGTCTACTGCTGCTGGAGGGCTCCCCTCACTCAAGAACCTGCTCTGGCTCCCTATGGCCATTGGCTTACATTCAAATTCCCAGACTAAAGGCTGAGGTTCTCTGTCCTTTCTCCTCTGGCCTCTTATGTCCTTACTTTCCAGCTAAAGCCTTCACCAAAGCTTCCTTACTGACTTCACCTCTGGGCAACCCCAGAGAATAAGCCCCACCTGGGTGGGTACCTTTGCTACTGGAGCACCTGTGATGTGCTGGGCTGCTGGGCTGTTTGAGAGCACTAGCTCTGGGGACAGAATCCTGGAAGACCCCCACTGCACGGGCCTTGGCACCTGCTCTCGCAGTCCTCGCTCTCTCCTAACTTGTGTTCAGCGGGGATGGGCACTGGGGGCACAGAGGGAATCGGGTCCAGGCTCACCCCAGGGGCTCACTGCTCTCTTCTTCTTCTTCTTCTTTTTTTTTTTTTTAAAGATTTTGTTTTATTTGACAGACAGAGATCACAGGTAGGTAGAGGCAGGCAGAGAGAGAGGGGGAAGCAGGCTCCCCGCTGAGCAGAGAGCCCGATATGGGACTCAATCCCAGGGTCCTGTGATCATGACCTGAGCCGAAGGCAGGTGGCTTAACCCACAGAGCCACCCAGGCGCCCCTCACTGTGCTCTTCTGATGGGGGGGTGCATCACAGGGGCTCTCAGCCATGCTCCCGTGCCCACTCTGGCCCCGCCCATTGCTGAGGTCTGGCCTCTGTCATGCCGAGAGCTCCAGGACACCCTTTACCTCCTGGGGCCACCAGCCTCCCTGAGATCCAGACCAGAGGGCTGGGGAGAGGAGCCGAGGCTCCAGGAACAGGACCTGTGTCACCCGGTTTACCTCTCCCCATCCCCAGAGTCCAGAGGCCTGTTGTGGTGTGGGAGTGGGGAGCTCAGGAAAGACATGGAATGAAGGGCACTGTGAGAGATGGGGTGTGCAAACCGGTGTGCAAAGAACGAGCCCACGCAGACTCCAGAGACCTTCGGTGTCCCCTCCCAACCAATGTCAGACTTTCCTCCAGGCCTCCTGCACTAGGACATCCAGGGCTCTGCCCTTCTCCTGGGAGTGCCGTGCAAGGAAGAGGACGCAAGGACTCTTGGGAGGTTATGAGACCCTGTGTGCAGGGGTGTCAGGTGCCGAGCCCAGCTGGAGAAGCTTGCGGAAATGTTGGGTTGGGTGAGGGGCAAGGGAGGAGGGCCAGAAGCCCCTCCCCCAATTCCAAGATGAGATTCCTGAGCCACTGGTGATTCTGTGCCAATTGGGAAGGCCCCCCACTCTACCCACAGTGCGCCGATGAGAAGATAAGCATTTTTAATGGGGTGTTTGTTGCTTATTGATGTGTAAGAATTGTTAATGGGTCAGTAGTTGTGAGGGCAGAGGAGGTGGTTAGGATCGCGCCAGCCTGCCTGGCCATTGGCAAGAGAGGAAGGTTCTAGAGGGCTCTTCTTGAGCATCCTGTCTCAGGATGGACGTGGCATGCCAGCTTCAGGGCTGTAGGCCATCTGCCCAGAATGGGGTTGGGAGGGGTGATTGGAGTCCAGGGAAGGTGAGGGGCTCTGGAGGTCCCAGGACTCTGGGTACAGGGTGGCTGTGGGCTATTTCCAGTGGGCGTGTGTCTGAGTGCCCATTCTGGATTCGCTTGCATGGGGAATGGCATGCCAGGAGGTAGAGTGGGGGCCACATCCCAGATCGGGAAGTTGTACACATGAAGGTGTGAGGGGCCTATTTCAGGAAGAGTGACAAGTTTAGTGGGTGTGTAGGGGAATGGGGTTCAAGAGAGACCGGGTGCTGTATGACTCTGGAGTAGTAAACTGAGGCCACCGCACCAGAGGCCTTGAAAGTTGGGATGTCAGCAAAGGGGTAGCGTCCAGCCCTCGTCTATGGGTTACCCATCCTCCGACACATCCAGGCCACAGTGCCCATGGCCACTTCCAGAGAGCCCGCTGGGCTGGGCCAGGGCATGGTAGCTTGACTGTTTTTTGTTTTTTTTTTTTAAGATTTTATTTATTTGGGGCACCTGGTGGCTCAGTGGGTTAAAGCCTCTGCTTTCGGCTCAGGTCATGGTCCCAGGGCCCTGGGATCGAGCCCCACATAGGGCTCTCTGCTCCGCAGGGAGCCTGCTTCCCTCTCTCTCTGCCTGCCTCTCTGCCTACTTGTGATCTCTGTCTGTCAAATAAATAAAATATTAAAAAAATATTTTATTTATTTATTTGGCAGAGAGAGAGAGAGTGCACAAGCAGGGGGAGCAGCAGAAAAAGAGGGAGAAGCAGACTCCCCGCTGAGCAGGGGTCCTGACGTGGGGCTCCATCCCAGGACCTGGGGTCATGACCTGAGCCAAAATCAAGAGTCAGTTGCTTAACCAACTGAGCCACCCAGGTACCCCTCAGCAAATGTTCATTAAGCCCCAATTTTGTGTCCCAACAGTGAGATGAAGTAATGAATAAGCCAGATACACACAACACACACACACACACACACCCCGACACACACACACACACAGGTTCCTTTTTTTTCTTTTTTTTTAAAGATGGGATCATGCTGTTTGCGCTGATAATTTTTGACAGCTTTCCCATGTGGAAATACACACACATATTTGACTTAACGTTCTTGTTTTGTTTATTTATTTATTTTTAAAGATTTTATTTATTTATTTGACAGAGAGAGAGATCACAAGTAGGCAGAGAGTCAGGCAGAGAGAGAAGGGGAAGCAGGCTCCCCGCTGAGCAGAGAGTCCGATGCAGGGCTCGATCCCAGGACACTGAGATCATGACCTGAGCCTAAGGCAGCGGCTTAATCCACTGAGCCACCCAGGCGCTCCCCCTTCATTCTTTTTAATGCTTCTTAGGATGGGTGTGTAATTATTTATTTAGCCTTTTCTCTAAACTTTCCATTTGTATCCAATTTTTCACATCTTCACTGAAGACTCTTGTGCATGGAACTATCAGGAAAGAAAGTACTAGAAGACTGTTGCCCTCTCCAGAAGGCTGCATCCGTTGGCTTTCCCACCAGCCGTTCATGACTGCCTCTTTCCCTGCACCCTCATCAGCACTGGGTATTATCACTCTTTTGAATCTTGAATGGTCCGATAAGCGAAATGTGCTATCTTGATGTTATAGTGACTTGCCTTTTTTGAGCATGGTTGAGGTTGGCCCTTTTTCTTGTATCTACAGGCCATTTTAATTTCTTTTTTTTGTGAATTGTTTCTATGGTATTTCGAGATTTGTCAGAGATCCTTATATGTGAGTTATTCACTTCTTTCTGTCATCTATCTAGCAAATGTCCCTCCTCCCTCCAATAAGAGTGTATCTTTTATATTTTGCTCATTTGGAATACTTTTATGTAGTTAAATATAACAATTAAAAATTTTTTGGTTGTCTTTGGAGTCATATTAAAAAGATCTTCTGCACACTCAAGATTATAAAAATACCAACATTTTCTTCTAAATTCCCTTCTAAAGGCTTAAATCCTTCATAAATCTGGAATTTATTTTCATGTAAGGTACGAATTGAACTTAATTTTTCCCTAGTGGTTCCCCTAATGTTTCTACTTATTTATTAAAAATTCCACTATTTCCTTATGGATTTGAATCCTATATTTTGCCGTATTTAATTCCCATTGCCTTTGGATCTGTCTTATTGGCATGCTTGTCACTTCTTCTGCCAGTGTCTCTTTGATTTACTGACTATAGTTTTACAATATGTTTTGTTATCATATAAGCAAACTCTCCCCATTAATCTTTCTTTTCAAAAAATTTTTGGTAATTCTAAAACACCTGCATTTCTAGATGAACTTTAGCATTATTTAATTAAAAAATAAAAATCCCACTCCTTTTTGTTTGTATTTGGGTTAAATTTGTAGATTACTTTGGAGAGAATAAGCACTTTGTATATTTTTATAGTAATCAGTCTTCCCATCCAGTTATTGAAGAGTGTGATGTCCCTCAATAAAGTTTTTTAGTTTTATTTGTGTAGGTCCTATACATTTCTGGTTAAGTTCATTTATAAGCATTTGGTACTTTTTATGGCTTTTATAAATGGGATTTTTTTCATTATATTTTCTAACTGCTTGTCACTGAAATATAGAAAGCTATTCCTACTTATCTAACCTGTGACTATCTCACCAAATTCTCTTCTTAGTTCTAATAATTTTTTTATCTAAGTGTAGATTTTTATTTAAATTCAATTTAATTCCATTTAATTAATGCATTAAATTGTATTTATTGCTTTTTACTTAAGTGTCGAGTTTATAAGCAAACAGCATCTTCATTTGAAAAATGGTGATACTTTCTCTCTCAGCGTTTCTACTTCCTCTTGGCTCCCTGGGACGTTACGATTATTTGGAGGGTGTGGTTTATGTCCTCGGACTGGGAATCGCAAATAACCTCTGGGGTGTGGCTTAGTGAGCTGAGCCCCGCTTTCAACCCCGGGGGGTGGCCAAGAAGAGAAGGGTGTGTGAATGGATGTCTGTGTTATGAGGATAAGAGGAGGAGGACTCCTGAGCCTGCTGAGCCAGGACGACGGGGCAGCATAGTGGCTGTCACAGCTGTCCCCGTCAGCAGCCTGGGCTGCTTCATTTGTGTACCGCTGGCGTTTCATTCTTAGGCACAAAGCATGCGCAGTCTTTAAACGGAGAATGGGCACTGAATGCGGTGGGCAATGTAAGTAGCTTTCCCTCATGTTGACTCTGCATTCTTGGACCCGCATTCCTGGAATAAATGCTATCTAATGGTGTATTATGCTTTCAATGTCCCCCCAGATTCTCTTCGATAGGGTTTGACTTCCTATAGTCCATCGGTATTTCAGAAGAGAGGGATCCACACAGTTTACGGTTCTGTCTTTGTGGGATTATGGCAGTAAACTTGTACTAGCTCCATGAGATTGTAAGGGAAACTGTCCATCCTTTCCTACTCTCTGGAATGTATTAACTGCATGCGACTGATCTCCTCTTTGAGAGCGCTCATAAGGCCATCTGGACCTGGTGCCATTTTAGGGTCCTCTTTCCCAAACTGGAATTAGGCTAGGCCACACACTTCCAACAGCTTTTTCCTGATCACAGGATAGAGTGCAAATTCTTCAGCCTGACATTCCAGATGCAGTGTGATTTAACTCTGCGTCGGCTCTCCCCATTTCCCCTCCCTCTCTTATACTCTGGCCACACCTGACTTCTGGAAGTTCTCCAGACCCTAGAGGAGGAGATTCAAAGGTAGGAAGATGTTTGTTTTGTTCAGGGCAAGATGTCCGGCACCCTGTAGAAGCTTCCCTTTCAAAGGTGTTCTTTGAGTTCTTACTGAATGGCATTCGCTGTTAATATTGCTGTATCTTTTAGTTTATGTCAACACATGTTCACTAAGGATCTACTTTGTGCCTGGTCATATGCTGGCCCTGGGGAGAAGGACCCAGGACCTATACTCAAGTTGCTGTTTGGCTGTTGGGGAAGCAGGTGAGCAGAAAGACCTTACACACGGGTAACTATAGTGAGGGGGATATGAATGGACATCAGGGGACACTGGGAAGGGCTAACTGACCCAACCTGGGGAGAGAAATCAGAGAAAAGAGGCTTCCTGGAGGAGGTAGCCGTGAATTTAGACTTACCTGATGAGGAGAACTGGGGACAGGCCATTTCAGGCCAACAGGATACTGTGAGCCAAGGTCCAGAAGGAGGAGCCAGCACACCCCCCATCATCTCCTCAGGACAACTGCTCTTGCCCAGTAGTGCATCCTGACCTTCCCCCTGTTGAAAATCTGCTAATGGCTTCTGAGCTTACTCCAGATGGATTCCAAGTCCTTGGCACAAACAAGCCCCCGTGTTTCTCTGAATCGGCCAGATTACTCTATTCCAATCACTGCTGTTCCTTGAACAGCCCCAGCTGTCCTAACCCAGGGCCTTTGCATAGCTGTTCCCTCTACCTAGGACTCACACCTTCACTTTCTCCACGTCTCTGCCCAAACGTCACCAGTTGGTGAGGCTGTCCTCTACCCCTATAGGAAACAACCTCCTCAATTACTCTGTGTCCTTATCCTGCTTTGTTTTCCTCCCTGGTAATAAAGCCACCTGATACTATATATGCACATACGTATGTTTATCTATACCTATATATACACACACATATATATGTATGTGTATATCATAACCCATGACATGTATATTATTTTTAACCTTTTTTTGCCTGCTAGAATGAGAGCTTCAGTAGAACTGGGATTTTCTTTGTTCAGTCTTGTAGCTGCAGTCCCCAGAGCACCATCTAGAGGAATGTGCTCAATAAATACAAGCAGTTTGGCATTGCTGGGAGCAGGACTTGGCCAAAGGAGGTGGTGGGAGATGAGGACCAGTAGTTAGCAGCAGGAGGCTGGGGTGAGCCTCCGATGACAGCGAGGACCTTAATCTTCTCCTGGAGGTGATCGGGAGCCAGGGAAGGGTAATAGGATGAGGCTTATGCCCACTGGAAGGGTGTGGACTGGAGGGAGCGAGAGAGTGAGATTGGCAAACATTGAGGGCTAGTTACCCCCATGCTGGCAAGAGGTAGTAGTGGTGAAGGGCTGGCGGTGGGGATGGCAGACGGGGAGGAGGCCAGATGGATGGTCTGGCTGCTGGAAGGGAAAGATGCCCCTCGCTGAGCTGGGGAGTCCCAGGAGTGGGAAGGCAGTGATTCCATTTGGATGTGTCCCATCCAAGGGGCTCCTGGGCATGCTAGTGGGGAGGTCCAGGAAACTGGGCTTAGGTGGGTCTGGAGCTCAGGAGAGAGGTCTGGGCTGGAGAGAGGTTTGGGAGTTGGAGCACAGGGAGGATGACCTCACTGGCCTTGCCGCCATCACCACCACTCACAGTCTTCAGAGCAACTTTTAATTGGATGCCAAGTGCATACCAGGCCCTGTGCTCAGAGCTCTAGGTAGATTCTTTTTTTTTTTTTTTAAGATTTTATTATTTATTTGACAGAGAGAGATCACAAGTAGGCAGAGGGGCAGGCAGAGAGAGAGTGGAGGGGAGGCAGGCTCCCTGCTGAGCAGAGAGCCCGATGCGGGGCTCAATCCCAGGACCCTGGGATCATGACTCGAGCCGAAGGCAGAGGCTTTAACCCACTGAGCCACCCAGGCGCCCCTCTAGGTAGACTCTTTATTGACTCTCCTTTAGAGTCTGGGGGTATGCTGGTACAGGTCTCACGACCAGAGCTCTGGAGAACCAACCAGCCAACCCCGATGTGTAGAGTTCGACAATTTCCATGGTATAAATACTCCGACTGCGACTGATTTCAACTTATCAACATGATGTCACCAGACGTGGGGCTGGAAAGGGATGTGCAGTGGCTCACCATCATACGACATTTTTATAACACAGAGGCAGTGGGCAGAGACAACCTCAAGAGCATCGGTAAGAGTAAAATGAAGTAAATTTATAGGAATCGATGACTTGGGAGTACTTATTACCTTTGATGTTCATATCACTTATTTAATAGTAAGTTTATAGAATTTAATTTCTAACAGTGGCTGATTTTAACAACCAGCTCCCAAAATGAATTTCTGAAAATTAGCAAGTGTTTTCAGGCTAGTATCAATCAATTCCAGCCCACTGCTGCTGCAGTCCCACGATGTATCAGGGAGGTGAAGTGAGGTCTGGTAAATGGGAGAGCTGGGTATCCTTGGGCAAGTAACTTCTTGTCTTTGAGCTCCAGTTTTTTCATCTGTAAAATGGGGGCAATTAATGTGTCTTCCAGGAAACTGTGGAGAGTGAATGAACACATGCTTGTGAAAGGCAGATGAGGCTGCAGGCCATGAAAGGGACATCGATGCCAAGACAGAGTCTGAACTTTCCTCTGAGGGCTGTGGGTAGCCCCAGTGGCTGTTCGGCAGGGCCTCAGGGGGATCTGATTGGCCTTTTGGAACATCAGTGCGACTGCGGTGGGGAGGAGGGCCAGGAGGGGGTAGGAGGGGAGGTGGCATTGGCCATGGGTGGGGTGTGGTGGTGGGAATGGAGGCTCACCCATCTGGGGTCCTTCTCTGTGCCTGGGTGGAGCTGGGGGGTGTCTGAAGACATAGGCTCCCTTGACCCCTCCTCTGCCATAGCTCCTGGAGGGGAGCGGCCGGGCTCCCTCCCTCAACCTGTCCAGGCCCAGGTCCAGCTCTAGCAGCTAATCCTGGTCATACTGGGTCCCAAGGCCGGGGCGGGGCGGCCGGGCAGCTGGCCTCAATTAGCCGGGGAGCCGGGTCTGGACAGTGTCATTAGGAGAAAACCAGAGCCTGGCCATAAACTCTAATGAATGCATTAATGGAAGACTTGTGCGCCTCAAAGGGAAAAAAAAAAGCGGGTCTAAATAAAGTTATTAACACAGCCCACCTGTGTTCGGCTCTTGGCCTATATTGTTCAAATAGCCCATTAACTCCTGAAGCATCCAGTCTTGAAAGTGAGCCCTGCCTCTCTGAAGCAGACGTTTAACTGCGTTCATATAATTCAATTAGATTCCACAGTCATGGTCCAAAGGCATTCTCTGGGCTTTCATCTCGGTAATGGCCTGCAGGCCGGCGTGGGGAACAGGGGGTTAAAAAGAGGGGCTTGGAACCTGCCTTTTGGCTTGACTCACCCCATCACCTGGAGGGGTCTCCAGATGAGTTTCCTGGGGCAGATGCATTCCTTCTCCACCCACGCTCAGATGGCCTTTGGTGCCTGGAATTTGAACCCAGACCCTTCTCGCGCCTTCTCCGTCCAGCCTCCAGGCCCGCCCCACCCCCTGCTTCGGCTCCATCCCCCCTCGTCCGGCTGTCCAGCAGTCCAAGGACCCCGACTCCACTCAGCTGACCCTATTAATAAAGAGTTAAGAAAATTCATTAGGAAGTGGGCCTTTTATAGATTCCATTAAAGCCTTCTTCCTACTTCTGTCACCGAGAAAGGATAAAAATCCTTTTATCACTGTACAACTTGTTAATGTTCCACCCCGGGAGCACTTCGTCTGTAATAAACATCTTCACAAAATATGCATCCCCAGGGAGGAGCCGTTAATTTCCTCAAGGCCTCACACATGTAAGGGGTTTTACTGCCTGCAGGTGCTTTGTGATACTGCGTGGGCTTCTAATAAACGTCCAGTAAACCGCAGGTAGCGCCTCGGAGAGGGATGGGCCCGTGCACCTGTCCACAAAGGCCTCCGCACGCCGCACCTCCACCTTCTGTCGCCCAGCCCTGGCACGGCCAGCTTCAGAGACGAGCCTGCCCCTCGGGACGCCTGCAGGTAAGTTCCTACAGCTCTAAACTCCATCCGATCCGCTTGCAGAGCCTGGGGGGCGGTGGGGGGCGGAGAGGGGAAGCCAGGGCCTCGCTGCCATTTGACGCCAGGAAAATTTCGCCCTGGAACGGCCACACCTTGGCAGGAAGGGCGAACACACAAAGCCCGTGAAGGCGTGTTCTGTGGTTTATTTCTTGGTTTCCTTTCCTTGGTTGCTGGGGGGGGCGGTGGGCAGTCGCCCCCGTTAGGATCTGCTGCAGAAATGTGATTGTTGACAAATTTGACTTCCCATTTTCTTAATAACTGAGATGGAAGGAAAAGAGAGCTTGTCTCTCTTAAGTGCGGTTCGTACAAAATGTGTTTTTGCGTATCTTCAGGGCAATTTTGGGGATGTTAAAAATAATTGCTAGAAAAATACGTTGCAGCTCAGTCACTAGAAAAAAAAATTTACTTAAGGAGCATTCCGAGAAGTAATTAGAAGTTTGCATTTAATAAATATCACTCTAGTCTCTGGGATTCTTTCCAAGTTGTGATCACCAAATTAATAGTGGGGCATGTGCTGGGTAGAGAGATGTGCCTGCAGATGTGTCGACATGTGGCAAGGGAAGCTGGGGATGTTCCCAGTGGCTCTTTCCTAACCTCGACGTGAGCTGGAGAGCAAGCCCCAGGCTGCTGGGGGTTCGCCGAGGCCCACGGGGGTCGTGGTGGGGGAGACGGTGGGGTAGGGCATGGTTCGAAATCCGACAGCTTATGCTGCTTCTGGCTCTGAACAGCAGGCATCTCTGGGACCCTTACATGGGGGCGGGTCTCTGAGGGACATGACCCGAGGTCCCGTACGGTGGCCCAAAACTTCTGGGAGCTTGATTTTGGTTCAGATCTGGAAATGCTGAGTGTTGGCGGTCACCTGCACAGACTTGCTGGCTCGGTGCCCGTGCTGGCTCGGGGCACACACACTTCGCCCCAGGGAAGCTGCCCAGGCAAGGGAGGGAAGGGAGAGGACGACCAGATCCAGCCCTCTTGGGACACCCCCACCCCCCGCCAGGCCTGTAGAGGCACCACACTGGGGGCCCAGAGGCTTTTGGAAAGGGGAGATTCCTCAAATCTTTCTGGAAGCACCGAGGCGGAAAAGCGAACTCCACTGTGTTTGCAGACCCCCTCCTTCCCAGCCGGGGGCGACCGCAGACTCTCACAGCTCCAGAATCCAGGCCTGTGAGGGGAGGTGGAGCTGGGCCTTCGGGATGTGCCCATTCCTGGTCTGGGGTGACAAATACTAATGATACTGTCGTTGCCGACAGCACCTACCGAGATGCCCGTCCTAACACCCGGAGCTCTTGAGGTGGGTCAGGGCCTAGCGCCGTCTTGGGGATCTTCCTAACTACTCCTTTGTAAGTGAAGAGGCTCAGGTTTAAGAGGTTCTTGGCCCAAAGTCACCCAGCAGAGGGAGAGGAGCAGAAGACGGCGCTACCCATTTCCCCTCCTGGAGTCCTCCCACCAAACCTTCGAGAGCGGTCAGAGAGTCCCCAATTTCTAGACGACAAACTTTGGCTCACCTGGCAGTGGGGGAGCCTGGCACGGCTCTGACCTCTGCCTCCTTCCCCTAGACGTGGCTGCCCCTACCCCCCACTTCTCTGGGCTGGGAGGAGAGTGGGGTCATTCCCCCCCTGACCCAGCCCTTGCCGGTCAGCCTGGCCCGGCCCAGCAGAAGCCATAGGAGGGCCAGGGAGCCTGGAGGGGCATCAGAGGCCACACTGGACATGATGAAAGCCCCGGAGCGCGGGACCCAGCCGAAAGGTTAGAGGAAGCAGGATTATTCTGCTGGGGGAGCGGAAGGCCCAGGGGGCAGGGGCCCTGGCTAATGGAGAGCACCAGATGCTGACCAGCTGTTCCCTGTCTCCTTCGGAGGCCCAGCAGGACCAGAAGGGCTTCTGCAGCAGGAGGGAATTAGGGGGGATAGGAGAAAGAACCGGCTGAGGGAACAGTTGGGCAGAAGGCGGTGGGTAGTTCTCTGTGGAGCTGTAAGAAGAAACAGGATGGCAGCTCCTAACTGGGCCTGGGGCCTGGGGCCAGAGAGCGAGAGGATGTGGAAGGTCAGCCTTGAGGAACTGCAGATGTGATTTGAATGAATCACCCCGGCAGTTCTGGCATTCTGAGGTCCCGAGCCTCCGACAGGAGCCTCTGCGGCCATTTCTCCAAGCTCACTGAGCAGTCAGGTGTCCGGGGAACCCCACGTCTTGGGAGTATGGACCCACGCAGGCCAGAGACAGCCTGACCCAGAAGTCAAGACCCTCCGCTGTCGAAGCCCCTAGACCAGCATGATGCCCGCCCCCCCAGCTTCTCCAAAGAAACGGCACAAACCTGGAAAGGGTTAGGAAGGCCTACAGAGCCCCGGTTCTCCTCGCAATGAACTCATGGGTGCTTTAAAGCCATTCAGCTAAAATTTCTAGGTGTCCACATTCACTAGTGCCCTGGGCAATGGCTCCGTCTGCTCACTGGGTGACCCAGCGTGGTGCTACCTCCTTCTGATCAGGGACAGGGTCACTGACCTGGGGGTGCTGGTGTAGGGAGGATTGGGTGAGACCCTAGAAAGCCTGCTGAGGGCTGGCATAGAGCTGATCGCTTCCTTCCTGCAGACCCCAGACCTCACGCCAACCCCCAGCTCATGAATGGGAAAACCAGGGTACCAAGAGAGGGGGGGGGACAGGCACGTGGGGTCACACAGCCGGATGGTGGCAGCCCAGCTTTGTTCCCGGTGCAACCCAAAGGGGTGTTTCCATGATGGACTTGGTGCTGCTTCTGGATGGGAAAACTCACATGTTCCGGATCAGCTCCCTCCACCCAGTTGGGACTCAGGGCTAGGGCTGTCTGATAAAATACAGGGTGCTCCTTTCAAATGGAATTTCAGAGAACAAGGAGTAATTTTTTAGTAGAAGCATGTCCAATGCAATATTCGGGACATATTTCTATGTAAATAATTATTCCTTATTTGAAATTCCAATTGAATGGTACCTCTTATTTTTGTTTGTTCTTTGTATTGTCAGATTTAGCAAGATGCAATTACAGCTCTACCCAGAGCTGCTTCTCCAGCTGCCGGTGCCTGTTTTCCCTCCTAGGTGAGGACCTTCCAGGGCCTTCTCCGGCAGCAGGAACCCGGGTTGGACGTGCTTGCTCTTAGCATTTGGAAACACCAGAGACCGCAATCACCCCTTTACTATTGCAAAGGGTAGAGAATACACTTCCCTGTGCTATTTTTCTTTCAATATATATATTTTTGTAGGGGGCTTTGGGGGGGGTGCTCCCGCACAATGAGAATTATTTATCCCTGAAATGAGGCATTTTTTTAGTTCGTTGTTTGTAGAGAATGTGGCAGTGCCGGCGGGTGGCCTCTGGGCTGTCTGGTTTCTCTTCGAGAATACGGAAAACAGCCGCTATCCGGGAAACTTCTCCCTCGATTGCTCTGGGAGCTCATCACCTTGATTTAAAACTTGCTAGGACACAGGTGGACTTTTAAGGGGTAAATGGAAAGAAAGAGAAAGGCCAAGTATTAGCACAAGTTCTTGGAGCAGTGCTTGGAATGTGAGTCGCTGGATCAGTGGTATTTCATTTTTCAAATAATGGAGGGATTTTTTCAAAAAAATTATTTCCAAAGGGCCATTGTATTTGCCTATGAATAGATTGAAGTCTTTTTCTTTCTCCCTTTCTCTTAAGCTAAGATAAAAATGTTCAATTATTTGGACTGAGCAATCAGAAAAAAAATATTTGCAGAGTCAAGAAAGGCTGACAGATGTGAAAAAGAGGAAACATAAAAAAACATGCTAGGAAAAGTCGCAATATTAGATTTTCTTTAAAAAGTTTTAATATTCGATTTTTTACCTTGGCACGATATCCTAATCCTATTGTTTCAAATTGCCCTAATTAAAATGTCAAATATTGATGGTTTTTTCTCACGTTTTCAAAATATTTGATGGCTTTTTTTTTTTTTTTTAACCTTTTCTGGGACCAGAAGAAATATCCCTGTGTGGGGAAATAATGCATTCAGTGTATTTCCTTTCTAGAATGGTATTCAGAGGCAGGCAATCCGGCTCTGGTCTTGAGATGTCTGAATTCTGCAAAGACAAAATCCTAGCTCCAGTTCACGCCAGAATGAGAGCAAGGGGGATGCTGGCCAGTGTTCAGCCAAGCCTGAATAAATGGGGAGAGTCTCTCATCACTGAGTGAAGGGTACAGCCGGCTCCCAAATCTGTCTTCATCCCCTTTCTATCTTCCATACATCCTCTTCCCTCTAGGAGCGTAGAATCCAGATCAGAACCTTGGCCCCCAGCCTGGAGCCCCGGAGGTGCAGCTTGATGTCAATTACGGCCCAATTCCAGAGGTGCCATCGAAGAGTTAACTAGGATGTCCCAGTGCGCAAATGTGGGATAATTGGGAAACAAATTCTACAAACATCCTGAAAGGGGCAAAAGACCTTTGATCTTTCTATAGAAAGGCAGACATTACAGATGTTACTGCCTTTTGGGGCCTGCACACATCTCCTACCAGGTTAGAGGATGGCATCTTTCTGAGAAATCAGCCGACACCTAATTCCATCGTACCTTAATTATCCTAACTGGTTTCGTATGTCTCAGGGCATTTTCCCCAAAGATTAGAGGAGAAAGAAGGACGGACAAAATAATTAAATATGCAATTTGCCAAGCGTGGGCAATATGGCTTTGAAATCACCTTTTCAGGAAGTTTTACCGCTTGTTCGTGGACACGTATATTACAGGCTTCAGACTTCTCTTTAAGCTCTTTTGATTGCCTTAATGGATTAATACCTGCGTGCCATCAGCGAGGGGCTGAGGCCCGAGGCTGTTTCTAATTTTGCAAATATTGTGCCTGCTTCCTCTAGTGTTATGACAAAAACAAGCATCTAGAATTTGCCTTCTCACTTAAAGCAACACGCCGGTCCCCTCCAATAATTGCGTGCTGTCAGAATCTGCGTCTTGCAAGTGGTGTTGTCGGCTACAGGAAACTTCCGTGGTGCCAGGGTCCTGGGCTGTGGGCGGCTGCGACATTGGCAGGGCTGGGCAGGCCCGTGTTGCGTGTGGGGGCCTGGATCGGTTTTGGGGGGCATCCCCGAAACAAGCCCACGTCTCTGGACTGCGTGACGCCTCTCAGGCTAGGGCCCCAGCAGCATCCAGGGGTGCGGAGGAATGCGTTACTGTCCCTGCTTAGGACTCCTGACGTGGGTAAGGAACATTCCATAGGGAAGGGGCGGGGGAGGTGCTCGTCGGGATTTGGAGAAGAATCTCGGTTTAGGCTGCTGTATCCGGAAACCAGAGCCCCAGAGTTTGCTCTGGGGGAATAGTTTGCATTCTGTACTCATGATGGGGGAGCTGGAGTTCAGGAGAAGGAACTGGCCAGAGTGATGGCACTGTTCTCCTCTTTTGGCTGAGCTGGCCGCCTCAGGGTGGGCGCCCTGGGGCCTGTTCCAAGGACAGGCGGGCACAGCCTCCCCGACAATGTTTCATCTGGTCTGGGACATCTGGGGGTGCCCCAGGGGTCGAAGATGGAACTTTAGGGACACACACGGCAGCTGTTGCCGAGAAGGGAGGAAACAGAAGAGAAAACAGCCAAAAAAGATAAAAGGACAAAAGGAAGAAGACACCCTATCCAGGCTTTCCCGCGCTCTGCACACACACACTCTGCACACACTGAGATTGCCTTTGAAGGCCGAGGGCCCAGCCTAATTGTCCCAGGGACACAAGGCTGGCTGGGCGGTTTCATGGTTCCCAGATCTTTCTAATGAGGCTGTGGCCTCTCTCGGTGGGGACGCTGCTCCTTGGAATCAGCTTTGATAAAGTGGACGGACCCGTCTGGGATGAGTTACCAGGTTTTCCTCTTCCTTTTGAATCCTGCGGTGGTTTTGCTCTTTCATGGCAACAGAGCAGGGCCAAAGTCTCTGGCATCTGTCCTCAGCGGACGCAGGACATCCCACCTCTAGGCTCGGGGCTCAGGGAGATGGCAGTCCCTGGATGGGGGACGCGGGCCCAGGCCACAGGCAGTGGGTAAGGAAGGGACTGGAGACTCAGTATTCAGACCCACTTGCCATCGCAGGGGCCCCCCGGGGTAAGCATTGCCTAAAATGCATCTCAGCAAATCCCAGTAGCCATGGGCTTGCCCCACCGGCATGGGGTGCCTACACAGGCCGGCAGTAACACTCGCCGCTCACTGAGCTCTCAGTCTGTGCCAGGCCGCTGTGCCAGCTGGTTGAGAGTCCTTTAGTGGCCTAGCACAGTCGTGCCCCTTTCACAAAAGAGCAAAGGGAGGCTCCGGAAGTTAGGGGGTTTGTTGTCAGAGGCAGCATGGTACCAAATCTGTCATCCCAGAGTCCCGGCTTTTAACTACTAGCCTTGGCCAAGGGGAGGGAGCCTCAGTTGGCCCTCAGGCCCCCTCAACAGACCAGTTTACTGTCTGCATGGTTCCTCCCTCATTTCTTCTTACCCGTGGTGGGCTTTCTGAGGCCACAGCCATACAGTCCACAAGACCCCAGTTCTGAGGTCCCTGCCTCCTCCAGGTGTCCAGAAGTCTCTCTGAACCTTGATTGCCCTGGGCAGCCTCCTGGCAGTGAGAGGACATTGAACCAGGCATCCCAGGTGGGAGGAGAAGAAAGGGCTGCTCCAGGCCCCCCTTGGCTGTCTGCTGGCCCCCCAGGACCCCAGGAAGACCCTCCCCACCCCCAGCCCAGGGGGACTTGTCTCTGATCTCTAATGGTTGTAACTGTATACCCTCCTAGGTGGTTTTTCCTCATCCAAGAGGGAATCCCCCTGCCCCCCAGCCATCCCCCTTGCTGGCTTGCAGACGCTGAGCAGCCCGAGAAAGGCTGTCCCATCCCAGAGGCTTCACATGGGAGAGGGCCTGCTTTCGAAGGCCGTTCTGGGAAAGCTCACCTGGAATCCTGGTTCTGGCCAGGTCAGATTTGTGTCTGGTGTAGCAGTCTCCCTGCCACACTCCCGTCTCTGGCCCCCGCTGCCTTCATCCTGCCCTGATGCCAGCGGCCTGAGTGTCAGGCCTTTCCATGCTGACTCCTCAGACCTGCCGCCTGCTTACCCTCCACTGCAGTGGCCCTGGAGGACAGGCAGCAGGCGTGCCTGGCCCCCACACACCGCCAGCCCCTCACCCCTACCTGTGGTCAGCTGGCATGTGAGGAAAGACCTGAAGTTTATCCTAACTTGTAAAGAGAGAACCTAGACCGTAAGCTTGAGTTCATTCCATCAAGCACCCAGTTTGTGCCGGGCTCTGGGCTGGCGCCGGGAGCCAGCAGCGGTGAGGTGTTCCTGTGGATGTGGTTCCTGAGCTCCTGGGGGGCGGGGTTCTGATTCTGATGCGCACCCGACTGTGCCACACACTTCACGGGTGAGTGGGACACCCCAGAGTGTGACTGTGCCGTGAAGAGAGAAAATTGTGGACATGATCTCGTACTTGGTATCTGAGGACCGTCCCGGCCATGGCCCTTTTGGGGCCCTGGGGATGGTGCCTGATGGGACCGTCACACTTCTGCAGCTCTGTGCTCCCACCGGAACCAGCTCTTTCCAGAGCTCGTGGCAGAGCCCCGTGATGCGCCTGCCCTCGTACCTGGCAGAATGTTCTCTCATGTCTCCTTGTGGATGTGTTCCCTTGTACCTCTGGGTCACATCTGTGGTGAGAGTGTGCAGAGGGACACAGCAGTGAAGCCTCCCTTCAAGGATTTTCCCCAAACTTTATTATGAAAATATTGGAACACCTAGAAACGTTGAGAGACGAGTACACAGATGCCCATGTACCCACCTCCTAGACTCAACCCATGTACACATTTTACTGTATTTGCTTTATCTACATAGACCTATATCTGCAAGTATTTTTTTGCTATGTTGGGAAGTAAATTTCGTATGTTCTCCCTAAACACTTGGAGTGTGCGTTTTCTGAGAGTAGGAAGAGTTTCATCCATAATCCTAACACCATTACCATTGGAAGAGGATTAGGAGTCCTTTGAGAGGGTGGAATTTTGATAGACATAAGTGCTGGTACCCCCAGAAAAATGAAAGACTCAGCAGAACATGATTATTTGAAAAGCTTCCGTGGGTTTCCGTCTCCATACAGGGCAGCTAAAAGGGGATGGAGTGACACTCGGTGGCAGTGTGTGTGAACTTGGGGTGTGGGGGGAGAGCAGCGTGCTGGCAGCTCGTAGGCACTCGGGGAGCAAGGAGCAAGGCCCTGCTTGCACGCCAGGCCAGAGCCCACCCCTCCTTCCTCCCTCCTAGCCCCTGGTTCCACCCCTGATCAGAGAACAGAGGCCTATGGGGAGAGATGGGGCTTGGCAGGCAGCCTGGGGCTGGGTTTCAGTCTCTGGGATGCCCGGGCCAATCCAGGTACTTCTCAGTCCCCAGCTCCCCTCAGGGCCATCAAAGCTGGGCCGAGGTGGTGCTGTGGTGTCTCCCTGGGGTGCTGTGCGGCCCCTTCTTTGACCTTGCTGCGGGGGGGGGTTTGGAGCATTTTAAGGTGTATCAGCGGCTGTGACCGTGTACTTGTGTATATGACTGTGTACGTGTGGGAGGTTGGATAAAGAGCTCGGCTACAATGAAACAGTATTCAGCTTGCATAAGGGAGGCCCCTCTGATGCGTGCTCGCACACCATATCCCTAAGGGCAGCAGGTGAAATAAGCCAGTCGTGAAAAGAGAGGTGGGGTGTGACGTCACCCACAGGAAGTAGCTGGAGATTTCAGATTCACAGACGAAAGTGGACTCTTGGCTGCTGGGGGGGGGGGTGGGTGGCAGAGGTGGCAGGGAGTTGTTGAATGGGTACGGAAGCTTAGTTTTGGGAGATGGAAAGCGTTCTGGAGCTGGATGGTGGCACCACAGTGCGAATGTGATTTATGCCAGCGAAATGAAGCCTTAAAAATGGGGAAGATGGTGAATTTTACCTTCTGCGTATTTTACCGCAAGAAAGAAAAGTGGGGTTCAGGGGCCTGTGACTGGCTGCATCGTGAGGTTCTGTTCAAGAACGATGGTGCTCCCCACCTAGCCGTCCCTTCCCCGGGGGAAGCGATGGCTCGCTGTTGCTCACCGAGAAAGCCGGACGGCTGTCGGTCAGGGCAAGTCTAACGGAGCCGGAGATCCTTGGGAGTGTCAGGCCCAAGGCCTGTTTCGGGAAATGGTGCCTCATTTGAAGCGAATCTCACCAGCCAGGAATGGAACAGAGGCATTTTGTCAAAGGAAAGAACTTGATGAAAAATTGTTTTATGAAACCCGAATTTTGGCATGTTTTCACATTTCAGTTTGTCAGAAGGGCAGACCAATAAATGTTAAACATGTTGTTTATTATTGTGCACGGTTGATTTCTTTATGATGACAATTTTATTTCAAGGTTCGTCGTAGAGGAGTTGCAGGACAGGTGGGGACATCCAGAAGAGAGGGGTCGAGGGACAGTTTACAGAGTATTCCTGCAGGACTAGGGGGCGAGCACTTTTTATTCAAACAGCAAAAAAGGAGGTGGCCCAGGCCCTCCAGCTCCCGCGGTGCACTCGGGGGTTAGTGTGGCATGCTGGTGGTTGGGCTCCGGGTGCCTGACTGTGGTCCCTGCCAGCTTGTGCAGGCCGGGCTTGCCAGGCCCCCCAGACCCACTGCTGTTCCATGGTCTTCGTTCCTTCAGCGACATCCCCTGTCAGGGGTGCTGGTTTGTGGTTGTAAGCGGAGGGTGCTGGGACCCAGAGCCTTCATGCCACAGCCTCTCTCCCCGCAGGGTGTGGACACCCCGGCAAACCAGCCATGGCCACACAGCCGTCCCGAGGGGGACAGGTTCCACTTGTGTGAGGTCTCTTCCCTTTGACCTGGTCTTTACTGGAGTAGGGCTCAGGTTCCAGCCCCTCATGAGCTGAGGGCAGAGGGACCCAAGAAGATGCTGAGGTCGCACAGCTGGCCCTTTCCGCTACCTTTCCTCCGAAGCTGTGAAATGGGGTCTTTGTCCCCACCCCTCGGGGCTCTGAGCTCCCGTTTTGCGGGTGTGTACCCTGAATTGGGTGCTCTGGCGACAGGTTCCACCCAAACCCCAGGACAACCCTGTGTCCAGTTGTAATCCGCATTTTCAGATGAGGAATCTGGGATCAGAGAGGGAGCCACAGTACTGAAGGTGGGGCCAGGCCGGGGTTCTGAGTCTGTCTGCTCAAACCTGTGGGGACGATAGGGTGACTGCTTTGCCCTGGCTGGCTCAGGGTTGGCGCTCGGTATCCATGAGGTGACCCAGCCCCCGGTCTCAGGCTGAGGAGGAAGGACAGGCTTCCTTTGAAGCCCAAGGGTCCTGACAAACATGGGCCACTGTAAGCCCTTGAGGGTCTCTCCTTTGCTAGGGTTGGGTTCCTGGATCTGTGCTCTTGGCCCAAGTCTGGTCCCCTGGGACCCACACCATGGAGGAGTTCCCACGTTGCTTGGGTGGCAGGGCATCCTTCGGTGGGTTCTGGGCTGGGAAGGCAAAGTAGGGGAGGCACTGAGGCTCCAGCCAGTTAACCCTCCCACCTTGGGCCTCCACATCCTGTCTTTCCTTTGACACGTTTTGGGGAGAGGGGTTGGAGGGAGGAAGCGTGCCCCCCATGATCCTCCCCACCAAGGCCTTGTCAACATTCTGTTTTCACACCCAGACCTGGGCCAGTGGCTTTGAACACCGATGTGGGTCAGGACAAGCTGAGGAGGCCAGCCAGGGGTCAGTTTGGCTAGTTTGGGGTCCTTTCCCTAGATTTGGCCCAGAAACACATCGGGCCACCCTCTAGGGCCCTTGGTCGCTACCCCTGCTGTAGAAAACACTTTTGAGAAAGTGGAGGTCAGGGGGATCAGCGCTGGACGGGGAGTGAGTGTCTTGGCCCTGGCCGCTGGTGGTTGGGGGGTGGGGGGACAGCTCCTGCCCCTTCTGACCCGAAGCTGCTTCAGCCACTGGCTGGCGGGGCCTCCAGCAAGGCTGCCTGGTCCTCCATAAAAGGATAAGGATCTCATTCTTCACTTTTTAAGCCGCACAAAAGCTGTATGCATAATTAATGTGCAATAAACGTGAGCGGCTGGAAATTAACTAAATGAAAAAAAATATATACTTAATTGTAAAAATTTAATTTTGCTTTTATTCTTTTCTTTCTTTCTCCCCCCGCCCCGTTCCCTCCGCCCTTTTACAACTTGTTATATGCTTGGAGCCCCTCAGATCTTGCCGGAGATCATATTCTGAAAGCGTCGCCTCCTGACCTCTGGCCAGGGCGCCGTGGACAAGATTAGTTTTAAGCTGCAGTCCAGCTAGTTACTTTCAACAGAGGGTCTTAACGTGCCCACGAGCGGGGTGTTACTGTGTCACACAAAGGAATGTTGTAATCATCCCCCAAGACCTTCCTTGGGGGACCCCTGTGCCTGATTTTAAGGGCTTTGGTAGATGTAATTTTGAGAGTCGGCTTTTGAAACTCCGAGAGCGCCCATCACGGTATTTAAAAATTCCTAAACATGAATTCAGTGGTTAAAAAGCCAAAAAGGACTACATACAATTACATATAGTCAAAGTATTTGAAGCAATACCTTCTAAGGCTTCTTTTCTTTTAAATTTTTTAAAGGACAAGACCTTTGCTAGATGATAAGATCAGGTAGCAAAATTTCCCAGAGGAAAAATTTATTGACCTGTTCTTATTATCATATCTCTTAATAAAACCCAAGGATTCAGCCTCAAGAAACAACCCATCCACTTGAAAGATTTTTTTTAATTATTTTTTTAAGGAAAACCCTCTATTAACAGATACTTTAAAATATGATTTATTGCACACGCAGAACAACAACTTAAAATATCAGATCCTTGGAAATAAATCACTGCTGATCCCATCTCCCTTCCATGCCAGCTGTTTTCCTGTTTCTGCCGTCTCTCTCTGCCTGGTCTGTATCAGCAGATAATTTTAAAAGAGGAAGAAAAATCAAGAGACCCAACCCAGAGGCATTTGGGCTGTTTTGGGCAAAAATCGTGTTTTCAGAGCATCCTATTTTATAGACATTTCATCACTGGCCCTTCTCGGGGGATCCCTGAGTCACTCTGTTACCAGGTTAATTTATAACAAGGAGTCCGTACAGGTCCTCATGCTTGCCCTGCCATCTTTGCCCAGGTACCTGGTTTTGTCTCAGGCAAACTGCCATCATCCCAGAGATGCCCAGTGATCGGGACCACCGGCAAGCGGTAAATAACCCGGTCTGTGTCGGCAGATCAGCTCTGGGCGGCTGGCCTCGCCAGGTCCACCCCAGCCCAGCTGGCAAATACGGCTGCCTTTGTAAACAGGTGGTCCGGGGGGCTGAGGCCCCGCAATGAGCCGGGGCTGCAGCCTCGTTTCTGCTGCAACCTTTAAGAACCGGTCCGTTGGGAGCCCGAGACCCCCACCAGTGCCCGGCCGGGCTCCCGCCACAGACCTCTGCGTGAAACAGGTTCTGACACTAAAAATCAAGGTCTGTCGGCTGTTGTCATAGGAATGCAATATCCTCTGGAGGTCCCTTATTAAAAAAACTCAGTCTTGCTGCTGCTGCCTGGGATAGATTTCTATTCCATTTGTATTGATCACGGGGAAATGTCTCATTCCCTGGCTGACAAGTACAGTCAGCAGGGAGGGAGTTCGTGTGTGCGGGAAAACATTTGTTTCCACGGTGATCTGGGGGACCCTGAGCGGAAGCGTGGTTGTGCTCCACGAGGTGGTGGCGGGTACCGGCTGTAACGCAGCGTTACAAACGTGGGGGTGACGGTCTTGCAGAACAATGGAGCCTGCCACGGCTTCCGAGACTACCCAGTGTGGCCTCTGCGTTTCGAAGACTTCAGGCCAAGAGAGGGGACTTGCCGTACCCACATCCCAGGTAGTGGCGTTTCTAGGAATCTCTCCTACAGAGAATACCTGTGTGTGAAAGGATATGTAGCACGGAGCCGTTTGTAGGTGCAAAAGGCAGGAAGCCACATGAATGTGCATCACAGGAATCTGGGTTTATATGTATTTATTTAAGCAGAACCATGTTAAGATGCCAGTTTTGCTGGTCGAAACTGGTTGGATATTGACCATCTCACGGTTGACTCTATTACACCTATTGAATGGAATGACGGGCTGTCTTAGGAACGAGATGAACTCTCCGAGATACGTTATGAAATGAAAAACGAGCTGCAGAGTCGCGTACCTGTTCTCCATATCCATCTTTTAAAAACGCAACAGACCCGTATTTGCTGGAATAAGGCTTGACTCTGGAGGGAGACCCAGGGAATTGTCCCTGGCAGGGCTGCCTTGCGGAGGGGACCCGGGGGCTGAGGAAGGGAGAGAGCGAGACTGACTTTGCCCTTCACGGCCTCTGTACCTTTTGCATCGTACCCTCTGTGTGTGTATGGCAGATGGAAGCTAAATTAATTAAAATGTAAAACACAAAGCCCAAAATGTCCGTGAAGCCCTCCTTACTTGGGGGGGAGGTTTAAGATCACAGACTCTGTGGTCTGAGAATTCTGGGCTTCAAGTCCCTTCATCTCAAGGAGCCTCAGTTTTCTTGCCTGCCCAGTGGGGGTAATAGTGGTGTTCACTTCGTAGACTGGAAATGGAGATTTCCTTGAGATCTGAATGGGGAAGGCTCGGCACAGGGGCGCAGAGAATTCAGTAAATGTTACGTGTTGTTCTAACACACACGGAAGTCGTTACCGTGACTTGCTCGCGTTTTCGTTTTCTTGGAAGAGAGATTAAAACTAGCTGTGTGTGTGTTTGGAGCCAGGAGTGGAGACCCGGGGAGTGCTGTGTGGACCTCCGTTTGCAGGACCATTCCGTGATGCAGGGACGGCCGATGCTGCATTTACAGGGTGGGTCTGAAAATTTTTTTTCTGAACCCGTAAATGGTCTTCTGCATCTCTGTGTACACAGGCAGGTGAACTAATAGAATTAAGCTTATTGGTTTAATTCCTCTGGGCCCCCTTTGTGAGGGGAGAGCAGCTGGATGAATATTTTAATTAAGGTCTGACACCCAGAAGTCAAAGTCCCCGAGTGGTCCCATCGGGCAAGGTCTCGCAGTTTGGGGTTTAATCAAGTTCGGCCTCAGAGTTCAGATTTCTTCCTGGACAGAAATATGTCATTAGGCGTCCAAGATTTCCACTGGAAAAAAAAAATACAACTTGACTGTATTTTCTCTAGAGAATGACACCATGATTCGATTAGCCCCTTTTCCTTGACATTTTGCCCACTTTATTAACTACTGCTTTGCTTTTAAGCAGGCAACTACTGTTTTACTTCCCTGAAGAAGCTCATAATATTATAATTCAAGTGTCAGGACAGATTAGGTTAAACGAACTGTGTAATTCCCGAAGGAAAACAAACTTCAAAACGGACGCGGTTTGCCTTGTAACATGTCATGGATCGCATTAGCCTCGAACGGGCGGTTCTGTCACCTCATGTGCTAAAGTTGGCTCGAATGTTCCCCACTCCGCAAGGTGAGAAATTACTTAGCTAACAAAACATTTCGTTTTCCTCTCTTTGCATTCTTTCTTTATGAGATCCTGAATGTGACATTTTCACCAAAAAATCCCTGTGCTTATTTGTGAAAAATGTATATTAAAACCAAAACCCATCAAATGGAAAGAAATCACAGATGGTTTTATTCACAAGCAGTAGAATTAATGGCCACTCTTCTCTTTATAAATATTAGAAGCAGATGAGTTCATTACGATTTCACCCTAATAAAGAAAACCTGCTTGATTTTGACAAGACACCGACTTATCTGATACGTCTCCTAAATAACAAAGCTACTTCCCGTCCGTAAAACACGGCTCGCAAACACCAGCTTTACCTGGACCGCTCCTAAATTAATGAAAAACACTCGAATCCAAAGAGAGCAAAAGAAGTGGGGAGTACGGGGCAGGGGGGCGGGTGGTGGGGAGCGGTGCAGGGAGAGCTGGAATTCAAGGGATTTTTGAAAATGTGACTGATTTTGAAAAGAGCTAGTTTTGAAATGTTTACTTTGTGGTGGTTTGAAATTTTTACATCTTTCAACAAAGCGCGCGGAGAAGTGAAACCATCTGAAAGGGCTTTTGAAAAGAGCAAATCAGCACAAGTTGGATGAAGCTGTGGTTCCTTTATCTTGGGCGATCTGTGCCCATCGTGCAGGAGGGAGGCCCGGGGCCCTCGCCCCCGAGGCTCCTGGAGCGCAGGGGCTCAGCCAAGCCTGCCTGGGCTTCAAAGGGCTGTTGGCGGGAGCGTCCTGGGAGGGAACCGGACACCTCACTCCGCGGCCAACCGGCCGGCCAGCTCGTTCTTCTCCCCCCGCAAGGCTGCCTGATGCAGTCATCTTGTTAGTCATGGAAAGCCGGGGCCCTCTCTGTTTGCGCCGCTTTCACCACTTATTAAGTGAGAAGTGGGAGGCTTTACTCGAAACTGCGAAAGATGTTTTTTCTCCCCAGGGCCACAGCAGTTGGGGCCGTGGCTTATCCATCACGGCAGAGATCGGCTCTCTGAGAATCAGAAAGAGCCAGCCCTGCCCTGGGGGCGGGGGGTTGGGGGGGGGCGAGAAAAACTGAGCGGCGCTTGGGGCCCGCTGTCCCAGGACCTTCTTGGCTTGGCTCCCGTGGAAGGGCGTCGGCTCCTTCATCTGAAAAATGCTGAGGGAACGCCTTGGGGGAGGCAAGCCGCACAGCTTAAGGAAAACGGCCCAGTGTCCGTGGCTTTGGTGCCCCGTTCTACCGATCGGGACGCTCCGATTCCTTCCCCAACTTCCCCCAGCTCCAAGACCACCAGGGACTTACACCGAAGAGATCCAGACACCTGTACAAACGTGGCCTTGCTGGGGCAGGGGGTGGTGGTGAAGGTGGAATTATTTCTGAGCAGCTCCTTAGAAGGGGATGGATTCTGGCACCTCTGCATTGTCTCGGGAGCCTGCGTCTCGCCGTTCTCTACTCCCTTCCTCCAAGTCAGGGGCTGTGGGGTCTCTGACAGGCCCAGGTGGAATTCTGACTTCTGAGATCATCGGAGTCCCTCCTTCAAGCCTTGGTTCCACAAGCATCAGAATCCTGTGGGGGAGATTTTGGGGGAAGCAACATGTTCGAGCCAAGAACCCATGATTGAAATTCTCCAATAAATCCCTCCCAGCTGAGCCCGTAGGGTCTGTAGTTGGTTCAGCAAGCTGGGATGGCAGGAAGGGGGGGCCGGGAAGGGTTGCAAACTTCAAACAGGACCTGGGCTTGGGGGAGAGACTGTGGAGGGGGGAGGCCACCGACAGAGGGCTGAGAGTTAATTAAAGAGGCTGCGTTGTGGGTTCCTATAAACGTAGCCCTCTCCATATTAAAGTGCCAGCGACTGGAGTTCTGTGCAGGGATGCCCTCTCACCCCAGGCTGAGCCTGGAAGGGGGAGGAGGCTGGAGCTCCACTTAGGGTGGACGTTCGCAGCCCCTGGAAGGACCCAGCCAGGAGTGCTTTGCCCTTCCACCTAGGAGTTCCAGGGGGTCCAAGCCTGTGCTCAACAGCCTCCTTCAGCATCGAGGGTACTGGCTGTCTTCCAGTCGCTGGGTTAGGCACACGACCTGGAAGACAGGGGCCATCATCCCTCCCATTTTACAGGGAGGGAAAGTACGGTTGAGAGAGGCCAAGCCACTAGCTCAGTATATATGGCTGGTAAGGGGGACAGGCAGGGTTGAAGCTGGCGATGGGGCAGGGACCAGCATAGGACAGGTTGTTCCCGCTGCTCACATCCCTCCCTCACCTCAGCTCAGCCCCGCCCCACCTCGCCCCCTCGCACTGTCCTTGACATTCAATCAGGTGCCGGTGATGTCTGGCCCAGCAGTTGGGGCTGGCCTCCCCAGCTTCCCGGCGACAAATGGTTCTCATTTGAAAGAGGTTATAAAAACATATGCCCAAAGACACTGTCAGAGAACTGAGGATTAATCTCATTTCAGTCAAAGACCATTCCAAATATTTTTTTGGGGGGATGTGGGGGCAGGCAGCAGCCCTGGTTGGGAAGGAAGTCCGGGTTCTTGACGTGCCCTCCTCCGGGTTGTGGCGGGTTTGGAACCATGTTGTCATGTGGGCTGGTGGCAGTGGGGGGTCACCCCATACCTGGCCTGGCTGAGTCTGCCCCAGGTGTTGCTTTGTTCCCCAAGTCCCCAGGCCGGCTTTACAGGGGACCACAACGCCAGGGTGGACCCCTGTGCCGCATTCAGTACCCTGGTTTCAGTTCAGGGCGGTTTCAGTTGCCAAAAAGAAGGGAAGGATTAGACGCCTGGGACATTTTCATTTAAAAGCTGAGTGCATTTTGCCTGGTGACTCAACCCGAAGGGGCCCCAAGACCAGCGTGGACAGGGGTGGGCACTGCCTCGCAGTTGCCTGTGAGCCGCTCCGGAGCGCCCCCTTTGAGGCAGGGGTGAGCGGGAGCTCCAGCTGTGCTCTGAGCCGGCAGCTCCCAAACCTGGGTGGCCTGGTCTCTGAGGGGCTTGGCTGTGGGCTTCTGGAGCACAGGCGAGGGGCCAGACTCTGGGGGCAATGCTGAGCTCTCATGACCAGCCCAGTAGCTGCTGCTATTTCCTCTGCCCGGTGGCCTTGTAAGGACTTCCTTATCCCCATTTTATGGCAAGGGAAACTGAGGCTCGGAGGTAGGTTGCAGATGGCTTGCCTAAGGCCAGGAAGCAGGAGGACGCTGATAGGATTCCTCTAACCTTCTCAGCAACTTTCCGAAGTGGGGGCTGTTGACTTCCCCATATTAGAAATGTGGCAGTTGCGGCTCCGAGTGGAGGATCTGTGATGTGACTTGTCCAAGCCCTCCATCTGCAAGGGAGGGTGGATCTGGGGGCTCAGGCCCTCAGCTTCTCGGGATTCCTGGGTAGGGCAAGCGCTCCGGCCTGGCCAGGCGTGTCCTCCATCCCTCCATCCGGGCGGTCCGGCGTCCACGCGGGCCATTCCCCATGGGCCGGGCTGGACCGCAGAGGGACGCCGAAGGGGGCTGGCGCCGCGGGTTGGCGTCCACCCAACCAAACGTCCACGGCGGGGAGCCAATGGATTGATTTTCCAGCGGCAGGCGAACTCGCAGACCTGGCACTTTCTGGAAGGGTGGGAGAAGGACCAGCTCGGCGGACGGTCAGGACCGGGCGCAGCAGAGCGCCCCCGCGCGGCCGGACTCAGGAGTGTGTGCCCCGGCGGCCGGGCACGTCCTGGCCGCTGGTCACCCAGACCGCCAAGGGTGGAGGGGCCTTGTTGTCTCGGCGTTTTCGTGACACCTTGCCCAGCAGCCTTGAGAGGGAGCTGCCAGGACGCCCTAAATTTGCAGAGGAGACAACAGGCATAAGAAAAGTGCAAGAGGACTTCCCGGGTTCCCCCAGCTGGGGTTCGCCTCCTTGGGAGCTGCTGCAGAAGTCCACCCTGGGGCTCGTCGCCGGGTAGGGGTGCCGGGAGCCCAGCTCCGCAGCCCTTGCCTCGCCTGCAGTGGCTCAGTACCCCAGCATGAAGCTCAGACCGGTAACAGTGAGGCCAGCGCTGAGTTTGGAAGCAAATTCCCAACAGCGAGCGCTTGGGCCTTCTGGCCAGATTTAGCCAGGGAGAACTGTTCGGGACCAGCATGTACTGGGCTGGTGTTTCCCACTCCAGGTGGACAGGTTTGCGGTGGGCCATGGTCACTGTAGACACTCAGTCCCCTTTCTTGCTTTCTGGGCCCTCTGCATGGCCAAATGCCTTTGGGTCCGCCACTGTCCCCAACACTGTGCCCTGCCCTGGGCCCAGCAAATTATGGGTCTTAATTCAGGTGCCCAGGAAAGCCTTGGGTGCCTACTTGCTTTTATTCCAGAGCCCCGGGGTCACATTCAGGTGAAGTTGCAGAGCTGGGCATTGAGTGGGGCCAGTCTGACCTCTAGGCCTGAGAGGTCAGATGTCACCATCGTGTGACAGCATGCTTCCATCGGGGCCATGTTTAGGCAGGGCGCTGGAGTTGGGCATTCTCAATCGGGTACCCTGTGCTGGCTCTGGGTGCTTCCCAGCACTTTCTAGAGCTTCTGTTTTCATCCCTGCTGGTTGGGGGGAATCGCTGCGTGCTGGACTCTGGTGGCGACTGTGAAGGGTGCCACTCTGGCCGTGTTTGCGGATGCTGCGTGGTTGGGTGTGATGGCCCCCACTGCTTCCTTGCTTACCTCTCACTGGGAATGTCCTCCATCCCAACCCTGTGTAGACTCAGTGCACACCTTGTGTCCCCCAGGGGCTCCCCCTCTCCCATCTTCCAGGGCTCCTCTCCAGGGGAAGGTCCTGGCAGGAAAGAAAAGGCATTTTTGAACCTGCTTGGGAGGATAGGCAGATTCTTAAAGCAAGACACGGAAAGCAGTAACCATAAAGGAAAAGGTTAATAATCAGACTGTTTATTAATAATATCTTCACAAATTTCTAAGTTATTTTTAAAATTGAGGTATAACATTTGTTATTTTCAGGTGTACAACATAGGGCTTCTGCGTTTACACATATTGTGAAACAATCACCTAAACAAGACTAGTGAACATCGGTCACTATACACAGTCACAACACTTTTTTTCTTGTGATGAAAACTTTTAAGATTTATTCTCTTAGCAACTTTCAAATACTCAGCCAGGATTATTAACTATAATCACTATGTTGTACATTCTGTCCTCGTGACTTATTTATTTCACAACTGGAGATTTGTACCTTTTGACCCACCCCCACTGCCTCTGGTAACGGCCACTTTTTGTATTATGAGTTGAGTTTTTGTGTGTTTGTTTTTTAAGAATCCACATATAAGTGACATTATATGGTGCTTGTCTTTATCTGACTTATTTCACTTAGCATAATATCCTTTTAAAAAAAAGATTTTATTTATTTCACAGAGACAGCGAGAGAGGGAACACAAGCAGGGGGAGTTGGAGAGGGAGAAGCAGGCTTCCCGCCAGGCAGGAAGCCCGATGCGGGGCTCAATCCCAGGACCCTGGGATCATGACCTGTTAGCCTAATATCCTTAAGATCCATCCAAGTTGTCACAAATGGCAACATTTCATCCCTTTTTATGGCCAAATGGTATTCTGTTATATATATATATAGATATATATATATATAAATAAAATCACATCTCCTTTACCCATTCATCCATCAGTAATGCTTGGGTTGTTTTCATGTTATATTATAAATATATATTATAAATAATGCTTCAGTGAACATGAGAGTGCAGCTATCTTTTCAAGTTAGTATATTTGTTTTCTTCAGATAAATACCCAGAAGTGGGATTGATGGGTCACATGGTAGTTCTATTTTTAATTTCTTGAGGGACCTCCATATATACTATTTTCTGTGGTGGCAGCATCAGTTTTCATCCCCAACGACAGTGCTCTATATCCTTGCTAACACTTGTTATTTCTTGTCTTTTTGATAATAGTGATTTTAACAGGTGTAAGGTGATCTCTCATCATGGTTTTGATTTACATTTTCCTGTGGAGTGATGTGGAGCATCCTTTCATGTACGTGTTGGCCATCGGACTGTCTGTCTTTGGAAAAATGTCTGTTCAGGTCCTCTGCTGATTTTTAAATCAGATGTTTGGGTTTTTTCTATTGAGCGCTGGGAGTCTAACTTTGGTTCATCAAAAGACCCCATTCAAAGGGAGGATAGAGAAGCCACAGAGTAAGAAGAGATATTCGCACAAATATATGTTAAAGAACTCTCTTTGAGAATGTTTACAGAATTTAAGAAATAAACTAAGGAAAAGGTAGACCATACAATAGAAAAATGGGCAAGAGACTTACCAGTTTTTCACAAAAGATGATATGCGAACCAAATATTCAGTAAAGGTACAAACGTGTGTTCAACCTCATTAGTCAACAGGGAAATGCAAATTTCAAATGCAATCAGATACTACCTCGTATCTACTAAAATGGCTAATTTTTCAGTCTTGAATCTTGTTAAGGGTGTGGAGCAACCAGAACTTTTTTCCTTGCTGGTGTGAGTGTAAATTCCTACAGCCATTTTATTTTTTTAAAAAGATTTATTTATTTATTTTAGAGAGAGCACACAAGTTGGGGGAGGGACAGAGGGAGAGGGAGAGGTAATCTCCAGCAGACTCCGCGCGGGATCTCATAACCCTGAGATCATGACCTGAGCCGAAATCAGGATCGGATGCTTGACTGAGCCGTGCTGGCACCCTGATCAGAGAGGATTTTAGGTGTGATGTCAATACTTTGGAATTTATTGAGACTTCTTCAGCGGCTTAGTACACAGTACATTTTGAAAGGAGATGAGCTCTATGTTGGATTGAAAGTGCTGTGCTTCTTAATTAGGCAAATTACTCAAATCTTTTATCAGTCTGCTCATGTATGTTTTTAGTTGAGGTACAATTGCCATATAACATATTAGTTTCAGGTGTACAATATGATGATTCAGTGTCTGTGTATCTTGCCCGGGGGGGGGGGTCACTACAACAAACCTAGTGGACGCCGGTCACCCTTCCACAGTAACAAAAATAGTTTTTCTTGTGATGAGGACTTTTAAGCTCTAACTTCTCAGTAGCTTTCAAATATGCAGTACAGTATCCTCAGCTCTAGTCACAGTGCTGTACGTTATATTCAGACGATCTAATTATGTCACAGCTGCAAGTTTGTACTTTTTGACCCCCTTCACCCCTTTCCTCCTACTCCCACCACTGCCTCTAGCAACTGCCAGCTTTTCCCTCTATCCCTGAGCTTGTTTTTGTTTTTGTTTTTAAGGATTCTACATATACATGAGATCATACAGTATGTGTCTTTCTCCGTCTGACTTCACTTAGCACAGTGCTCTGAGTTCCAACCATGTTGTCACAAGTGGCAAGATTTTATTCTTTTTTATGGCGGAGTAATACTAAGTGGTGTAATATACACCTTGTCACAAACCTCCATTCATCCACGGATGGACACTTAGGTTGTTTCTGTGTCTGGCCTGTTGTAAATAATGCTGCAATTAACACGGGGGGTGGGAGAGGGGTGCAGATACCTTTTTGCATTAGTGTTTTTGTCTCTTCAGATAAATACTCGGAGTTGGACTTGATGGGTCATACCGTTGTTCTATTTTTTATTTTTTGAGGAACCTCCATACTGTTTTCCACAGTGGGCATGGCAGTTTACGTTCTCACCAACGGTGTGCAAGAGGTTTTCTACGTCCCCTCTAATTCTTTCATTCATTTTGAATTAATTTTTGTGCATGGTGTAAGGAAATGTAAGGAACAATTTTGCATATGGTGTGAAGAAAGTTCAGGTTCATTCTTTTGCATTTGGCTGTCCAGTTTTCCCATCATCGTTTACAGAAGAGGCTGTACGTTCCCCATTGTATTTTATTGGTCCTTTGGCTTAAGTTAATTGACCATATAGGCACGAGTTTATTTCTGGGCTCTTTATTCTGTTCTGTTGATCTGTGTGTCTGTTTTATGCCAATACCACATTGTTTTGGTTACTCTAACAACTTTAGTAATATAGTTTGAAACCAGGGAGAGTGATGCCTCCAGCTTTTTTTTTTTTTCCCCCCTAAATTGCTTTGGCTCCTTGGGTCTTTTGTGGTCTCACACAAATTTCAGAATCCTTGGTTCTAGTTCTGTGAAAAATGCCATTGGAATTTTGATAGGGGTTGCACTGAATCTGGAGATTGCTTTGAGAAGTACAGACATTTTAACAGTATCAATTCTTGGTGTGCCTGGGTGGCTCAGCGGGTTAAGCCTCTGCCTTCGGCTCGGGTCATGATCTCAGGGTCTTGGGATCGAGCCCTGTGTCGGGCTCTCTGCTTGGCGGGGAGCTTGCTTCCCCACCCCCTCTCTATGCCTGCCTCTCTGCTTACTTATGATCTCTGTCAAATAAATAAATAAAATATTTTTAAAAATATCAGTTCTTCCTCTGTGAATATGGAACATCATTCCAGTTATTAGTGTCTTCAGTTTCTTTCATCAGTGTCTTATAATTTTCAGTGTGCAGGTCTTTCACCTCTTTAGTTAAATTTATTCCTATGTATTTTATCCTTTTTGATGCAATTTACAAATGGGATTGCTTTCTTAAATTCTCTTTGTGATGGCACATGATTCGTGTATAGAAATGCAACTGATTTTTTATATATTGATTTTTGTATTCTCCAACTTTACTGAATTCATTTATTCTAACAACTTTTTGGTGAAGTCTTTAGGGTTTTCTCTCTATCATATCATGTTGTCTACTAATAATGACAACTTCTTTCTTCCCAATTTGGATGTATTTTACTTCTCTTTCTTGCCAAATTGCTCTGGCTAGGACCTCTGATACTATGTTGAATAAAAGTGGCGAGAATGAGCATCCTTGTTTGGCTCCATCCCTGAAAACTCTTTCCCACTGAGTGTGTCAACCACGGGCTTGTCCTATAAAGCCATTATTATGTTCTAGATAATGTATGGGAATAAGAACGTATAGGTTCATTCCATTTATGCCCACTTTGTTAAGAGTTTTTACCATAAATGGATGTTGCATTTTGTCAAATGCTTTCTCTGCATCTATTTTATCCTTTGTTTTGTTAATGTGGTGTAGCATTAATTGATTTGTGGATATTGAACCATTTTTGCATTCCTAGAAAAAAGTCCCACTTGCTCATCGTAGTTGGTCCTTGTAGTGCATTATTGAAATCGGTTTGCTAATGTTTTGTTAAGGATTTTTACATCTGTGTCGACCAGGGATGTTGGTCTGTGATTTTCTCGTGGTGTCTTTGTCTGGTTTTGTTATCAGGGTCACGCTGACCTCGTATTTGCTCATGTTTTATAAATTTGGCTAGTTTCTAGGAGAGAGATAGTAAAATCTTCAAGTGTGACTGCTGATTTTTCGGTTTCTTTTCCTCTCTGGCCTGTTAGTATTTCCAGGCAGAGGGGTGGGAGCAGGTTGTTTTGAATAAGACCCTAATGTTTCCAGGGTCATTCTCTCTCTCGGGGAAGCTAATTTTTGTTTATATTAAACTCCTTTTCTGTCTAGACTATTAGTTCTTCTTCTGATGTTGGTTGGTCAGTGTCTTGTCTTCCTTTTGGTGGACCCGCTCTTCTGGAGTCTGTTCTCCTGTGAATTTATTCCCGGGGACTCTAAGCTTCATTGCTGGTACCATGTAACCGAGGGATGCGCTAGAAGCCCCCGGCTTGGTGGTCCTTAATCTCAGCTGGATGTTGGCATCACCCGAGGAGGCTGGAGAAGACTGACTCATGGGTCCTCCTCCAGAGACTTTCATTTCGCGGATCTAGGTGTGGTCAGGGCACAGGAAGTTTTAAAAAAACTCTCTAGGTATTTCTGTCATGCAGTTAAGGTGAGGAAACCTTATGCCCCCTCCAGAGAAGGACAAGGAGGATGGGGGTAATGGATGTGCCTTGGGTGTTCAACTGTGCCAACGTCTGCCCATGTGCCCTCCCCCTTCAGGAGATCCAGATCCTCATGGAAATGGCCAAGACCTCTTTCCAGCACCATTTTCCCTAAGATCCACATCTCTGGTTGCACTTACCTGGCCCAAGGTGTGGGGAGAGGGGAGGAGGGAGCTCAGGGGTCAGCAGAGCTGCTGTTTTGGTGGTGAAAAGATGAAATGACCCACCCAGGGCAATGGGTGTGTCTGTGTGTGATGAATGAACATAGCCAGCAAACTCGTCCCCCCATGTCATCCCTGATCTGTGGCATTAGCCCTCTTTGCCTCTGGTCTGCTCTTCCCCAAAGCCAAACCCCTCCTAGCTTTAGTGTTAGCTCCTGTGATCCATAGATCTTCTTTCTGTGGCAGCCCCGGAAGTTGGGCTCAAGGGCGAGAACCAGCAGCCCATGGCTGTTCATCTTCCTGCCATACACCCGTTGTGGATCTTACTGGATGCCATGGCTTCAGATGGGCCAGGTGTGGGCCCAGGTCTCCCTCTGGTCTCTGGCTTCTGTGGGGCCAGCATCAGGACTCTTCCAGGGAGGGCTGCTGCCGGTCATCATAGTCCCTGAGGTGGTCATAGGCCTCACAACACGTGTCACTGGGGGCCCATTCTTCCTGGGCTGCTTAGCAGTGGAATGCAGCCCACCTGTCTCCTTCCCCACTTTGAGGAATTCATTCAAAGAATGTTTGCTCATACCTGTTTTTTATTCTAGGCTTGTGCTGGGTGCTTGATTTGCATATGTCTGTGTGGCTTGGGAGGAACGTGTCCCAAATGAGACCTGTACCCCTTCCTTCGGGAGCAGATCACCTAATGGAAGGATCAAAGAGCTGCAGGGTCCCATCGGGTCAGTGGTTCCAGGGTACAAGGTGTGGCCTGGCTTGAAGGGGAGGAACATTAGTTTTGCCTCCAAGGGGTCAGGCAGGACATCACACAGGAGGTGTATGAGCAGAGTCTTAGAGGATGAGCAGGACTTGACCAGGCAGAAAAATGAGGGAAAAGCATTCTAGGTAGAGGGAATAGCATATGCCAAGGCGAGGAAGTACGACGTTTAGAGTATGTGAAATCACAAATAACCCATCAGAAAGATTTGCAGGCGGTGAGGCAGGGACAAGAGGCAGACTCGGACCGAGAAAGGTGGTGCTGGGAAAGCTGAGGGACTTCAATCTCGTTCTTAGGGTGAGGGGTGAAGCAGTGTAAGTGGAGGAGCCCTGTTAGGTGGCTCCGAGGCCGATGGCGGGGAGAGGAAGACCCTGGAGGTGGCGGAATGGTTAAGGGGCCCAGGCTGTAATCGAGGTGAAAAGTGTCAAGGGGCAGCATTGAGAACGGAGAGGCAAGAAGAGAGAATAGTAGTGGCTGAGTTTGGGTGCACATTTAGATGGGAGAACTGTCTAGCTGGAAATGGGGTGAACACAGATGGCTCCAGGTGGTGGCAGAGGCAGCTCTGCAGGAGACGGGGGGGTGGGGTGGAGGGTGGGGGGGCTGTTCCAGGATGGGGAGTCAGGAGAAGGGGAGCCGTTTGGGTCTTGAGGGGGGAGATGGTACATTCCGCTGAGGATGAGCTGAGGTCAAGGTGTGACACGGAGGTGGCGCCCCCAGGTGGCTGCTGGAGCTCAGGGAGATTGGCTTATGACCAAGCCGAGCACAACTGAAGACCCAGGCTGCCCTGGGCAGCAGTGGGGAGGATACAGAACCAGAGGGAAAGGTCAGGGTGGGACTCAGGGAGGAGCCCAGAGCTATAGCCATGAGCCAGGGTGGCTGGGAACACACAGGCAGAAGCAGGGGGAGAAGTGGAAGAGACATGGTGGAGGGGATGTGGGGGGTGGAGTGGGACGGGCTAGACAGTCAGCTCCATGAGGACAGGGATGACAGTGGTGTTGGGTCCCTGCTGAATCCTACACGTGGGCTGAGGTCCTACACGTGGAAGGTGCTCCCCCCACCTGGTGGGAGGGGACGGACGGATAGACGGATGGGAGGATGAAGGATGCTCCGCGCACCTCGGGGGCTTCTCCCCATGGCACAGAGCTGCTGATGGAGGACTTCTCCATCTCCCCAGGAAGGGCTGCCCCCCTCCCGCTGCCCCCAAGGCTTGCGCTCCCCTGTCAGTGGGGAGATGCCTGTCAAGGGTCTGAATAAATCCAGACCTGCTCTAGATATGTTGTGATCACACACTCCCCTGCCCCCCATCCCCTCAGCCTGAGCTGCCGGGGCCGGAGGGGTCACCTGACCCAGGCTGGCCAATCAGAGTCTGTCCTGGGACTCTCGCCTTTGGATCTTTTGAACGGAGATCCACGAACTGGAGTGGCCGTGTGGACACACGAGTGTGTGCGCCACGTGTGCTGGCACAGAGAGCACACGGGAGGGAAGACCAGAGTGTATGAGGCTGGAAGCAGCTGCCCAGGCGGGGGGCAGGTGAGGCCGTGCGGGCAAGAACAGGAGACACGGGCATCGGGTCTGGCCACGAACCCTGCCCGGGCCTAGGCTGCTCTGAGTAGGTTCTGGTTTCTCGCTGCCCAAAGGCCGGCCAGGTGCCTCCCCCTGGGCCCCGGGGATCCACTCGTCTGCCTTCCCGAGCAGAGCCCGAGGCCTCCTGCAACTAGACTCGGGGTCCTGGATGCCGGAGGCCTTTGCCCTCCTTCCCCTGGTGACCCAGCTCTAGCAGGGACTCCGCGGTGTGGATGGCAACACTGAAGCCAGGCCCGCGGTCTCTGCCTGTGCTCGGTACCCCGCGGGCATCCTCGTCCCCTCTCCCCGGACAAGCCACGGAGGGAGGCAGGGTCCCCCTTCTGTGGGTGGTAGGTGACCAACTGAAGGCCACACGGTCAGGCACGGCAGAGCCAGAATCCGACTCCAGCTCCTCCAGCCCCACATGGAGTGTGCCGCGTGGGTGTCTCTGAATCCTCTGGGCTGCGTTTCCTTTCTTCCCAGCGAGGCCAGAGGTGGGGGTCCAGGGCTGGAGGCGCAGACACTTCCGAGGATCTCACGGTCCTCATGAGGGAAGGTGGCCCCTTTCGGAGTCTGACATAAACAGGGCCCGAGGCAAAGACAGCTCCGACCGTGACGTCTTGCCCAGACACGCAGAGGTCACTTCGGGAGGAGGCAGAGAGCTTTGATCCTGAAACCTGAACTGACGGGGCCTGTGAGGAACCCCGGGCCGTGTCCCGCGGCCCTTTGGTCCCCTCCCCGGTGTCGGGAGTGGCGTCTCTCAAGCAGGTGAGCAGTCAGGACAGGACTGAAGCCGCGGGGGCCGCGCGTCCTCCTGAGCAGCCCCCCGGCCCTGCACGCGGTACAGACAGGGCCCCGGGCCCTCCGCACCTCTGCATTCCTGGCGGGTGACCTGTTTCACGTGCTTTTGTGGCGTCTTCGCCTGCAAGGGGCATTCCGGAGGGCTATTCCCAGAGAACGGCAGGGCTTGCTTTGCCCTCCTGAACTCCCGGGGCTCGTACCCAGGCCTCTCAACTCAGCGGGGTGCAAAGAAGCCTGCCAGGCCTTGCTAGAGGGCTGAGAGGCCCGGTGGTGGCCCTGTGCCCCCGTCCCCTCGGCCGGCAGCTCCAGCATCTGGGGTGATGCTGACCTCGCTCAGGAGGCATCACAGTAGCAAGCCGGGAAAAGGTTAAAACAAACATTTATTTAACAAATTATATTAAGACAGACAATCACACAGTGAAACTTCCCTTTGCCAAATGCAGGAGTCACCTCAAATAAATACAGTAAGGGCGTCGTTCCTCTGCGGGTACACAGCAGCCTGTCCCAGGCCCCGTGCGGTCCCAGGGCAGCTCCCGAGCCTTCTGCTGGGAGAACGGAAGCCCTGCTGGGGGTGGTGACAGCCAGTCCTGGGCCGCATTCGGAACAGGTGAAGACAGAGGGGCCGACCCAGGGGTGCCGGGGTGCCGGGCTGGGGGGTGGGCACGCGGTGGCCGCCTCCAGGCCCCAAGGCCCTGCGGTCCCGGTGGATCGTGGCCTGAGTCAAATGAGCTCGGCTTCTGCCCCCCTGAGCAGGCACATGGCTGCCGGGTCAAGGCCCTGCTTGGCCCTCAGGCTCCCCGGGGGTCCGGGGGGCCCTCGTCGTCAGGGTGAAGCGACCGGGCAGGCTGAGCACCATGGCACCCTGGAGGGGCGGCCAGTCATGCTAGAACCAGGGAGGCTGGTGGTGCTGGGAAGTCTTCACAGGGCAGGAGACAGAAGGGTCAGAGAGAGGCATGTGCTTGGGACGGGCCCCCTGGCGGGGTGGCTCCGAGGTGAGACTCGGCTCTGGATCCCATCTCTGCCACTGACCCCTTGTGCTCACAGACAAGCCTCCGCTGCTTCCTTTGTAACAAGGAGTGACGAACATCCACTTCTGGGGGTTTGTTTTTTAAGGGGAATAACAGGAGAAAATGTGCTTACCGTGCCGGCCCAGGGGCTGGCGAAGAGCAGGGGTTCTGGCGCGGGGGAGTCCTTGCTGGCCCTGTTCCCGCCGCCTTTCCGCAGGACACGGGGCCGGGGAGGCAACTGTCGGGGTCTTCCTGCCGCCAGCTGGACCCCGGTCAGGACTCCCAGCGAGGGAGGCGCCAGCAGCTGCCCTCCTCTGACTGGGGAGACAGGTGTGGGGGCTGTAACCTGTTTCCTCCGCCACCCACCCGGCTGTCCAGCTCTCCAAGAGGGAGAGGGTTGTGGCCCAGATTAGTTCCTGGACTCAGGATGGGAAAAAAGCCTTGATACGACTTTGACTTTGCGAGTGAACATGGAGCCAACAACTTACTCCTTACTACCTTTGTGCCATTTCCAAGGGCGTTGGAGGGAGACTGTGCATTTTCAGGGGGAAAAGGAAAGACAACAAGAAAACTGTGCTCTGGTTAGTCTTTTTGAGGAGGGATGGAAGCTGGGAGTGCTGGGGGGTGGGGGGATGAGGGCCAGGCCGCTGCCCTTCATGCTTCCGAGAACCCTCATCCTCCCCTCCCCACGTGGCCCCAGGGTTGGTGAAGAAACGCTCCCTCCCAGGCATGAGCCAGGGGTCCGGCTGTCCTGCGGTCCTCATGAGCCCCCACGCGCACCCCCCAGCCTACCGTCACATGCTCACTTGCCCCCCACCTCTCAGAAGGCAAGGAAAGGGGGCTAGGAGCAGCCTACAGTCTACCACTGACACCAGCCTTTCTCTACCACGGTCGTTGCATAACTTGTTTAAGCTGTGGTTCAGGGGTACAGTCACTGTCACACGTAGCTTCCGTCTATGGTGCTGTCAAGGTGGCCGCAGCCCGGCTGAGCCCAGCAGGTCTGCCCTCTTCCTGGTGCAGCCCGGCCTTGCCCTCCATCGGTCCCCTGGCTGCAGGACAGCCCCAGGGGCTCGGGAGGGCAAGCACCCGCCTCCTCCTGGACAGCCCCCCTCCCTGTCCAGCTCTGCCTTCATGCACCTGGACTCCAGCTCCCACATGCTTGTCTCTGGAACTCTCCGCTAAAATGCTTGCTTGTCAGTTAAGGGACAAGGGCCACCAGGTGCTACCTGTCGGATGACAACCTCACAATTAGGCCATGAGCAAAGTGCACGAACCAAGGGAAGAGGAGTAATGGGAGTCGCCCCTCTCTGTTGGGCTTCGGGTCACATGGGTCACTTGGTTTTGGACGAACCACCCAAAACGCAGCAGTAGACACGGGGTTCCAACTCCCCAGAAACACGACCAGCTTATTTCAGTGGGTGCATCTGAGACCAGTTCAACAGCTCTGTCCTCTCCTGGTTAAGCACCAGTCCCAGAAGGCCGTCAGACGGACTGCTGGCTCCAGCCCGTGGCCCCTGGGGGTTCCACCCACTCTGCTGTGGGGGCCCAGGAAGGCCGGCCTCACCGGGGACATCCTCAGGTCCGGGCAGAGGCAGGCAGAGGCGAGCACTTCTCTAATGCACAGAGATCAGGAGGTTTTGGATGAAAATCAACGGGCGACCCGGGGGCGCGTGGAGCTGCTCGAGGTGGCGGCCCGGATGAAGGTACATGAGGTATTTTGGCCCGCCCCACTGCTTAGCCGGCGGCCACTCTCCTCACGGTGTTGGCCCGTTCTGAGACGTCCCAGGCGCTCTGGGGAGGCAGGCTCCATCCCTGGCCGTGGCCGTGGCTCTCCCGTGCTCTCTTCGTGTTGGGGGACCCTCCCCATTCTCCATGCCCCCTCCCCAGCCTCCAGACACATGGCAAGCCTCACGTCCAAAGTTCCAGCCATCAGGGACCCCACCCCCCCACCCCCAGAGGGGAGATACCAACATTCTGTGGAATTGATTCAGGACAAATCCTGAGAGCTAGACCAGGTAGGCCACCGGGGGGAGGGCCTGAGCCCCCAGGGACGGGGACAGCCCTGTTCTCACGGCAAACACACGTGGAGCTGAGCTCGGCGGCCGGCGTGGTGAGAAGAGCCTGCGAGTCTGCTGGCCAGTTGTGGTAGACGTGTCTACACTGGTCCCAGCTCAGTGGCCTGGCTCAGACGGGCTTTCTAAAACAAACACTGCTGTTTGCGGAGTGCGTCGCGATGCCGCCTGGCTCTGAGGACCAGGCTGACGGTGTCCCCGTGTGCCTCTGGGGCAGGCCACTGGCTGAGCGTCTCCTCACTTGTGGCAGGCCTGTGCCTGGGGCAGGGCATGGGGCCGAGGCAGCTGGCGTGGCAGTTGGCACATGGGCGTTACAGAGATGAGCCCTTTGGGAGGAATGGGGGGTGTGGCGGGGGAGCACAGTGTCCTGGGCAGTGACTGCCCTCCGAGCAAGCACCAGGTCCCTCCGCCTTCTCACCCCGAAGGCAAGTCCTCTGTGCGGGCCACCAGGCGTCCTCTCCCCGACCTTGGTGTGTCCAGTGTGTGACTTGGGGGTGGAGACTGAGGCGTGGCTGCCAGTGGGCAGGAACCCGGGCTCAGGGTCACTCGGGGACCACAGGCTTCTTCCTCCCCTGTGTCCGCGTCGCCGTGAGATGCTCAGGGCGCTCTCTGCCGCTGGCGTGAGGGACTTGTTCCACGGCAGCCCCGAGTCTGGGGCCCTCTGGGAGGCCTAGGGGGTTGTGCACAGTTGCCACCCACACTGGGCCTTCCAGAAGGATGCGGATAGCTCTGTGGCAGGCAACAGTCAGGAGGAAAGGGAGCCGGCGGCGTCACTGGGCAGCTCCAGCACGCGTGCGGGGGCCCTCGGGGTGACTCCCGGGGTGGGTAGGGTCATTTGTAGGAGGGCCGGTCGTCACACAGACACGTTAAGAGCCGTTGGTCACTACAGCAAACACAGATTAGTGGTGATTATGAACAGTGTCCCCAGGGAGGCGGGGGTGTCCCGTTAGGCAAGCCGCAGGCCAAGGAGGTCAGAGCCCAGCTGCCCAGAGTCTCCTGGATGAGCCCCACGGTGGGCCGGTAGGGAAGGGTAGGCAGGAAGGCCCGGGCGAGGGAGGGGCGCTCAGTAGTCTGGGCAGCTGCGTCTTCTCCCCATGGGGACAGGGTGGTGGCCGGCCCCTCAGGACTGGGGGATCTGCTGACACCGGGTGGGGCTGGGCGGGAGCCGGGCGGCCGCGCTCTGCTCTGTGCGGAAGCTGTATTCATACTGGAGGAGGGAGAGGACAGAGAAGCAGGGTCAGTGCATGAGAAGAGCAGAGCAGCCCCTCCTCAGCCCCAGGCCCGGCCTGCGGGACCCAGGGCCACCTTGCCCAGCGTGCGCCCTCGGTGCAGTGTGTGGTGTGGGGGTGTGTGTGGGGACGCACCTCTGTGGCTGTAGGTGGCCCCCAGTTCCTGATGACGGATTCTATTCCCAGTCCCTGCTCTGCTCTCCGCAAGGAGGGACCATGGGGCCTGAAGCCACGAGCTGGCTGTGGGCCGGGCTGCCTGCCAGGAGAGGGGTCGCAGGCGGGATAAAGACCGCTCTGGAACGCCATCCCTCACCTGACCTGAGGCCAGCCACAGCCACCAGGCCGGGGGGACCCTTGGTCCCAGTGCTTCCTTGCTTGCCTGCTGACAGGCTAGGTGACCCCGGGGAGGGGCAGGCAGCACCCCACACGTGTGTGTACTCTCCTGAGTTCCCAGCGCTGGTCCCTGAAGGTTGTGTGACTGTCCTCCATACCTGACGAGGGCTCGAGTCTCCAGGAGGGCAAAACCCCACAGTGGCCAACCAGCCTGGGCCAGAATGGTCCCTGGAGGGGCACACCTGTCCCCTGCCCCACCTCATGCTGAAGACCGAAGCTTACCTGGCTCTCCGTCACGGACACATGTAAAGGAAGGTTCCAAGTGTGATGGAAATTCAGAGGTACTTGCAGAGGGAAAGGGGGAAGGCCTGCAGCTCACCCCGAGGGCCAGGAGGGATGGCACCTTCCAAATGTGGGGCTGGTGGGCCTGGCCGCAGAGCGGGCCCGGGGCGGGGGGGGGGGGGGGTGCCTGCAGCAGAGCTGCGGGCCAGGCCCAGCACACTATAGGCCACAGCAGCCGCGTGGCCCCCTGGCTTTAGGACTGAGGAGTTTAGAGGATATCAGGTGGGCTCAACATTTTTAATCCCATCTCAAGACTCTTTAGCAGTAGAATTGCCCTAACAAGGGCTCCTCCCTGTACGCAGAGCAAAGCCGGCTGCCTGGGCTTAAACAGCTGTTGCCTCAGGGACGCTGAGGGCAGGATGAGAGGAAGCCCCCAGTCAACCTGCCGTGGCAGGAGAACAGCTCAGTGCTGAGGGCTTCAGCAGTTGGTCAAGGATGAGGGGCAGCCGCAGACCTTTGAAGGTTTTTCCCCTCAAGTAGAAATGGTGAGGAGGCACCCAGCGCACTGTGTCCTCGGCCGCCCCTGCCGGAGGGGCCCACAGGGTTGACCCTACACAGGGAGAAGCAGACCTGGGCTCAGCCCATCCCATCCCTGTATGAACCACAGGAGGGAACAATCTCAGGCGGCCCCTGAGCCCAGATCAAAGGGCCCCGCAACACGGATAGGACGGGGGACCCTACAGACATTGTCCATCACCAGAAGGGGCGGGTGGGGAGGACTTGACTTTGGAGGGTGACCTCAGGCAGGTCTTTGCCCATCTCTGAACTGGGCCAGGGTAAGAACTGACAAGTGTTAGCGAGGACGTGGAGAAAAGGAACCCTTGGGCCCTACTGGGAACGCAAACGGGCGCAGCTGCCATGAAACACGGTGTGGGGGAGACTCACAAAATTGGAACTAGGACTCCCCTAGGACTCAGCAATTCCTCTTCTGGGAATTTATCCAAAGAAAACAAAAAACACTAACTCAGAAAGACTCCTGCACCCTCACATTCACTGCAGCATTCTCTCCAAGAGCCAAGACACGGGAACACCCTAGGTGTCCCATGACCGGTGAAGGGATAAAGAAGATGTGGCGTAGAGACATGATGGGCTCTTACTCAGCCATAAAAAGTGAAATCTTTCCATTTGCAAAGCACGGATGGACCTCAAAGGCATTACATGAGGTACAGTGAGTCTGAGAAAGACAAAGACCATGGAACCCCACTTATATGCGGAATCTAACCAGCCAGGGGCTTGCCTGGGGAGGGGGTCTGGATGGGCGAAGGGGGTCGAAAGGTACAGATTCCAGCTATAAAACTTGTCCTAGGGGTGTCATGGACGGCAGGGCGATGACCATTAATACTGCATTCCGTTTCGGAAGTTGTTAAGAGCAAATCTTTTGTAATCATGGTGACAGATGTTAACTAGATGTGTTATGATCATTCTGCATCTATATAAATATGGACTCATTATGTTGTGCACCCGACACTAATGTCCTATGTCAATTACACCTCAATAAAAAAGTGGGGTCACAGTCTATCTCCAGGGCTGGCTGTGGGGATGGGGTGACCTATGCAGGTTAAGGGCTCATGTGCCACAGTCACCAGGCAAGCACTCGCTGCACGTTTGCTGGCTTGGGAAAATCTATCAGAGCGGCTCCCAACCTGTTCCCTTTCCTGCTCCCTGATGACCAGGGCATGGGCCCTGGCTGGACTCCAGCTCTAGGAGGCTGGCCCAGTGGAGCAGCCCCAGAGGAGGCCGTGGGGCAAAGTCTGAGACAATACCGCCACCTGGTGGCTGCTCGGGTGCATCATGGCAGGAAAGGTTCCCTGGGCTCCAACAGCGCCCACCCCGTTCTTCACCCCTGGCTGGGCTCCCTGGGGTCAGGCGAGAGCCCCATGAGGGCAGCAGAGCAGGGGCAGGCCAGCACCATTAACTCGAATGGGCAACACAGGAGGAAGGGGCGGTTGGGGGACAGCATGAGTGCATTTCTACCCGGGGCTCAGGGGCAGCTGCCTGGCTGGGGAGCTAGGGACCCAGGGATCAAAGGTTGGGAATGGCAAGCACTGCCGGAGGAGGGGGGTTCGGGGGCGGAGGGTATCTGGAGTGCCAATGGAGAGAGGTTTCGGGAGAAGCACACAGGCTCAGAGGGTGAGGATAGGCCTCGTACTTGGGGTGGAGGACCTGGAGGCGAGGGCCAGGGAGGAGAGCAGAGGGAGGACACGGGCTGGGGATAGTGGCTTCCGCGGGAGCAGTTCTGGGTGGGTGGAGGTTGGAGAGCTGTCAGTGTGGCGGGTGCGGTTGCCCCTCAGGGGTGGGGAGGGGGGCACCCAGGGAAAGAGCTGAAGCAGGCTGATCCCACTTTACTGCACAAAAGTCCCTGGAAGTCTTGGTAAAAGGCAGATTCTGACTCAGAAGGTCTGGGGTACAGCCCAAGATTCTGCGTTTTCAACCAACTTCCAGGTGATCTGGGGACCAGTTCAGACAATGCTGTGACCCAACCAAGGGGACGAAGGGGTGGATGTGGGTGGGAGTGGGCAGAAAGCAGGGCTAGAGACATTAGGGCTGGGCTGTGGGGAGCTGTGGAGGGAGGGAGGCTGGGGGTGCTTTACTCCGGCTGCGCAGAGGCCAAGCCCGGGAGATGCCTGCCTGGGGCAGCAGACAGAAGGCACCTCTCAGAAGCAGCCAGAAGTCCCAAGTGCACACGCTGCCTTTTCCGGATTCACAGCCTGCGCACGCCCCTCCCCCTTCCCCCCTCCAGAGGGCTGGGACTTGGTGCCCTGCACAGATTGCTGTCCCCCCTACTCCTACCCTTGGGAGCTTTTCCCTTTTTAGGTTATCTTGGCTGGAGTAAAGCATTATCCGCCCCCCCCACCCCCACCTCTTGTTTTCTCTAACTCCCCAAATGAAATTTCAACATATGTCCCCAGACATAATCCCCCTTAGGCTGCGGATAACCCTTCCCACAGACACTGTCTTCTGCCCGGGATTGCTGGCCCCAAAGTGTTTGCCCAAGAGACTAGGGCCGCTTCTGGAAGGCCTTTCACTCCCTTGGGCAAACAGTGAGTACCTTTGAAGGTGGATTTGGGCCCGGATCTGTTTACTCAAGACATTAGTCTCTTGCATAAGGAAAACCTGCACTCGCGTACAAACAGCAAATCCTTTTTGAATTAAAAAAATTTTCAATTAAAAAGCATTTGGGTTCACAGAGCCGAGCCCAGCTGAGCGGCGCCAGGCCATGGCGCCCTCTGGTGGACACCGGCCATCACAGCAGCCAGGCCTGGCGGTGTCTCCAGGAAAGAGATGTCACTGTCAGGGGCTGTTTCGAGCTTTCCTGGGACCCAGGGGCCGCAGTGTCCCTCCGCCTCCGCCTGGGAGACCCTGCAACTGATGCATCGTGCCTCTCTAGCTGCGGGGCATGAGGCCCAGCGAGGCCATCGTCCTGGTTTGTGGGACATGTGGACCCTGGCTTTCAGCTGGATGGTGGAGGCTGTCACTTAGACCCAGCCTCACTGGCACAAAGGGGCCAGCAAACCCTTGTCCACTCACAAAGGCGTGAGACTCCCCCGAGACACTTCGCCTGAAAAGCCCAGTCCTCCTGCTGCATCAGAATCAAGGTTTCTCACCAAGCCACTGGTGCCCGGGCCCCATCTTGCGTGGGGTGGCTCTGGTTCACCTGGTGTGGCAGGCGGCATCTTCCAAAACCCCCAGGACACCTGACAGACTAGGCAAATGAGAACCACTGCCTGAAAACTACCAAATATAGTTCAGACGGTCCCCGAGTTATGATGTTTGGACTTTACGACACAGCGAAAGCAACAAACGTTCCGTAGAAACAGACCTTGGATTTTGAGGTGGACCCTGTCCTGTGCTGCTCAGCAGCCGCAGCCCCCGGGCAGCCACGCGACCACGAGGGTCCATGACGGACGTGCCGACGACTGAGCTGTCCCCATACGACCGTCCTGATTTTCGCCTTCAGCACAGTATTCAGCAAAGTACACGACGCAGCCCACACTTCACTATGAAACGGGCTTTGTGTTGGATGCGCCGCCCGGCTGCGGGCTCCTGGTCGGGTTCTGGGAGTTGAGGGCAGCCAGGCTAAGCGGTGCTGTTCAGTAAGTTAGGGGTGATAAGTGCATTTTCAGTTTACAGTGCTTTCAACTCATGATGGATTTACCGAGGGGGGGCGGTCACCCCACTGTAAGCTGAGGAAGATCTGCAGAGGGCAGAAAGGGCAAGCAGATACCTGCCCTTCCTGGGTCTGGCAACAAGCAAATCAGAGACTCAAATCAGAGGAGAAAGGACAATGAGGGATTATTTCCAGCACCTGAGTTTTGTAGATACGGAGGCCAGAGACCTGGAGCAGGATCAGACTTCCCAAAGGTCCAGAGACAGCCAGGGCAAAGCTGGACTAGGCCCACAGGGGCGCCAGGGGTGGGGGACAGGCGAGTGTGTGCACCCCCTTCCCTGCAGCTTGGAGGTGGGGGCAGACTGACATGGGAGCCAATGAGTCAGCATAAGCTGGCACTGGGGTGGATCACAGAAGCTCCTGGAAGGGTGCGTCGAGAACAGGTCCAGAGCAACCAGGCTGGGCCTCAGAGGCCTGGCCAGGGGAGGACAGGTATAGGGGAAGTAAGGGGGCCAAGATTTAGGTCAACAAAGAGTCTGGATTAGGGGTGAACGCACACTGAAGGGTGGGCTTCAGCAGTCATGGAGGGTCCCTGGGCAGGCAGATGGGCCTGGCCCCATACAGTTAGGAAGGTAGACGTGGTTCTTAGTGGCTCTGCTTCCCCAGAGCCTGCCCAGGGCCTGCCCTCCCAAGCCGGTCCTGCACCTGCTCAGTGCCCCATAGCCCCAGCCGTGACACGGGCTCTGCTGGTCACCCACAGCTCAACCTCTCCAGGGATTTCAGCTATGGGAAGGCTCACTCCTCACTCGAGCCCTCCACGTCCTCCCTTCTGTCTGCACAAGTCCGGCCGCTGGAACTCAGCTGCAGGGGAGCAAAAAGCTGGTGTCCCTGTGAGGAGTGGGCACAAGAGGGCCTCGAAACCCCACAGGGCAGCCTTGTCTGTGTACCGGGGGGGGGGGGGGGGATCCAGCTGATTTGAATACATCGCCCCCTTCAAACTCCTGAAGGGGAGACTGAGGACCAACACCTCATTGGACAAGCCCGGGAGTCCTTGTTCCATACCTGGCCTATGGTGCCACATGGAAATCGGAACCACTGAGCGAATGGGGGATGCGCTGGGGTCCCGACAAGCAGGAACGATGGCTTTACCTGGACAAGGTCTCTCCACGTGCATACTGGGGGCCCAGAGGAACACAGGGGATTCCAAGACTGCCCTCCCCATTCCACAGGGAGGTTCTAGAACACTCCAGAGCTGGGGAGAACAGGCCAGGAGCTCAGGGCTACAGCCCATGAACCCTGTGACTCTAATGTCACGGAGATTCCATGTCCCGAGTTGGGGTGCTGGGACCAAATCCGTACGCCCCGTGAAGCTGGTATTGCTGTCTTTCCATCCCAGGTGGGCAAGCCGGGGATCTGAGTGGCTGAGAAGCCTTCCGATGCCATGAGGAGTAGGGAGACAGCAGGGAGGCATCTTCAATGCCACAGTCCCATGGGGATGCTTGGGTCCCTACAGCTGCACAGAGGGGAAGGCTCTCAGGGAAGCCGCCTCGGTTTCCGTTCCAGCTTTCCCATTGGGTTCCTGGGCTCTAATCCGAGAGGAGTAACCCCGAGTTGGGTGGGGCCTGAGCCCCACCCAGGCCCACTGTTGGGTCCCTCCCTAAATGATGATCCAAACAAGGGCCCTTCCAAGACTCACCTGCTCTGGCAGGAACCATGTCTGTCTGGGCACCGGACCCGGCGGCGCCAGCCCAGAAAAGGGCTCCGATAGCGGCCGCTCAATTCATCAAATTCACAGCCTTCTGCTGATCCAGCCCCCGGGTCTTTCCACTCTGGGGCATCCAGGTCCCTTTCAGGGATCCTCAGCACCCAGCCCTCCCCCCTTTCCTGCTCTAAACCTGGGACTCCCAGAGGGGGTGGTGACACCCACACGCTGCCCTGCACGGCCTGCCTCCTGGGCTCAGTGCTGGGAGAGCCCCCCACTCCCAAGGCAGCCTTCACTCACAGAGCTCACAAAGCACCTTCCCGCTAGGACCCAGACAGGAGCGTCGTTGGAGCGATTCCAGGAGTGGTGCAGGGACTCCCACATCCCCGCTCTGCCCCGGCACAGCGCCAGGCCCTGCCCTCCTCCAGGGTGAGGTTTGGGTGGGTTCTGCAGAGACCTCTTCTTCTTCAATCCCCAGCACCGAGTCCTAAATGGGCCGGGCCCAGCCACACCTTTGTGCCTTTCCGAAAGCGGTTTTTCCCTAGGACGCTTTTCCTCTTCAACGGCTAAACTCTTGTCTTTTAAGGCCCAGCTAAAGGGGTACTTGTTGTGGACATGTTCCTTCCCTGGGGAGAATTCATCCCAATTCCCTGAGCCTCCCCAACACTTCCCATATCCTCCTAAGTGCACGGTCAGGATGGGCCACAGTCGTCTCTGTAGCTCCAGAGACTGGGGGAGGCTATGGCCTAGGATGGATGGATGGATGGACGGACGGATGGACGGGTGGATGGATGTATGGATGGATGACGGATGGATGGATAGATACATGTGTGGACGGATGGATGGACAGATGGTGCAGGATCGGTGAATGAAGGGACAGATCAGTCTTTGGGCCCAGCTCAGTGCAAAGGAGAGAAGGCAGCTAGCTTAGGGGCTACGTTCTGAGGCAGATGGCAAGTTATTCTGATTTTTAGTCTTTTGTGGAAGCAGCAGTCGGTCCAGCCCTGGGTTTTCTGACTTCTCCCAGCCCTCTGAGCATGATGGCGGGATCGGTCCTATCGTGTGTTATTTAACTCAGGCATATAAATTCCAAAGCTCAGTTCTTGTCCACATCACCCCGTGAATGCAAGAGTATGAGTTTGAGTGTTTTTATCTCCACACAAACACCACGTGCAAGCTGGAGGTTCACACGCTATTGGTCTGTGGGATGTTTAAAAATAAACACTGAAAAGTTGAGATATTGCCTAAAATGCCAGCATTTTCCAGCTTGTTCTAGAAAAAAATAGGGGGCTGTGGCAACTCTGGATGTTCATTCTTGCAACTAGAGGCTGCTTCCTTTAGAGAGGCATGTACTTTCCAATTTGCCACACTCCCCACCACCCCCTATAACCTGCCCAACCGATGTTATCACTGTGATTGCACTTTGTGAGTGTGTGGGGTTGTGGGGACAAAGTAAGCAAGAAAGTGAAATATTTCTTGTACCCATGTCTACCAAAAGTAGGAGAAGGAAAGAGAGACTGAGAAGGTCATGTAATTTTAAGGAAAAAGGGGGAAAGGCACATTCCATGGTGGTGCTAAAGACCGCATTGTGGTCAGTGAGGACACGGAGGTGTCTTGCTTGTCCCCAGCCCCTCCCTCACTGCAGGACCAGCGGCCTGGCAGGGGCCTACGTGTCTAGCCTGCCCCCTCTAGTGTGAGCCTGGCCGTGGATGGGGACTCTGTGGCTGAAAATGCCATTTCTATGTCCGTAAGCAACCATGGGGCCTTGCCCTCATTGGGTCAGCATTTCAAGAACTCACCTGAGTATTAACTTTAAAAAAACGGATCTGTGAACTTTCCCTGCTCTAGGATCTTTGTAGGAAATATTTAAAACACCACCACTTGGCACCCCTGGAAGGTGAGGGATGTGGTCACTCTGGGAAAGCACCCTATTCTGTCATCTTTATGCGTTTTACCTGCGTGACAGGCAACCTTCTCAGAGTTCAGTCTGGGGGGGGGGGGCGGATATTACTTTAAAACATGGGGGAATGAGAGTTCCCAAAACATGAGGAGAGAAAGATCCTTCTGTGAAGGGCTTGCGGGAGACCTTGTATTCATCTGGGCTTTGGGTGGCAAGAGCGAGGGTGCAGGTCGAGATGGTGACCGGCACAGGTGAGGCTGCCAGACCTCACCTCTGCTGTGGCTTCCTTGCCACTGGCTCAGCCTGCAGCTCTGAGCCCTGTGATGCATGCCCGGGGCCCGGGCTGGGTGGGGGCTGTCTCCGGGGACACCGGGGACATTATTGCCTGCAAACCCAAGGGGTGGTGTGGGGGAGTGGGGGGCTCAGAGACTCTCAGAATTAGGGACTCTATTAATATAATCTAGCATATTAATATGCCCGTGGAGAAAATATATGATCATCTCAATAGATGATTAAAAGACATTTATCAAAAGCCACCATCCATTCCTGATAAAAAACCGTTAGAAAAATAGAAATGGACGGCTAATTCTTTAGCAGGATAATAAAAAAAAAAGAGAGTGAGAGATGTGTCTATACATAACAAGCCCAAACGCAGCATTATGGGTTAACACTGATACTAAAAGCTTCTACTAAGGCACAGGTCAGACGCGGCGGCACAGTGGCCGGAGGGCGGCAGGCGAGGTGTGGGGAGGTGCAGGCAGGTGTGGCGGGAGGAGGCCCCATTGGGGTCTGCAGGTGACACAGCGGCCTGCCAGGGACCCCGGAGGAAAGCAACTGAAAACCCATCAGGAACAATAAAAGAAGTCGGTCAGAAGCCTGCAGGTTCTTGACCTGTAAATGTCGGGAAATACGACGTCGGAAAAGAAACGTTCCCAAGAGCTGCGAGAACAGCCAACACCCAGAAGAGCCCGAGAAGCAGCCTGTGGGGTCGGCAGTTCTGTGCGTGGCGACAGAGACCAGCCTTGGGGTCGGGACACTTCATCTAAAGTGACAGTCGCTGCTCTGCTAATCTATGTGGTCAGTGCAGTCACAATAAACACCTAGAACAGTTTCTGGAAACCCCTGCCCCCAGAAGGTTCTCTAGTGAGCTGGGAGAATAATCATGTGATTAGAAAAATTGGGGGGTTATGAAGGGAGAACTCTGGCATATATCGAAGCTCATCATAAAACTGTAAGATTCAAAGGCACCTGGGTGGCTCAGTGGGTTAAAGCTTCTGCCTTTGGCTCAGGTCATGATCCCAGGGTCCTGGGATCGAGCCCCGCATCGGCATCGGGCTCTCCCTGCTTCCTCCCCCCTCCCCCGCCTGCCTCTCTACTTGTGATCTCTGTCAAATAAATAAAATCTTTAAAAAAAAACCTGTAAGATTCAAAACAGGGTGGCAATAATATAAGAAGAGCAGAGAAGAACGGAGTCAAGAGAAATGTCCCCTGGTCCGCTTACATTATAGAACAGTATAGTAAAGACAGCATTTAAAATGCACTGAAGAAAGCAGTCAGTGTTAAGAAAACTGGCTAACGCCATGGGAGAAAATAAGGCTGGTCTTAATTCTAGCAGATTTCAGATGGATTAAGTAGTTGAAAAGAATTTCATGTTTTAATATATTTAAATATGAAAGAGTAGAAGAAAACAGACTGATTATTTTTATCATCTTCTAACTGGCACAAAGCCCCAGATAAATAAGATGCTGAAACATAAAGACAAAAGAGCCTGTGAAAAAATTAAAACTATTGTACAGCCTAACACATCATTAACAAGAAGAGTTAAAGGTGTGTTTGAGCAAGGGACAGGGAGAAAGTTGTTATAAAGAGCATAAAGAAGGGGCGCCTGGGTGGCTCAGGCGGTTAAGCCTCTGCCTTCGGCTCAGGTCATGATCCCAGGGTTCTGGGATTGAGTCCAGCATGGGGCTCTCTGCTCAGCAGGGAGCCTGCTTCTCTCTCTTCCTTTCCCTCTGCCCCTCCCCACTGTTTGTTCTCCCTCTCAAATAAATAAATAAAATCTTATTAGGAATTCTTAAAAATAAATGGAACAAAATGAAGCCAACAGAAAAAATAAGGCAAAGGGGCACAGAGAGATTTGCAAAATGCATACAAATGGCCAATAACCATGTGAAAGAACGTTCACCTTCAGATACCAGTGATGTCAGCCCTAGTGAGAATGTGGGAAACAGGGGCACCTGGGTGGCTCAGTGGGTTAAAGCCTCTGCCTTTGGCTCAGGTCATGATCCTAGGGTCCTAGGGTCCTGGGGTCCTGGGATCGAGCCCCGCATCTGGCTTTCTGCTTAGCAGGGAGCCTGCTTCCTCCACTCTCTACCTGCCTCTCTGCCTGCTTGTGATCTCTGTCAAATAAATAAAATCTTAAAAAAAATGTGGGAAACAGGCATCCCCCTCATACCCTACGGGGTGGGGAGGTCACAATGTGCATGGCCTTTTTGGAAGGCAAAGTGGTAATATATATTCTCCTAAAGAAAGACCCAGGGGAGCAAAGACACATGTACAAGGAAATATACTGCAGCCGTGTAATAGTGAATAATTGGAAACAACTCAAAAACTCAATCAATAGTGGGTTGCTGAAATAAATTATGGCGTAATCATAAAAGAGAACCACATGTAGTCATTAAAAAGAATGAGGTAGGTCTGTGCGAAGTGATAGGGAAGGTTGTGGAAGTGAACAGCAAGGTGAGGCTTATGTACAGTGTGAGCCTACATAATGCCCATGCGTGTGTGTGTGTGTGTGTGTCCACATTTTACTTCCCATGTTTTTGTGATGTTTACAGTTTTATAAACACCTACAACCTTTGAACTTAAGGGGAAAACACTAAATATTAAACAACTGATTCTGATCGGCAGGGTAGCTGTTTCAGATGATAAAGTGCCCACAAGATCCACTATAATTTACGGGGAGGGAACTCATCTCTGGCATGAAGCTGGTCCCTAAGCCGGGGTCACACCCCTGAAGTCTATGCAGGGGTGGTGCCCAAGCTGCTTCCCATATTTCAGGAGAAGCCTAACACCTCCTGTGTGCCTTCAGAAAGGCTGTCTGTTAAACTAAGTCATTAGGTTTCTTTGTTTTGGGCTGGAATGGTCTAACTGTGTGTATAAGGGTTTGGGTGGCAGCTTGGTGCCTTTGAGCAATATAAAAAAGGGGAGAACAGGTTCACGTCTATTTATTTAACTGACTTTTATATAATAAATGAATTAGGCAGGTTTCTTTCCCCAAACGTATCAGTTACTGAAAAATCCAGAAAAAGGATTCTGGGGAGAACAAGGCTGCTGAGTTCCCGTTGCAGTTTAAGACCTGACCACTAGATGGTGCAAAGGGACCGCAAATTTTGCACCCTTTCCCTCCACAAAATTTCTTTCAACATTAATAAGCACAATGAAAGCTTTCCAAAAGTAGAAGGAATGAACGATTGTGCTGGGACACGAACATTTTGCTTTTATAAAATTGGGACTCTGCCATTTCATTACTGATACAAAAATCTCTGCCTCACTTTCTTCCCGCATATGCAGGTCCCAAATCTACTCTCATCTATTTGAAGGGGCCTGTAGAAGCCCACGCAAACTGGATGTCCAAAAGTTGAATTCGAAAAAAAAATTTTTTTTTTTTTACTTTGCAGTGCCAAAGGGTTTCCATTAATTTCACCTCAATGTCGTGACGTAAATGGTAGCGGAATAGGCCCCAAGCTAAATAAGCAATAAGCCCCATTTTTCAACACACAAACACATAAAGATGTCAGCTCAAACTGTTTACTAATTAACACTTAAAAAGACACAAATTAGATATGCGTGGCTAAGAGCAATTATAATCAAGACGAATTTCTCTAGTCATTTGGGAACTGAGAAAAATGCCTAATTGCTGGAACCAATGTTTTAAAAACTGAAATCACGCCAGTTAGCAAATATGTTCATTTAAAGAACATTCCACGTGACTACACTCTTGAGGATTGACTACAAACATGAGAACAAGGAAAATATTTAGGTATAAAATTAAAATTTTAAGCTCCCTTAGATTTATAACTTCTTCATTAAAGAGTCTGCAAACAGCAGCCCATAAAAACTTGTAGCAATTAAGTGGTTAAATGAACTGCCTCCCTTGTCAATTTTCAGGGAGTGATTAATATTAGATCGTCCCTTTACTAATTAGACTCTCCCGTGTCTTACAGCTTTAAAGTCGACTGAAAATGGAGGCTGTGTCCTACCAGGAAGCACGGTGGGGTAATGACGCTTCCCTCGCCGGGCTGAGTTTTCAGCATGGCACCCACGGAAGCGAGGGTGAGCGTCATGGTTTTCCGTGGGAGGTCGGCGGTATTGGGGAGATGGCTTTGCACCGGGCTGGAGGGCACCGCGGATGCCGGGTGCCGCTTCATTACAGGCATTGTTGGCTCCTAGTTTTAAAAGGCTTGCAGGTTGTTACGCGTGCAGCGTGAAATCTACAATCAAGGCCACCGTCTCTTGGCCATTATTCCTTGAGTCCAGGGATGGAGGGTCTGCAGGGGAGGCGAGACTGGGGGTGGCGGGGCCACAGGGCAGGCGGGGCTGTGGGCGGGGAGGCAGGATAAACAGGCACGGTAAAGGGAACGGAGACACGGGCAGGATTTTAGAAGCTGCAGCCTGGGCTGTGGGAGCTGGGGTGCTCCCACCCTGGCTGTGACGGGGAATCCATCAGATGGAGAAATGGAGCAACTGCTTACAAGGGAAATAAAGAGCGGCAGAGACGGAGAATATTTATATGCCCATCTTCTCACTCCGAGAGGAGATGCTTCATCACAGGGGTCGGCCGCGAAATCACACTTTTCCTGACTCCTGAACAGAGAGCAGCTTTTGTTGGGGCCGCAGGGAGGACAATAAGGGTCTCACGGGGACACCGTCCCCCGGGGTCACCACCACCCTCCTGCTGCCCCCGGGGTCACCACCACCCTCCTGCTGCCCAGCCCCGTGGGGGGAGGGTTCCATGCCTCGGACTAATGTGCACGAGCCGGGGATGGACGCGGATGGCAGGGAGTATGGCTGGGGGAGGGCAGGTTGGGCAGGAAGGAGGCTGCTGGCCCAATCGGCGCCAGGAGAGTGACCGCATTCACGTGGGAATTTCTTTATCAGCCACAGCTTTGTTCACTTCGACCCCCCACACCTCAGAGTATCCCTTAGTTGTGAGAGGTTTCATATTTGTCAAGAATTTTTTCTCCCCAAGTCTGCTTGATAGCAGGTAGTGGGATTTTAATCACAACCTTAAAACATGACCTTCCTTGGGCGGGGGGGTCTTTCAAGAAACTTAAGCCAGGCTACAAGCCACCGCTTCTGGGGAATCATGATGCAGGCGGGAACAGAAGCTACGGGGACGAGTGCTACACTCAGGCTGGGGCCGTCAGACCCATGGCCGGGGTGGGGTGGGGGGGCAGCCGGGGGACCTACACAGCAGATTTGGCGTGCTACCCCATGCATTCAGACGCAGACTGTGTCCTCTCCAGCCTATGCCGTTTCCTCCACAGTCTACATGGTCAATGAATGTCCCAGCAAACACCTGGGGTGTACTCACCAACGTGGCAGGGGCCTCTGGTCCACACAGCCAGTGAGCCTTGTCCTGTCCTCCTGCTGGCAGGGCCCTGCGTCTCACGCTCCCTGAAGCTCGGCTGGTATTGGGGGGCTGGAGGTGCACTGCCCAACCACACCTGGGGTGAAACCTGGTCTCTCTCCATCTTTACTCGGGTGATTCTTGGCTGTGGTAGGCTGGGGGGCACTGCGGGTCCCTGCCGTGGGGGGTGGTCCCTGCTTGCGCCGGCAGCTGGCTAACCAAGCCTTGACCAAAGTCAAGGCTGGCAGGGTCACGGGGTTCATTCATGGAATGAACGGTCCCTGTGTTTGAACGGCAGTGATGGGGCATGGGCTTAAATTCAGAATCGGACCCCGGGCAAAGCATGGTAAGTAAAGGTAAAGCTGGCAGGAAAGCAACCCCAGCCCAGTTCTGGGCAGACAGAACACCGTGCAGTCATCAGGGCTTGCTTCAGCGCCCTTCTCACCTGAGACCATGCGAGCCCAGGTCTCTGGGGGAACCTCAGGCAACACCGCATGTCCACACGGGGGGGGCGGCGGGGCGGCGGGGGTAAAGGAGAGAAGCCCCTCCCAGCACAAAGCAGCCTCCATGGACACTGGACTCTCCCTGTTGTTCAGGAAGCCGAGAGCTCGAGGAGGCGTTCGGGATGGGCAGAGACGTGGTTCTGGGGGTGGGACTGCCCCGGAACCCAGAGGGAAGGGGTTTGGCTTAATCATGTAAAATATGACAAAATAATACACAGCAAGCCAAGCAAAGTCCTCCACCAAGACCCCCCCAACCCCCTCCAGGGGCAGCTAGACTTGCTGGGGACGGAAAGGAGCAAAATCATCCCGACCAAAGGGACTCCCAGCTACTCGGGAGCCGAGAACCGGGGCCGGGGGATGGTGGGCCCGGCTTCTCCTCGGCCTCAGACTCCGTGAGCACCGCTGAGTTTAGCGGCGAAAAGGGGAGAATTTCATGTTTATTTATGGAGAGAATTCTCTGCCATTGTTGCCGAAGCTGCAGCCGGTTCACCAGAGCGTGGTATCAACGTACTAATCACCATGAAATGCACGCGGACGGCCGGGGCCAGTAACTTCTAAACCCTCAGATTAAATGAAAAACCGCAGCAATCTTGCCTGCGACGGCATCTGTGATCGTTTTACACCCCACGTAAGGTTCCTACCCTTCCTCACGTCCCCGCTTTGTAACTCCACGTTAATGTCCTTCAGCAGAGAACACAGGCGTGCGTTTTCAGCCCATGACGGGGACAAGAAATAAAGCTATGTGTGGGCAGCTGGGCCAGAGGCCAGCGATAACAGCGAGCACGACTGTGGCCACGGCCAGACCCGTCCTGGGCCCTTCACACGACTCAGACCCCATAAGCGCTGGGTGCGCAGCGTTTTGTTACTCTCCTGATTTACAGAAGAGAAGACGGAGGTTCAGAGCAGTTAAGTGGTGCTGTTGAGACCCGAGCCTGGGCCGGCCGAGCCCAGAAGCCCTCTGTACCCCTCCACGCTCTGCTCAGAGTGCCGGACATCAAGACAGCACATTCTAACAAAATGTGTGTTTGGGTGGCATTTTCGAATTCAGGTTTCTGGTGGCTTCTGCAGGCTGCTCTGAGCCCTACAGGCCTCCCAGAGTCTGCCCCATCCCGGTGACTCAAAGGCCCAGCCCATGTCAGGTGGACCAAGCTCCCTAGCCCCATTGTCCCCAGCAGCCCATGGAGCCGTAGGCTTCAAGTCATAAGGGGCAGGGTTTGGAGTGTGAGCACTGGGTCTCAGTCTTGTCTTGGGCAAGACCTTTCACCTCTAGAGTCTCACTTTCTGCCCCACGAGATGATGGGAAGGAATGACACCCACTTGGTCAACGGTGGGGGTGGGGTGCGGCGGGAGCCAGTGAAAATGCAGGGAGAGCCCCAGCGGAAGGTGAGCACAGAGCAGGTGCTAAAATAGAGCAGGGACGACTCTGGGCAAGGGAAAGTGTGACATCCAGACGGTTGCCTCCCTGGTTCAGCATGTGCCACCTCACAGCTTCCAACCTATGGGGCCGGGTCCCTGTGCTTACACACATTCACGTGGTGTTCCTGAAAACCCTAGGGGGTACATTCTCCCGTTATCCCAGCTTTAAACAGAGAGGGGGTGACCTGTCCCCTGTTGGTGTGGAGCTGGGTTGGACGTCTGTTTGTATGACCTTGTCCATCCTATAGTGGTCACAGGCCATGCCCCTGCTTTCCCCCAGCAGCCAGAGGAAGCCACCCTCAGACGCCTTCTGCATACACTCCCCGGGAACTCCCCACGTAGGACCCCACACAAAGGCAGTTTGCAGAACCACCTATGGCTGTCTTGCTTTCGAGAAGGGCTGATACAGAGCTCCATGGGCACAGGGATCTCTAAGGTAGTCGCCCTTCCTTCCCCCAAGTTTACAGCTCCCCCCACGCCCCCCACCAACCTATAAATGACAATCACGTTGGTCTTTATGATCTGCTGAAAATCAAAGACAAAGGGGGACTTTTTTTGGTCTTGTTTTTGCTATGACAGGTTTAGAAATTTGTTGTACTACGTTGATTCAATTTTCCTTGATTTCGGCCATCTTTCAATAATGCAACCTACTTCTGCTAGCTGCGTATACAGGAGAAAACCCAGAGGAACTGAGAATATTGAAATGGTTCTACCATTTCCATCTTTGAGACAAATGTTCCTCTCAGAGGAGAGCTGGTTGCAAGCATGTGACTGTTTAACGGCCGTCTACACATGGAACACGACACGCACGCACTCTAACGCTGTCTTAGGAAAACAGGGATGATACGGGCGGGTCAGACCTCCGGGTTCATCCCAATATCTCAGCTCTCCTTCCTCAAGAGTTGTCACAGTACCGCAGGCCTGGATTTCTTTCTCTTTGGTTACGCAAACATCCAAACTATGTGGAACCAGGCAGCGGAACGGAGTCTGGCTTCTCGGGCACAACAGAACGGATCCTGATCCTCGCTCTAAATCATTAAGAGGCTCCTTGGACATGTTCCCAAACCTCTACTGGCAGCAAATAGTAGAACCCAAGAAGGAGAGAGAGGAGATTGCGTGCCCATCCCCTACCTCCCACCTTTTAAAACCGGGGGCATTTTACAGCCTGGCTTTCAGAGAACACAAAGAAGTGTCGGTCATAACGGACTTGAAGCAGTGAACACAATCAACGTGAGATTCTTTTTCTAGGGAATAAATCTGAGGGACATGGAAGTGTTTTCCTCCGAGGGGCACTGCACACCTACATCCTCCCCGTTCCTGGGACAGACTCCTATGGGGGACCGGAGACCCCGTGGGGAGCAAGCAGGCCCAGGCCCCACATGCTCGCTCTCTGGGCGGCATGCTTACCTCCTTTTCAATTTCTGCCAGAGATTTGATGGTAATTCCCAAGAGATCAAAGGGCTGCATCTGCAAATACAGATCAAATCCTTTTAAACAGTTGGAAAATGCTGTTTCACATTTGCTTTTATGCATAACAATTGTGACCCCTCAAACCACCCTATGTGATCTAGCATTTTCTCTACCCTCTTTCAAAGGGAAGCCCACCACTGTGACTCTAGTGATTACGAGCAACGTAAGCAAACGTCCCAGAAAACCCGGCTGACAGCAGGGCCGGTCCCTTCTGGTGGGGACCCTTGCTGAGTCATCTGTGGGCAGCCCCGGGGAGGGTGCCAGCCCTCCTGAGAGATGGTGCCAGGCACTGGTAACTTCTGTCTCTCCTTTCTCCCTGCCTGGGTCAAAAGCCGGTTTTCTCCTTCTGCAGCTGAAGGGATGGAGGGGCATGAGGCGAGGCCACGGCCGTCCTGACTGTGGCATCTGGCAGTGGGTTGGGTTAAGGAACTGGGGGCGGGAATTCTGGGTCTTCGAAGATGGAAGGTGAGTGAAAGAACCGCCCATCGATGGTCATCTGAGAACTCAATGGTGGTGAAAAATGCTATCACTGCCTTTTAATGGGTGTTTCTAGAATTTCCTGATGACGGGAGCCTTCTCTGAAAATGCTGGCTTTCCCACAGCTAGCCGGAAAAGCCAAGTTCACGAGGCAACAAGTCAGCCGGCGGCACAGAGAGCCCGGGGCTGGATGCACGGTGAGAGGTAAGAGGTCAGTGGCAGCCCATCCCTGAGGCCCCCGCTCGGAGCCCCTCAGCATTCTGTATTCCCGACAGGAGCCAGCAACTGGCAGCTGGGGACGAGCAGGTAAAACTGGGGTCCCGGACAAAACCCCAGGCCCTCATGGTTCTGAACCGCAGCCCAGAGCCCAAGTGGAGCCGAGCCCGCAGGGATGTCCTGCCAGGTGCACGAGAAAGGCCAGCTCCCCAGTCCACGGACCTGGATTCAGAACGGGGCAGCTGTGGGTTAAATCACGGCCTCACTTCCTCTCCCGCTCAGAGCAGCGTGGCTGGGTTCTTGGGGCCGTGCCGCCGGGAGGGGGAACTCGAGAAGGGCATGGAGGTGCACGGCACTGGGCTTGGCCGGAGCTGCTGAGAGGACAGTGGCACGTGCGCGAGGGCGACCTTGGGACAGGGCCAGCGCATGAGCCGCTCGGCTCCCGGGACTGCTCTGCCAGTGGCCACAAAGCAGTGTGGCTCTCTCCGCTGCCAGCCCGAGCGGCAAGCACGGGGCCGCTTGCCCGCCGTCCAGCAGAGGCCCAGCTGTTGCATCATTAGGCTCTAACCGCCCCACTAAACTTTCCCGACTGGAGCTGGTGCGTAGGACAGAGCAGCCTCTCCCAGGGAGCGGGCGGGAGAGGCGCCAGCGTCGTCATGGCAACGCGGCCAAGTGGCGTCGGCTGAAGTTACTCATGCTCCGCGTGTCACGTCACGAGCATTTTTCAAGATTAAGCTGCTTACCAGAAGGGTTCAGAGGAGGCCTATTACATTTCATGAAAATGGAAACTACAGAGCAGGTCAAATCGCAAGCCGGGTGGTTTTAAGCTGGATCCAAGAAATACACTAAAGGATTCTTTAGCTGGTGCCCAAAGCGGGGCCCTCATGGTTATTAGCTGCTCATGACAAACTTCTGCAAAAAGGATAAAAAAGACCCAGAAACAAGCTTATTGAGCCAGCATGGCCTGGGCCTGAATAGCTGGGTGGGGAGGGTGGGGTCGGGCAGGGGATTCCCACCCGGGGGGCAGGGCCGTCTGAGAGAAGGTCCCCGGAGTGCACAGCCTGTGGTGGGCGCCCCTCTCAGTCCGGGTTCTGGCCTGTGGGCCCGGCCAGCTCATGCCACCCCTGTGTCATCATAGGCGGCTCAGGGGCCCCAGCTGGCTAGTGCGTGTCGTGGGGTGCCTGGAGGCCTGCAGCGAGTGGGCGACCACAGCTCTGGGCACACACACTTGTCAGCCAGCCCTGCCGCTCGGAGGCCTCCCTCAGATTGAGAGCAGAGCGTGGTTATCACAGAATCCAGCCAATTACAATGAAAAAAAGGAGGCAGGCTTCTTTCAGCAAGATGTTATCACGGTTAAATAAAAAAGAACAAAAATTAATTACATTGAACTTGGAAACCAAGAACATTCACAACTAGTGAAGTTCAGCCCCATTTACTGTCACATTTGAAACAAAAAGGCCCTGTTGTGGCCAAATCGGGATCTGTCTGCTTGTCCATCTCGCTGCCTCCCCACGCCTCATCCCTGCCCTCTGTCACTCCTCCAGCACCCACTGTGTGCAGTGTTAGCTGGAGGGGCTCAGACAGGAAGCCCTGTGGTCGGGACAGTGCGAGGGTGGGGGGCGTGTGTGCTGAGCAGGGGTGTGCGGGCTGGGGCAGCCATCACGCAGGACCATCACGCAGAACACTTACACTTTCTGGAACGCAGGAAAACTTCTCTGAGATCATGAAAGGCACACCGTCCATTGCTGTAAAAGAACAGAAACAGAGAAAATGGCATTGCGGATGCTGGCGGTGCTCGGAGGCCGGAGATATTGGCAGGACAGGCCCACGTGGGCCCCGGTGAGTGGGGACCCCAGGGGCTCCAGCCCTGCACCCAGGACATACACCTGAGCGCCTCACCAAAGTGCAGACCGAGCTGTGGGGGCAGAGAGGGCTCCAGAGCCTGGTGTCTGCTCTCTGACCTGTGGGGGTGCTCCTGAGGGGCTGGCAGCAGGGGGAGGTGGGGGGAGGTGGGGACAAAGCTGTGCTCTGGGAGGTGGGCAAGGAGCATGCTTGGGAGAGTTCTCTCCACGGAGAAGGACGCCATGCCCCAGGCTGCCAGGCCCATAGAGAAGGTCTAGGTTGGAGGAGAGAGTGACTTTGGAGTCAGAAATACTGGGTTTGAATCTTTCAGTAAGGTTACGTTATGTTTAGAAGGAGGATGATGGGGGGCGCCTGGGTGGCTTAGTCGGTATCAGGGGCCCGGGATAGAGCCCTGTGTTGGGCTCCCTGCTAGTCCTTCCTGCTCCTGCTCTCTCTTGCTATCTCTGGCGCTCTTTCTCTCAAATAAACAGAATCTTTTTTTTTTTTTTTTTTTTTTAAAGGAGGATGGCAGGGCCCATGAGCAGGGGTGTGTGTGAGCTGGAGATACATGTGAGCAGGGGTGCGTGTGAGCAGGGGTATGTGCGAGCTGGAGGTGCGTGCGAGCTGGAGGAGTGTGCAGCGTCAGGCACAGAGCAGGTTGGGGGGCCACACACAGCTAGCATGGTTCCCTCTCTATCTCCTAGTCCTGGGCTTCACAGTGGCCTCAAGGCACCAGGCTGCTCGAAGGGGGACATCAGAGAAAGACGGGAATGGGTCCCTAGCAAATGAAAACACGGGGTCGGTGGAGCAGTCCCCTTCCCACGGCCCGCAGGGAGATGATCTTCCTTCCCATTCTGCTTTGGGAGGACACGGGGAAAGCCTGATGAGAGGGTTCCCTGGGAAGTCATGTTCTCTGTTTCCCCCAACATCTAAGATGGGGGTTTCTCTGGTACACAAGCAGCAATTTCTTCCAGTCCTAAGAAAGAAGAGTTGCAGAAGCAAAAAAAGAAGAAAGACAGGAGAAAAATAAGAGAAGGAGAAGTCTGGGACTAATCCTCTCCAATCAGCAAGCTGAGCCCAGTAGCTCATTTTAAGCAATGATCATAATGTGTTTCAGGAAAGGAAAAATGAAGCCTCCTCCAGTAAGTCTGAAGAAAAGGAAATAGCACAGCTGGCCCCAGCTGTTGCCCTGGAAGCCTCCTTTCTTTGGAAGGCTGCTGCCTAAGGTCTGGGCCTGGGCCCGGGCATAGACATCCACAGTTGGGGGCCTTTTCCCATCTTGGGCCCCTGTGAGCTACCGGGACTGCCTGGGGGAATGCTGGCTAAGGGCCAGGAAGTATGACACTTCTCCATAGGAGGTGGGGAGGAAGCCCACGGTAATTTTCAGCCCGTCACACGTGCAGACATACGAGTGACATTGGGGTACACGTGCGTGCTTGTTCATGCATGGCTGGGAAAAGCCATCCCTAAACAGACAACCCTTGAAAGGCCACAAGCCTTCTAGAGAGGGACAGGACGGGGTCCCACCCAAGGTCCAAGAAGAGGCCACACTCCCTTCGCAGCAATTGCCACCATCTGCCCAACTCCGGGTGTGGGCCAAGGCCTATCCCACATGGCACTCTGCCTGACACCCAACCCTCTCCTGGTGCCACAGAGATGCACGGGCAGGTGCCACTCAGCATCTGCCATCATTTCACAGACTGGGGCCTGCTGAGGGCACTCAGGTAGCAAGCAGGGATGCCAAATCCTCTGGCCCTTCCACTGGGTATAAATGGAATTTTTGAGAACAAATCTGCCTTTTCCAGACCAGGACCTTTCAGGTTTTGATGGCCATTACCACGTCCTCCCGAAATCTCCAGGCGTCCCTTCCAGCAGCTCCTTCTGATCAGACCTCCAGGCCAGGAAGTGGGCACGTGCGCAAAGAGCCCAGTCAGACCTGCCACCACCTTCTCCCCAAACCCGCTCCTCCCCGCACCTCCCAGCTCACCAGTCACACGCCAGCCTGCTCCTGCCCGTCCCTAGTCCAGGGCTGTAGGCCACAGCCTACTCTGCCTCTCCTTTAAATCTCACAACCCGGGGCGCCTGGGTGGCTCAGTGGGTTAAGCCTCTGCCTTCGGCTCAGGTCATGATCTCAGGGTCCTGGGATCAAGTTCCGCATCAGGCTCTCTGCTTAGCAGGGAGCCTGCTTCCTCCTCTCTCTGTCTCTCTCTCTGCCTGCCTCTCTGCCTACTTGTGATCTCTATCTGTCAAATAAATAAAATCTTAAAAAAAAAAATAAATCTCACAAGCCCATGGCTCTCACCTGCCAGGGCCACGGTGCTCTCCGTACGCACCTCTGCACACACACACACACTCTTTCCCGCTTCTTTCCGCCAGCTAGACAGATGGCGGGGCCCACGGCTGAGCTCCCGCCGCTCGCCCCATGGGCTGTGCGCAGGAAGCCTGCTGATCTCGTGCCTGGCGAGGAGTGTTCGGCGAGCACATCTGCACACATCCCGGCCCTGCGCACCCCTGATCAGTCACTCACTAGGTTTGCTGTTTTAAAGACCGTATTAGTGTCTGCCGGTTCCTGAGAAGAGAGGTCAAGGACTCCCTGTCGCTGCTGACTGTGCTCCGTCTGAACGTCTGTGTGTGTTTAGAGAACTCATGTCCTGAAGGGGAAGTGGGGTGACTTTCCACGGCCTGATCATCCCCCGCTCCGGAAATGAGAGGCCCGGGGAGCACGGAGAGCAGGAGGGAGGCAGAGAGGTGGCTCCATCCGGTTCGAGGCTGGCAGCCACACCAGCGCCCCGCACAGCAGGATTCCCAAGGGGGGGTCCTCTGTGGCACATAAGGGTCTGCAACCCCTTCACGGAAGGCCCTTCCCCTCACACTCCTTATGTTGACACCTGACTGTCCTCCTGAGGTCCGCTCCGAGTGCCTCTCCTGCAGTGAGCTTCCCAGAGGCGCCCCCGCCCCCCACTGGGTCCCTGGCCACATCTCTCCGGCAGTGGGCTTCCCCGCAGTCCATATGTGAGTCGCTGCTGCATTTCCACGTCCCTGGCCAGGGCCGGGTCTGGAGGGGCTCAGGGGAGCAGGGGCAGGAGGGTGGTAGCTCCCCCAGAATAGCCCTGAGCAGGGGGGCTCAGCCTGGGGCGTGCACCTCACCCCCTGAGGCTTCGGTGAGCCGTTGCCAAAACCCACGGGTTTCTGGAAGGAGTCTGGGTATCACCTCTAGGAACTGGGGAGATTTCAGCAGGGAGGAAGGATATTTTGATACTTAAAAGAAATTTTTTTAGCACATCAGTAACAATTTAGTACATTTTGTTGAGCTAAAATTCGCACAATACAGAATTCATTTGAGAGTGAACGTTTCAGCGGCATCTGGTCTATTCATAATGTTGAGCGAGTACCATCGTTCCCCAGTCCCACAGCATGTCCCCTGCTCCAGAGCAACACCCCGCCACTCAGTACTTTCCCTCTGTCCCCCTGGGAGTGTGTGTTCCTATCTCCTTCCAACTGATGGCCAAATCTTTGAGAAAGAAAGATCTAGAAAGAGAAGACCGGCTTTCTGTACCGTGGTGGCCCGCTTGCATTTCAGCCTCGAGGGCTATGACGGGGGAGGGGCTTGACCCTTGGGACCTGGAGGGCTGTAAAAAAAAAATTGAGGAGAAAAAGACCCAGAAAAGGGGACTTGTAAAATCTGGATACTAACAATAGAATTTCTGGGGTTTATGTGTGTGTGTGTGTGTGTGTGTGTGTGTGTGTGTAATAAAAATACACCTTTACATCATGCCTGTTTATAGAATGCATGCATGTTTATAGAATATATAAATAAATGTTTTGACATTATATATGTGTATGTATGTGTGTACATATGCATATACACGCACACACACAGCATTTCCCAAAGGCCCCGTCTTAGCTTCTAAGACAGACTAGAGGAAGGGAGTAGAAGACACAGCCATATCCCATAGAATTTCTGAGTGGCGGGAAGTCGGTCTCATTCAGAGGTGCCTCCTGTTCACCTGTGGCCCCTTCCCCACCACCTCATTCCTCTGGTGAAATCCTCACTCCCAGACCTGGAGAATGGTGGGATTTGTTGGGATCAAGGGCCAGTCCCCCACATGAACAATGAAAGAGTTTGGTGAAGGCACGCCTTCTGGTCCCTGCTGGGTAGGCTCAAAGGCAATTTCTTCACAGACCAACTTCTTGAGGGGGCTGAAGGCAGAAGACCAGAAGCAACATCCTTATGGGATCACACCAAAGGCAGCCCTTTTGGAGAAGAAAGGGAGGAGGCACCCCCGAGACTGTGTTGGAGAGGCAGCAGTGGCCTTCAGGGTGCCCTCCTGATGGGCTTGGTGGCAGAAGAGATGGTGGGGAGGACCACTCAGACCCAGCCTGACCCCCAAGGGGGAACTGCCTGGTGATGGGAAAGAGATGGGAACTTTGGGACAAATTTCACTTTATCTTAAAGTTCATGATAGAAAGATAAGCACAGTCAGTTCCTTCTCATATTCTCTTAGAAAACAGACTTTAATAGTCTTGGATGAAAAGAAAGTGAGTTGATAGGGTCCTTTGGGTAAAGATTTGCTAGACAGATAGTCTGCTGGCCAAATTTCGTTTACTTAAAAAAATTTAGCCCAACAAAGATTATGGCAGGCTGAAAGAATGTGAATTTTAGCAAAACATTTGACAAAACTTCTCATGTTACCCATGTGGAAAAAAGATAAATACGGCTAAACAATGTTAACAGGAGGAGAATCCGTAACTGGTTGGACTAGATGCTCAAGAAACTGATTCTTAGATAGATGTTGACCTCAACCGACCTCTCTGGAGGGTACCAGGGCGTTATCAGTTAGTTCAATGGAGATACACACAGCCCATCTCAGATGTGGCCAGTGGGGAGTCTGGGAGGACAGTCTATATGCTGGATAACTGAGAGAAATCCAATGAAGATCCCCCCAAATTGGGATCATGGTCTAAGTTTAAGGATGGGACTTACCACAGGTCAACGCTAGTAAGTCCTGTGCTTGAGGTCTTAAAAACCAAATGTATTCGATGGAATGAAAGACATGTGGAGGAACAGCAGAAGGTATGAAAACAGACTTGCCTGCAGTCAAATGAGTCAGTAGCGTGGTTCAACTAATGAGATGCGGGAGGGGTGCCATGGGAAGTGACCGCGCTACAGTCCCAGTGCGACGTGAGGGAGCCGCCATCTTGGTCTGCTCTGGCCTTGAGAGTGAATTCAGTGTGGGGACCAGTTGTCAGAGGGTCTTCCCGTGTGGCCTGCAAGGAGTCCCAGGATGGTGGGGGACCCAGAGTCTGACCACACAAGGAGAGGGGAGAAAGCCGTCAGGTCTGATGCTCCAGGAAGGCATCATCCTGTCCATTTTGGTTCACCATCAGCCCCTGCCTGGCACCCTAGAACCCAGCGCCGTGCCAGCACGGGGGGAAGTGCAGCGAGATCCGGTCCAGGTAAGACTCGAAGGGGAGCGTAAGCAGAGGTCCGCACATATTCTCAGTGCTGCCCCGGGGGGAGGGCTAGAGGGATGGTCCCTTCCTCTGGACGAGACACGAAAGGGAGGATGAGCAGAGCTGGCTGAGCAGGTCCCGGCAGTGGCCACGTGCTGGGGAGCTCGGGGGAGATTCTGTGTGTTGGGTGGAAAGCCGATTCATGGGACTGCTGAATCCCCTTCTAATTCCATAACATCCATTTCTACTCTCTTTATCTGGGCAGCCATTCCATATTTTAAAATATCTAGAGATTTGCCAAACATAATTCTTAAAATCAATGGCACACATTTTTCATGTGTTCCGAAAGCGTGTTCATAAATCATCTCCATCCTGGCTTCTCATGGGGGAGCCACGCTTCCTTCCTTCCTTTCTTTCTCCCCTCACTGAAGCCACTATTTTGTCTTCACTATTCTTCCACGCTCAGAGACTGTGACACTCACTCTAGCCTTCAGTCTATCACTGAGTCTACTCAGAGGGACACGTGCGGGGGCAGCTGGAGGGAGAGCCGTGAGCGAGCGTCCTTGCTTTTGGAGAGAATGTTTTTCATCTCCCAGCCTGCCCTCCCAGTCAGCCTGGGGTTCACATGGGGATCCCAGATGGCCACCGCCTGACCCATCCGAGGTCACAACCCAGAGGCAGAGACGGCGCCTGTCCTTTCTTTGCTGGCACCAAAGTCAGCCTTCCTGGAACGTGCACCGAGTAACGTTAGCCTCAAGGCAATTGCTTGCAAGTTAGCCTCAAGGAAGCCAACGCTTAGAGCAGTGGGGTAGCTTGCCGGGGCCAGGAGTCAAGCAGAGTCTGGCCGGTGGTGGCGGGGGCACTGCAGGGGTGTGATGGAAGGGCAGCCCGGGAGGTCAACAGCCTGGGCCTTCCCGCCAACTCTGTGGGCGTGGGCATGTGGCCCAGCCAGCCACCCCACCTCCCTGAGCCTCAGCTACCCTGTCTGTGAAATGGGGAGAAGACACAGCTCTCAGAAGGCCACATGAGGGTGACAGGGACCACAATCACACGAGAGGGGAGGCCCCCCCGGGCCACAGATGGTAGTGTCTGCTTGGACCTAATGCCACGTCCGGGCAGCCTTCCTTTAAGCACCAGGACACTGTTTTCTTCTTCTGCTCCTTTTTTTTTTTTTTTTTTAAATTTTGTTTTTGGTGGCAGTTTTAACAAAACGCTGATCCCCGGCACGGAGCGGCATACAGCAGATGAGAGCAAGGATGGGCCGCGGGCTCCGTGGTGCAATTAGCATTCTCCTAAACAAACGAGCTTCAACAGAGCTGTAATTAAGCAGGCCTGTAATTAAGTATATGCCCTTTATCATAACGATCATGCTTAAAAATGGCATGATGCATGGAGCTCTGTTATTAATGCTGTAATCCCAAACTGAAGTACGAGTACATAGAAATCAGCGTGTCAGGCCTGTCACCGGAGTGTTTGTAAAATACATTAAAGAAAAAAACCAGGAAACAATGAGCTCATTCAACTGTTCTTTTTACAATCGGCACTACGAGTCAAGAGGATGGCGAGTGCTTACAGAATCTGCAAGGTTTAAACAAATAAAGCTCTAATCCTCTGCTGTAGTACCACCACCCTGGATTTTTAAAGGAGGAGAAGGCGGAGGGAGGATTTCTTTTTTTCCCCAACTGACCCGATTACCTGACTTTGCTGTTCCTGGGGAAGGAGCCCAGTTTGCGGTGCTGGATTTGTGTGGGCAGGAGCTGGACTCCTGCTTGCATGGACAGCCTGCTAGCTCCTGTGTCTTTCCTTCGTGTGGGAACTGTAACTGTCCTTGCCAAGGCAGCCCCTCAGAGCCATCCCTTGATTCTCCCCCCAAAACACACGCTTTCGGATTTCCCCAGGCTCGACTCGGACTCATCCTGATAATTCCTGAGGTCTCCGGACCCAGGCCCACCTGCTGCCTTGGGGGGCCCCACAGTCACTCAGAGCTGCCCACCCCGTCCCTCACCGACATCTCAACGAGGAAATGCACTAATCAACACGGGTGTTAATTTCAACATGTCTGATAACGAGTCTTAAAGTCATGTGGCAAAACAAAAAAAAAGTAGTATTAAGAGAAAAAGACTGCATTACCAGCATCTCAACTGTCCCTTGCTTATAGCCGTCAGGCGGTATACCGTGAACCGGGGTCCCAGCATCTCAGAAGGACTCATACAGATGGCGGTGAACGATGTGGCTTTATCGGCAGGTAGACATTTGCAGAATACAGTCAAATGTAGCCGGAATGGTGGTGGGGAGGCCTTTAACCCTGGCTACTCGCTTGTAAATAACCAGCAACCTGCCTCTTTCTCCTCTTCTTTCCTGTGACTTCAACAGTCCTTTACAATCTGTGACGGGAAAGACGCCAACACCTCAAGATCTCAAGGCCGGTTCTCGAAACTCATTTGCACACCAAAACACCACGCCTGTTTTGCTTTCTTGCTGGTTTCACTTTGGGGATGTTCCTAGGAAGATATGTGTAGATGCCTCCAAGACCGTCTGCTCGGTGACATTCCCACTGAGTCCACACTAGGCCAATGGCTTCCTTCTAGATCCCCCAAGTGATGTGTTTTGCCAGTTATTCAAGAGTCAAAAGAACTGACTTATCAGCCACAGTGATGTCCTGAGGCCCATGGCACCATGGGGAGGAGGGAGTGGGCGCCAGAGTCAGACCCGAGGGAGCCCTGAGCCGGGCTCAGCCACTTGCTGGCCATGGGGCTTCGGGCAGGTCCCTCAGCCTGAGTCAGACTTGCACCTGTCAGAGGAGAACCACGGGCACTTGACAGCATGGCCGAGGGCCTGAGCCTGCATAGGACAGAGATCCGAGCGTGGACTGGCCCACAGCAGGCACACAGCACGTGGTGGTTTCCGGCGACTTGCAGACGCCAACCAAGGGGGCCTGCTTCTCAGAGGCGTGATTCAGGCTGGGTCCACCTCGGACTTAGGACAAGTGTTGAATCTCTGTGCTTCTCCTTCCTCCACTGTAGAAGGAAGGAAATAATCCTACCTGGGCTGCTGTGACGTTTAAAGGAGATAAACCATAAAGCCCCCAGGAACTACCTGCTCATTCTCACCATCATCACGAGATGGGGAGACTGTCCTTCCAAGGAAGTAGACCTTTTTGGTTTTTGACCTGATTTTAGTCATTGAAATGGAAGTGCAGCCACATTGAATTCTGTAACCCATGGGCTTGGAGTCCCCAGGCAGACGCTGGAAGCAACGCCTGCCCAGGACTCCCTCCGGGGGTGCCCCTGACCATGGCTCTCCCTGGCACCTGTCACCTCTGGATCACAGGTCAAGCTCAACTGCAGGAGCAAGACCCATGCTGGGCCCAAGCCTGCTTAACTTCCCCTGGACAAGAGCCCCCAAGGCAAAGTAAGTGACGAAAACTGCCCTTGGTGCCAGGAAGTTCATTTGTCAGGTCAGTCGGAAAGGCCGTACTCTTCAAAATAAAGAGGCTTCAGCCCACAAATGAATGTTCTCTGAGGCTCTATGAAGTGGGGGAGGCTCTCCGTCCCCCACACAGAACACGGGCCAGGAAGTGTCACTTCAGCTGTGTGGCCCAGCTCATGTCTCCACGTCCCCAGTATCCTGGGAGGAAACCGAGGGCTCTGCACTTGCCCGTCCTCCTTCCAGAGCTGCCTGTCGGCGGCCTGGTGGCTGGTGTCTGAGCCATGGGCACTGGGAGGGCAGAGTGCAGAGGGGCAGGGCCACGCTCTGCAGCCACGAGAAACTCTGGGTACATGAACAAAAACACTGCCCCGCTGCTGCAGAAACGCTTCCTAAAATTTCGTGAATATTTGGTCACTTGGGGCCGAGACCTGTTGCATTTTGCTCAAGATAAAGATAAAATCCAACCAAGCGCCACTTTTCGAGTGAAAAGGCGCCTTGATCGTGGGGCATCGCGGGGAAATCCCGCGGGTCCAGGCCTGCCGTCCCAAGGGCAGCACACACAGAGACCCCTAAGCGAGCCGCAGACAACAACAGGGGCTCCCCCAAAGCTGGACGAGAAGCAGAGACGCAGCCCGAGGGCCAGTGGAGGTTTGCTGCTCTTAGGAGCGACCGCACTCCTCCAGAACACAGGCGTGGTCTGAACAAGCGGTTTCATCCACAGCCAGTAGTGGACGGAGGCCAAGCCTTGACCTAGGACAGGTCTGGCCTCTAGCTGTGACGGGTCCGAGTGGCTAATATCACCGCCTGCCGGGGGGGCCCGGCCGCGTGGGCAGGAAGGTGCGCCTCCCCTCACAGCCCCTTCTTCATCTTCTCAGGACCGTCTCACACACAGGCAGTTCCGACTCAGGACAGTCCCACTTACGAGTTTTCGATGGTGCAGAAGTGATACGCCTTCAGTGGAAGCCATACTTCAGGTTCTGAGTGTTGACCCTTCCCTGAGCTAGCGGCGGGCGGTTCCATCCTTTCTCACGGTGCGGGGTGGCGACAGCTCCCAGACAGCCGGGGGACCACGAGGGTCAACAGCACATACACGGACAGTCATTCTATCCCTGTACAGCTGTCCTGTTTTTCACTTTCGGTACAGTATTCAAAAGACTACAAGAGATATTCAACCCTTTAGCACAAAATAGGCTTTTGTTAGATGATTTTGCCCAACTGTAAGTGGTTCTGAGCATGTCTAAAAGTAGACTGGGCTGAGCTGTGATGCTGGGTAGGGTAGGGTAGTAAATGCATTTTCAACCGATGATGGGTTTATTGGGATGTAACCCCACCGTGAGATGAGGAAGACCTGTATATTTTTAAGTTGTATTTTTTACCCCCTCAATAAAGGAATACATTTCCTAAACAAACGATTCCACTAAGACAGCTAAGTTAAAGTGCCCTTCAATGCAGAGCCCTGATCCCGGAGCCTCCTTGGGGCTTGCCCTGGATGTGATCTACGCATAGTCCTCGGGTTCTCCCAGCTGTTGCTATTGTTTGCATACACAGAATATAGAATTTTGTTTTGTATGTGTCTTTGCTTTTCATAAAAATAGTATCGTAGCATAACTGTTCTACGATTTGCTTTTTTTCAGTAACCGTCAGAGAGTTCCCCTGTCGGGAGCTATAGATGTATCTTGGTCCTTTGAACAGCTGAGCAGAAGTACGAGTGGAGAGATGACCGATGACCAGCTGGTCAGGAGCCCTGACTGCCTGTTTAAGAGGCCTACAGGTCACCATGAGGTCCCTGGGGAGCCGCTGATGGGTTTTTGAGCTGGAGAGAGACATTTATATTTCAGGAATGGCTTCCTGGCTCTAGAGAGAAGCATGGATTAGAGGGAGTGAGGCGGGGATGTGGGGGCAGGACCACCAGGGGGGAGGTTCTGGCAGTAAATTAGGTGAGGGATGCTGGTAGCAGTGTCTAGGACTGTGATGGAAAGAATGGAGAAGAGGGGACAGATCGAGGGGAATTCTGATGCAGAATCACGGGACTTGGCAACTGGCTGCGGCAGTTTCACGACTTTCCAGGGGGAGGAGATTTCTGGCTTAACCTTCAGGAGAATGGGCACCTGTGGACCTGGAAGACGCGTGGGGTAAGCTGGCAGGGTCTCTTTTGGCCATGCTGGGTTTGAGGGGCTTGTGAAACATCTCAGAGGAGACACAGTCAACATGGTTGGGACATGGTAAGCAAGATTCAAGATTGGTTGGTAAGGACCGCCCGGACGGAAATACAGAAGTAAGGCGACCAGGGGAGGATCTGGGGCATCCAGCCTGCCGGTGACTAGGGCACAAGAGAAGATGAGAAGTTCTGGGAAGAGCACGTGGTGAGAAGAGGGCAGGGCCAGCACGGGGTTCTGAGCAACGCAACATCGATGCAAGTGCCAAAGAAAAGTCCGACAAACAACAGGAGGGAAATTCAAATGTGCTCCGCGATACTGGATCACAACCAGAGGTGTGGAATTTTTTTTTTAAGATTTTATTTATTTGACAGACAGAGATCACAAGCAGGCAGAGAGGCAGGCAGAGAGAGAAAAAGGGAAGCAGGCTCCCCGCTGAGCAAAGAGCCCAATGCGGAGCTCAATTCCAGGACCCTGGGATCATGACCTGAGCCGAAGGCAGAGGCTTAACCCACTGAGCCACCCAGGAGCCCCAGAAGGTGTGGTTTTAATAAGTAGATAGACATACATCGACACACAGAGGTATGTGTTTATATGCACATGGTTTTATATGCATGCACGGGTACACACACACACACACACACACACACACAGGGACATCTATTTCTACCTGCTGACAGCCCAGAAGTCGCGAGCACACCTAGTGCCCAGAGTTTTGGGTTCTAGTGTTCTCTGAGAGACACAGGGGATCTTCAGAGAAATGGCTGATGGAGGGGGAGGCAGGGAAGGAGCAAGCCTACGACATCTTGTTGTACCAGAAAGTAAGACGTCCTCAAAGAATCACAGGAACTCAGCAGAAGGACCCAGGAGCCAACTCAAAGGGGCTCCTCCTGGCTAATATGGAACCATTTGAGTGTCCAAATAAATAAGCACAATAATGAATTAGAATCCTCCAGTCCACACCAATGTGCACAAACAAGGGATAAAGGGAACTCATCCTTACAATAAAATGCCAACTCACATCGAAGGAATGAAGGAGTTATAAAAATCAATGGATAATCTGATTAGGAATGAACTATGCACATAGTCCCAAAGTATTTCCCACTGATGACATGTTAATTACAAGAGGAAAAACAGTAACTTTATGGTAAGGAAACTTAGCAAGCAGCACCGTGAGCAGGTGATCCCAGCCAGGTCATGCCAACATCACAGACTTCCGGATAGGATGCACATAGAAGGATACACTAACAGCTGACAGGGCGACAGAGAAGACAGCTGGTCTCGCAGCTCAGTGTCCTCAGATGAGAGTGAGTGGCTGGGCTAGATGACCAAGATGGTGCTGATCTGTGGCTTTTTTTTTTTTTTAAAGATTTATTTATTTTAGAGCGAGCATGCGCAAGCAGGGGGAGCGGATAAGGGGAAGAGAGACTCTCAAGCAGACCTCCTGCTGAGTGTGCAAGCCAATGTGGGGCTCAATCCCAGGACACTGAGGTCATGACCTGAGCTGAAATCAGGAGTCAGATGTTTAACTGACAGAGCCACCCAGGCGTCCCTGACCTGTGACTTTCAAAAACCGCCTGCCGTTCCTCCTCTAGGAACTTCTGATTTACTTGGTATGAGCCGTGGCCCTGGGAGTCGGTAGCTTCTCAAGGCTCCAGCTGATTCCCAGGTGCGACTAGGCTAGAGCAGCACTGGGCTAGGTGAAATCTAAAATCCCCCCCACTGGACATTCTTTCATCTCAGAATCACTGTATTAAATATGGACCTGTGATCTGAGGTCCATCCCAGAGGATGCAATTTCCAAACACACTGTAGATAACAGCTGGTTTCTAGCTGACTTCTCTAGCCCTCATCCGGATTCTACTCACAAAACCTTTGGAAAAGCAACGATCTCGAAGGGTAATAGCAGCTTCTGGTCAGATGTCTCCCTGTCCTGGAACCAGAGGGCAGGGAGAGATGGTGTCCCACGTTTCTGTATGTCCAAAGCCAGGACTGACTGGCCACTACTCTCTGGGGGCAAGGACAGCGTGTCAGGGCGTTCGCACTGTCCCGTTTAAACCTCCGAACGGCCCTGTGAGGCGTTGCCCTACCCCCTGCCAGAGGGACCTGAAGCACAGAAGGGAAGGGACTTGTTGGGGCCACAAAGCTGGTAAATGGCACAGCTGGTGCAGAAAGGGAGACCTTCCAAGTCCACTGCCTTCCCACCGTATGAAGGATGAGGTGGGGATGCCTTCCTCCGGGAGATGAAACATCCCCTACAGACGGCAGCCCAAGAGTCCAATCAACAAGGACGAGAAAGCGGATGGAAGTTGTATAGGTGTAGAAGGTTCCCGGGAGCCACCCCTGCAGCGTCCCTGGGCACTCTCCCCGGGGACACCCTCACGGCCAAGACAAATACCCCTGCTTCAGGGATCTTGGCCGTTTGTCACCAGTAAGTCAGCTTTTAATTGTCTAACTGCCCAAGTACTTTCTCAAAAGGATGGTGGCATCACCCAAAGGGGAAAAGCAGAACCTCATTATACATTTTATTTAGGATTTGAGAAGAGATTACCTACTGGTTAAAGAAAGATGGTCTGAAACGTAACAGCACAGAGTTCTTCTGACCTTGGTTAGTGGGATTGAATTTTCCAGGGCCCAGGCATCGCCCAGGCATCCCCCAGTGAAGGAGAGAACCGTGGACCAGAGTCCTGCAGCTAAGGGGGAGGGGAGCAGCCACTGGGGGAGAGGCTGCCTGCGTGGGCCCCAGGCTTCAGCCTCCCTGAGCTGCCGAGTGCCTCCAAGAGACCAGGCACAGTGATGGACACAGGTACAGGCCAAATAAAAGGGGACCTCCACGGGAAGTCTGACAGTCCTCTAAACGCCATTTATGCTTACTTAAGATTGGGCTGCTTGTGTACATTCGAACCAGGTCATGACTTAATGAAAGTTCATTGGAAGAGGGAAAAAAGGGCATTTTTATTACTCTTCTCTTTTTACTCTTCTCTTTTACAGAAAGCTCAAATACTAAACTTCCCAGTTCAAAAGCGAAGGCCTGGCCGTCGTCCCCCTCACATAGCTAGACCTGTAACAACTGGTTGAGGCAGGCAGGCTCTGCCGGTCCCCAGGGCCAGACATGGAATGAAAGGAGACCACAGACTCATGCCTGTGGTTGGGATGGGGCCCAAGAGCACACACACCAGACCTCCGCAGCCCTGCGTTTCCAAACTGCATCATTTTCCAGAAACGTTGCCCTGGGGAATGGCTTCTCTTGCAAGCAGCGTATCACCTTCCCCCAAACTCAGCTCTGGTGGACAAGCTCTCGGACCACACTGACATGAAGATACAGTTCTGAGACAGAACCGACGCCTGAATGGACACCCACCTTGATCTGGGAAAACCGGGGAGGGCGCTCCCTTCTGTCTCACTTGACGCGTCTGCAAGTACAATGCCATAAATTACCCAGATCTCAGACTTAATATTAACCTTTAAAGGGCATGTCACAAAAATGTATTCTCTAAATACTGGTTGTTAGCTCACTTTGTAAGTCTGTCGTGGAGAACAGGTGTGAGGCTGCCACCCGTCTCTGACGGCACCTGTCACGGGCGTCTCCCGCCACCTGACAGTAATTCCCACCAAACGCGCGGCCCCATGAATGAGCAATTCAGCCATCGACTCGAACCACGGCCTAAGCTCAGCCTCAGGACTTAATAATAGAGCCTGCGAATGTTACTCTAATTTCTAGAGCTGACGAACTTTCAGAGGCAATGCGAGTTGAAATAACTGAGCGCCGGCATGACAAAGAACTTGAATCCGAGGTTCTCGGAACTATCCGGTATAATGAGCACTTGTTCCTTCCCCACAATGGGCATGTACAAGAGAAATCTAAGTAATAATTGCTGTAATTATCGTGAAAAATATGCAGAGATTAATGGTGATTATGAAAATCTGTATAATTGTTCTCTGACAACGTCGCCGAAGCAGGGGTGTCTTGAAATGGCCTCTGCCAGAGAACTTTCAACACCGAACATGTGGGCACAGAAATGTGACATTTTGGCTCTCTCGCTGTAAAATATTACCCTGTGTGTGCAAAGTTGGTTTTCATCATTCCCAACACCCTGGCCTGCATTTTAACTCTTCGTACCAGTGCCCTGCAAAGGTTCCGAGACGCCCTTAATGGGATGCGTATGTCATTGTGGTTCAAAGCCCCACGTTCAACTTGTTATTTATTCAAATAATTAATTACTCTTGTATCCATCGAGCAGTTTGTCATGACACATTAATGACTTGATAGACTTCTATGAACTGGTGAACACAGAACAGCAGAGCGTTTTTATCGCCATTTAATTTTAAAACGATCCTGTGTGAAATTATCTAGTCGTGAGTGATGGGAGCATAAAGAACAGACTCAGCAAAGCCCCTTTTGGATCATTGCTTTATTAATGGTAACGTCAGGGAAATGAAAAATGCTAACATTGTCATATTCCGCTGCTGGGCGGAGACGGATGGCTGGGGGACCAGGCGGGGGCTCCCAGCGCTCACTGCCGAGAGTGCTGAGCCCCTCCTGGTGCCGGGCTGGCGGGACCCCAGCCTCGCGCACCCACAGGCTCTGTGAAGCCACCTCGGTGCCCCGTTTCCCTTTCCTTTATGGCACTGGGTGTCTATTACTTTGCGTGTGTGGTCATCGTCGTCTTTTTTTTTTTTTCCCCACTTGAATTTTCCACTATGATATAAAGCACCCTCACAAAAACATTTCACTTTATGGCTTTGAACATTAAACGTTATTAATCCAATAGAAAAACGTTAAAGATATTGCTGTCACCTTTAAATGTGAAATGATATTAGGTGCTAAAAAAAATGCTGGGTTAGTAGAAAAGATGTTCCCTTAGTTTTCCTTTCAAGTCTTGAGATAACCGTTTTGGGTTGATGATAAAATATTTCTACATGGCTCACAGCACAACATCTGCTTTAAAAGACACTTCCTGTTCAGCTATTTTTTTTTTATACTGAAAATTGTTTCTCAATTGTTTTAATTACAAACTTGGGAATCCATGCAAACTACTTCCCAGCAGTGTGATTCCAAGACAACAGCCGCCCAGCCCTGAAGAACCACGGAGCCAGCCAGCGGGCGGAATCGCGGGGGCTCTCTGACGGCCACGTGTGCGGCCTGCTGGGGACCCGACAGGAGAGGCAGCCAGACGGTGTCCCCGCCCTCTGCGGACAGAGTAGCAAGGGCAGCTCGCTCTTCCCTTACGAGCTTCCTGCTTCTGTTTTCCGGTCCCAGTGAAGAGCTCCACTGCCCACCCGGATGTCTAATCCTGGGGCCTGGGACAACAGGGACTTGTCCCCGTCCCTCACACCTGTCATCAGTCCTTTCAGTCCCCGAGAAGGTAGTGATGGTGGCGGTGGCTCGTAGTGAACTGAGCTCCAACTCCGTGCCAGGCCGTGGTCTCTGTGCTTTCTGCGAACGGATGGGTTCCTCGGGGCCATCCTGAGTTACATTTGTGGTTATTCATTATTCTTATCACACCCCCACTTCCCAGTTTCGCAGAGGACACTCTGGCTGAGGGCAGTTGGGCAACCTGCCCAGGAGCTCACAGCTGGCAAGAAGCGGCAGCGGGGCCGAATCCGGGCGGCTGCACACCGCCTTCTGCAACAACACCACGGGGCTTCTGATTCCCTCCGGAGAATTCTCTCCACAGCTCCGGACTTGGGGGATGCCCCCCTCTATGGTCCTGACATCACTCTACTCTCCCCCAGAAGGGGATCTGGAAAGGAATGGGGCAAAGCAGCTCCTTCTGTAGTGGATGGAAAGTGCAAGAAAAGCAGAGCATTTGGGGCACATCCTGGGGAGAGCTGATAATGGGGTGGGGTGTCAGCGTTCTGAGGTTAAACACTTCAAAGGACCTGAGAAGATCTAAACCAGAAGCTGACTCTTGTGTCCTGTTCTGTGGAACGCTTTCCTTTTCCAGGTGGAGACACTGGGGGGCGGAGCACTGATGACTTGGACGTGGACGTTGCCAGCAACGGGGCAGCGAAGTGGGAGCTTAAGCCCTGCTGGCCTGAGACTCCAGGTGCCCCCCACCCCCAGGACCTGATCCTTGTGCAGGAAGCGCTGGTCCCCGCAGGGGAGCACGGCCTCAGGGAGGTCGGAGCAGAGCCGCACCCGCAGCTAGGTGGGGGTCTGCCAACTTTAGGGACCGTGGGGTGGCAGATTCATTTGGGAGCCTGCTAAGGGGCGTGTCAAAGAGACGGGCAGGCGGCCTCCAGAGCAACTGAGGACAGTAGAGCCGACTGTAGACGCCCCAGGCAGGAAGAATAGTGGTTTCAAAGATGGGCCCCAAATGGAAAGTCCAAGCAGATGACCCGAACCGCAGGAGCCACTGCTTCACAACCAGGGCAAGTCCTCTGTGAAGCCAGCCCAGGGAAAAGCAGCTCTGAGCACAGGAACCCTCTCTCTCTCGAGCAGCCACATCCCTGGAGAGGACCGGGGCACCCCACAGGGGAGGGGACAGTCCAGACAAGTGCGGGAGGCAAGGGGGCCTTGCTGAGCTGGGCCTCTGGTACCGCCTTAGACATGTGTCTCCAGAGCCATGACCCCTCCCCTCACTTCCAGAAGACCCGCCCTTTCTCTCCAAACTACAGGCCCTAGTGTGTCAGAGTGGTCTGGGATGCTCATTACCAACTCAAATCCGCGGCCTTAGACCTCCAGACTTTGGCTCAGGAACTCCGGGACAAGGGCACCATGAGAAGCTCCAGTCTGTGCCTGGAGTCTCAGAGTGCAGTTCTGTGAGCCTCTGACCCACATATAAGCCACTCTGGGACCCATAAGGACTAAGTAGGGCAGGGGCACACAGTACCGCAGCACTGGTCACAGTCGTCACTTGGCAAAATCTTGGACTTAGTGCTAGACACAGTCACAGCCCAGAGAGGCCAACGCGCTCACCCTGTCCCATGGCTGGGAGGGGCAGGTGGTCCTGCTTCCAGCTCAAAGGGAGGCCAGGAGTGCCAACCTTAGAAGGCCAGGCTCTTGACACTCCTACATAATTTAAGACACGATCTCAAGAAAATGTCAGGGCCACAGCATAACCAGGTGCTCTGCTAGTGATCATTTATCACTTACGATGAGACCCAACCATGGGGTTTCTCTTTGTTTGGATCTTTTCTGGACTGAGCCTCCAAAACTCACAAGATTTTAAGAGCCCAGAAAGGTCCTTGGTTTGTCTTTCTCTCAATCTACAGTGAATTTCCTGAGCACTTGGGGTTTCTGTGGCTTTTACTTTCAATAGTAGGAAAAAAAGGTAACATTCAAGTAGCCTGTGACCATCTTTCCTGGGATCCAGACAGAAGGCTTTCTCCTTCCCTCTCTCTAATGCCTAATTCCAATTGAGCTCTACATATCGTGAAGCTGGGGAATTTATTTCTAACTTGTGCTGGATCCTTGAGTTTCCTTCTCCAACCCTTCTGTGCTTTCCTGAGTAATGACTTCCAGCACTTGAAAATCTGCCCTGAATTTTTCAAAGGGAACCTTTGGTCAGAACAAAGTATGAAAGGATACATTTCAACGGAAACTAACAACTTAAAAAGACACACGTAAGTGATTTCTCCACCAGGAAGCTTTCAGACCTGCTGCAGCCGCTAGACGGGATGGTGGGTGGGAATTGGGGGGGCACCATCACAAAATACAAGCCCTGACAGGAAAGCAGAGGCCTCTTCTTAAAAATACTTTCTTTAAAGCCCCAGGAAAGGGGGAAATATTACGGGAATTTAAAACCCCCAAACCATCAACAAAACAAAGAGACAACACACGGAATGGGAGAAGATATTTGCAAATGACACTGCAGACAAAGGGTGCTGATATCCAAGACCCATAAAGAACTCCTCAAACTCAACACTCAAAAAACAGATAATCATGTCAAAAAAATGGGCAGAAGACATGAACAGACACTTCTCCAAAGAAGATATACAAATGGCTAACAGACACATGAAAAAATGTTCATCATCATTAGCCATCAGGGAGATTCAAATCAAAACCACATTGAGATACCACCTTACACTAGTTAGAATGGCCAGAATCAACAAGACAGGAAACAACAAGTGTTGGAGAGGATGTGGAGAAAGGGGAAGCCTCTTATACTGTTGGTGGGAATGCAAGTTGGTGCAGCCACTTTGGGAAACAGTACGGAAATTCCTTAAGAAATTAAAAATAGAACTTCCCTATGACCCTGCAATTGCACTACTGGGTATTTACCCCAAAGATACAGATGTAGTGAAAAGAAGGGCCACATGAACCCCAATGTACATAGCAGCAATGGCCACGGTCTTCAAATTGTGGAAAGAGCCGAGATGCCCTTCAATAGATGAATGGATAAGGAAGATGTGGTCCATATACACAATGGAGTATTACGCCTCCATCAGAAAAGATGAATACCCAACTTTTGTATCAACATGGACTGGACTGGAGATTATGCTGAGTGAAATAAGTCAAGCAGAGAGAGTCAATTATCGTATGGTTTCACTTACTTGTGGAGCATAAGGAATAACACGGAGGACATTAGGTGAAGGAAGGGAAAAGTGAATTGGGGGAAATCGGAGGGGGAGATGAACCATGAGAGACTGTGGACTCTGAGAAACAAACTGAGGGTTTTGGAGGGGTGTGGGGTGTGGGGTTGGTTGAGCCTGGTGGTGAGTATTAAGGAGGGCACTTATTGCATGGAGCACTGGGTGTGGTGCATAAGCAATGAATCTTGGAACACTGAAAAAATAAAATTAAATACAAAATATAAAACCCCCAAACCAGATGGGAAAACAGAAACCCTGCAGGTCGGCAAAGCTATAGGCAGAGTGGAGTGGGGGGTAGTCAGCCTGGGCATGGAGCAGCTTAGAAATGAAGGAACAGTGCCCCCCAGAGTTGTACAACCCACATGGTGATTACCCGCGGAGCCTTATAGCTTCCTTTTGGGGCTGCACACCCATTAACTGCTTTATCCTACTTTCTAGCCTGTCCCCGTGAGGCTGACCCTGGTCCAGAGTCGCCATGACAACGCCCGAGCTCAGAGAGTTTATAGGCTTGTTCAGTGCGGCCCAGTGGGCCCGTAACAGAACCGGGTATTGAATATGGCCCTCCTGACTGTGGTGTAATCGTTTATGGGGTCAGTGGAAAAACCATTTCAGCAGAGGCCTAGAAGGGACTCCAGATCCCAAAGTCAAAGGCCACCTCTTCGTGAGAGAATGTTCAGGGCTGCTGGTCTGGGGGCACTGGGGGCTCAGAGGACAAGCGTTAAGAGTTTGCTCAGTCTTTACTAGGAAAGAATTTGCAAATGGTCTTCGACAGGCTCACCTTGAAAGCACACCTCTTTTTGGCTTGTTTTTATGGTTTTGTTTTTGGCAGAGAGGGGGCCGGTCTGCGGATCGGCGGTGCTCTAGTCTTGATTCCGTCCAGGCTGTTGGACAAACCCCAGACTGTGACTTCATTTCCACCTGAGGCGGAGAACACATGAGGCGGCTTTTCAGTCCTGTGCCTGTGAAGTCCCACAGGCCCAGGAGTGGGGTGCCGTGCCAGCACACCTCTGGAGAAGGAGATGCCACACTTCTTTAACCCCACGAAGTCCTCACCCAGGTCTGAGGTCTGATATGACACGGAGAAGGCAGAAGGACAGGGAGCTGTGTCCTCCCCCCTGAAACAGCCTCTCCCCCCAGTACTTGAGAATACAGCATTGGTGGTGTCTACTGCTGGTGGAAATCCTGACGGTCACAACATGAAATAATTCGTCATTTTGCTAACATACAAAGCAGTTCCGCACGTGGGGCGTCCGGCCAGCGAGCCAGTCTGACACATGCCCGGCACCTGAATTTCAGCCCAACTGTGCTAGTTCTCCACCTTTCTCCTGCAAAAGCAGAGACTTTCTTGAAGTGACTTTTCCTTATTTTTTAAAACACACCCCACCGAGGAAGGGAAGATTGGAAAAGGTGGAAGAAAATGAAGGTGTGTGAGTGGCATGTGGACTGCTGACCCCGAGCCCCACATGCTGGTGGTAAGGAAGGAGGGGAGGGGACTTGGGATGGTGCGGCTCGTGGGGATGCTGTTGGGGAAGCGACCGCTAACACGGCTTCAGGACCTGGTAGCTGGACGGTCCTGACGTCAGTGCTGGTGAACTCGGCCTCCGCTGGAAACATCAGCCTCCTCAGATGGAGGCCAGGTGGCCTCAACAGAGCCGATCCCCTTCCCCCCTAGTTCTGAAGCCGTTTCCACATTTAGCCAGGTTTCTGCCAATGTTCTGAACATCCTAGGGGGTGGGGGTGGGGTGGGATGGGGACCGACAGGGGCAAAAGTGGGAACCTTGGCCAAGCACACTGACAGCCTGATTAGAAAAACCTTGGGTTTTGTCCCAATTCTTTTTTACATAAACAGAACTCACAGTTAAAATGATTATTAACAGTGATGTAATATGTGGAGGAATTCATTTTAGTGACAAAATTTATTTAAATAACTTTCTTAATGACGTCGGTCTTTATTTATAGAATTGTTAGTTTTACAGGTTCACCCAAATGTTTCACTTTTATGTTCCTACATTTTGCGGAGAGAATTATGTGCTGAAGAGCTGTTTCTAAATTTCGGCACTTGGGAATATCTTGGGGAATTATCCTACAAAAACATTTATGGTCTAATTATTGTATTAGGAAGAGATGTTCAAGATGACCTATCAAAGTTTATTGTTCTAGAATCATCCAGGACAGAAAAACCATAACATAATGCATTAGAGGCTCAAAAATGCCCACCCCCTCACCCCATTATTCAGTTGGGTTTGAGGCTAACAGCACGCAAAGGTTAAAAACTGACCACAGGGCCGCCTGGGTGGCTCAGTGGGTTAAAGCCTCTGCCTTCAGCTCAGGTCATGATCTCAGGGTCCTGGGATCGAGCCCCATGTCGGGCTCTCTGCTCGGGGGGAGTCTGCTTCCCTTCCTCTGTCTCTGCCTGCCTCTCTGCCTACGTGTTATCTCTGTCTGTCAAATAAATAAATAAAAATCTTTAAAAAAAACCAAAAACAAAAACTGACCACAGCCACACGGCCAACCACTGCAAACCTGTCCTTACTCGTGACTAGGAAACTCCTCTGGCTGTGACCAGGGCCACCTTCTCCTCAGCCAAGCCTGGGCCACTGTGGCGACCAGTTACAGAGACTGGGGTTCACAGGGGCAGCTGAATTGCTGAGAACAGGAAGGCTTTCCTCCAGACAGACACAAAGGCCAATTTCGCCCCACCGGGCTCTCCTGAACGAGACTCGGGCTGGGGCCGCGTGCTTCGTGGTGGGGAAGCGAGCTGGGGGGCTGTTCTGGAGGACAAAGGGGAGGTGGCTGTGCAGCGTCTGTGCTTAAGGGGACTGAGGGGCAGAGTGAACACATTTTCACAGCCAGACTGCTCCTTTCACACATGTGTCAAACCTTTGGAATTTCACTGGAAAACTTTATTTCAGAAGTAATCTTTGAAGTTTGAAAATGAAAGCAGAAAGGCTATTTTTCAGTAGAGAGAGATGGTTTCGGACTCGAAAGGACCAAAAGAAGGTGCTAATGGGCGTTAAGTCGGAGCCACTCTAGGGGACGCGCTCTGCCCTGGTCTCTGGAAGCTCTCCTCTGCGCTACTGTGGGTCTTCCTCAGATTTTCCCCGGCGGGACCCGAGATGTGTGTTTTCTCTCTCTCATGATGTCCTGTCAGGGCCTGGTGGGCCTTCACCCCAGGCCTACCCACCCCCGGTGACGTTGATGATCTGGAGAGAAGGGGAGGCTGTGTGTGTGCGTGCGTGTGTGTGTGTGCGTATGTGTGTGGAAAGAAACCACATGAGCCTCATAGCTGAGGCGACACCAAGCCTGTGTGACTGACTACCTCTTCCATGAGGCACCGGGGGACGCAGAGGGCCAGCGTGGTTGGAAACAGGGTTCCCTCGGAGACCTTGTGAGCAGAGAGGGAAGAGTCCCTGAAATGCCCAACCTTTGAGTTAAAAATAAAACTCCAAACTTGAGAAGTCACATGGGCAAACGGTGACTCTGCAGTCCTCCCTCTGAGCCCCGAGTCCCTGCCCTCGCCCGGCCCCTCCCCCACCCACACTCAGCTGGCTTCCCTTGTTCACCAGGGATGAGCCAGCTCACGGGCAGGGCCGCTGAGGGCCCATTGTTAGGGGACACCAGCCCCTGCAAAACAGATGCTCAAGAGAAACTTCTCGTGTTGAAGAAACTGGGATCTTACCCTCCTGTATCTCACAGCTGATAAGAAAAGACACAGCGAAAGTGCCATAATTGGTCTTTCCTACCATCCCTGCTTACCAGAGACTGACCCGGAGCTCAAAGGCAGTGAGGGGCTTGTCCTAAGGGTAGAGCTGCTACGTGGGTCCAGGGCTTTAAAATGAAGCCATGTGGTCCCATAGTCAGCATCCCATACCCCACGACAGGCCACTTGTCCCAGAGAAAGAGCTGGAAGTTGTGACGCATTCTACAGCTCTTTTATTTTTGGTGTCGGTCACCAATTACCCTTAAACATCGCCTCCTGTTCTCCCTCCTAAGAGATTCTAATTATTCCTCCCACCATTTCAGCCCAAACACTCACCCAAACCCAAATCACACCCTCTCCCAAACGCACAAGTCAGAGAGCAGAGGCACAGGCAAACGGGCTTGTCTTCCCTTCCTTTGCCGGCTGGAACACTTTCTACCTATTTACCCAGCACAGAGAGGCTCAACGGCAGCCCTGTTGCTTCCAGCAACATTCAGAACAGGACCAGCGTCCTGTACAAACAAGCTGGAGGCCCCGTGGGATCTGTTATGGTGGCTGGCCCCAAGTCACCAGACGGACTGTGCCTCACTGGGGCACGATTCCCTGACTCCCAGGCCAACGCCAAGGGCGCTAGGCCTATAGGCACCTGAAGCTGAGCGCAGGCCCTGTAGACCGAGGGAGAGCGCCCGAGGCCAAAGGCGGGGCCTGTCTTCTGTGGCTTTTACCGCCTAAAAGAAAGCAGAGTGACTGGCAGAAGGCAGGGCCTCAGGGTTTCATAAATGGCCGGCTGAAGGGCCCACACCCAACACTGGGTTTTTTACGTTGCAAATTCTACTCGGAAGCCCTGGTTGTGTGTCTGTGCACAGACATGTGTGTGCGTGGCCAGACGGGTGTGCATACGTCTGTGTGTGTGCACGCCTGCATGTGGGACACACACACTGCCTGTGTGCACATACGTGGGCACACAAGATCCTCCAGGGCAGCAATGATGTCCCTTTCTCATCTGCCAGAGCAAAAGAAGGTGCCTCTGTGCTCACCGACACCGCAGAAGTCTGAACGGGGCCTGCACAAGCGGACCCCTTGCCCCCTGCCACGCACAGGGCACTGCTGGGAAAGGAGTTTCCCAGAACCAGTAAGGGGGACTGAGGACCGAACCAGCGCGACTTCCCTAACCGCCCGGCTCCGGACACTGCAGGTGTCCTCGATCGCAGGCCCACGTGGAATTTACACAGACGCTGCCAGCCGCGCGGGGTCAGTCACGAGGATTGCCTAATCCGCGCTTCCTATTCCGCCTGGCTTCTCACCGCTTACCTGTGCCCGGAGGCTGGGAGTTCTGGGGCATCGCTAAAGCTAAATCAGAAAGATAAATAAACGCTTTCAAAGGATACGTGTCCTGGACACCCAGCCCAGGCCCTTGAGCATTTTCTCTTCCGACCTCGGGAAGGCAGGGGACCAAGGCAGTCCCACCACTGAGGTCCCTGCGGCTCCCTCCCCCGGACTCCTGCTGCTGTGGGGCCTCAGTCCACTCCTCTCTGTGGAGCCTTGCTATGGCCTGGTCTCCTCCGAGCACAGAGGGCCGCTCGGGGTGGCTCTCAGGACCTCCTGTCAGTGAGTGCCCATGGCCCGTCCCAACTGCTCCTCTACCCACAAGTGCCCTGAAGGGCAGAGCCCTTCACCCAGTCCCCTCTCCCTGCTTCCTTGGCCCACGCGGCAGCAAGAGCACCTGCTGCGGGCCAGGCGTCTCGCAAGCTCTAGTTCACAGAACCTTCCCTGTGCCCTCCAAGGAAGCTTTGCACGCCTCCATCTCTGTTTCTGCGACGGACGAAATGGAGTGTGGAGGTTAAGAGTGGGTGCAGGCCAAGCTGCCCCAGTGGTGGCTGTGGTAGGTGAACTAGGTTGTTTGGCCTTTGTTTCTGGGGCTGGAGGCTGGGATGGAGGACGCCCCCCTCCTAGGGTTGTCAGGGTGGAAGAGACAGTCTGGGTAAGGCGCTCCAGAGCAGGGGCAGACACTAGATGGTGGGTAAGTGCTATTACCATCATTCACCTCCTAAATGCGAACGGAAATGACCAATGTCCCCTCCCTCCCTGTGCCCCCCCCCCCAATAAAAATCAGTTTCCTGCAAATAATTCTCCCATGGGGGAGGAAGCCGGGCAGGCCGGGAAGGTGCCCCCGGGTCCGCAAGGCTGCCGTGACATGACAAATAAGCTGCGGGCTGACAGTGTCTCCAAGACGTATTGGAGTTTACTTTGTCATGTGGGCTCGCCATCTGCGCCGCCCCAGAGGGGGCTGGCTTCCCAGGCTGCTCTGGGAGCAAGCGGGAGTGTCCACCTGTCCCTGGACAGATCTGCAAGCTCAGGCGACCATCGCTTAGGCTGCCTAATGAGAGGAGATGGAATTTGTCCACTGTCGTCCTGGGCACCAGGCCTTCCTTCCCAGGGAGGGCCCAGGTTCGCGCCCCGCATGGCGCAGGTCACCAGCGGCACCTGGGCCTAATGAGCCTTCCCGCCTGTGTGGCCCTCCCTGCAGCGGCCGCTGCTACCGCCTGGGCCCAGGCTGCTGCCCTCTGTCAACTCTGAGGTCGTACATCAGGAGGCTGGGGATGCAGGGACGGACAGGGCCAAGCACCTCCCTCGTGGAGCACGCGCTGAGGAAATAAGGAGACGTAAAGCCAAGAGCAGAGTGTGAAAGGCTAGGACGGAGTTCTGTGGAAACCACAGGAAAGGCACCGTTGAGATTTACTGTGTGATCTTGGGGAACTCGCTTACCTCTCTGAACCACTTATCAAATGGGGATGACAGTGATACCACCTGCTTCCCAGGGTGGCTGTACGGATGTAGTAAGTTCACACATAAAGACGATTTAGCTCAATAAAGAATATTATTCCTGAAACCAGACTGACACTTCTCTCACTTGCTCCTCCAAGGCGAGGCTGGTCAGGAGAGGACAGAAGCCAGGCCTTGTCACTGCAGGTAATGACTCCACAGCCATCCCCTGGGACTCAGGGCCTTCTGGGCCTAGGCCAGCCCTTCCAGGTTCAGCAATACTCTTCAGTCTCTGGGCAGGAAAGGTAGGAAGTGGCTAAATTTGCCCAAATTAGAGGCTGTCCTTACTTTTAACCATGAAGAATGACTCTCTGTCTTCCTCTGGAAATGAGCCTTAGCAAGGCGGTGGCGTGGGTATATTCACTCCCATCTGAAACCACAGCAATGACAGGAAACCGCGGAGGCCGTGCTATCAGGCAGCCAGCCCGAGAGAGGTGGGCCTGCGCGTCTCTGGGGCCCAGGATCACTCTGGGGCCCCTGGGCCTCCTCCAGTGACCCACCTCAACATGCCAAAGAGCAACCTGATCTCTACAATTTGTACTGCACGTTTCTGGTGGCAGGTCACGGCAAACCAGAGCGTGGGGGTGCCCAACTGCTGTCCTCAGGCTCTCTGCTGGCCCTGGGCATGCTACCAACCAGGCTTGGCCCTGAGCCGGTCCATGGGAGGTGTTCGGTCCCTGCTGACGGAAGGTGCTGCCGCACCTCACAGCCCCGTGTGCAGGAGGGGCGGGGAGCCATGCCATGGAGGGGAGGACGGCCAGCCTGGGTGAGGGCGCCTGCAAGTGACAGGGCTGGTGCCCGGTCGGGAAGGCAGGTGTCTCCAACACCCCTGCTGCCTCTTCTACACATGTTGCCCAGTGTTCTGTCCGCATCCCTGGAGAATCACCAGGGAATGTGGGAAAGCTTTCAAATAGTGTTTCTCATGATCTACATTTTGGAGTAAGGCTCTTGAAGCCATTTTTTTTTTTTTTTTTTTTTTTAAAGAACAGTCCAGGAGCAGCGATCAATCTGTTTATGACGCGGTGATTAGGTGGCCAAGAAAGACTGAGCAGGCCTGGACTTGGCCCCACTCTGAAAGCAGAGATCCCGCCCACCAGGTGTGGACACGAGGTGGCTGGCTGCGTACGGAGGGCACCTGAGAGGTATGGGCTCACGTGCGGGTACAGAGACGGGTTGGAGCCACCCATGGAAGGCACCAGGAATACAGGAGTCACCAGGGATGGCTTCCAGGAAGAGTGGGACTACGGGGTAGGCTGGAGACTGGTGAGGATGTGGGTGGGAGGAAAACCAAACAAAGGCCTATGTCGGCAGCACCCATGGAAGGAGCCTCAGCTGGCCAGAATAGAGGGACGAGTGACAGAGGTCACAGCCGAGCACCTGACAGCCTAGCAGGGCAAGAACCTTCTAGAACTTAAGGCCCCAAACACAAAAAGGTACCCTACTTGGCTAAGCAGGATGGATGGAGATATGGATACGGATCTATCCATCCATCCTACCTGATTAAAGAATGGTTGTGTGTGTATCTCAAACATGGTGCCTTACCGAAAGAAGACATATTTCCAAGAGTCAACCTAACTCTTACTGAAACAAGAGGTAATACATTAGGTGACGAACTCTGAAGATCTGAAAAAAATTAAACATTAGAGACCACATTCTCTGCCCAGTGTGCAATAAAGTTAGAAACAAGTTAAAATCTCAGTCCCTCAGAGATGGTCCTTGAGTCAGCGAGGCAACCAAAACTAAAACTACTGTATGTTTATAAATATAATGACTATGTATCAGACTTCCTTCCATGTGATACACAGACATACCTCTACAGCTTTGAATACTTTTGTTAAAGATCATAAACAAAACAGGAGCGCCTGGGTGGCTCAGTTGGTTAAGCGTCTGACTCTTGGTTTTGGCTCAGGTCATGACTTCAGGGTCATGGGACTGAGCCAGGGGTTGGGCTCTGCATGGAGTCCGCTCTAGATTCTTTCACTCTCCCTCTCCCTCTGCCCCTCCCCCAGCTTGCACGTGCTCTCTCTCTCAAATAAATAAAATCTTTAAAAAAAAATCACAAACAAAATAAATGAGGTAACCATCCAACTCAAGCAGTTATATATTTAAAAAAAAAGAAGCCAAAAGAAAGTAGGAAAAAAGAACTAATGAAGATAAAAAATGAAACAGAAACCCTAATGCCTTTATTTATAGATCAAAAACTAGTTATGTGAAAAAATAAATCATTAGCAAGACCAAAGGAAAAAAAAAACTAGGAATATATATGACTGCAGGTGTATTAATTTCAAAATCAAGATTAAACACTCAGGCACAGCTTTATACCACTAAACTTTATTTTTTTTAACTTCATCTTTTTTTGGGGGGTGAGAGCAGCAAAGGGGGAGAGAGAGAGAATCTTAAGCAGACTCCATGCTCAGCATGGAGCCCAATGTGGGGCTTGATTTCATGGCCCTGAAATAAGCCAAAAGCAAGAATCAGGCCCCTAACCGACTGAGCTACCCAGGCACCCCTATACTACTAAACTCTAAAATTTAGGTGAAAGGGCTGATTTTTCTTTCAAAGAAAATATAAATGACAAAACTGATTCAAGCAAAAGCAGAAAGCCTGAAAAAAGTGAAATTGTCCCTCCTCCCAAAGTACCTGCTAGTTCCCCAGGTCCATTTAGTTTTCAGAGGGAAAAAATTTTTTTCATTTTCCTTCCCCCTGCCCCAAGGAACAGAAATTACAATATCTTAAGAATATTCTCATATTTGAAAGAAAAAAAATTCTGATTCTTAGATCATTTGAAATTAATATTTGAATAAGCATTAAGCCCGATCTCATCTAAATACCAAAATCCTAACTTAAATAACAGCAGCTGAGATCTAGTACTACCAATAATGCACCACAGTAAAAAAGGATTTCAAAAATATAGCAATTATCTCAATGTTAAATCATCAAAATATAATGATTCATATCAATAAGTCTAGTGAGAAAAAATACAACATCGTATGGATAGATTTTGAAGTGATTTTTACTTGAAATTGAAATTGTGCCTGAATTAAAAAAAACAAACACAATCTTCCAGGAAAATGGGAATAGAAGAACTGTTCCTTTAACATGATCAAACTCTCTCCTAAATTAACACCCTACCTCGGGCTTGATTACAAAATGCTAGAAACATTTATCCCCACTGAAGTCCAGAACCGGGTACTTTCATTTGCTGCTTTGGATGTTCTGGCCAACAATATAAAGCAAGAAAAAGAAATGCAGTATAAATCTTATCAAAGAGACAAAACAGTATTTGCAGATGATATTGTCGTCTACTAAGAAAACCCAAGTAAATCAGCTGGAAGCTACTAGGAATAACATGCACAGAAGAGAGGAAACCAGTTATAAAATGAAGATTCAAGAACCAACAGTATTTAAAAATATATGTATAAGCAACTCCTGGATAAAACAAAGTACGCCAAATGATGACAACAAAAATTTGAAACCTAGGAATTAGATAAACAGAAAGTAAATGATAATATTTTACTGAACGATATAAACAATTTTGAATAAATGGAGAGTCATGTTACATTTCTATAAGGAAAGATCAAGTATTTTAAAGATGACTATTCTCCCTAAATTAATTTACAGCTTTAACATTTTCTCAAACAAAATCTTGAAAGTATTTTCCTTGTTACCTAAAGTGATTCTAAATTTCAACTGGGTAAAAGTTTGAGCTAGAATTACCAGGAATATTTTGGAAACAAAGAACAGTAAGACAGGCTACCAAAACATATATATTTATTATAGTTAAAAATATGATTCTCCCATCAGAATATGCATTCAAATCAATAGGACACAAGCTACAAAATATATCATAATATATAATAGGTTTATATAAGATTGTTTTCAAATGAGTTAGTTAAAAAAAAAGGATTATTTAATAAATGGTATTAGGACAAAGAGGATTTGGAAAAACAAAGACCCTTACCTCAGGTTATACATCAAAATAAATCACAGATAGATTTTAGATTAAAAAAAAAAAGTAACAGCATATACCATGAGCTAGAGAAGACTCTTCTAAAATGTGATGGCAAGGGAGCAAAACATAAAGGGGGGAAAAAAAAAACAAATGAAAGGAGAACCACAAACTGGAAAAAAAGTAGTAGTAACACAGCAGCAAAAAAAGACTTCACTCCATAAGGAGCTGCTACAGCTCGAACAAGAAAAGCCAGAGGATTTCACGAGAAGAGCAGCAAGGGCACAAAGAGGAAAGGACTAGGGGGTACCAACGGCTGCGATTCAGCACAGGAAAACATGCCCTCACGGTGAGATGCCGTGTCCTCTTTCAAAGTGATCAAGATCTTGGAAAGGAAGGCTAACCCCTTTCATGTATGTGTAAGTGTAAATGGATTCAATCATTTTGGTGGACAATTTGTCACTACATATCGAGATGCCTAAAAATGCACACTTACCCTAAGGAACAAAGGTTTATCTGAAGGGAAGCTTACCAAAGTATTTCAGAAGGGAAGAGAATGTAAATATCCAGCCTTAGAGGACCCGTTAGATAAAGTGCACCGCATCCATGAGGAAGGTCACACACACAACCAGGACATCTGCCCCGGGGAAGACGACGGAAAGGCAAGGAGGAAGCCTGCGACCAGGTCACAGAATGGAACGGACACTCTCAGCAATGAAAAGGAGCAAGCTCCTGGGGCGCCTGGCTGGCTCAGTCCGTAGGAGCACACGGCTCCTGATCTCAGAATTGTGGGTTGGAGCCCCTTGCTGGGTGTAGAGATGACTTAAATAAATAAATAGTTTTTAATGAATCTCAAAAACATGATGGTGAGCCACACACAAAGCTGCATCCTGTAGGACTCCATTATGACACATGAAACACACGGGTGGTCGTCATGCTGGGCATGGGGCAGGAAATGACCAGCAGCAGGAACTGGAGAACTTTTTGGCATGATGGAAAAATTCTGTATCTTTCTTCTAGTGGCAGTTGCATGACATTTATTGTGCCAGTTTGACATTTAACATTTGTTAAGACTCACCGAACTGTATACATCAAGAGGGTGAATTTTATGGTATGTAAATTAAACCTCAATAAATCTGACCAAAAAAACCAGAACGGACACTTAATTAGGTAGGAATCTACTTTTATATAAAGATATATATATATGTATGTATACATATACATATTAGTATTGTATTATTAATATGTATATGTCTATACATATTAGAAAAAAAGGATAAGGATCTACCCTAAAATACTGTCTGAATTTATAAATCAGAAAAGTTTTTGTCTGTTTTTTTTTTTAATTTTAAAAAAATATTTTACTCATTTATTTGACAGAGGGAGAGAGATCACAAGCAGGCAGAGAGGCAGGCAGAGAGAGAGAGGGAAGCAGGCTCCCTGCTGAGCAGAGAACCCGATGTGGGGCTCCATCCCAGGACCCTGAGATCATGACCTGAGCTGAAGGCAGAGACTTAACCCACTGAGCCACCCAGGCGCCCTTGTCTGTTTTTGATAAAAGAAATTTATCAACAAATTGTTCTGTCTAGCAACAAACTTTTTAAGGTTCTTATAGGAACTGCTGAGTCCCACAAGCCCTGAGGCAAAATTGTCTGGAACACCTCTGTTCCAGCCCCTGCAAAGTGCCTGGCTCTCAACAGGAGCTCAGCAGGCATGGTGGGAGGGCAGAGCAACTAGAAGGACTACCACCTAGTCCAACAGCTTCATTTTGCAGCTGGGAAAACTGAATCCCAGAGAAAATGAGTGACTTTCTCAAGTTTGGAAGAGATCAAAATGAGCCTTAGCCGCCAGGGGGCACCGCTATTTCCACCACACTGGAACCCCTGTGAAAATCCTGGTGCTAAGCCTAACTGTTCCAGGAGAATCAAGTGCCTGATGAGTTGAAATAAGCTACGGAAACCAGAGGTATTACAGGACAATGGTTCTCAAACTTTAGGAAGCAACGTCTCATGCCCCAGCTTCACTTACTTTTTTCAGTATAATTATTTTTATATTTTTCTTTACATCTGAAAGCTCACTTAAAAATTTTTTTAATTAGAATTTTATTTCATATTATTTTTAATTTATTTTTTCTGAAACCCACCTTTTTCTTTCTCTGGTTGAAACTCACTTTTTTAAAAAATTGAAGTACAAATGACATACAGTATCTTATTAGTGTCAGGTGTACATGATAGTGACTCAGAATTTTTACACACTATAGAAATGATCCCCATAAGTCTAGTTACCATCTGTCCCCACACAAAGTTTTTACAATATTATTGACTATATTCCCTATGCTGTACATTCCATCCCCGTGACTTATAACTGCAAGTTTGTACCTCTTAATCCCCTCTATTTCACCTACCACCCCCACCCAACCACTGTGCCCTCTAGTACCCAGCAGTTTGTCTCCTGTATTGATGAGTCTTTTTCGGTTTCGTTTGTTCATTTTTAGATTCCACATGTAAGTACAATCATATGATGTTTGTCCTTCTCTGTCTTGTTTCACTTAACATGACACCCTCAAGGTCTACCCATGTTGTTGAAAATGGCAAGATTTTAGTCTTTTCTTATGGCTGAATAATACTCTGCTGTATGTATATACCACATGTTCTTTATCCATTCATCCATCAGTGGACACTTGGGCTGCATCCAGATCTCGGTTATTGTAAATAATGCTGCAATAAATGCTGGGAAGCATATTATCTCTTCATTTTCTGTTTCTTTTTTCATTTTCTTCAGATAAATACCCAGAAGTGGACCTGCAGAACCCTATGGTAGTTTTATTTTTAAATTTTAATTTAAAAAAAAGATTTTACTTATTTATTTGACAGAGAGAGAGAGAGAGATCACAAGCAGGCAGAGAGCCAGGCAGAGGAGGAGGGGGAAACAGGCTCCCCTCTGAGCAGAGAGCCCGATGCGGAGCTCGATCCCAGGACCCTGAGATCATGACCTGAGCCAAAGGCTGAGGCTTAACCCACTGAGCCACCCAGGTGCCCCAGTTCTATTTTCAATTTTTTTAAGGGCTTCCACATTTTTCATAGCAGCTGCCGCAAGTTACATTCCCACTAACAGTGTACAAGAGTTCCCCTTTCTCCACATCCTTGCCAACACTTGTTATTTTGTGTCTTTTGATAATAGGCAATTTCACGGGTGTGAGGTGATACCACATTGTAATTTTGATTTGCTTTCCCTGAAGATTAGTTGAACATCCTTTCATGTGGTCAGCCATGTGTAAGTCTTCTGTGAAAAATGTCTATCGAGTTCTCTGCCCATTTTTTAAACTGTTGTGTTTTTGATATTAAGTTGTATACCTTCTTTATATACTTTGGATATTAATCCCTTATCAGATGTATGATTTGTGTATATCTTCTCCCATTTGTAAGTTGTATTTTCATTTTGTTGATGGCTTTCTTTCTGTCTAAAAGCTTTTTGGGTTGTTTTAGTTTTTGTTGCCCTTGCCTGAGAAGACCGGCTCACCAAAATACTGCTAAACCAATGTCAAAGAGCTTACCAACAGCTAATGTTTTCTTCTAGGAGTTCTATGGGTTCAGGGCTTGAATTCAAAGTTTTTAATCCATTTTAATTGTGTTTTTGTATATGATGTAAGATGGTGGTCCAGTTTTCTCAACACCATTTCTTAATCTTTTCCCCACTGTAAATTCTTGCCTCCTTCACAGATTAATTGACCTTATATGTGTGGTTTTACTACCGGGCTTTCTTTTTTTTTTTTTTTTTTAAGATTTTATTTATTTCTTTGACACACAGAGAGAGAGATCACAAGTAGGCAGAGCAGCACAGAGAGAGCGAGGGGGAAGCAGACTCCCTGCTGAGCAGAGAGCCCGATACGGGGCTCGATCCCAGGATCCTGGGATCATGACCCGAGCTGAAGGCAGAGGCTTAACCCACTGAGCCACCCAGGCGCCCCTGTATTTTATTCTTTTTGATGGAATTGCAAATGGGACTGTCTTAATTTCTTATAGTTCATTATCAGTGTGTAGAAACACAATCAAGTTTTATATGTTAATTTGGTATCCTATGATTTTACTGAATTCATTTAATAGCTCTAATTTTGTGTGTGTGTGGAGCCTAGGGTTTTCTCAGTATAGTATCATGTCATCTGCAAATAGTGACAGTTTTATTTCTGCCTTTCCAATTTGGATTCTTTTTATTTCTTTCTATTGCCCACTTGATGTGGCTAGGATTTTCAATATTATGTTGAATAAAAGTGGTGAGAGTGGGCAACCTTGTCTTGTTCCTGATTTTAGAGGAAAAGCTTTCATCTTTCCACTACTGGGTAGGATGTCAGCTGTGTGTTTGTGATATATGGCCTTTTTTTATGTTGAGATAATTTCCTTCTATATCTACTATCTTGAGTGTTTTTATCATAAGTGGATGTTGCATTTTGTCAAATGTTATTTCTGCATCTACTGACAAGATCATATGATTTTTATCCTTCATTTTGTTAATGTGGTGAATCACACTGATTTATGGATGTTGAGCTATCTTTGCATTCCTAGAATTCACTTGGGAAGCCATCTGGTCCTGGACTTCTGCTTTTTGGGAGTTTAAAAATTACTGACTCAATTCATTACTTATAATCAGTCTATTCACATTTTCCAGATTTTCCATTTCTTCATGATTTGGTGTTGGAAGGTTGGGTATTCCTAGGAATTTATCCATTTTTTTCCCTAGGATTTCTAATTCATTGGTATATAATTGTTTGTAATAGTCTCTTATGATCGCTTGTGTTTCTGTGGTGTCAGTTATAACAGCTCTTTCATTTCTGATTTTATTTGGGCCTCTCTTTTTCCTGATGAGTCTGGCTAGAAGCTTATTAACTTTGCTTTCCAAAGAACCAACTTTTAGTTTCATTGGTTCTTTTTCGCTCTCTCTTTTTTGGTCTCCATTTATTTCTATTCTGATCTTTATTCCTTCCTTACTTCTACTAACTTTGGGCTTTGTTTATTCTCCTATTTCTAATACTTTTAGGTGTAAAGTCAGATTGTTTACTTGTGATTTTCTTTTTTTCTCCAGGTAAGCCCTGTATCATGATGAACTTCACTCTTAGAAATGCTTTTGCTGTATCCCACAGATTTTGGAAAGTTGTATTTCCATTTTCATTTGTCTCAGGATATATTTTGATTTCCTCTTTTATTTCTTTGTTGACCCACTCGTTGCTTAGTTTTCACGTTTGTGTTTTTCCCAGTGTTTTTATAATTATTTCTAGTTTCATACCATTGTGGTCAGAAAATACGCTTGATATAATTTCATAAACTTGAATTTACTGAGACTTGTTTTGGGGCACCTAACATGTGATTTATCCTGAAGAATGTTCCATGTGCACTTGAAAACAATGTGTATTCTGCATTTTTTGGATGGAATACTCTGTGTACACCTATTTCATCCAACTGATCTAATTTGTTGTTTAAGTCCGATGTTTCCATATTGATTTTCTGTCTGGATTATTTGACCATTGAAGTAAATGGGGTATTAAAGTCCTTTACTATTATTCTACTACTGTCAATTTTTCCCTTTATGCCTGTTAATATTTGCTTTACATATTTAGGTGTTCCTACATCAGGAACATAAATATTTATGAATGCTATATCCTCTTCTTGGATTGACGCCTCTATCATTATGTAATGCCCTTCTTTGTCTTTTGTTCAGTCTTTGTTTTAAAGTCTATTTCATCTGATATGAGTATCATACTCCAGCTTTTTTCATTTCCATTTGTGTGGTGTATCTTTTCCCACCCCTTCACTTCAGCATGTGTGGGTCTTTAGATCTGAAATGCGCTTCTTGTAGGCATCATATAGATGGGTCTTCTTATTTTTGTGATCTTTTCAATCTCTCCATGTCTTTTGATTAAGTGTAAATGGACTGAATGCTCCAAAGTACTTATTGACAGGTATGTACTTACTGCCATCTTGTTAATTGTTTTCTGGTTGTTTCTGCTGAAACTCACTTTGTAAAACTCAAAACCACCATTCCTATATAAGTGTTCTCACTTCCCTGTGTGAGTCTGACCATTCCCCCCACTGCCATGGGAAGGTCAGGGCCTCCTGGGGAAAAGAACACACCCCTGTGCACTGATGTTGGCTGGGCTGGATACCTTGCCGTGTCTGACCAGAAAGTTTTAGAGCCACTGGGTGTTACTTCTGGAGCTCTTGCTCTTTCCCTCTATTCTAAGAACAGCATGTTGCAATCGGGGCTTCCTTCAGTCCGGGTCCCAGAACAAGAAGACCCACAAAGCAGGAGCCCACCAACCTGCAGTCACCAACTGTGAACTTGAGTAACATACAAAATGGTGGTCATGTATGCCACTTTGATTGGGGGGCCTGTTTGTTACTGCAGCATACCCCAAAGACCAATTAACATACCCATTCATCCTTTTCCTAAACAATGCTATCCACTGTATATGATTATGGGTGAGATACAAAAGTCAAAAGGGCCATTCCCATCTCACGGGTGCATGCCCCATCTTTTGGGAAGCACTGCTACAGCCTGAAGGAGGTATGCTGATGGGTACCGGAGGAGATGTAGATAGAGCAGCAGCTCTAACTCCAGGGCCACACAGATAACATTCAGAGTCTTCCGAATTTCCCCCCAAGAACTGTAGGCTGCACCATCAATTTCATAATTTGTTGTGCTCATATGTGTGCATAACTGCTTTAAATGTACACCCCAACTGTAAGACAGATCCAATAGTCAGAAATGTTAAAATATGTGGGGAAAGTACGAGGCACATTGGGAAGCACGGGGAAATCAAAGCCAAGGAGAGGACCGTGGCCAGCTCTTTCCCGAACCAGTTAGCTTCACTATTTAACCCTCCAGCTACTAATTCTTCTTAAAACAAAATTCACTCTGACCACCTACATATTAAAAAGGTCCATACCTGCTCTACCACTTAATAATTTAGATACTTGGCATAATGGATACCATTCAGCTCTCTAGAACTTTCCATCAGCTCTATCACACTCCAATCATTAATGGTCCACTTGCTTAGTTCAGGTAAATTACATTTGCATATGCAAATTATGCCTAAATACTCTGTACTATTAATGTTATCACTAATTACATAATAATAGTTACCAATTTCCACACGGATCAAACTTAGAGTTTTGTAGCTATTAGGGAAATTGTGCTTTGTAATTAAGATAATCCTCATTTCCAGATGCTAATTAACTATATAATAATTAGTCTCATTCACTAATGCAAATTAAGGATTTTCATCTTTATTGATAAAGGAATTGCTTCTTATCGGTTAAGGAAAGCTAGCCCCAGAAATCTTGCAGAGAAATACTTTTCCCCCTCGAAAGGTTAAAAGGTAAATCCATTTTTATCAGTCTCATTTGAGAATGCAAATTAGGCCTGATTAATCAAGTCAAAGATAAATGTGCTAGTCTTATTTCAGGACAGAATGTATAGCTTCCTGAGTTCCTCTCTTCTCCCCTTATAAATACTCAGATAAACAGAGTCCACAAAGCACAAGTCCTCCTAACGGGAGGAATCCATCCATGGTCAGAGGACAGCCTCGTGATAGGAGTGTCAATTACACTACCTTTTGTTTCCCTTCAAGTATCATGGAAGCATCTTGAAACCGCTGTGTCTTCGGGGTGCAGCCACAACAGTGACGAGCGAGCAGAGATTTTTGTGAGTAAATAGAGGAAAAAGGGAATGCTGCGTTTGCTTGGATTATTAAGTTTTCTGTGCTCCAAACAGAATACAAACTGGCACCTCCCATCGTGACTAATGAGGGCTGCCTCGGCGAGAACAGAAGGGCTGACAGCCAGCGAGGCCTAGTTGGCAGGCCCCAGCCTGGGCCTTGCCGCATTCATCATCCGCTAAACCAATCCACCAATTCCATACCACCATTTGTCATTAATTATGCTAATCAGCACACCATTACTCTCTGATGACACTGTAGCTGTTATTAGCTAGTTATGGCTTTTCAAAAGCACAACTTATTGTGCATGCACGGGCTGCGCAAGCATTAGCCTACAGGGAAGAAATGTCCAATTATGAAAAGAAGAAATTTGCTATTATCTTTTTATAACAAACCAATTTAGTAATTAGAAAAGTCTCTGAACTCGTAGGTTCTTTTTTTCCCCTCTCCCTTAAAATAACTGAAACAAACAAACAAAAAATTGTGCTTTTCAGTATTTCTCTGAAAGGTAAGGAAATAACAATGCAGATTTTTTTTGCGACACGTTTGAAAAGCGGGGCCTGGGGAATGACCCTGCGTGAGCATGGGGCACACAGAGATTCCGGTCAAGCTGGGTTTTTACTTCACAATTTTGAATTAGCAAGACCACTTTGTTATGTATATCCAAGTCCCTATGAATGCCTGGAGATGAAAGCACACCCATGTGACCTTTTATGGTTTGCTTATGGCAGATCGAAGCTGTTCACATAACGATGCCAGACTGTGCTCACCTTACCTGCCAGATGCTCACACGGGAAGCACGGCGACAGACTCCTTTAACCCTCCCACGCTCCGGTGACACCACTAAGAGCGCCCATGCCGCTCAGTGACCTTGGAGACGCATAGGTTGGCCAAGTGAGCACGTGTCTTGTGCCCGGTTTTGGGGGAGAGAAAGGACTGCGTGCAGAAAGATGGGAGTTTTTTGGGGGCCCATGGCCGGACCAAAGCAGGAAGGGGAGACCCTTTTCTAAAGCTCAGGGCTCATTAGAGGGGCTTGCACTGGCCCCCCGGAATGTTGGCAGGGCTCACCCGGGGGCTCTTGTCCAAACCAGGAATGGATTCCGAGTTGTTGTGCTCAGGCTGAAGTCTTTACCACTAGTTTTAGAAGCTTAGTCTGTATTAAGAGCTCATTAATATCATCAGAGTAAATGGGCCTATTAAAACATCTTTAAGCAATATCTGAACATAAATCTCCCTAAACTATATTTAATGACTGTACTTAAGATACATTATATGCAAGTCTTAATGAGACATTAGATAGCATTTTGAAGATTAAAATTAGAGAATCCATATAAAGTCTGTCCACTTAATGTAGCCTTAAGCTGTACTGATGAAAGCATTACTACCAAATTATTACTGCATTAGAACAAATATTTTTAATCATGTCTGATTTATGCATTCTCTTTCTCAGATAGCTTTCATTTTCACAAAAATATTTTTTGAGTTTACAGAAGAGGGCATGTGAAAGGTTTCAAGTTTTTGAAGTACTCTAGAGGTAGAGAGGACACACAATTTCCCTGATTCTGCCTTTTGAAACTGCTCTGGGCTCCAACCAAAACACACTTCCTTACGTTTGGCTTAACCAGTCATTCTAGTCCTATAGGTAGTCAAAGATATTTACCTTCCTATAAACTTCCTGTAAGACTGGACTAGATACAGCAGAGAGTCTAACCAAAGATACCCCAAAGGTCAGAAAACAGCCGAGCGCGAACAATACCATGTCTGTAACTCTGCCCGGTGGTTAACATCTGGACGTCTAGCTGAATTGGTTTTTCTGGACTCTGTGGAGACCCCACACTCCCGAGAGCAACTGTTGCCCTGCGCCCCGGGCCCTGAACCCCAGCTGACACAGGTGGACAGCCATCCTCTGAGTTCCAAGGTTCGTGACCTTCTGTCTGTTTCCCTAAGAGCATGCCACGGGGCTGTCAATGAAGTCCTGTCTCCACTCCATGGACCCCTCCGTGAAAGCAGGCAGTGTTGCTGGTGGGAGAATATTAAAAAAAAAAAAAAAAAAGTTTGACTTCCCTGGGGGCCAAGGGAATTGAACCCTTTAAACAGATCCAAATCCACCTCAAGTTTGCTCAGGCGAGGAAGAGTTCTCAGGGTCTGTGGACGACGTGTAAGGGTAGTAGGGGCTGATGTGCAGAACAAGATTTATCTGGAGCAAGCCCTTGCCCGCCACGTGAAGATCTATGTGAGTGGCTCTGCATATGGGATCCGACTCAAATAGAAATATATATCTTGAGTCTATAAAAGTCTTGATAAGACTTAATACACAAGTCTTTTTTGAAACAAGTCAAACTTCAGATTATAGACATAGAAGTATTTTCCTTTATCTGCTGTATTTAAAATATTGCATCCTCCCTAGACAGGAATTGTGATGCAACAGAAAAATCTTCCTCCTCCCACCCCCTTGGAAAGTGCGTCCACCCCCATACCACGATAACAGCTCCAAGATCCCACTCTGGGGTCAGTCTGCTGAGTCCTTCCTATCCCACTGAACTGCAGGGAGAATGCGATCTCTGGGCCTGGACAGGGATAAGCCTAGATTCATGTCACCTGATAGCACACACAACCTGGGCTTTGATCTGACATGGGTGTGGGACACTTTGCAAAAATCAACTTTTTGGGAAACGTTAGAGACGAATTATCATTGAGGCTTTCTAGACATTTTTTTTTTTTTGATACTTTACACCGAAGTGTAACTACCTTTTATAAATGCTATTCAATTATGAAAGGCTTCTGGGATTATGTAAATCAAGACAAGTCAACTGATGACACCTCTCTTAATAGAATGAGATTATCTGGCCTCCCCCCCCCCACCCCCTTCAAAGAAGAAGAAAGTAGCACAATTTACACAATCTGCTCATTAAAGACGACCCCTCCTTCAGCATGGAAAATCAGAAGCAATGTGCCTATTGCCATTTGCTCCTCTCAGATACTCTCTCCCCAAAAGGAACTACTTCATGGTACAATTTTGCATTTTTAACTGTATGAATTAGGCATTCTTCATAAATAACAGCTATGTTCTATACACAGGAGCTCCTTTTTATTAGGGACACAGTAATGAACAATGAGCAATGTGTTCTATTATTCTTTGTCAAATCACAAAATGCTACATTAGAATAACTGTGCTGGTCAATGTAATATAGTAGATTAAATTCAACTTCTGTGGAAAAACCACTGTAAAACAGCATGATAAGAAGGCTATAAAAAATTTAATTTTACTCCAAACTCCATCACAAAAAAAATGGTGTGAAAAGTAATTTTGCATAATCAGTACACGCCATCTGGAACAATTAACCGATTTCTATAGAACTATGAGGATCAGTCATATCTGCTTATTAAAGATCAGAAATTATACAAGTAATAAATCCTTGAAAAAACTAAGCGTACTCCCGCCTGTCAACGCTATTTTAACTTCAAATACTGAAGAACGCCTGATAAGGCTGAAAAGAAGAGATTAATATATGCAAATTACATCCAGCATTTAAAATCCCCACAACTGTCTCCGGTTTTCTGTCCCTTATTGCTGCCTTTATGTTTTATTCATACACCAACTCACCTGTCACTTCATAAGCTATAATATTATGGGGGTATTATTAAACAGCATAAAGCCGTGCTTTAATTGGAAAGCTTCATTGCATTTTCCAATTATTTGGAGTAAATTAAAAGCAGATGCACATAGTTTAATAAGGAGTCTAATATCAGTTCCGGGAAATCAAAATTCATTGTCATTACTATGCCGTGATAGTTTTGCAAACTGTACTCAATTTCAGAGGTTTTCAAAAGAAAATCTGTCTATGCAATCTGTTAATTGTCATTCGGTTAATAACTGTTTAAATATCCAAACTACACAGCAGCTTCCTATTAAAAAAAATTAAACTATGGGGTTTATGCAAGCAAACAAATGTGGCGTGCCACTCCTGGGCTGGACTTTTCGGACCTGCCTGTTCACCTTAAAACAATGGGAGGCCGTGAGAAACCCACCCACAAGGCAGCTTGCCCAGAGGGGAGGACAAAGGATGGCGGATCTGTCCTTCCGAGAGCGCCAGAGGCCGCAGCTCTATCGGACAGCTCTCGGCTCTCGCTGGAAAAGGGCAGAAGCCACGTTATAAATTGTGTTTTCAGAGCTCTGTGCTGCTCAGCAAAAAATTAGCTTCCAAAGTTTTAATTGGTCCACCTAAAATAAATCCTTTTAATGAGCGAATTAACTGATTCAGGACACAAACATGGGAAAATCAAAGAAAGCAAATGTCAGGAGCAATGTGTTTTGAAAAAATTGACCCCTGAAGGGCCATTCCCTTACTGGTTTGTGACCCAGGAGCAGAGTGTTCCCAAGGCTGTGTGGGGGCCAGCCACAGTGCCTACAAGTGGGTTACGCTGCAAGACAAAGGACTATATTCTAAGCTGTTAGAGATTTAAGAAACTGAATCTGAAAGGTTACACCTCATAAGGAAGCTGCTCACAGATGTAGTTACATTATAGCTCAGCCGCTACAAGTTGCACACATACAAATACATTGTAGCTAGAGCATTTACAAATGAAAAGTCATAGGTATACTCAAACTAGTACCATAACCTTTTCATTTCCATACTAAGTGACAGACTTTTTCAAATCTTTGGTGTGTAAATTAGAATACAACAAGCAGTAATTGACTTTTAAACTCCACCCACTGTGAGGGCTACAATTAATCTGTTTTCAGCCCAAGAACTGCTGCTCTGCAAAGTTCATAACTTGTAGGCTCTCTTCCCCACTCCAATTAAAACCTACGTATCTTTCTAGAAGGTAACAGCACAGAATGGGCTCTTCATCTCCCGTTTCAAAGGGCGCAGTGGCTAATACCCCAGTCATCCAAGGGCCAACACCCTCCAGACCAGAGAGGACACCAAATGCTTGAACACGAGAGCCTTCTGGCAAAGCAATGAGAAACTATGCTCAAAGATGAAGATAAAAGCAATTCTTGTGCAGTGATCCAAAAAATAGCATCTTTTTTTTTTCAAAATTACCTGTTTTAATAAAGTAGACACACTGTGCCAACTGAACCATTTAATTATCTGCAAAAATGATGAATCAAAACAATAGTTTGCAAAAATAAATGACTAACCTCTGATTAAAATGTTTGTCCTCATTAAAGCCAAATAAAAGGTACAATATCTTAAAAAAAAAAGATGGAGAAAGGAACAATTCCTCACCATCGAGAGTCTAGTGTCCTCCCATGAGATGGGGACATCTAAGAAAGTCGTTTGGTCCACTTTCTTTTTTTTTAAATTTAATTTAATTTTATTTTTTTATTTTTTATTTATTTTTTATTTTTTTTAAAGATTTTATTTATTTGTCAGAGAGAGTGAGCACAGGCAGACAGAGTGTCAGGCAGAGGCAGAGGGAGAAGCAGGCTCCCTGCTGAGCAGGAAGCCCGATGTGGGACTCGATCCCAGGACGCTGGGATCATGACCTGAGCCGAAGGCAGCCGTTTAACCAACTGAGCCACCCAGGTGTCCCTATTTTTTTATTTTTAAAGATTTTTTTTTATTATTTATTTATTTGACAGAGAGAGAGATCTCAAGTAGGCAGAGAGGCAGTCAGAGAGAGAGGAGGAAGCAGGCTCCCTGCGGAGCAGAGAGCCCAATGTGGGCCTCGAACCCAGGACCCTGGGACCATGACCTGAGCTGAAGGCAGAGGCTTTAACCCACTGAGCCACCCAGGTGCCCTGGTCCACTTTCAAATGCAGAGAAAGGATGCCTTGGTTGTGGCTGTGACTTCAATACAGGCCTCAGAGCTTGGGGACCCCTGGCCTGGCAGTGAGCTTTGGAACAGGAGACTTGGCGATGTGCTCAGTGGGTGGTAGGACTCTGATGGACCCTTAAACCAAGCCCTGGCTCAGAGATATGTAAGGATTCTGGGGTAAGGAAAGGGTTGTTGCTGTTTATTTATTTATTTTTTTTTTCTCCCTCTTTCTTTTTTTTCCCTCCTGCTAAAGCGTCCTGGGATAGGAGGGGCAGGAAAGAAAGAGCCACAAACCAAAAGGCAAAGAGAAAGTCAAACCATTTCAAGAGTGGAATGAACACAGCTACGATCCTTTCTTAATCAGATCTAATCTGGTGGGGAGGAATAAATCAGAAGCCGATTTAAATGTTGAGGAGTTTGTTTTAAAATTATTTGACCCAGTGGCGAACTCCATCTCAAGCAAATACTGATTTCTGACCTGGGGTGGAGGATTTGCCTTATGTTATGTCCAAAAGTCCCCTGTACCGGGCAGGGTCCCTGCAGGTGTGAGTTCCCTTCTGGTTTTTCCTTAGTGAAGCAGCTGCTCCTCCCCCAAGTCCATTTTTGGGGGTTGGGTGGGGTGGTGGAGTCAAACTGTAGTATGAGTAAGACTGGTGCTTCCAGAATAATAAGCAGCACCGCACTGGAATAACAGTATTTATGACAGTCATTCCTGCTACAATTTCCAGGGTGCTTGCTCAGTACTAGGTACTTCACGAACATTATCTCTGATCCTCAAAACTACAGAAGGGAAAATGAACTGAAATGTCACACGATCTATCCGAGGTCACGCAGCTGGAAAGCGTGGATCTCGAGAACTGATCAGATGGCACAGATCCTTGAGTGCCTCCTGCCACCCAGGTCCCAGGCGGGGCATCAGGCACATACCAGTACCCGAGAGGCATCACTGGACCAGCAGCCCAGAAGGGAACCTGCACTCCAGCAGAGAACCCGGCTGGGAACAAACACTCCCACCAAAGATGGATCCACTTCCTTAGAACTGGGAAACCCATCAGATGGCCAAAGCCTCACAGGATGGCATCGAGAGCCAAGAAGCCAAAGAAGCCGCCCATTTGGGTCTACGCAAGGCACAACCATCTTTGGCAGAATGAGGATGAAGGACGACTCTGGAACTCATGAGCCCCAGGACCTTCCGGCAGGAGTGACAACGGCGTTTTGTTAGCATAGGGCGTAGGTAATGTAAACACGCAGGGCAACGGAACATAAAGATGGGTGCGCTTATTGACTCTAGGTAGCAAGCTCTTAAGTACCTCTAAGTGTCACCAGAAGCGAAGCTTAGGGCCAACCAGGCAAGCTTTACTCTCTCACTCAAAATTATGGATGTTGTCTCGCTGGTGGATCATGAGATCGTTCATGCTATAAAACAAGTCAGGCGTGAGAAACCGCTCTCTGACAAAGGATCTTGGCCTTGGATGAGAGTTCCGCATCACTCATTGTCTTGGAGACAATCGAAAGACAAATCTGGGGAAGAAGGAGCCTCCTTCTCTGGGATAAGTGATAAATATATTCCATCCAAACTCTAGGCTGGAGCACTGAAGGGTTTTTTTGTTGTTGTTTGTTTGTTTCTTTGTTTGTTTTTAAAACAAAAACAGGTAAGGCCCATCATTGCCATTAGTAAAAAGAGGGGGAAATGCACTGGGTGTTCAGGACCCAAACACATCAATGGGTGGATTCAGGTAAGGTTTCGTTTTTCTAAAACAGATCAGAATTTCTTTAGTCCTAATGTTAGCAACTGAATGCATTTCTTCTACCACAAATGTGAGGAGGCTCATATCGTGTGACGGAAGGGTAATTTCCCATCTCATCCCCAAAGCCTATGTGGCTATCCAACTCCTCCCCAGGTTCTGCCAATGCCCCCATCTTCACTCATCAAGCCATCAGGAGTTTAGATGCCTCCAACACTCATGTGGAAAGTGACCCCACGCCTACCATTGTAAGTCAGCAAGGCGGGAACTGGGGTGCTTGGTGGCGGTGGCAACAGCAGAAGCTGGGGAGCTACAACCAGGTAGGAGGGGAATGTGGGCTGGGCATGGACAGGGAACACACAGGGTCTGCAATGGCTCAGTAACCTGGGGCTTGGATGCATCCTAGGATGCCCAATCTGGACAATAATGCTTCAAAGCAGAAGAGGCCATAAGGTGACTGTCATTCAAACAAATGTCCCATCATGAGCACAGCCCAGCACAGCTGGGCAGGAGGAGGACAACAGCTAAGGTTCAGTCCCAGCAGGTGAAGTGGTGGGTTTGGGTCGCCCACTATCACCACACAGCTAAGAGAAGACCATGGTAAGGAGATATCCAGATGTCCAGAACTCCCAGAAAGAGGTCTGCAACAACAAGAACCTTGGTAGTCCCATCTACTGATGGCAAGGAAGTTCCCTGAGGTTCCTAGAATATTCCCTCTCCTGGTCGGGAAAGCTCTGAGAAGTGGTGGGAGGAAGGGACTATGGAATAATTACAATCATAGCAACACATCTCTGGCACCTCCCATGTACCAGGCTTGATTTCAAGTCTCACCAACAAACCCACTCTCATTCCCATTCAACAGATAAGGAAACTAAGGCACAGGTTAAGCCCCTCACCTGGGGCCACTCAGCTTAAGTGCGGGGTCTGCATGCTCATCCGATCACTGTTCTGCTCAACAACCGCCCACGGGAGCCCCAACCCTATTCTAGATGTTCTGTGGACTCAGGAGTTGTCCTCAGGCCAGTGTCCAGGGCCTCATGCTAATGGGGTAAACTTCTGAGATTTAAACAACCCTGACACCTAATCTCCCAAGTTAGTCCCAGCATGACTCACTTGGGGTATGAGTGCCATTTCCAACTTCAAGTCAGTAAGGGGAAGGAAATGGTCACATGCGACCTGGAGCCACATATGTGACTTGGGGATTTGGAGCTTAGCGGCTGGATCAGAGAGACCTAGGTTCGAATCTCAGCTTTTCTCCTTACTAGCAATAGAACTGTGGAGAGACTAAAATCTTTCAAAACCTCATTTTTTTTTCTATCTGTAAAATAAAAATAGTTATAAAGGTAAAATAAAGATTTATATAAGAGAGATTTGTTTTACAAGGCTTGAGCAGCTGTGCTACACCTATAGAGATAATAGTAGTGATGGTACAAACCCTGAAGTTTTTTTGTGTTTTGTTTTTTTTTTAAGATTTTATTTATTTGACAGAGAGAGGAAGAAAGAGAGAGAGAGAGAGAGCGCAAGCACAAGCAGAGGGAGTGGCAGGAAGAGGGAGAAGCAGGCTCCCTGGTGAGCAGGGAGCCTGATGCAGGGCTCGATCCCAGGACCCTGAGATCATGACCTGAGCCGAAGGCAGACGCTTAACTGACTGAACCACCCAGGCGCCCCCAAGCCCTAAAGGTTTTGTTGTAAGGTATTCCTGGTAAGGCTTTATCTCGATTAAATGACAAAATGCATGCAGAGTGCTTACTACAGACTCTCACACATGCTAAGTGCTGGAGGAAGGTTAGGTATTATTAAAATAAATTAATATAATCTGTTTTAATAAAAGCAAAAACAACTTCAGCTCCCTAAATGTGTTTAAATTAAAGAAGTTGCCTTAATTATAGCATTTCCCCCCTCTTGGCTGACAGTCTATTAGCGGGACAGAGACAGAGCTAGAAAAAGAAACAGAAGGCTTATCTGACGTCAGCTGCCCGGAGGCAGGACTGCGTTTTTGAGCCGGGCTCCTTCACTCAGCCCAGAGGAAGCTTCTGAAGAGAGGCTAAGAGCAGATGAAGAGTGGGGATTCAGTGTGCTCCCCCTGTTTGCAGTGCCTCTCTGACCAGGCCTCCGGAAGGGACTCTGCTGTGGGCCCCCAGGAAGGCAGCCCGCCGGGAAGGGAAGCAGGACAGGCAAATGCATGCATGTTTCTGCTTGACAACTAGACAAGGACGATAAACACAAGGGGAGAAACGTGTCAGAAAGCTGGTTTTCCTCACATTGTTGCCGCAGTCAGGGTCTTTGCGGTCAGGGTGGTGTGTGGATGGGATGCCTGTGAGTCTGGGGCCGCAGCCGCACGTGTGCTGGTGACACCCTGGGCACCCAACCCACACACCCCGTGAAGATTCCTTCCCACGGCACCCTCAACCCGGGAGAGGGTATGATCGCTGCTGTCTTAGATACTAGACCACACCTGGCATACAAGAAGCTTCCGGAAAATACTGTTCTGTTTAAATTATGGATGCTCTTGTTGCCGTAGACTCGGACATACAGATCCCGGAAGGCGTTATGGGGCTGGTTGGTTCAAGAATGGGGCCTGGCGCTCGAGGCTCCTGCCCAGGGTCCTCCTGCTGCCCCCCCAGCTGCCTCCCTCTTGGGTCTGAACAGGGGACATGGTTCATTAAACTGACGCTGCCTAAACTCGGCCTTGCCTAAAAACCAGAGAGAGAAAGAAAGCACACCGGGGGGTGGGGGGACGTGTGGCCACTGCTTCGAGAGCACCGAAGTAGCTGTCACCTAATAATTTTTTATTTTATTTTTTTCACAATGACAAAACTGGAAAAAGTCTTAACTTTCTGCTGCCGGTGGAGCCCAGGATGAGGCAGAAACGAAGGCCTGGAGCAGAAAGCAGCCAGTAGCCCCCCACCCTAGTCCTTTTCTTCCCCAAAAGCCAAAGGCACGTTGGAGGATTTTACAGATGCTGCTGGCTCACTGAGCCCAGCCCTCCTCTCCTTCCTGCCCCAAGCCATCATTCTGTCACCCTGCTGAGGGCCTGTGGACTGCCTAGCCCACTTCTAAGTGACAACAGTGACAAAGTGTCTCGGTTAGCAAGGGGTGCCAATCTGAGCCAGGCCAGAGAGCCTTGCCTGAAAGTTTGTTTGGATTGAGGCAGATTTTCTCCCGGCGCACTGATGACAGTGAAGTAATCTCATTTATAAAACTACAGAAGAGAGGGTTGAGAAGGGGAAGGGCACGCGGGTCAGGAGCCAGTGTGATCTGAGTGATAATTCTCCTCAAATCTTTGGGCTCTGCTCTGATCACAGCCCCGCAGGGGAGGTCCGTGTGGAGAGAAGGGGGACATTCCTGTGCTGCGTCCCGACTTACAAAATGTTCTCATACGCCCCGGATCCTCACGCCAATGCTGGGAAGGAGGAGGTCATTAGTGAATCATTTCCCAGCTACGGACAGCTAGTGTGGAGTGACCTGCCCAAGGCAACATCACGTGAGACTGTGGCCCAGCTCTGGTGTGGGGCCGTTCACATGCGTTGCATGGTGTGCAACCCATATGGTCATTCAGAGGTTCTGGTGTGATGGCCACACGTGCTTCAGGCTCCAGATGCCCCATCAGCCACGTGCTGACCCTTCTTCCACCAGCTTCCTGTCGTCCTCGGGAGAGAACATGGGGCTAGGCGCGTGGAAGCCCTCAGAGTCTGCTAAATGAATGGAGGAGTAAACTGTCCTTCACCTTTAATGACATCCTCCATGATTCAGGAAGGGTTGAAGACACCCTCCTTCTTCACTGCACATAAGCCTCTGCCATCTCAAGGTGCTCACGGGGGAAAGGTCTGCAGCAGGAAGCAGTGTGGGGGCACACCAGGAAGGGAGCAGCCCCAGGTGGAAGGGACCGGTAAAGCTTACTGGAAGAGGCAGTCTGAGGACCAGCCCTCAAAGATGGATCCACAGGGAAGCTGGGTGAATCTGGGCCATATGATCGGCAGGGGCACAGGCACAAAGAGACAAAGTGAGGACCCGGGAGTGACACCGGTGAAGAGAAATGGAGAGAAGACCCTGGAAAAGTAGAGACTGGCCACCAGACAGCCTCGACGCTGGGCAAGTGAGGTGTGGATCACCGCAGCTGGCCGTGGACTGGGGCAGGCTGATGAAGATGTGCTCTCTAGAGTTCTGCTTCGAGGAGATGAATCTGCTACCTGGGCAACTGGACTGAGCATCGAGGAGCGTGTCAAGAAAGATGGACAAGTCAAGTGTGAGGCACCAGTGCCTGGTACCGCCAGGCCTGAGCCAAGCCAGCCCCATAAGTAGGGATGCAGGAAAGCCAAGAGGGGACCGCCTTTGACTCTCTCGGCTCCAGGAGACTCGCTGGGGCCACTGGGCATGGCTGTGCCTCCACACCTAATCCAAAGTAAGATGGTCCAGAGCACAGTGGAGGGCCTTCGGGGCCTCACTCTCTCTGAGAACTCCTAGTGGAGGTCCTTGCAGGGCGGGACACCTCCAGGAGGCGAGAGTTCCCCGAGCGCCCTGTGTGTCTGCCCGCACGCGCTGTTCATTAACTTCAGTGACACGGCCGTCACGGCGGGTGTATAAAAGCACATCCAATTAGCCAGGCCTCCGTGAATATTTGCACTCTTAAATCTTTTGCATTTCGAAAGGGTTAAAGCTTATTATTAGCATATAATTTATAGTCCTTTCTCCCAGGAAAGGAATAATGCACAGTAAATGCCACATTCATTTTAATAATACATGTTACAGTCTGTGCCCAACATCTGCACAAAGGTAAAGGAGGCAGATTTTTTTGACATGTCCCACTCTGCCATCTAAACACAGGCTTTTTGTTTCTTAAGTGACGGAAGGTTTAATCAAGAAAGCAGGCAATTCATCAATCGAAACAAGGCAGCGTGCGTGCGTCTGACAGCACACACATGGTTGTGTACAGAGCGAAGCCGGCCACCTGTCAACTGCACCTTTTACATCAGGATCTACAAATACACGAGGCGATCAATTCCCCATCCACTCCCATTCATTTCTTCTTTTTCTTATTATATTTTTCTTTGCCCTCGATTTTGTTGTCAGTCAGGGCGAGAATAGATGGATAGACAAGGGACGCGTGGCTGTTGGAGGTGATGATAAAAATTTATATGCCTCCAAAATGACTTATTTCCTCCCTGATTTGAGCACCATTATTATAAATATTTTTTCGCTTCATTCAGGAGTTTCCCCCATCTGCTATTATCTGTGGCTGCGTCAAATGGATGCTTCCCTCTCTCCCGGATCCTTGCCACCCTCCCACCTAAGTCTCTAACCAGTTCTTGGTGGCTTGGAAAATCCTCGGCGGAGGGGAAAGGGAGGCAGGAGTCTGGACGCCAGGCCACGGAAGCCACACGAGCACGTCCATGAAGGACAAAGGCCACGGTGAGGGCTGGGGTGCACCTGCGAACACAAAGGTTGCCTCTCATATGGGGCTTCCACTGGAAGACACTGGGGTTCCTGCATTTGTGATTATCAGTAACATCGTCACTCAACCCACTCACAGCTGACACCCAAATTCAGGGGAAAAGAAGCAGCACGGGCATGCGCACAGAAAACGCAGACGCAAATTCTGCGAGGATACCGTCCACGCTGCGGCTGGAGCAGCTGTTGGTCAGAGCACCTTATGCAGAAAAAAGCCAGCCTTTCTCAAGCACCCTATTGTTTTGGTCTTTTAGCCTTCATTTTCAAACCCAGCCATGCTTTACGATCATGAAAGTATTAAGTTCACGTTCAATTTTCCAGGTGAGATTTTTTTTTTTCCTAATTAAAGGATAGAAATAATGTAATCACTACAAAGGAAAATATGTTTGTAATTGTTTGATGTGTTTCAGAAGACTTTTTAAATGATCACACTGTAAAACATACAGGTTATTTTTTCTTTTTGTAATAAGATGAAGAGCTGGTGGCAGAAATTTTATCCAATTGGATGAAATATATAAATCATGAATTTCATAATACTGATAATTAAATGTCCATCTTCCAATTTAAATGAGGACTAGATTAAAACTGCATGGGGAAGGCTGATATTCAGAAATCATTAATTATTTTTAATTGCTTTGTGCTTTCCCGGTCTGATGTCAGAGTTACACACTGCTCGTACGCAGTTCTGTTTCAGAGGAAATCCTCCTCCTCTCTGTCCAAGTTGCTGTGAGCCACAGTGAGGAGCCCATGGACTCAGGCTTGTCCATGCCCACAGGCTTCCTGGCCCAACATCTTGAAAGGAGATGGATTTTTAAGAAGGAACAGCTGTGGAGGGCAATAAAAGGGTTTTTCCAGCCATCAGAAAGAACACTGGAAAAAATGAAAAGATTGAGAAAGCTAAAAGCACGGTGACCACACCCCTCTCCACCCCATCTGCTGGGGCAGTTCCAGGTTACCGCTTTGTCCGGGTACAAGTGGGAGCCCGTTTGACTCTCAAAAGGGATGGTGTGGGCAATCAATTCCACGGTCAGCCTAATGCTCCTGGATAAATGAAGGTATTAGCAAGGCAATCTGCCGACAGAGGAAAGGGAAGGGAAGCTGGAGCCCCCGGATCCCTGCACTGTGTTTCTGCCTTATGGCTCAACCTGCATTCATGGGCTATTCGAGATTTTTGGCTTCATTACGTGCCAGTTCCAATGTGCATTTGCTTAATTTTACTATTTTATATTACTATGCCAGTTTTTTCAAAAGGGAGAAAAATAGGTTCTTTGGAAAAAAATACTTAGAGATATAGATCAGTGGATGACAACAACAAAACAAAAGAATGGCACAGCGTGGTTTCCCAGACCTATCGTGTCCTGTTCATTAAGTGAAACTGCCCAAAGACAGATAGACATTCGTGCTTAGAAAAAGCGATCCTGGGCACCTCGTGATTGAGCTGCTCCGTATGGGGAACCTCCGGCCCAGGGGCATCTTCCAGGTGGGACAGGAGGCCAGGGGGACCCGCATTCCTGATACCCCCACATCTCTAGTCCCTAAGACACGTGACACCCAAGACCATTTAAGAAACATCTCACTCAACAGCCAAGCATGTTAGGGGTTCAAACACGAGCAGATCCCCTGATATGGGGGCACCTAGGCTGTCCTCCTCAAACTCACTGAAAAGTGGCTGTTTTATTGTTCACAGCCTTGTACTTGGCCCTCTTTATGAGGAAGAATTCCATTTAAGGAAAAGCTAGGTTCATCCTAGTCAACCAGCTTTGTTTTAATCTTATCCATACAGAGATTGTCCTGATTTGGAACCAAATCCAGAATCCCCTTTGTGCAAAACCTCACCCACAGCTGCACCCTCCTTTTCTATCCTTTATTTTTGCTCACTCTTACTTTTTCACTTCCATTTTCATTTGGTTACATGTATTTTTGGAGCTGCCTTGTATCTTTCTGGACCGGCTGGCCTGGAAATAAATGGTCAGACATCTAGACATCTAAAATAATTCTAGGGGGAACAGAAAGTATAGGAGGCTATCATTCAGGACTAAAGCAGAACACTTTCCAGGACAGAAAAAATATATATGTTTAAGATTTATTTTATTTATTTGAGAGAGAGAGAGAGAGAGAAAGAGACAGGGAGAGAGAGCGTGTGTGGGGGGAGGGGCAGAGGGAGAGATTCTCAAACAGAATCTGCACGGAGTGCAGAGCCCGACATGGGGCTCGATCTCATGACCCTGAGATCATGACCTGAACCGAAATCAAGAGTTGGCTGCTTAACCAACTGAGCCACCCAGGCTTCCCCAGAACAGAGAAGATATTCTTTTTTTTTTTTTTTTAATTAACATGTAATGTATTATGTGCCCCAGGGGTACAGGTCTGTGAATCATCAGGCTTATACATTTCATAGCACTCACCATAGCACATACCCTCCCCAATGGGACATTCTTAGGAAGAAAATGAACAGCTCCAAGAAGCCTGACAAGGGCTCGCAGGAGTAGGGCTTTGGGGTAGAATCTAGAAAATCAACATGGCCCAAGGAGGCACCTCCCAGGAGGTAAGGTTTTAAGGGGGACAAGCCAGTTCGAATGTTGCCAGGAAAGCGTGAACCCATGAGCTCCCATTTATCAGACACAAAGATTAAAAAAAAAAAAAGTGGCTTGCCAACTCTAACACACATGGATCATAGTGAGCCAAACCAGGCACCTACCACTCGATTTCTATCTCCTCTTTCAAAAAAACCATCCTCAAGCCTAACGAAAAGAACGAGATGATGATGTGGGGTGTGAGGAGCAAGACAGGTGAGGAGATGGCCCAAGCAGCCAGGCTCCCACACCCCATCGGCGTCTGTACCACCAGTGGTGTTAGACTGGTGGTCGGTGGTCTTTGGGGGACAGCAGTGGACAGGAGGAGTACCAACAACTGGACAACAGGGGAAAAAAAATCCCATATTTTCAAAAAGGACATTAAGAAAATTATCGATCTGTGGTCTGGAGGTGATTTCCAACAGAATTCAGAAGAGGAGTCAGGAGGCTTGGGAGCACTGAGAAAAGGCAAGGTGATCGCAGGAACCAGCATGGCTTACTAAGAGCACGCCAAATGAACTTAGGGTCTAAACTTTTTTCTTTTCTTTTCTTTTCTTTCTTTCTTTTTCTTTTTTTTTTTTTTTTTAAGACTTACGTATTTGTTTGAGGGAGAGCAGGGGGAGGGTGGGAGAGACTCCTTGGAGCAGACTCTATGCTGAGTGTGGAGCCCGACACAGGGCTCGATCCCAGGACCCCAAGGATCGTGACCTCAGCCAAAACCAAGAGTTGGGCACGTAACTGACTGACTACATGCCCAAACTTTTTATTATAAAAGTAACACCTGCCAGCATAGAGAAATGAGACACTGCAAAGAAGGGGAAAGAAAAGAGCAGGAAAGACTGGTGAAAACCACTGTAAACACCTTCGGGGGTGCCTTTCCAGACATTTCGATTTCTTCTTTAGGGGTGGGGGGGCAGAGAGAGAGCATGTGTGCAAGCAGGGGAAGAGCAGAGGGAGAGAGAAAATCTTAAGCAGACTCCATGCGGAGCACAGAGCCTGATGTGGGGCTCGATCCCGTGATCCTGAGATCACAACCTAAGCAGAAATCAAGAATCGGTCGGATGCTTCCCTGACTGAGCTGCGCAGGTGTTCCTGGATATTTTTTAAAATGTGATCACGTTGCACGTTCTGGTTGTCACCTAACAACATTCACCCACACCTTTTTATCCAAATCATTTTTGATGCCTTAAGAGTTCAGGCATCAAATCTTTTAAGAATGTTCCACAATTTAACCCTTTGCTTTTTGTCTGGGACATTTAGGAGCCCCCACCCCCAAGCCCTTTCCCTGAGTATTATTTTTAAGAAGCAGCAGCGCTCTTCCCTGTGGATAAACCTTCCTGTACACCCGTGAGTATTTTCCAGAAGAAATTCTTATCGGCGGACGCATGAGGATCAAAGGCAGGCCCTGTGGCCCTGTGATGAGGGTACGAGGTGGCAAGGCAAGGGACATGCGCTTCTCAGGATTTTGGCACTGAGTTAGCAGAAGCCCCTCACCCCACATCTGTGGGCGAGAGAGAACTACTGGCTGAGCAGCTGGTAGCTGGCACACCTTGGCCGGTGGAACGCATCTGCAGCCCAAATGGCTGGGTGGGTATGAACACGAGCTCAGCTGAGCAGGGGAGGACCTTGCAGAGGTGGAACAGGCTGGGCGGAGGTGGAGTCCCATAGGCCGGGATGCATTTGAGAAGCAGGTCAGATCACCTACCGCAGAGGTCACAGGGGGCGTTCCTGGGCTAAAGGCTCTCCTTCCCATAAACAGCTCATGTGCGGCTCTGCGCGCTGGGGCCACAGTTCCGTAGAGTCCCCTCCCCTTACTCCAGCAACTCTGAGTGCTGTCCCTCCCTCTGCACCCCTGACAGACACCAACGGCCTCTGTGCGAGGGACAGGAGAGGGGCTGGATAACGGGCATGCCTTTGAGAAGACGCTGAAAAGTTAGTATGACTTTAACAAACACACACACAAGTTAAGTGTGGGCTGCTCGCTTTTCAGTTTACTTTGCCTAGAAACCTACTTATATTTGGGAGGGCCCGCACGTGAAGGGAGCCCTCGCTACACGTTTTCAGGAACGCACCAGAGCGCACCAGCAGTCTGCACGGAAGGCGGACCCCCGAAGCCTGTGGCAGCCAGGCACCAGGGCCGGTTTGGAACAGTCTGAGGCTTCGTTTCCTTATTGGCTGAGCTCCAGCCACCGTACGTCGGGCACCGGGCAAGGGCGAGGGCCTGGGGCACACTTTTGCCTTGACTGTTTTTGGAATCAACCCCTGAAACCTTAACTCTGCAATCCCAAACCGAGACGAGCCATTCTGTGCCAAACGCTATTCATGGCAGGGACGGGGTTGGGGGGGGGGGTAGGTGGTCTCTGTTCCCTTCCACCAGCACGGCTCGCAGGCAGGCAGCCGGTGGGGGGCGGGCAGGCTTCCCGGCTGCACCACGGTCGTTCAGTGCTGAGTTTGCAGGCGTTATGGAGCTGGCGGGTCCTGCGGGCTCTTTCTGGCAGCCTTCCCACGAAGCAGCTTCGGACCCTGGTGGAGCAATTTGGTGCCGGCGACCACGGAGGTGCTGGGGGCTGCCTGCTGCTGGGGTGGGGGGGGGACACAGGAGGGAGCAGCCTCCGCTACCACTGTTTGGAAGATAAAATCCCACCGACTGCCACTTACATAAACGTAACAGGAAGTTTCTGAATGGCTTCCCCTGTGTCTTGAGGCTGTTACCTTGGTGTTGCTAAACTCACGGCTGAAATGAGCCCAGACAACACCTCATCAAAGCTGCAGGGTGAGGGAGCAGCGGTCCAGAGGCAGACAGGAACATTCCTGCCAAACCAGAGGAGGTTTCGCTCTGTGGGTCCTTTTCTGCAGAAATGTCAACAGCTGGGAAAGGCATCAGAGAACCCAGGTAAGGGGGGGCGAGCCGAACACCATGGCTGGAAAAAGGTTTGCGAGTGGGAGGAAAGAAGCATCGGCTTTGACTGAGGTTTCTTCCTGTGCGTTCGGAACGGGGCCGCCCTGCTGGGTCTCACAGACCTGTTTTGCACCACTCTGCCACGAAGCATCTGGGGAAATAGCTTTTCTACAAAATAGGTCATCTTTCCACACTTGTTATGCTCCTTATTGACTTCGCTGAAATAGCCACAGCACAAAAGAAATTCTCTCTGGAGGTGCTTTTCTGAGACGACGCGCTCCCTCTGCCCCTTCAGGAGCCGGGCTCCTGAAGGTAGGCCAGGCGCCTGGGCTTTAAGGACATCCCGGGTCTTCCTTTTCCCCCCACCCAGAAATGGAACACCTGGCTTTTGCTTATACTTCCAAACCTATTAGGGAGTGATCATAACAAGAGAAACTGATACTGACATGAATTATACCATTGTTCTATTTCATCTATTTAGTAACCCCAAGTTGCAATTTTTAGAAAAAAGATTACCTTTTAAATAACGGATTCATTATGGTCCATGAATGAGTGCCATGTTCCCGTGTTCAAAACGTCACTCACCATTAAGGCCATGCGCTGGTAAGTGGTACCGATTTGCCACTTCCCCCTTAAATACAAACGCCCCTGACCGGAGGCCTAGGATCATGGGAGGTGAGCTTACGGGTTTCCTGGGCTCTTAGCGCGTCACCTGTGCTGCCAGGCACCCCGTGAATCTCCACTCTGCCATCAGGCCTGTAAGTGTTCCCCTCCGTGGTGAAGGTGGAGAGGCAAACTCGCACTGCTGAGGTTCTGGCCAAAGTACCACCATCCACTTCAAGGCCGAGTTCAGAAATCACAGACCCTTATGATGGGGGTGGGAAGGGAGACAGCCAGCGTCCCTTCTAGCCGCAAACCTAGCTTTGGGAAATGAGAGGCGAGAACAGACCTGGACACAGGCTGGTGAGTGGACTGGGCCTCAGCTCTGTGCCGCTCCCGAGACCCCATGGGAAACCTGCCCTGGCTCTGGCAGGTGAACAATGCAGAGTATTCTCTGGAAACCTCCCTTCAAGCTCGTGAAATCCACACATTGTTTTTCATCATTAGTTTCCAAATGCACAGAGTGTCTTGTCTGGCCCTTCTCTAAGTGCTGAGGTGACACAAAGGAAGGAAAGGGCTGATCTCTGCAGGGGACAGGCTCCTCGCAGGGTGAAAAGACAGGTAAGACAGATGCCATTCAAAGCCAGGAGACACGCAGAGGGAGGTGGTGCCTGGGACACAGACACTGTAGCTGGCCATAAGCAGAGGCCCCACGTACCTGATATGGCATACAGATTGGAGTGCTGGTACTCATAGTCAGCCCGAGTGCTGTTCCTGCCTCGGAAGGTAGCAGGGAGCGTTAGTGAGATGTGCCTAAGAAAGAGACGGAGGAGAGAGGAGGTTACAGGGCGCACAGAGCACTCCCCAAGGCTCAGAAAGCACCCGCGCCACCACTAGCCTGCAGCAGCACAGAGCAGGAGGAGGGGGCTCCCCCTGGAGCAGGCCCCCCCAACAGCTCAAAGCCCCCCAAGGAATTCAGAAGTTTCCAGACATCAGCAACCACCTTCTTCAATTCCAAGAATATCCAAGTGGAGGAAAAGGTTTCCCAAGCCTTATGGCATGCATGAGCAACTTTGTCTAGATCTCTGCTCACTGTGCAAAATACACCCGCAGAAACAAATCACTTGACCCTGACCAGAAGCCTGGGCATGTTCCGCCATCTTGCTTCCGTTGTCCATCCAATGGCTTTCATTCCTGTCCCATAGGGCAGAGTATGGGCAAGGAGCACTTTGTGAATGAAGGTCTAGAGTATTATTACTACCACGTGAGTCCAAGAAAACATACAACCACTGAGACTCAGAATGACCTGCTCTCCCGAACTGCTGGGTCTGCGTGTTCGCCCTCGGGCAGGAGTACACAGTAGGTGCTCAGGAAATCATCTCAATTGATCCAGCACTGGCTTTTTATGACACAGGTGTTGGCCATTAAAGCTCAAGGTGCCCACAGAGCCCAAGTGAGTATTCAAGCAGAGTAAATAATCCATTTGGTGTGGTCATTAGCTGCCTTTAGCAAATGCAAAAAAAGATTAAGATGATAAGAAATATATTTCAAACCCAACAGGTCTGGGAGAAAAAACAACAATAAGGCATCTTACTGGTAGGCCTAGGGATTGGCTTGAATGAGTTCAGTAGCCCGAGTTTTGGCCGCACTCAGTCATTTCCGAAAGGGAAAAGATCGAGGAAGGGAGCATTTATGACACAGTTTTATGTTGTACATGTTGCCTTTTTCACACAACAAATGCATGACCTTCTAGGAATGACGCCTGAATGCACAGGCTCCCGGGAGGGAAGGTTCTCTAGGCAAGACCTGTTCCCACAGGGTCTCTTGGTGACAAGACGAGCACCAAAGGTTGTAAAGGCATTTGGTTTGCTTGCTGTAGCATGAATACCGAGGCGAACATCTGTGCCATGGAACGGCCTGGCTCAACCCGGTGGGTAGAGGGCTTTGCTGAGCACTGGCTAGACCCAGGGCTGGCGGAAGACGGGGTGGGAACCAGCAGACCTAAGTGCAGGGAGACTCTGACATGTGTGGAGCGGATCTGAGTGTCTGCTCTTACTGAGGCTAACGAAGGATGCAGAGGTTCACTCGCTGAAGGAGTGCCCGGGTTACAGGGGATCGAGGTGTAGAAACAAAGCACCAGATGCAACAGGGCAGGTGCCTGGATGCGAGGGAGCACAAGCCTCTGAGAAAGAGGCCGGGGTTCTAGTGACACCTTGTAAGAAGAGGACACGGGTACTGATGGAGTAAAAGGAACTCACTGGGTGATCAGGGAAAGCCAACCCTCCGGCAGAGGGTCAGGGTATGTATGGAAGTGAGGCTGGAAATGTTGGGGCTAGGTTGGAAGGGACCCCCACCACTGCCATGCTCCAAGACTTCATCCCCTCAGATGAGAGTTCCTAACTCTGTTTTGCCCATCACAGCACAAACGAAGGCATCAGGGCTGCGGGGCACTCACTAACAATACAGAGTCACAGCCATGAGCCCGGGGAGCCCGGATCAGGGGGCCTGGGGTGCGGCCAGGAATCTATCTTTAACAGCTCCAGGAGTGACGCTGAAGGCCGGCCAGGTTTGCGACCCTGAGAGGGTAAGGAGCAGCTGCAGGAGGGTTTTACACAGTTGATCAACGCCTCTGACCACAGCACTGAGTCAGTGAAGCTGAGCACACAGAAGAATGAATTATGGACTGTGGCTGCGGTTGAGCGGAGCTAAAATGATGACAGGTGACCCCGCAGAGGGTGTCCGCCATGTGCCAGGCCTCGGGGGATGCTGAGCTCAGGCGGTCTCTTTTGGCTGGAGGCATTCAGGAAGGCTCGAGGAGGAGGTGGGTGTTAGCAGAACTTTGGAAGACAGGCAGACCTGGATGGCAAAGAGCCAAGCAGAAGCCAGAAGAGAAAAGAGGGTCAGTGCAGCCATTCAGTGGTTAAAGAGAGGCTGAGAGTCTGACAGGAGAATATGCAGATGGGGCCTGGTGTGGGGGGTGGGTAGTGCTGAACAGGCAGGACCCCTGTGTGCACAGAGCTCACCCTGCAGCGGGGGGGGGGGGGGGCAGGAAAATACCCACAAAGTTAAGGGAACACCTGCTTACAAAGAGAATCACGCATGTGTCTGGGGAGAACGGAGGACTCCCGGGAGGGAGGACGGGGAGCAGGGCTCCAGGCTCCGCAGTGAGTCTCCTACATGGCAGGGAATCTGGTGAAGGGAGGACCTGGCAGGGGGCTAGGGTGGCCGGAGCCTGAAGGCCAGGAGAGGGTGTGGCACCAGGCACAAAAGGGCTGCCAGGCCACTGCCCGGGGTGGGGGTGGGAGGGCCTACATGAGCTCGACTTGATCCAGGAGGATTTTAAAGGAGAGATGTGGAAAGATCCTATTTGCAGTTTTAAAAGATTGCCTGCCTATGGGAAGGTGAGGAAATAAAACGGCGATGCCGTGGTAGACGGGAACGGAGCAGCAAATTACAGTGGGGATTCTCATGAAACTGCAATTATTGAGCACTTACTGTGTGTAGACCCTTCCCAGTTCCTGCCAAAGTGTCCTACGGCAACCCTCTGAACAGTTTGGGGGAAACTGTGTGGTGTACAGGACTTAAAAACAAAGGCTATACCAGAGAAACTAAGGTGCCTGGCTCCTTAGCTGCCCCGCCCGATGTGGACTCCCTGGTCTCAACTTTTCCTGCTTCTCTGGGACACCTGATCGTGCCTGGCTGACATGCTCTGCCACCCTCCCTACCCTGGCCAGCCCCTCTTCCTTGCAGATGTCCTTTCTGGTCCCTCCTCCAACTTTTAAAAAGTTACTCTTTGTTAGGGTTCTGCTTGAGCTCTGTCCTCATTCCATATGCTTTCCCAAGGCAAACTCGTCCCCTGCCATTCCCTGACTTTAGCTGTGATCACACACTAGCCCACCTTTCCCAACTGTCTCTTGCCCAGCTTACTTTTCCCTCTACCCGGAAGAGGGGAAAGTTCTGTAAATCTCTGAATATGCGATGTGATGTTCATGCCTTAGCCTGACTCTTTATCCAGGCTGTTTCCCTTTGTAGAATCTCCATTTCTTCCTTACCTACACTCCGAACTCCTATTCATCCCTCAAGACCCCACCTAAGCATGCCTTCTTTGTTAGAACCTTCCCCGGGCTTGTTCTGGGCTCACCGGAGGCCTGCATGTCCCTTCTCTCTCCAGTTTGCACAAAATATTTGAAGCATCTGATACGAGCCTGTCTTCCTAACACGACTGTGTTAGGGCCGAAAATCAGGGCCGAAGCTCATCAATTTGTGCCCATTTTGTAGGATGATTTTTGACCTGGAGTAGATAGTAGTTGAGCACATGTTGACCAAATCAAGTGCTGAATCTACTCCAATAAAACCTCTGGATCTTTTTGGTATAAACTGCAGAGCGTCTATGACTCCATTTCTGCCCATGTGCGTGTTTGCCAATCAGACTCATGCGGTCTTTATTATACCAGGCATCCCACTAGTCTCTGCCCTGGAAGAAAACAGATATAAGAAGGGATCGGTGGTGATTGGGAATTTATGGGAGGTGGTGGTGGGGGTGGGAGAGAGAAAAAGGATTTCTGATCTCCTATAGACAATGTGTGGTTCACAGAGTACATGTGACGTTAACAGCGCATTCGAGTCGCACACCGACTGTATCTTCGACAGTCATAGCTCAACAGGAACGCGGTGAACAGAAATGAAGTCACCCCAGACTCTGGCTCCTCAGCTGCTACAGGACGGTATGAAGCAGCATCCAGAGAGAAGAGAGGCTCCCGACCAGGGACAGCTTTAGGGAGAAGGGTTCCCTACATTGCAAAGAGCTGCTTTTCACTTCTGTTGTCCAGACTCAGGAAGGAGGAAATGTGGGGGTGTGAGGAGGAAAAGCCACAGCAAAGCCTCCTGTAATGAGAATGGGCAGTTGGGGCCGAGGGGACAGGTAACCTGTGGTTAAAGGGAAAGAGCAAGTCACCTGCTGAAGGAGAAGTGGCCCAGGGGCACCGCAGCGTCTGATTAGCCTGAAAGTGACAGATGACAGGAACCAGCGAGGCTCTGGTGATTGCAGAGTGAAAGGAGATTCTAGTTCCCCAGCAGGGGCCGGGTGGAGTGGGGAGACCTCATGCCAGGCACTGGGCTGGGTGCCTTCACGTACATGCCTCGCCTCATCCTCCTGGCAACATTTTCCAATTGGAATAGTTAACTCCCTTCGATAGAACAGGGAACGGGGCGGGGGGCTTCAGAGGGAAAGCTAACAAAGAGAATGCTGGGAATTAGGGAAAACGTTCATCCACGTATCTTCCGGGGGTAAACACTATTATCTGGAAGTTGCCCTACTGTATCATCTCGGTTTTCAGGTTTATAGAGCGAGGACTGCACAGTCTATCCCGAGACCCTTTTACAAGCGACGAGGCCAAGGACTCAGCATCTTGGCCACTGACTGGCTTGATGATCATGGCAGGACACAGTCCCTCTGATGCCATGTCACCAAGGGAGAAGCAACAGAATGGGACACCCCACGGCCCAACTACATGCCCAGGGAGGAAGAGCAGTGGTGGCAGTTAGCAGCACTGATCTTGGAGTCAGCCTGATGTAGGTTCAAGTCCCAGCACCGCCCCCGGGAGCTGGGTGCCCCGCAGGGACGGCGTGTTGCCCCCTCCTGCATACCTCGTGACCAGGCCAAGCAGATGTCACAGAACCAGGCATGTTGTGAGCGTGCAGAAGCAGAATGTCCCTTATAATTTCCCATACAGCTCCTATTCTGATTCTTCCCACTCCAGTCATTATTTTAGCGTCCCACTGATGAAGGGCTCAGTCCAGGACCATGACAGAACCCGCCGGTACCCTCCCTCCACATTAGAATGAAATCCAAATGCCCCGTGGTTGGGAGGTCCTACCAGCCCGTGGCTCCTCTCTGAGCTTGTCTTGTTCATGGTCCCCGCACTCACATCCTCCAACCTTACCAGCTCCCGGCACTCTTGTTCCTGCCTCATGGCCTTTGTGCTTGCTGTTCCCTCTGCCTTAAACACCCTTCCTCCAGTTCTCCAGACGCTGGCTCCTCCCCGAGGCAGGTCACCCCCCTAGATGCCTGCTGGGGCACCTTGCCTCCAGTCACTCTTACAACACCCCACTATCCTCTCTGCAGACCCTTCCCACTCTACAGGACTGTCCGATTTGTTCACAGGTCACCATAACATGATCTACACTACACTTTCCACCGTATCGCCAGTGCCTAGAATAGTGTCCTCCACACAGAGGAGACTTAAAATATGAGAGCCTATAAGATCAATTGATAGGTGATCTTACAGAATATTGAATGAATGAGTGAATCTTATACTGACTTGTACTTTGACTTACATGAAAACTTCCCACTTTTCTCTTTCTCATCCCCAGGACAGGGCTGGTTAACTGGAAAATGCAGTTATTTCTGATTCCTGAGTATTTTTACATAAACAGTAAATACATTCATCATGGCATTGTTTATAAAGCCAAAAACTGGAATCAGATCTTAAACAATAGGGGACTGCTTAAAAAATTATGGTACAACTGTCTGATGAAATATTTTACAGTCATTCAAAACACTTCAGAAGACCAACAGCCAGAGCCCATGCCTCTTACTGCAGCATCTAGAGAGAAGAGGTATCAAATCCTCATTTTCACACTTGAAGTTGTGATTGGTTAACCCAACACCTTGGCTTCTTTCCCACAGCCTAATTGTCTAAAGAGATGAAAGGAACATGCCATTCATGATGCTGGGTGTTGCTGGCAGAGGAAAGAAGGAGCCAGGCACTTCGGCAGATCATGGACCCGAGATGCCCAGCTCTTCTGAAGCACCCAGTCCAGAGGGTTCTAAGAACAAGCAGGTATTCCATGGCTTCTAGCCAAACTGAGCAGTCTAAGAATGTGACTGCTGTTGGGGTCTCCTGGACAGCATGTTTGGCAAGGTTATATCAATGGGTTCCAAAGTCGTTGATTACTCCAGAAGCAGAGCCCTTGTTTTAGATTTTAGGAAAGCTCATAAAGATCACTAGCAGGCCAAGAGATAGACCTAAGGACTCAGGAAACCATCTCTAGCTAGGTAGGCACCTAGAGAGGAAGACTTTCTAGAACCATCCCCAGTAGGCCTTGGACCACTGGAACAAACTGTCAGAGGCCAACAATTTCTGCCACCTGACTTGAATGATGGCTTATTCTTCCAAAATCTATCTGGTCACTGGAGAATTCCAAGTAGAAGAGGGTGCACTGTACCAAGCTCTCCTCCCCATTCCCTATGCAGGGGACAGCCCAGAAGATGGGGGCCTGCCGGACTGAGCAACCACCACTTTCTGCAGGAGGGACTGGCTGTTGTGGAACAAATAGGTCAGTGTCCCACGGGCTGCTGACAACGGCTCTGGCTGAATAGATGCTAAGGGAAATATCATTTTCCCCCCAAGTCAGTTTTAGGCACCTTATTCAATTAACATGGCCACTAGCTGCAGACAGCTCCATAGGAAAGCCCTTCAGTTATAGAATACATTTTATTAGGTGACAATAGTTGCCAGCACGATTTATTTCCTTTGATGGGATTCTGCCTTTTCCTTGTTAATTTAAATCTGTATTTTCTAGTGCTGATTCCAGGTCTGTGTGAATTTTTAAAATGTTACCATTAATCTTCTGGACCCAGTGGCCACATAGAATGGAGCTGGCTCTGCCCAGGCAGTGGGGATGCCTGATGTCCTCTCAGACTGTCAGGGGGCAGTGTGGACGGAGTGGTGGCCGGTAAGGCAGAGGCAGACTCACAGTTAGAGACAGATGTCACTTTCAGGTCTCACCTCCTTTTTAAAAAAAATTTTATTTATTTTTTTTAGGATTTATTTATTTGAGAGCAAGTGAGCACAGGAGTGGGGGACGGGGGAGGGAGGGACGGAGGGAGAGGGAGTAACAGGCCCCCCGCTAAGCAGGGAGCCCAAAGCAGGGCTCCACCCCACAACCCCGAGATCATGACCTGAGCTGCAACCAAGAGTCAGACACCTAACCGACTGAGCCACCCAGGCGCCCCAGAGTTTTTCAGAAGCTGCATGACTTGTGGGGTCATCACTCTGAGGTCTCCTTGCATACTTGTATGCTCCACATTGTTCTCAGTTTTAACTTCCAGTAAGGTAATTATAGGTTAACACAAGCCACGTAAACACAAGCTCTTTGGAATGCTCCATTTTTAAAGATTAAGAAGTCCTAGACTCAAAGTTTTCAAACCACTGCTGTAGGGCAGCCTGTTGAACCTGACTCTACAGAAGCCCAAGGTCTGAAGTTGGTGGGGTTGGGCTCAGAAGAGTAAGAACAAGAACAAAGGCTTGGTCTCCATGGGATGCTTCATTAAAGAAAATGGTGCTCATGGAAAAAAGTTAATACATTTCCACCAAGTGGGAAAAAAGACAGAAGGACAAGACTTACTTGTTACGGCATGCAAGTAACTATTCTCAAGAATTTAGTTCGACGGCACCTGGTGGCTCAGGTGGTATGTGCCTGCCTTTGGCTACAGTCCAGATCCCGTGGTCCTAAGCTCCCCGCTCAGTGGGGAGGCTGCTTCTCCCTCTGGCCCTCCCCCCACTCATTTTCTTTTTCTTTCTCTCTCTCTAACAAATATAATCTTTAAAAAAAAAAAAAGAATTTAGTTTGAGAATAAAGTAGTCTAAGATAATGGAAGGTTTTGCTTTTCCCTAGTATCCATTTGCCTGAGCCCTGCGAGGGCACATGGCTAAGCTATCAACTGTTTGTTGATACATATAAAGGAAGAAAAGAGCAGAGCAGGAATAAAAATACGAATGACCCATGAGATTCTCAGAACTATCCTGGACAAGACGAAAGGAAGAGACAAAATTATTAAGTCTGAAAGGCCTAGGGTTTGATAATCTCCCCTTAAATGCATCTTGATTTAACAGACACAGCATGGTGGGAAGGCAACAGTGCCTGGACAGCCAGCCAGGAAGGAGGAGTCCAGTGTCTGGCTGTTTGAACTGGAACATGAGGTTCCTCACACGAAAGCCACCTCACAGCTCCCCGAAAAGCCTGGGAGTCCCTCTTCTGACTAGCAGAGACTAAATCCTTTGAGAATGTAAACTTGTGTTTGGGGGACAGAGCAGGAGTGAGTGGCAGGCCGCTCCAAGACAGAAACATTATCCCCCAAATAATGAGGAATGACATTTGTTTATTCACTCTCACTGGTACAAAGAACCAATAGTTGAAAAAAAATCAAATCAGGTGGATGAAGTGATACATGTCCTTGAAAAACCAAGATTGGATGACTTTTTGGGCCAGCGACGGCTCTGGCCAGCCTCCTGTCACTGAGGCCCTATAAAAACTAAGGTGAACAGAGAAAGGTGATGAAGAATTAGAAAATAATCTACCCAATAATGACCACCTAAGTGAGATGGGGGGGTAACTCACATACCCTGTCTTTTGGCCACCACCCAGTCTAAATACATCCTTTTGCTGGTCTACAAAAAATGTCATACAACAAGATAAGAACATTAGCTTTAAAAAAAAGAATTTACTATAGGATATAGAGAAATTTATCTGCATTAGAAATAACAGAGAAATAAAATTCCAAAAGAACTAAATCAATAGTATCATGGAAAAGCCCCCCAAGATTTTCTAGAACATAGAGAAAGAAAGAACCAAGCAATGAGGAGGAAAATTATGATAAACACAGAGAACCAACCTGAATATTCTAGGTGTTAGAAAGAAACCACAATAATTAAAAGAGAAGTAACAATCAGAAACAGAAGTTTACAGTCTGTCTAATTAAAAAACAACAATAACGACTCCATATTACAGAGTCAATAGGGCTTTCAACATTCCAACAAAATCAATAAAGAGACTCATGGCTAAATAAATACGGATATCCAGACTCCCAATTTCAAGACTTAGTGTAAAGCTACAATAATCAATATGGTGTGGTATTAGAGCATAAAGACAGACATACAGATCAATGCTACAGAAGGGACAGTCCAGAAATAGATCTACGCATATATGATCAATCGATTTTCAACAAAAGGTGCCAAGACAATTCAAGGGAAAAAGGGTAATCTTTCCAACAAATGGTGTTAGAACACCTGGATACCCACATGTAAATAAATGAACCTTGACGCTTACCTCACACCATATATAAAATGACCCAAGAGGTTCACAGAACTGTTTCTTAGAAAAGAGGAAAGAGAAAGGGTAAATTACTAAGTCTGGAAGTCCTAGTATTTCACTTTTTATTTCAATGTATCTTAACTTCACAGGCAGAGCATGGCCTCTTCTAGAAGAAAACAAAGGGGAAGACTTTGTGACCTTAGGCTTGGTGAAAATTTCTTAAATAAGACACAAAAACCCACAAACCATATAAGGAAAAAGAAGATCAATCAACTGGACTTCACCAACACTTAAAACTCTTGTTCTTTAGAAGGTCTATTACATAAATGAAAAGATAACCCACAGACCTGAAGAAGTTATCTGTAAACACATACCCAATTTATAGCCAGCATTTATACAGAACTCTTAAAACTTAATAGAAAAAAAAACAACAGTCCAATTTAAAGAAATGGCTAAAAGATCAGAACAGACCCTTCACTAAAGAAAATGTATGAATGGTCAATCAGCACATGAAAAGATGTTCAACATCACTGGTCATTAGGGAGGTGACATTGAAGCCATGGTCTGATGCCAACATGTGTCTTCTAGAATGGCAAAAATCGCGCAAAATATCAACTGTGGGCAAGGTTGAGAAATAGACGGAACTCTTCTGCATTGCTGGTGGGAAGGTAAAATGGTACAACCACTGCAGGAAACAGAAGTTTCTTAGAAAATTTAACACATCCTACCACTGGAGCCAGCCATTACACTTCTTGGTTTTTACCCAAGAGGAATGAAAGCGTAGGTCTATACAAAGATCTGTACACAAACATACCAAGCAGTTTATTTGTAATAAAAAACAAGCCAAATGTCCAGTAATAGGTGACTTGGTAAGTATATTGAAGAACATCTCACAATGGATACTACTCAACAATAAAATGGAAACAGGGGTGCCTGGGTGGCTCAGTAGATTAAAGCCTCTGCCTTCGGCTCAGGTCATGATCTCAGGGTCCTGGGATCGAGTCCGGCATTGGGCTCTCTGCTCAGCAGGGAGCCTGCTTCCCTCTCTCTCTGTCTGCCTCTCTGCCTACTTGTGATCTCTGTCTGTCAAATAAATAAAATCTTTAAAAATAAAATAAAATGGAAACAAACTACTGATGCACTTGATGTGGATAAATCTCAAGATAATAATGCCGAGTAAAATAGGCAAGGTAAAAAATACACATGGTATTATTCCATTATATTATGGAACATTCTAGGAAATACGAACTAGCCCATAGAGATAGAAAGCAGATCAGTGGTCGGCCTGAGGAGGGAGGGTGGACTATGAAGGAGCACAAGGAAGTTTTGGAGGTGGCACGATCTTGAATTCAGTGATGGTATTATAAGTGTAAATATACAAGCTCATCAAATTCTATTTAAATATGTGCAGTTTATTGTATACTGAATATACTGTAGTAAAGCTGAAAATATTTCCTCGTCTAAAAAAATTTAAAAAAAAGGGGGGGGAGGCTAAAGAAGGAAACTAATTGGGCTGACAGGACTAGGGAACAGCAATGAAGAGAGACCCACCACTAGATGAAGCCCGGCAGACACTGATGGTGATTTCAGACTTTTCCTCTATCATACTATGGGCCTGAAGACAATGGAGCCACAGAAGTTTAAGGAGAGAGAGCGGCTTTTCAGAAACTACTTATTCCTTCAAGTTGTCTCTTCTATGTGAAGACACCGACAAAAAAAAAAAAAAAAAAAAAGATCATTCACGTCCCTTTCTCTGAAAGAAATACATTCAAATGTGCTCCAGAGGATGTGAAATTAAGACTTAAGAACGGGGAAGGAAGCAGACAAAAGGACTGACTTTTCGCTTTCCCTCTAGAAATGTGGCCTGAGGAAATAACCGGAAACATGGGAAAGGAATTATTTAAGATAAAAACAAGCAAACAACATTAGCTGCCGTTGTCACAGGGCTTACCCTGCGCACGCATCACGCAACCCCCACCCGCACCCCACGACTAGGCGCTGGGATCCTCTCTGGTTGACAGATGGCCTCAGAAAGGCTCAGCCGTTTGCCTGAGGGGATACGGCTTGGGTCTGAACCCTGCTGGGGAAAATCACAAAACGCAGCTCGGAATCATGATGCTTGACTCAAAAACCGGAACGTTATAGAATGTTATAAACGTGATATAATTTATAGGACATTATAAAGCATCTGATTCAGAATACCGTCCGGACATAAAATGATGTTTCCAGGTTTTCTGGGTGGGACCCTGTGGTGCTGGGAGAGGGAACTCAGGGGCAGGAGAGGCGGGAGCCGGGTCCTTTCAGGCGGCGTTTGAAAGAGCGGCGAACCGGGGAAATGTTCATAGGACACTAGATGAGGACAGAACAAGAAGGAATGAGCCAGACATAGTTTTGTTTTTTTGTTTTTTTTTAAATATCACCACAGCCAAATCTCTAAGACTCAGCTGTTCGGTCAAAACAAAATGAAATGAAACAAAACCTGCGTACAGAAACTCCCCTGCACGCAGTGTATTTCTGTGGTTGTGCATATGCGGATGCGTGGAAGGATCAAAGGGGCCTGGGAGAAAGCACCAGCTCCCAGCAGAGATGGCCCGGGGCTGGCGGCAGGACTGGGATCGGCCAGCATGAATACAGACTCCCCCCTGCCCTCCCCTTTCACATATTTTACGTGTTAGTTTTTTCCAATGAGAAGTTTTCTTTTTATCAGTAAGAAGATGGCAGAAAACAGAAGTTGCTGGGAGTTAGTCTAGCTTTCAAACGTATATGAAAGCAGACAACACAGCGTTTGGTGCTAAAGGAACATCTTGTTTTCTAGAGGACCCGTCTGCTGGTGGACAAGGACCAGAGGTGACATACAGAAAGAAAGTACAGAAATGGGGATGGGTGGCAGCAGAGGAATATAATATGCAAAAGCCACGATAATCGAGTGAGGGTGGTCAGGTGGGGGGAAGAACACAGCAAACGGCTACATGAAATTCCACTTTATTCCTGCAAAACACCATCGGGAAGAAGTCATCTGTGACACACAGCTTCTGTGCCAGGTGTAAGGACGTGCTTAATGAATGCCATTTAATGAAGAAAAAGGCTCTTATAAAACACCTGGCACAAGCAGGGTGAGGGAGTCACAGGGAAGGGGACCCTCGCTGCACCTGCTGGCATTTTAATAAGCACCTTCTAGAGCGTCCGCTCTCCAAGGCTGGTCAACGGTGTCAGAATGAGGTCCCTGACCATTGCCCACGCTTGCTGACAGTTTAGGCAAGCTTATTTCTTAAGAACCATATGCTCAGGTATCAGATTGCCCTGGACGGTAATTAAAATGAATCATTTTCAGCTGGAAGGCCCGACCAGCACCAGCACCGTCCTTAAAGACTTCACAGAAAGGATTCCAGCTCCGGGTCCCCCGCGCTTCCAAACTGAGCCCCGAGTTAGGATTCAGATCTGTGAAGACCCAGAGATAACATGAGACAATGTTGCACATTTTTCTTGTCACTTCATTCTACTAAAACCAAGAGTCAGTTATTTTAATGACTCCAGGCCCTAAAATAATTTCTGGTATGGGGGTTTTTCTTTTTTCATTGATTTTGGAGCCAACCTCAGAAAGAAATCACCACGTGCCAACTTTACTACCATTTTTCACGGACCGATGAGACAGCTTTGTTTTGTTTTGTGATGGACAGACACCAGCCAAGTCTGGTTTTGTAAAACCTAAAGACCCATTTCCTTTACAGTGATATCCACTATCTCATAAACTTGCTATGCCCAGACTTGAAACTTAATTCCAAATAAACTGAATGAATTGATGCCATCCCAGGGCAGACGGACTGTGGTACCAGCAGGCACAAGGCTGCTATAATCTTGTGTTGGGACTGGTTCGGTCCACCAGTTTTTAACTGAGCTCCTACTATAGGCCAAGAACAGGATTTGGCACAGAGATCATTAAAAAAAAAACCCAAACGATAAATGCATATCACTAAGTGAAAGATGCCAATCTGAAAAGGCTCCATACTATAGGATTCCAATTCTAGGACATTCTGGAAAAGGCAAAACTGTGGAGAGAGTAAAAAGACCGTGGTTGCCAGGGGCTGGGGGAGAGGTGAACGGGCAGGACACAGAGGATTTTTAGGGCAGTGAAAATACTCTGATGATTTTATAATGATGGACATATGTCATCATACCTTTGTCCAAACCCACAAAATGTACAACACCAAGAGTGAATCTGGAGGCAAACTGTGGACTTGGGGTGATTACGATGTGACAGTGTAGTTTTATCCCTGGTGGGGGAAAAAAATAAGTACCACTCTAGTGAGTATATTGAACAGGGAAGCTGTGCATATGTGAGGACAGGGGATATACGGAAAATCTCCACACTTTCCTCTCAATTTTATAGTGAACTTAAAACTGCTCTAAGAGAAAAAAAAAAAAAAAAAGAGCCAAATGAGACTTCTATCTTTCCTCTTTAGGAATATATCTACAAGTAAATTGAAACACATAAATCGGCTAGATCATAAAGTAAAAAGCTCTAAAGATATGCAAATAAGGTTATATGTTTCCATTTTAAAGCAATGGCCAAAAAAAAAAAAAAAAAGAAAAGAAAAAGAAAAAGAAAACAAACAGGGGCGCCTGGGTGGCTCAGTGGGTTAAGCCTATGCCTTTGGCTCAGGTCATGATCTCAGGGTCCTGGGATTGAGCCCTGCATTGGGCTCTCTGCTCAGCGGAGAGCCTGCTTCCCCCTCTCTCTCTGCCTGCCTCTCTGCCTACTTGTGATCTCTCTGTGTCAAATAAATAAATAAATAAAATCTAAAAAAAAAAAAAAAAAAGAAAAGAAAAAAGAACACAACAAATATCTGTTGAGTGTCTGTCTACCATGGACCAGGCGCTCCACCAAACCCCAGGAAATGCCAGGTCCAGGGCTGTCGAAGCTGTGGTCCCATCAGTCAAGAGAAAAGACTGCAAGTGGGGACGGGTAGAAAAGCCTCAAACAATGAAGCAGAAATTCAAGAGTCAAGGCAATGAGCTGGGAGATGTCACAGAGGAAGAGACAGCAATGGAGACTCCTGGAGTCAGAGAAATGGGAGACCGTTTTAGAGTCCGATGTCAGGAGGCGGGAGGCAGGGGGAACAACACTGAAGGCTCTGTCCCCACAATCATCTATTACTATGACAGTTACCACTCACTGAGCACCTGAACTATATTCTTCATGATTCACACTCATCTCTAAGCGGCCCAACCCAACAAGGTAAGTATTATTCTACTCTTCAGGTGAAAGGAGGTTCAGAGAGGTTAGGAGACTTGCCCAAGGACACACAGCAAAAGAAACTGGCTGAGCTAGTATTTGAGTGGATGCTTTTTCCACTAGAAACATGTTGCTTTGCCGAGACAATGCAAAGCAGAAGCCAAATGTAAATGCAGACTTTCTATTTTCCATTCAAGCAACCCATTTGCTGTGATCAATACAACTTCAGCCTACCAACTTGACTATATAATGAGTTTTCCTCCTGGGCAGCACGCCCCACCCCCTCCCAACCAAAGCACTCCGCACTGGACAAGAAAACTGCCACTGGAAGACTAAGGAAATCAAAATTCCAAACTCCCCAAGTTCCTAAACGCACAGCTTTAAAGTATGTGCAGCTCGACGGCATATGGCAAATCAATTACTAGTTTAAATCTTAAAACAAAAACATGGCAAGTGTGGTGCAGAAAATAATCAAGAACAACGGTTCAGTTTAGATTACAGTGGGCCACTAGAGTTTTGAATACAATTAATCATCATTCCAGGCAATGGGAAGCCATATTGACACTTATTCCTAATTTGAATATTTAATTAGGGTGAAGTTCTTCATCAAATTATCGCAGAACTGGGAGAAAGCCTGGAAGACTTACACAATTACTATCTTAACCCCTCACCAGCTGCTCACCTGTGAGCACAGCGATCCCGCCCCAGATCCCCGCCCCAGTTTTGCGGGGCCCCTGTGCCCACAGTCTGGCTCTCCGAGAACTGGCGGCGGGTAGGGGGTACGGGGGTGTGACTGAAGCTACAGCTGGGGCAGAAAGGAGCCAAGTGGGGGCAACAGAGAGGTCTCAGGCTCAGACTGGACCCTGAACTAAAGCCTGGACACTGTGGGCCTGGCGTGGCACTTTCATGTGTCCCCTGTTTATTTCTCAGAACAATCTGCAAGGGTGATATTCTTATCCCCACTTTCCAGAAGAGGAAATTGAGACTCGGAGTAGTGACAGAATGCATTCAAGAGAACACTGGTTGTGAGCGGTATAAAGAAGGTCAAGTCAAGTTATATACCCCCCAGTATGCACCAGAAATAAGGACAAAGAATAATCAAAGGTCAAGAAAACATATTCAAAGCTGTATTTTGGATATCCCACATTGTGTATATAAATGGGGGGGCGGTGAGGAGTTGCACCCAAATTCCAGGTGGACTCAACAAGCATTCTAAAATTTAACTCTTGGATTCAAATTGTACCACTGAGTTCCTCCAACTGGGGAGTCACAAGGACTCTGTGGCCAGCTGCTCAGGGGAATGGGGCATGGAGAGGGGCAGCAAAGCTCAAGGAAACGGCCTTGTCAAGTGGACCTGAGACCTGGTATAGCGGTCTACACCCTGTACATTGGAGCCTCACAGAGGTGGGCACTGCAGAGCCTTACTGGTGTTCAAGGGGAGGGAAGTCAGTAACAGCATAAGAAAACATGGATTTTTTCCTCTCAAAATGGCAACAGCTGGACAAAGCAGTTTTTAAAAGGATTTTACTTATTTATTTTAGAGAGTGAGTGTGCAAGAGTGCACATGAATGGGGGGGGGGAGAAAGGGGGAGGGGGAGAAAGAATCTCAAGCAGACTCCACGCCCGGAGCGGAGCCCAGCTGGGGGCTCCATTTCACAACCCTGAGATCATGACCTCAGCCAAAACTAAGAGTTGGGGGGTGCCTGGGTGGCTCAGTGGGTTAAGCCTCTGCCTTCCGCTCAGGTCACGATCTCAGGGTCCTGGGATCAAGGCCTGCATCGGGCTCTCTGCTCAGCAGGGAGCCTCCTTCCCCCCCCACCTGCCTACTTGTGATCTCTGTCAAATAAATAAATAAAATCTTTAAAAAAAAACTTTAAAAAAAACAAAAACAAAAACAAAAAACTAAGAGTTGGAGGCTTAAGGGACTGAACCACCCAGGCATGCCCCACCCCCACAACATACCTACCCAGCAGCTTAGACAAGCGATAACATTTCCTTAAAATACTCTTTCACTCCATGACAAGACGTTTGACATTTCGCAGAGGTGGTGTGATTCTGCAGGACCCTGAATAAATTTTCCCATGAAATCTCCTGCAAGGCCCCAGGACATGACCAAAGGCTGGCTTCCCACATGGCACATGGCCATGGGAGGTCGTGAGCACTTTCGGCTTCCAGACTCCACAGGTGCTGTGAATGAGGGACACCCCCACAGCTCCGGATCAGCAGTTTAAAGGCCTGAGATGGGTTCATTTACCCTCTTGTGGCAATCGACACAACTGTTTTCAATGGCACTTTAGCGGGCGGCCGATTACCAGACAGAGGGATGAGCTGCTCTGTGCAGTGCCAGCACAGGCCCCTCTGGCCACAACCCCTGGTTTGGCCCCCACCCCCTCACCTGGCTCCATCCCCTGCCTCTGCCAGGCCTGGCCGGGGCGGGGGCGGGGGCGGGGGGTGGGCACCAGCAGACCCAGGATCCCTCAGCCCTGCTTTGAGCCTGCTCGTTGCGGGAGCAAACGGCGTCGGGAACTTTGAAACTTTCCTTTGTATATTACATTAATCCATATAAGAAAATCTCTTTTAATGAGGAGTGATGTAGTTACAAACTCTCCAGAGCCATAATTAGAGCAAACTAATTGAAGTTGTGTTTTGACACACTTTCCAAATTCACGGGTGCCGGATGACATATTCACAACACTGCTGCCGCACAACCATGGCGACGGCAAAATCATTAGGCTAATAACACTTATTTGCATTCTTATCACGCCGGCAGCTCTCCCTTAAATACTGTTTCTACTATTGCTCCTTTACTGTAAGTTTCCACTGAAAGATATTAACAGTAATTATTACTGCTTTAGAGGAATTTTAATTTTAAAGAATAACAATGTGCATTAACATACGTGGAATGCCAATTCTTTTTAACCACGGTGGGCAGGTTTGGGGGGGTTCTTGCTGGGGGCCCCCACCCCACAGCCTGAGGGTGGCTGAGACGCTATTTCAGTTTTTAGGACAACCCCTCAGCCCACACCCGGTGAGATCTGAAGTCGAGGTTTCTGAACTATTTCGTTTCAAATATTTGATGAGAAAAATCTTTCTTCCTCTTTTTTTCTTTTAAAGCACGTTAAAATGAAATAGTTAAGGAGAAATTTTTTCCAAGCAGTTAAAAAAAAAATCAACAATTTACAACACGGTCTTTGGTAATAATACTAATGAATTCCAGGAGGACGGGCTTCAACCACTCGGCCGCCACCCTCTCGGTGATTAAAGACAGACTTGGAATAACCAGAACGTGAGAAAGGCCGGTGGGGGTGGGCAGCCTCGGATCTGTCAACATGGAGGCCCTGTTTGCCACCAACAAGGCCAATTTTTTGGATGCTTAACTCAGACACTCACACACAGAGAGGAAGGCTCGACAGTTCTAAATAATGGTTATTAATGACTCCCTCCTCTAAAGTGACAAATTACTCCTGAAATTTAGAATCGAAGAGGCATGGAGAGTGAATGAACATGACAGGACAAGCGGACGAGCACCGAGCTCCCGCTTACTCTCGGTGGGGAAGGGCGGACCCCCAGAAAACAATGAAGGTCCAGGTCCCTCCCATCTGGGCCTCCTGGTGGCCACAGGCCTCCCTCACGCAGGTGTCTCCCAGGACCTCACGTGGGGCAACCAAAGGCAGTAAAAGGCTGTCTGTCCCGCCTTGCGGCAAGAAGTGTGGAGTGCTGGGTGCACCGTAACTAGAGGCAAGACCTGGTCCCAAACCCGCCTTTTCTCCGCGTATGTGGCATCGAGTCCCCTCCGGGGGCCCCTCGTTGGGAACTTGGGGTTGGGCTAGGCAGATGCTCTGAACCCTGGCTTCTGTGGTTCTCTTGGGATTGAGACAAAGCAGCAGCATGACATATTTGCCAACCCTACTCCAAGATAGAATGAAGGCAGAGGCTGGAGTGGTTTTAACAAAATGCACAATTGGGTGCAATTTCAAAGGACTCAGACACTTCAGGATGGATGCTTGATGTCGACCCGCGAAGATTTAACCGGGTGAAGAAAACGCTTCCGTAGAAAAATGCCAAGAACTATATTCCTTTAAAGCTTCAGAGTTTTCAGTGAAGTTATACCATCCTCGTACCAATCGGCTATTTTTCAAGTCCCTGATTACTTAAAAAAAAAAAAAGAAACAAAGAAAAAGAAAGGAAACTAACTTCATTGCTGCAGCAACACTCCAAATCGTGGTATTTATTCACTACATTTAAGTTTTATTACACTTGAACCCTGCCATGCCCAAACACCTACCGCCCATATAAAAGAAATGAAGAAAAAAGCGAAGTCTGGGACCCAGGGCACCGCACTTCCATTCCAGATGATCTAGTCTAATCTTATAAACTGAAATATTTAAAGAGTCTCTAAACCTCACTGACCCTACTTTTAAAAACAAGGAACATATGGGCACTTCTGGCTTTTCATCTTCTTCCAGCCTACTAAAATATCCGCTTTTCCAAAATTCAAGAGCAGGGAGACCGCCAAACTCAGATCCATAAAAGGCTACGTGCGTGAGAGCACAGGGTGGGCAGGGAACAGTCCGAGCAGAAAACAACAAACCCTAACAAAGAATCAAAGGCACATTCTTCTCCTTCTTGCTCAATCAATCTCAGAAGCCGTGGAAAACAATTTATTTAGCAAAATAAAGCAATGACGAATAAGGAGGTGCAATGGGAACCATGGTCCGGAATGGCTTCCGGCTAACGTCTGGTCCCCGGTGAGACACGTCCTCCGTAGGAGACACGGAGGTGAAGTCCCAATACTCAGGCAGGGATAGTGGGACCAGGCTCCGGTCCTGACCCAAGTCCCGATGCTCCGCCCTTGGGCCAGCCGCCACCTCCCCCCACTGCAGCTTGCTCACTTCTTAAAGGCTTCGCTCATTCCCATTATGCACCTCACTGCATGGTTACAAAGATTAAAACGATAGCTATGAAGTGTTTGCACAATGCCTGGCACACGATGCTCAAAAAATTGCAGCTGAAATAATGACCATGATAATTTTATTTATTCTAATAATTGTTAACATTATCATTCAACTGGAAACAAAACATCTGCTTAAGAAAAGATACTCAAGTTGAACGCTACCCTACCCATGGGCAGAAACCCGACCTGAATAAAATTCAAGGGGTCTTTTTAAAAGTTACTGCAAGCACAGGATTTTATTAAATATCCAAATTAATAATTGAAAGCCTGCCTCGAAATAGAACAACACTGGGGTGGAGGTTGGGGGGGTGGGTAAAATAGTGGGAAATTTCACTTAATGCCCATTTTTACTTTGTTCGGCAGCCAGATTTACACTGAGAGACCCAGGTGAAATATTCCATAGCCCTCCCTGCAAATAGACTGTCAGCTTCCACTCGGATAAAAGGTAAAATATCCTCCCCTAAATGGTCTGGTTCACAAAACCGACCCTAAAGTGAACTGATAAATCTGTCCTGACACACGAAAAACTATTTTCATAATCCTGAAAAAGGCCCTTCTCCAAACCCTGGAGCTTAAACCAAGTGCACAAAGAGCCCGCGTGCACCCTTGAAGCAGGCACGGGAGGAAATCACTCCACATTTACGGCCCTGCTTCCGGGACAATGCCAAGCAGCGCGCAGAGCCATCATAACCACCAAGAAAAATTAGACACTCACAGAGTCACAAAAATTACAAAGATACCGCATTTACGAGCAGCAACTACCTTGTCAAAATCTGGTGTACGAGTGAAAGCAAAGAAGGGATGGAAGCTGTATTGACTAATAGTCAATTCTTCATTAAGTAGAAGCTCTGACTTCCCAAGAAGCTGTATTAAAAATTAATACCAAAAAGTGTATTGCTCAGCCTAAACTCATCACTCATATCCAACACTACCAAACCGCATTCTGATGAAACCCCCCTTCAGCCTCACTCGGACACCGCCGCGGAGCTGGGTACTGTTGCAAAAGTGGTCACAGTGTGGGGACACGAGCGTTTTGAACGCTCCCCACCAGGTCTCTTTCACGCCGATCTCCCGGCGGCCAGGATACATCACACCGCTTGGAACCCCGCTTCATCGCGGGCTCAGAGACGGCTGCCGGGAGCTGCGCCGCCGAGACCCCCTTGGGTACCTGTTCTCAGCTGCTGTCTCTGGCCTGGGCAGACGGGGCCGGGGCCTGCATTCACGGGTCTCCTACAAGGGTGTGAACGCAGACCTTGTGGAGCCTGGGAAAGACAGTGGGCTCCCCCGCGCCCACACGGGCACACTTTGGCCAGTCCGTGGCTCCCGGCTGCTGGCCAGGAGCCTGCAGAGGCCGCACGTGGAGACAGCTGGGACACCTGGGTGGCTGCTTCCCAGCCGGTGACTCTGTGGCCGGCAGCCTTGGGGCGGAGTATGTAAGCCCCAGGCCGCTCGCCTGCTTGAGTTCAAATCCTAGCTCTGACTCTCAGTAGCTGCATGAACTTGGGAAAGGGATTTCACCCCCTTGGTCTAAAGTGGATGTGAGGACAGTACCCTACTCACAGAGCTGTTATGAGGATTAAAGGAGTTCTTATTTGTAAAGCACTTGGAAAGTGCCGGACACTTAACAGATACAATGTAAGTCTCTGTTGGCTGGCTGGCTGGCTGGCAGAATCAATGGAAGGAGGGACAGATCAATAGATTAATAACTGGTCGTATGTATCTAAACCAGCTCACCTTATACATTCAACAGATATGCCAGGAACCCGGTGTTCAAAGGTCCCTGCCATTCTGGGACCAGGCACTTTCCACTGAACACATACCGACTTGAGAGGACAGGGTTCAAAGTACTCGCTGAGCTGCCATGCACGGGAGTACAATGTTATCATCTGTATTTCTGTGTGTCTAGCCTTTTCTAAAGCATTAAAGGACAGAAAGGAAACAAGAGAATCCCTGTCATCAATAAGCCAGCAAATCTGGTCATAGGACCAAGCATAAATATATGTAGCAATGACAGGAAAATGTGAAATGCCGAGTTGTCTGGTGCAAGCAACTGGAAGAGGGGAATAGGGGAAACAGTCTGGGCTGGGCTTTCTAGAAGGGGCAAAAGCTATCCCAGGCTGGAAGGTGGACAGGACCAAGCCTCTGCATTCTGGAGTCTGGTCTGCCCCTTCCCGGAGGGCAGCAGCAGGACAGGCCAAGATACACAGCAATGGCCGGAGCAGAGACGGTTCTGGAAGGAGGGTGAGGTGCTCAGGAGTCAAGAAGAGAATCATCTGATTAATACAAGGTGATGTGAGAGGTATGTCGGATAATAGGAAGCCAGTGAAGGTTCCAGAAAGTAAAGAGAATATGTGGAAATCTGGAAATCCCAACAGGACAGCAGGCAACCCGGGGCTTTAAAGTTCCAGGCAAAGAACGTCAAGGTGAGCTACTGAAATAATACGTCAGCCCCTGGAAGCGCAACCTCGAACCTACATTTGATTTAAATCCGTGTTCAGGTCCCACCCCGCGGATGGCCCTTCTCGGAGGCACCCCTGGCTGTTGGAAAGCAGCGGGTGGAAGGTACCAGCAGCAGAGTGACGGGAACTCAAGTCTACAGCGGACCTCTGTGTGAAAACATCTGCAGGAAGTCTTCATCTTCAAAGGGATAATGCAGCCAGGAAGGCTATGAAAATGTGTATCCCATCTTCAAAGTTAAATAAACAAAAATCTGTGTGGTTTTTGTGTGAAGGAAAAGGAAGTCTAATTATCCCAAGTGAAGCCAGACCCTTGGACACGCCCTGTGGGGGTGGGTGGCTCTGAAGGCTCCCGCTGGGATGGCCAGCCCCAAGCCCTCCTTTGGCGGGACCAGGGCAGAGTGCTCCCCAGGGACTCACGTACCCAACCCCCCCCGCCGCCCCCCAACCTGTCTCTTGTTCCTACGGGTGTGAGCTCGGAATGCAGGACACACCGTGCTTACCGTTATCGGGGAGGAAAAGGATCACTGTACTGGGCCCTTGGCTTCTAATCTCACCTTGAGACAGGGCACAGATGACCCTGAGGGACCTTAAAGAAGAGCTTTCAGTTCTGGAATTCCCTCCACTCCCCTGGGCTGAGCCTTCTCCATTAAACCTATACAATAGGGAAATCCGCTAGGCCTCCTGACAGGCGGCATCTCCAGTGCCAAGACTTCCGCCCCTTGGTACAGGCGGCAAACACCTCGACGGGGAACCCGGCCTGCCTGAGGGGTGCCATTCAATCCGGCCACAACAGGGCAGGTGACACATGTCCTCTGCAGCATAAAGATCATCTTGTGACTGAGTGCTGACGGAGACTTAGACAACAGGACGCCAGCCGGTATGCCGAGGCCGCCTCCACTTGCTGGCTTACTCTGGGGTTGACCCAGTAGAGAGGTGATCCCACATCCCCAGGAAGGTGGGGTCTGGGCGGCAGGGGTGGGGGACATCGTGCAGTGGCTCCCGGGACTCTGACGATGGCTGTGATGGGGGGCACGCCTGGGCGGGTACAGCCTGAATTCCAGATCCTCGCCGTGTGATTGTCTCTCCTTGAGGAAGAGCCATTAACCTTTCAGATGACAGCCGTGGGATCGGAGTGACGGAGCGATTTTTGAGGTCAGCAAGGATCTATGTTCTCAAAACCTGACATCGACATGCAAAAGTTGTGACTGAATCCTGGTGTCCCTGGGAGAAAGACTAAATGCCTGTGACAGATCTTCTGCAATCAAAATGCCCCATTTCCCAGAGTATCTGTCACAGATTGATAACATCCACGCAAAAAGTTAAGTACAATTATGTCTGTCACTAAGAAACAGACTTTGGAACCTGTGACTGACAACTCGCTGGGAGCTGACAAATCACCAGGAGATTACTGCAACAACTCGGGGCAGCACCATGCGCCTCGAAGGGAAGCTCAGCCCCGCCTGGCACTTGGGAGAGGCTCCCGAGAGGCTGAACCTTGCAGGCAGAGGCCGGGGGGCACGCCTCCACTGCCAGCAAAGAACCGTGCGCTCTGGGGCTCTGGGTGGGGGGGGATGACACTTTCTCCCGGGGTGGGGTGGTGGTGGTGAGCAATGTCAGGGCAGGATCACATGTGCCCGCAGCCTTCAGAAGCACAATGTGCAAGACTCAGGCCAAGGAGAAGGGCACAGCGGAGCTCCTAGAATCATACGTCCCGCCTCTCCTTGGCCGGCCCGAGCCCGGGGTCCACGTAAGCTAGAAATGCCAGCACTCTGCAGTCTGGACTACCTAGTTTGGGTGGATCCAGAAAGGGGCACAATACACGTCCATGGCAGGACACAGACTCAGGGTCAGCACCGCCGGGGGCCCCCTGTGCCCTCCATCCCAGGGAGGGGGCCCCACTGCCCTCCACAGCTCAGAGACACACCCACACAGCAGCACTGGTGAATGGAAGGGGACCGCGGCCACAAGTCAGATGATGAGGAAGCACGGAAAGCCACACGCGTAGGCCCCGGTGACGAGCTCCCCGTGCTGCACCCCCTCCCACCCACTGCAGCTGCCCAGAGGCACCCTTGGTAAGGTGTCGGCAGGACCTCCCGTGCAGGTCTGTGGAGTCTTTTTTTTAAAGTAGGCTCCACATCCAATGTGGACTCCACTGCGGGGCTTGAACTCACGACCCTGAGATCCAGACCTGAGTTGAGATCAAGCATTGGATGCTTAACTGACTGAACCACCCAGATGCTGAGGGAGCCTGATATTTTGAGGTTGGGGACAAGATACACTTCTTAAATAAGGCTTATGAAGAACCCCGGCAGCTCTGAAAAAGCCAAACGCTGTTTGGATGCTGCCTGTGGCAGGGGCGGGGAGGGGCGGGGCACCACCTCTGAGTGGGGCATCTTCAACGCCATGGGATTTTTGTCTTTGGGGAGTTCTTTCTCCATTTTTGGGGAACACGTTAAGCCTAAATCTGCCACCTTAAAACTTCAGTCCACTTGATCTAATTTTTTGTCTTCTTGGGGCTGCCAACGACCCACTCCCAACTGGAAACCCTTCTCTCTGCTACCTCTTGACCATCTGAGCACCTGGGGCCCGGCAGCCCTGTCTCTACTCAGAGCAAAACAGCGATTCCTTGTCCCCAAAGTCAGTGCTCAGTTTGGTTAACTTTTAAAAGGGGGGTGTGTAGCAGTGGACGCGCCCCTCCCGATGAACCTGACAGGAGTAGAACACTACCTCCCGCGATGTGCCCCACTGGGCACACCAGGCCGCATTCCACACAATCCCAGTTCGGGCCCACCTGGTCACTGAGCACAAATCACTGCTAAGCCAGGGTCCTTGGTTTCATTCTTGTGCAACTGATTTTTTTTAAACCTGGGGGTGGGGGATGAGGCTTTCTCCCATCACCTTTCATCCCCTGCTTCCAGCGGAGTATTCTAGCTGTAGAGAATGCTGAGTATTGATTCTGTCATTCGGCACATCAGCTCTCCCTAATGACTCTGTGTCATCTGCAAATTTGATAAGCGTGCTTCTGATGTCTTTATCAAGCCACTGCTTTCACCGCTCAGCAAGCCAGGGGGCAGCGGTCCACCAGAGGCCCCCTCCCGGGATGACATGGAACCATTCATGTATCCACACTCTGTGGCAACCGGTGTTCCATCAGTTGTGAGTTCACTTGCCTCCCGGAGCTCTTCCGAACCTCAGAACCAGCAGCAGCAGAACCGTACGTGAGACCTGGTGCGAGAGGGAGGAGCGGGACCTGCTTTGGTTGAAGCGGGAAGGTGCTTCCGCTACCTGCCCTCTGTCCCAAGGCAGTGGCATGGGAGAACATCAGAAAAGCCCGCATCCGCACACCCATTGTCTGCTTGTATGTACCAGGCCGAGTTGCAAAGCTGAGGCCAGTCCTCGGACAGATGGGCAGAGGGGACCGTGCCTCAACCCCAAGGCCAGTCTATGCTGCGCAGGGTGAGCAGAGCAGACAGGCAGAGGGTGGAGCAGCACGGATGCCCAGAGAGAAAACAGGGGCTCCCCACTCCTGGGGGAGGTGGCAAGCCCGTCTTGCTTGGAAATGGTCAGGAAATGTGTGCAGAGACGTACGCATGTGAGACGAAGCATCACTGGCCAAGGAAGAAGAGCTCTGCTGAGACACGTCATCCTGTCTTTTGCCGTGAACTTGACCAAACACCGAATCTGAGTCACTGGATACAGCCAAGGGGCTCCCTCACCTCTCCAGCGGCCCAACCATTCTGAAAGGACAAGCCCAGATCTGGCTTCCCAACTAGCATTCTCTGCAAAAACAGGAAGGAAACAGGCAGGAGGCACTTGTTCCTGGGGCCAGCACCTGCCTCTGGAGAGGACTGGGAGGTCCTCAGGTGATGACTCATTAACTCTGGAAAAGTCCACCAAACCAACCATACCTTTTGCCTGAAATAAGCTGGGGATAACAGCTCTCCAAAAAAACGGCACGGAATTCTTTGAAAGACGAGTAACAACATAAGCAATGGAGGTAGAGCACAGGTTTTTAGCTTTTGAGACAAAAGCCTGAGATCAAGCAAGGCAACAAGGTCTGCTACTGTCCCCTCCCTTGGTCCCTTGTAGTCCCCCCACCCAGGGATTTGCTGAGCAAAGGGCCTGCTGTCCCTTGCTGGGAACCAGCATGTTAGTCTCCTGGCCACCTCCAAATCTGGTCAGTAGAGGGCGCTGCATCACCGCACACGCTCTCTCTAGCCCCGCTGTGCCACAGGATCCGCGTCCACACAAAAGACCACACTTGAAGTATTTCTTATGCTTATGCTCTAGTCAGAAAAGGACCCAAGGAACGCTCAGAGATTAGGAGTAGTCGGGGTAGGGGGCGGGCCTGCAGCACAGGGTCCCAGGCTGTTGGAGAAGCATTTGCTGCAAAACTGAACACATGTCTGGATCTGGGCGCAGCGCTAGGAGGTAACAGGCACTGGACAGGGTTCCTGCCCTCAAGGAGTTCACAACGTGTCCACAACCCAAGGTGAAGGCATGATGGCTGAGAAGAAGCGTTGGGAGAGGAAAGACCAGCCCAGATCCAACCCCAGGGTGTTCAGGGAAGGCTTCCTGGGAGAGGAGGCTTTTAAGCCGCCATCTAAGGCACAGGATTTGAGACACACCATCGTTTGGCTGTCCACATGACCAAAGACACTGCAACATGAAAAAGCAAGGGAAGAAGAGACTACCAGTTTAATGTCTGAAGCTTAGGGGTGAGGAAGAGAAGGAGGTCACGGGAGCTGGATTTGGAAGCCTTCAGCCGATGGGCCCACTGCAGACCGCCACACAGGAAAACAAGCGTCACACACAGCTCACCACCACTGGAGAGAAAGCTATCTGATTCCTCTGTTGGGGAGAGGACAGACCCAAAGCCTCAAGGAAATAAGATGCTCATCGTTTCATAAATCTGCAGTGGAAATTTTGAGTGAAACATCAGCATTTCATTTTTTTTTTTTTAAGTCAAATGTACTGGATAGGAAAATACAAAAAGCAAAGACAACAACATCCCCTTCCCTCCATACATTAGGAGGCTCACAGAGATGTGCATGCCACCTAGAAAGGATTGACTAGCGAGAGAGGAAAGCTGGGGACAGAAGGTGGCGTTTAGCTGGAAGCATTAACATAACATTTAATTATCCTTCCGCATACCAGTGGACTTAACCCAGTGACACGGGAATGCATTTTATTTATTTATTTTTAAAGATTTTTTATTAGAGAGAGAGAGAGACAGAGATAGTGACAGAGAGCACCAGCAGGGAGGAGAGGGAGAAGCAGACTCCCCGCTGGGCAGGAAGCCCAACTCAGGACTCGATCCCAGGACCCTGAGATCATGACCTGAGATGAATGCAGACACTTAACCGACTGAGCAACCCAGGTGCCCCAGGAATACACTTTATATTGGCTATTTTGACATCTGTTTCATTTGGCAGGTAAAACAAAACTGATCCAACTTCCTTGTAGCCCTTGTAAACCACGAACTGTAGAGCAAGCGTTTTGCATAAAATATATAAACCTTATAAACCTTTTGTTCAGACGCACTACCTTCAGTTCCGCTCGGCTTCCCGTGGCCTGTGTTCTAGGGCCCTCTCACTTCAGCTGCTAGTGACTGTGCCTGTGCTCTCTTTCAGCCTGGCAAGCTTCGGGAGAGGTTGCGCTTCCTGCTTTAACTGGGAGAAGCAGTTTTCTTGATTCAATAGAAAGTTCCAGCCTGCCCGGAGGTGGGGCCCAAGCTTAGGCCCTTCCAGACCATGTGATGTCAACAGGCAGCAGCTGTAACCACTCTGGGGCTATGGGCCTGAGCCGACCCCGAGCGCAGGTGATGGGCCTGAGCCAACCCTGGACATGGGCAATGGGCCTGAGCTGACCCCCTGCACAGGTGACAGTGACCGCAGCTATGCCGATGCTCTGGGTATTGAGAAAGGACCATGAAAATGCTGACCTGAGCTGTGTTAGTCCTGTACCCCTAAACTGGAGACACGCCACTGTCACCCTAAGACCCTGAACAGCTCACCAGCTCTTGCTGGCTCTTCCTGCCAAAGCGAGACTAAAAACTGCTTGTCAAGTTCCGGTGATTCTGAGGAGTCAAGCTCAAGTATCAGTGGGTTTTTGGAACTATCGAAAGAAAGACCAGACTGTCTTTATTGGGGGGTGTCCCAAAGGACAGAGTCCCCTGAGGTCCTGGCTCATGACAGTGGCGCTCTTCTAAGGGGGGCGGACGCTCAGCTAGGGGAACAGCGCGCAGAGACCCGGTGGCCACACCGCCCGCTCCTCAGTACCTCCTCGTGTGTGGTGGGGTTTGTGGGGCCCTGGAGGTGCCCCACAGTCTGCTCCTGACAGACACTGTTCATCTCTGTTCAACCCACGTGAGAGCTTTTGGACACATTCTCGTTTATGCTACATCCCTCCCCAAACAGCACGGCCTCGCCAATTCTTGTTTTATTTACTTTTGTAATGCCTTTCTCAAATGTAATCCCTCATTGCTGTTCCTTGCCCTCAAATAATTCACTATAGTAAGGCCCAGGTTTTTGTTATTATCATTATTGAACTATAGTGGACACACATGTTATATTAGTTTCAGGTGCACAACATAGGAAATCGACAATTCTCGACCTTACGCAGTGCTCACCATGAGAAGTCAGTGCTGAGAGGTGAGTGTTCTTTTTATTTGATAGGATGCTTTTTAACCACCTGCTTTTCACAGAGACCACGACGACCTCTATTAAAACTGAAATCAGGTGACCAGTTTGCTCACCTAAGTTTCTTTGTGGAATTATTGAAACCAACACCTCCTGAAAACCTCCTCGCTCTTCTCTCATACCCAAACTACTCATTTCTTAGTTTGTAGCTCAGTGGGAAAAGAAATGATATGAACATGAACAAAATGACTTACCAGCCCTCAAAGGAGTTGTTGGCCAAGGCAGAGAAGGAATTCTCCCTTCTTATGGCCAGTGTTCCCAACAACGTGGCTACAAGTCACATGTCTGTGTGTAGCTATGAGCTCTTTAGAAGAGCAAAGCCAACTGAACGTCACATATTCTGCTATCTTAGGAGCAGAATATGTACAAGATAGAATACGGATACAAGATAGCATTCTAACTGGATCTTTAAAAAATCTTTAAAAAAAAATCTTCTCTAGCAAGTTTTTAGTTTTTGTTTGCAGTTTTTAGTAGATGCTAAGGCGAAGTGTTCAAAACGTTACATAGTGAGACTCAAGACCACATCACTGTAACATGCCTAACAGCACCAGACACCACCGATGAGGCCTCACCTGGGGAGGTTGGGGGCCGGGGTGGAAGCAGCTGATGACTGGGAAGGCGTTGTGGGTTGAGATGAGTCATGATTCCTCGGTACTTTGCCCATTCGGTACCAGATCCCCATGCTGTTCAGTTCCCTTTGGGAGAAGAGAGAAACTGTCATAGTGTGATCCAGCACAAAGCATTTACCTGAGCAACAAAGCAAACCAGCTCAGTTAAAAGAATCACAGCCTCAAATGCCTGGGAGACTGCTCTTGCCCACAAAGATCCATTCTATCACCGCTGTTTGTGGTCTGGGTGTTAGAGTTCAGAGCCTAATGTGAAGTCGACTGTCCCAACAAGTCAGGCTCTCTGACTTGCCATCTTCTTTACCTGCCCTGGAGCCAGCAGACTTCCTACTACACTATTGACATTTTCCTTGGTTCTCAGTCTTCAAAATTCTTTTGATTTTGCCACTACATTATGCATAATTCTGTAATAATCCACTTCAAGTCTTTTCTGTGGTTACGGTGAGACAGATGGGGGCAACAATGGGCAAATGGATGCATGTGCTTTTTTTTTTTTTTAAGATTTTATTTATTTGAAAGAGAGAGAGTGCATGAGCAGGAGTAAGGGGCGTAGGAAAGGGACAAGCAGACTCCCCTCTGAGCAGGGAGCCCGATGTGGGCTCTATCTCAGGAGCCCAGGATCATGACCTGAGCTGAAGACAGATCCTTAAGGACTGAGCCACCCAAGTGCCCCCCTGTGCCAGGCTTTTTCCCTATGACGGGAATTAGCGCTACCCTGCTCAAGGACACGTCCCAACTTCTGGATAAACTCCTACGGCCTGGATGTCACCTGCATTTGGCCTCATTTGCAGGGGCAGCTGGTGAGACCTCTTCAAATCACAAAGCCTGAGGCATGTGCCCCATGAACCACTACAAACAAGAGCGGCCACAAAAGGACTCAATAGATGCCACATCGGGTCTCCTGTTCCCTGATGTGCCACCCCACCCGGTTAGGAGTGTTTATGAGACAGGTTTGGTCTTAGGAACTGGAACGGGATTATTTTAGCCACATCCAACTTAAAACTTCTCAACTGCCCCCATGGAACTGCATTTCGTCAAATGATGAGGGCAGATTTATTCAGTGGAGACGTCTGGTAACTTCTCAGTACACTTCAGGAACTATTCTAAACCATGATCACGGCTCATCAGATGGCTGATTCCATCTCACCTCAGCGATGGCCCCGTGGTCCCAGCCTCAGAGGGGCTATTCTCAGCCTGAGGATTGTCTCCCCCAGCCAACAACTCTGAACTCTTGCAGAGTAATGTATATGCTCATTTTCAAGAAAAAGGTGACTCAGAGTTCTGGACACTGTCCTTTTTCATTCCTTAAAAATACTGGAATTGTCTTCTTCTGAAAAGGAATTTTTTGCCCTGAGAGGATACAAAATATGCTTTATTTAGCTATCTTTTCAAAATGATATGAGAGAAAGAAGGTTCTAGTTTTGATTATCAAGACTTATGGTAACAATCTATTCTTTAGAATTGTTTAAACTGATTAAAAATTGAGTCTTTTAAAGGACTATAGCTTGTAATTAAAAATACACAGTGACGAAATTAGACTTTAAAAATTCATTATTAGATTGTTGGTTTCTACTATTTATATGTAAATGGCTGCTTCTAGGTACCTGAAGTACAGTCATTCTCTTAACTGTTTCCTCCTCCTGTAATGTTCTTTATATAATTAGTTTAAACCATGTTGCAAAACAGGACTTCGGAGTGTGGAGGGAGGGGATCACAGAATCCTGAGACGGAGCACTCAGATTCCACAGCCAAATGGTCTAAAGGAACTATCGTGCCCCAGGATGAAAACCATCTGTTCCCGTGACACCTGCTCCCAGGACCTCCATGCAAACACCACACCTCTGGGCCATCACCCACGGCAAAAGGCCCATGGAGAAAGGCCCAGTTTGTAGAGTGAAGACCTAGGTTCAAGTGAACAAGAAGCAAAACAGAGCACAACCCAGATCCAGAGGCCACTGTGAAAGCCAAGGAGGGGAGCACACCCATGGGGACAAGTGGGGGGTACCTGCAGAGCTGGCCAGGGAGAAAGGGATGCCAAAAACCATCTAGGGGACTCATTAGTTTGAGAGACCTGAGTTTCAGTTCCAGTTGAGAGACTCAACATCCAGTTAACTGAATGTAATGAGTATCTCTAATCTTCTGGTCATCCAGCATCCACTCACCCCTCTTTCTGACTCTGCCTTCTTCCTTCCATATTTGGGGGGGCAGTCAACCCCTCAGTCCTAGCCTCTGGGTTCCAATGGAGCCAATCCCATTTCTAGCTCAGTTCTGGTTTCTCAGACAATGCACAGGACTTCAGTGAGATCAATCAAGATCAGTTAGACTGAATTCTAGAACCCGTTTGAATTATCAAGAACACAGACTTGCTCTTTGCCTCAGAAACTGAACCTGAAGGAAAAGTAGGCAGAACTCCCACACCACCACTAGTCGGCTCATCAAGGGAGAACATGTAAAAGAATGGGATCCACCCTATGGAATCAGAGCAAGGAGGTAAACAGGGGGAAACCAGATCCTAGTGATGTCCTCTGAGCACCTACCTCAAGCCACACCTGAAGCCATCCTGACCCTGAACTCTGCTGTTAGGCCAGCCAATGAATTCTTCCTTTTGCTTGAGCCAGCCTGGGTTGTGTTTCCGGTCACTTACAAGAGTCCAGAGTGAAATCCTGAGATTCCCTGTATTTCGTATTTACAAAACAGCTACAGAGCTGGGCCCATGCCTAGTACTGGGGCTACTGGGTAAACAAGACACAGTGGGCCTAGCCCTCAGTTGCCCCCTGCTTCTCAGGGAAGATGAACATCAGACTGAAGGGTGCACAAGGAATTATCACGTAGTCATAGGAGACTCATGTTTCTTCCTGACTCAGACCCTCCAGCGACTCTCCAGTGTGCCTGGGATAAAATCCAAACTGCCTCTGTTGTTGTATGAGGTCCTGCTAACTGCTCACCCCAACGCCCGACTCAGCCTTGCTCACCCACGTCAGCTACACTGCGCCGCTTTCTGCTCCTGAACACGCCACACCCATTCCCATCTTTACACTTTTTCTTCTCATGAGCCTAAAAGGCTCTGCCTTCAGATTTCTGCATGGCTGGCTTCTTCTCGGCATTTGCATCTCTGTCCCATGTCACCACCCCCCACCTCCCCGGCACCTCGCTGAAGCAGCCTCCATTCACTGCTGTGTTTTATTTTTGCCACTAACTGAAATGGTCTCACTCATTTATTTCTTGTTTGTTGCTTGTCTCCCCTCTTAGAATACTGATTCCAAGAGAGCTGGTCTCTGCTGGCTCCTTGACCATCACATCTGGGGTCTTTGGCCCAGGGGTACAAACGGGTGTTCCTCAAACCCTAGTGGGGATCAAGAAGCAATGCAGAGACTGGAGGCCGAGCGGGCAAAAAGGAGAGGACACCTGGACTTTCAGGTATGCGGCAAGGCCCCTGAGGAGCCTGAAGGACGAACACACAGAAGGACAAGGGAAGGAAAGGCCCTTCGCAGGAGCGAGCTTCATGCGCAAAGGCACAGAGAGGTCAAGAGCTCGGTGTCTGGACTGGCAGCAGCATTAGCGGGAAGGGCAGCGATGAGAGCTCAGGCCAGAGAGGCAGGTGGCCCAGAGCCCCGTGGGTCACACAGTCTCATCCCAGGGAGTGACCTGAGCTCTCTCGTCAAGAGAGAAGAGATGACATCCGTGTGACTAAGACTTACCCGATAAATGTGTACTGAGGAGGGGCCTGCTTGGTCCGGCCCATGATCCGAATGTCACAGATAGCGGCTTCAGTTGAATCCCGTGGGATAAATTTAATGCACAGCCTCTTTTTTCTAAAAGCCAATTCCTCTGAAGAAAAGGACAACAAGAAAAGGTGTGAGTTGTCCAGAGATGCCAGCATCTCTATCCCGAATGTCTCCTGTCATGTCCCCTTCTTGGCGGCAGGAGCGACTAGCCAACTTAGTCGCTGGGCTGCGCCCCTCCTGCCCTCCACAGGGTGCCCAGGCCGTGACTACAGAGTGGGCACCAGTTGCCCCGCTCCTGCATTTGGGACCTGACCCCAGTCCCCCCTGCCAGGAAGGGCTCCCAGGGGCATGCAGAGCCAGAAAAAACCCATGAGGCTGGCTTCCGAAGCCCATACCCACGGTCTGTTCACCGCTCACGCCATCAGGGACAGACACACAGACACCCTGAGTATTAACACTTTATGCCACGTGGACTTTTCTTTTTTACTTTTTATTACAGAGATTTTCACACATTCCCCAAAGTGGGGAGAACAACAGAGTGAACCCACTTGTTCCCCTCATCTAGTTTCAACATTGTGGACAGCAGACAAGCTGCTCGCTGGCAAGTTTTGCCAGAGGATTTAAATGAATCCCCACACCATGTCATGTCACCCACCAATGTCTCAGTAAGCATTCACGGCCGACAGTCTGTTTGAACGTGACCAGCAGGCTGCAATCACACCCAAGTGAATGAACAATGACATCGCCCAGTAGAAAGTCTACATTCAAGTTTCCTCCATTGTCTCCAAAATACCATTTAACTATGGCTTTGCCTCGATCAAGATCGAAATGACATCTATGCCCCGGATCTGGATGGTAGGCCTGTTAGGTCCTTTTTCCTCTGTAACAAACTCTCTATCCTCCCCTTTCCTTCAGGTCACCAGAACATTGTTGAAATTGGGTCATTATCCTGTATTTCCTGTGAACTGGCAGTTGGAGCAAAAGACTTGATTAGATGCAGGTTAGATTATTTCTTTTAGGTAGGAAGGCTTCACAGGCGGTGCAGAGATGTCCAGTGGCGTCCTGTCATGAGGCACAGCGTCCAGCTCTTTCACCCTGCAGGGGTTCTGGTGGGGTCGGCCTGGTAACGTGGGCTGTGAAGTCCCCAGGGACCATTCTTTGGGCAGTGTTTTCATCCCCTGATGACCACTGCCTAGATCCATACTCTCATTAAAATTTTCAAAATGGTGATTTTAAAAAATTTAATTTTTAAAATTTCTTTTGTGTTCCAGAATTCATTGTTTATGCACCACACCCAGTGCTACATGCAATACATGCCCTCCATAATACCCACCACCAGGCTCACCCAACTTCCCACCCCCGACCCCTCCAAAACCCTCAGATTGTTTTTCAGAGTCCATAGTCTCTCATGGTTCATCTCCCCCTCCAATTTCCCTCAACTCCCTTCTCCTCTCCATCTCCCCATGTCCTCCGTGTTATTCCTTATGCTCCACAAATAAGCAAAACCATATGATAATTGACTCTCTCTGCTTGACTTATTTCACTCAGCATAATCTCTTCCAGTCCCGTCCATGTTGATACAAAAGTTGGGTATTCATCCTTTCTGATGGAGGCATAATACTCCATAGTATATATGGACCACATCTTCTTTATCCATTCGTCCATTGAAGGGCATCTTGGCTCTTTCCACAGTTTGGCGACTATGGTCATTGCTGCTATGAACATTGGGGTACAGATGGCCCTTTTTTCACTATATCTGAATCCTTGAGGTAAATACCCAGTAGTGCAATTGCAGGGTCATAGGGAAGCTCTATTTTTAATTTTTAAGGAACCTCCACACTGTTTTCCAAAGTGGCTGCACCAACTTGCATTCCCACCAACAGTGTAAGAGGGTTTCCCTTTCTCCACATCCTCTCCAACACACAATATTCTAATTCTGTGATTCCTTCTGGAATTTATTAGCAGGAATTCTTCTATGTAAACAGTAACTTTTCTTCTTCAACTACTTGGTCTCCCTGATAAAGCTTTGGTACCAGAAAGGAAAGATAGATACGTGATTCTTTGCTCTTACTTAGTAAGTCTTAAAGCAATGAGCTGGTGATTTAGCGAACTCCAATGCTGACCAACCAGGTGTTTTGTTGTTGTTGTTGTTGTTCATTTGTGGTTTTTAAATATGAATTCCAATCAATTCCAATCCACTGGATGCATGAGTCAGGTGTACCTGGGTTGAAGTCCCAACTCTGCCAACAGTTCTACGATCTTAGGCAAGTGACTTAACTTCTCTGAGCCTAGGTTTCATTGTCTGTAACAGGGACTTACTAAAACCCTACCCCAAAGGGACATCAGGTGGATGAAATGTGATCACACATCATATGCTTCTCCTAGCCAAGTTCCTGGCACATAGTAAGTGCTCAATAGGGCATAGCCATGAATGCTCTTATCATCATAATTACCAGTAAGCCTCCAGTGCACAATTTATGTCAGCGTTTGGCATTGACTTTCAAGACCTTTCACTTCTGGGGCAGGAAGTAAGCACACTCAAATCAGACACCGAACTGGGAGGGAAGGACAGTCACGGCACTGGTCTTGGCTTGACCAAAGGGAGATTACCGTCAGTGGTGGTGTCTTATCACTGACTGAGGGGAGGGTGTTTTTTAAAGAGCCAGGTAGAATCTCAGAAACTTGGTGGGTTCTTTTCCCAGGCAAGGAAACTGAGGGCTAGATCAGATTTATGAGCTATGACTAATAATGTCCTGAATCCAGACCCTAGACTTTGTATCCTATGAGACAGGGACGGTATCCTGGGGGGAAACATCCATACCAACAGTGCACCTTCAAAAATATGAGCTGGTAAGATCAGACTTGGGAAAGTATGAAGAAGGTGAGACCTCCCCTCATAGAAATGGAAACAGGTCTCTTACTTGCTTTTGCCATGCTGCTCTTTGCTCTTTTCCTCTGTCTACAGCAACTCGGGGTAGAAGGAGCCACTAATTACACATGCTTAAACAGGCCTAATTTTAAGTAAACATATTATACAGAGTCAATAGAAATGTGTTCAGTCATGCTAATGAACACACAGAAAGGATACAACACTTTACTAAAACAAACAGTCTTCGAGTGTTTAAGTACTGTGTGGATAGCAACAAACTATTTTAAATTCATTATAAGAGTCTCATCTTCTTGGCTGACTTTATAAAATCGGGGCCTTAAGGCACGGAGGCTGCACAGAGCTGACCACGTGTTCATCTGGTCAGCCTGGCTTACCCTCCCCACTGGGGACGGGCTCCAGGAAATGACCATACAACCTGAAATGAACGGGCGGCCCTAAACCCACCCTCCTTGTGTGATAAGATGCTTATGGGTGATGCCAGGACCTGCCCTCAGAATGTCCACGGGGAACAACGATCATGGGGAAGAGCCTTCCCATCCAGGATCACTGGGGCCCCAACACAACCAGACCACAGGCCCAGGCAGGAGGCCTTGGGCCTCCTCCCTTAACTGATTCAACAAATTAAGAGGAAAATGCAGAATGGGGAATCCCCTGTGGCTCTAGAGTCTATCAATATGAAGATATTATAAGTCAATTAGTTGTCAAAAATGAACACCAATGCAAATTTTGAAACTAAGAAAAGCACGAGGGAGAAGTGAGAAATTAATACAAGTCTACGAGTCAATTTTGGTTCCCAGGCAGACAAGTCATATAAGAGTAAGCAAAGGCAGCAAGCAAACACTTGCGAAAATGTTCAGTCTTGCTAATAAATGATGACATGAAAATTAAATAAAATTAGAATAGTAAAACTGAATAAAAATTTAAAACCTATGCTGGCAGGCCTGTGGAAAACAGGCACAAGCCTGTATCATTAGTGGCATCGTGAACTGGTATTTCTGGAAGTTAATTTGGCAAGAGAGAATAATAAAGCTTATCTTTATGGAGCCCATCCTCTGAGCAAGGCACCGTGTGTGGTAGGTGTCTCTGGTGATTCACAAATGAATTAAACACAGATCTCGTCCTCAAAGAGAAAGGTAAGTAGTGAGGATGTCCAGAAAACACGGAAGTGGCTAAAACGTAAGCTGAAAGCAACACTGGGAGGTAGATACCAATCCCCCCATTTTACAGATAGGGAAACTGAGGCCCCAGAAGGTGAAGTCATTCACTTGGGGCACTAAAGCTGTGAGTGGCAAAGCCAGACTCAATCTTAGGTGAGTCTGACTGAGGAGTCCAAGTGCTTCTCCCCTGCCCCCCTCCAGGCCAAGCTTCAATGTATCCCGTCAGAGTTGGGGTGGGAAGTGAGAGACAGAATCTATTACTTCCTTTGGCTTCTGGCCACTGTGACCTGTGGTGCTTCCCTCCCTCCCTCCTTCCCCTGAATGTGTGCTGTGCCGGGTGTGAGGGAAAGCAGCAAAGAAGGCACAGTCCCTGATCTCTGACTGATGAGAGAGAGCTCTGATTATGTTGTGAGGCAACTCCTTGTTTGCAGGACTGAGTCACCCACCAGACTAAGCCCCTGGAGGGAAAGGCTGGCATCTCAGTCAATCGCCTTCTCTCGCAAAGCCTGAGGTGCCTGCACGAGGCATTCATCAATCCCCACGGACTGTTAACGAGAGAGAGGGCTTGCTGGAAACTGGTAGCTGGGGGTCAGAGACAGTTTCACGCAGAGGGCAGAATTAAAGCTCACCCTTGAAAGATATGAAGTGTGGACACTCAGAGTTGAGGGAAAGGTCTTTTCAGACAGGGGAAAAAACAACAAAGCAAATAAGTAGAGTCAGGAAAGAAACAGGGTGAAGAGTGCACAGTGAGTGCCTCAGTTTGGGTAAAGAAGGGGATACTTGAAGATGAGGAAGACATTTGTAGAGGAAGGCTGGAGCCGACTGTAGAGGACCTAAGACCCAGCAGCCTCCAGTACTTAGAAACACATCACAAGAAAATCCTTCAAGATCGATACACACCTAAACTGGTTTATAGATTCGACACCAAATCCTATCTAAATCCCAGCTAGCTGCTTTGCTGAAATGGACTAAGCCTAAGGTTCAGATGGAATTCAACGGACCCAGACTAGCCAAAATAATCTTGAAAAAGAAGAATGAGGGTGGAAGACTCATACTTCCTGGTGTCAAAACTTGCCACAAAGCTAGTCATCAAGACTGTGTGCTACTGGCATGAGGAAAGACACGCAGATCAATGGAAGAGAAATCAGAGTCCGGAAACAAACTCACATCTATGGTCAGCTGATTTCCAACAAGGATGCCAAGACAATTCCACGGGGGAGAGAATAGTCTTTTTAACACATGGCGCTGGAACAACATGACCGTCATATGCGAAAGAAGAAAGGTGATCCCTACCTCACACCACATGCAGAAGTGAACTCAAAATGGAGCAAAGATGTAACTGTAAGAACGAACACTATAAAGCCCTTAGGAAATAAAACAAACCATGGGCATAAGTCTTGGTGACCTTGAATTAAGCAATGCTTTCTTAGGTATGACACCAAAAACACATGCAACAAAGGAAAAGCGTAAATGAGCGGAACTCCGTCAAAATAAAAAGCTCGCATATTTCGAAGCACATCAAATGAAAAGAAAACCCACGGAAAGGAAGACAATTTTGCGAACCATATAATTGAGAAAGGGCTTATATCTAGAATATGTTCAAATATTTATAACTCAATAATAAAAAAGACAACCCAATTTAAAATGCCAGAGGATCAGAATAGACATTTCTCTGCAGAAGATATACAAACGGCCAGCAAGCACACAAAACTCTGCTCAACACCATTAACCATCAGGAAATGCAAGTCAAAACCACGAGGGACCACTTCATGCCCAGTAAGACAGACAGAACAGTAACAAGTGTCAGCGGAGATGCGACTCACTGGCGCCCTCACACACTGTGGGTGGGTATGTAAAATGGTGTGGCTCCTTTGAAAAATGGTCTGGCAGCTCCTCTAGAAGGTAAATAGTTACCATAAGACTCTGGCAGTTCCACTCCTAGGTCTGGCCCCACGAGCAATGAAAACACACGTCCCCACAAAAGCCCGAAGGTGAACGTTCACAGCAGCACTAGTCACAACAGCCCGAAGTGGAGGCAACCCAAATGTCCTCCAGCTGAGTGGACAAGCAAGACGCAGGAGTGCGTACAACAGACTCTGACTTGGCAATAGCGAGGCATGAAGTACTGACCCACACCACAACAGAGACCTGCCTTGAAAACGTTATGCCTTGTGAAAGAAGCCCATCACGAGAGACCACATGCTGGAGGATTCCATTTGCATGGAATGTCCAGAATAGGCAAGTCTGTAGGGAAAGGAGTTCAGTGGTTGTCCAGGGCTGGGAAGGGGTAGATAGGGGAGGGTTAGAGAGAAATGGGGAGTGACGGCCAATGGGTGTAGGGTTCTTGAGGGGTGGGTGTGTGATGAAATGTTCTAAAATATCAATTGTGGTAATAGTCACACAACTCTGTGAATACCTTAAAAACCACTGAATTGTATACCTCGAATGGGTAAATTAATGGTATGTGAATTATATCTCAATAGAACTGTTACCAACCACACCTGATGCATAAATACATCAAATCTAACTGTAAAAGGCACTTAACCACATGCCATGACAGGGCTGCGTGGAGGTTAATGCTAGGGCTAGAGTCAGACTCCCGTGTGTCCTCTTTCGACGCCCCCGCTTCCAGATGCGTGACTGTGGATAAGTTCTTCAAGCAGTTACTGTGTCCCACTTTCTTCACATGGGATGGGTATAACAACCCCCATCTCCAAACGGGGGGCCTCTGGAGAGCCAGTGACATCAGGTACGTAAAGCATTTACCACAGGCTTAGCGTCTGGTACGTCACCTACCACGTATCAGCTAGCACGAGTAGTAGCTAATACATAGGATAACAAGTAAAAGCACAATGTCCAAAAGTGAGAGGACTATGAAGAAAATAAAAACATGCAATACAACGGACTCAGCTTGTCTCGTGAAAATAACGGCTGTGCGGCTTCTGTGTAGTTACACCCAGTCTGGTCTGTATGAAATGTTAGAGAGAAAACAGCGGATTATGGGTCCAAAATGGGGCTAACCATGGAAACACAAGGTATGCGTGACAGAGAATGAGATACAGGATTTCTTAAATGAATCATGCGTAATAAAGGAAGGATTCCTTGTCTTTGTTTTTCACATACTGCTTCACTGCTGGCGCCATCCTAAAACTGGTGACGGTAATTAAAAATAAAACAAGTTAAGTTAAATCAGAATGAGGAGGCTCAAATATCCAGAGGTTTTCTGGCATGATTTCAGAGCCGACAGGCATGACAAGATCCCTCCAGGATCCTGAAGAAGCTTCGGCTGGTCAGTGATTTTGCTTCTGCTTGCCATGGTTCAGGGTCAGAGCAGTCACTCAAATTCGAGCCTGTGTCCTCTAAGGCGCAGTCTTCCTGGTTCTGGCTTTTCTTGTGTGCTCCATGAGCCAAAAATAAGGACATTATTGTACTTATATTCCTTGGACGTCTTTGATTTTTTTTTTTCTTTTGTTTGTGGGTCTTGTGCTAAGCTTGGCTTCCGCGACACCAGAGGACGGGCCGAGTGGGGACGGCAACCAGTCTCACCAGTCGGTTCCTGAGAGAGCAGAGTCAGCAGGGAGCCCGTTCTAAGAGAAAAGGACATTCTGCTCATTTACATGCTCCTTCCCACAGCGCCGCAAACTCCTTAGAGAACCAAGTCAGGCACACGCACGAGCAGGAGGGTTTAGTCACGGGCGTGCAGCAAGGCCCCTTAAAATGTTCCCGAAGAAAAATGCACATACAAACCATCTAAAAATACACCTGGAGGAAGAAAAGTCCCATTGTGATGAGTGGTACCAAAGGGAGACTCACGTGTGTCCATCGTCTCCTGAATTGGGATGAAGCCTACGGGCAGAGTGTCCTTGATGTCAATGAGCTTCATATCCACTAACACGTTCCCTAAATGACTCTTGGGAAGAAAGAAAAGAGATACAGACTATTAATCTGAACAGCCCTGTGGTGGGTTTGCCATTTTGGCTTCGAGATGCATATTTAACACAATGACTCATGCAGCTTTACGACAGCAGGTTAATTAGAGTAGGTGCCACTTAATGTTCCCCAGCGGCTACGCGGGGACTCGGGGGGCCCCCGGGAAGGAGCTTCATCTGCTGCACCTCCACGCCACTCACTCAGACATGGCTCTGGTTAGCTAGACGGCGACCTGGGAGACGCTCGAGACAGAACCCAGCAGAGGGCAGCTGTGCGTGCGTCCTGGGACCAGGCTGCCACTCGACCTGCAGCATGGGCTGCACATTCCCGGGGCAGTCACTGCGGCCGGAGAGAGCACGCAAAGCCTCCCCGAGAACCAGTCATGCTCCTAGGTGATTGCCCATCTGCGTACTGACACACCTTTCAGTTGCTAGATACGATTCTGTAAAATCCTAGGAATTGTCAACTCATACAGACCGGAAAGCCCTGCTGCCTCCATATCACACACCTACTAAAATGACATGCACAAGGGCCTCTTACAGTCTCTACTTAGTGGTAGCATAGGGGGTCCACAGCGCGAGCGTTCTGTAACCAGTGCAAAAATATCTTTTGTAGACAGCACGCACCATTGTGTAATTGTACAACAGCAACCTCTGCAAACACACTGGCATTTGCAGCCCACGGTTCTGGTTGAAATGCTCTGTGCCAACACTAGCCTGGATGGCTGATCAGGGACTTGTGACCCTCTGAACTCTACACTATTGTCTCTCTTGGCTGCTCTCTCTTTTCTTCCCTACCGATTGGTAATGGCCCATGTGTGAGGTTCTTTCTTCACTATCTGTCGCCCCATGACAATTTAAGGGCCACAAGGACCAAAACTGTCTGTTGCTACTCAACCCCCAAGCTTAGCACACTTCTCGGCATACATGCTCGATTATTACCTACCTCAATTATTACCTACTAAAATATACCTACTGAATAGTGTAACATTTTGGGGGTACATTTTCAACTGGGTGGGCCAGAGCTGGAAATCAAATTGGATTTGCTTAGATGACAAACCTCAACTATAACAATAAAAATGGAAGTATACTTCATGAATACATTATAAACCCGAAAGCGCACAAATGAAATAAATTCTTCAAACTTCACTACAAAGGTCACTGTGTCAAATGTCAACTGTGACCGGGCTTTTATGGCCCTGTTGTCACAAACCCGTTTCTTTCTCTCATATCTCTCGTGTTTGACGACTATTTTCTATTATTGCATTTCAGGTAGCTTGGTCTCAGGGAAACAATGCACATGGCTCAGAGCTGCAGGTGGAAAGTGGAACCTTACTAATGCAGAATAAATCTCTGACCGTGTAGAAGAGGTTTGAACCGTTAACCTAACTTGAAAACATCAGCTGCTTTCAGAATTGCCAGATCTAATCTATCATAATTTTTTTCTTTCCTGGCAGTTGCTTTTCCATGTCATCGCTGCTTTCTGCATTGAGAAATTAACAACTGGGTATGTTTTCCTGCCCCGTAGATGGATGGGCATTCATCAATATCCTTCTCAAATGTCTTCTACTTGACAAGTTGGGTTTTACACAAGTCAACTGCAAACCACTTAGCGACCTCACCCTCCACACTCTACAAATGTCCCTGATCATAAAACCAGAACATCAGTGGTGTGGCCATTAAAAAAAAAAAAAAAAAAAGGCATCGAGAACCCTCCCACGCATACAAAACGGGACGCTGCACTGTCCAAGCTTCCCGCAGCCCAAGTGCAGTCCCTTTGCACACGGGGCTGCTGCTCTACTGGGTTTAATACGGTGGGTCTGCGACATCATTAATTTTGCTTGTTCCTCTCCCCTCCCCCATCCCGTGCTCTCTTTCATTTCCTCCTCATAAATATGAAGAACGTATTCCCAATCCTTGTTGAGCAAATGATTCATGCCAAAAGCCCAATATGCACTGACTCAGGGTATTTATACTGTCTCTGGTAGCCAGTATTTGCTAGTATACTGTAATTATTTCTGACAACCTTGCATTTAAGGTAGCCACAGATAACCAACTTAATATTCAAATGTTCATAAATCCTTCTGTTTAATATCCTCCCTACCTAATCTATGTACATTATTATTACAGGTAATGCGGAAAGTACAGGGCATGAAAAGTGCAATTAATCTCGATCCTTCCCCAGGAAGCAATGTCACTCCAAAGCCAGGTTTCTGTATTAATAGCATCACTGGGGGAAAGGAATTTAGGTTCCAAAGGAGTGTCCCCCAACTCCTACACTGGGAGTCTCGAGCTGCCTAATTAAGAATCTGTCCAGTCTTGAGATCCCACATCCCTCCTCTACAGTTGTAAAAATATGCGCTATGCAAAGTCCTGTTTGTGACAGCAGGGCCGGGACAGACCGGCTGTAGTAGATTAAAATATGCCCGTTCCTACCGTGCTCCTGGGCTGGCAAGTGGGTCCCTGCCACCTCCCTGAATGGATCCCTCTGGGTCTCACTAAAGGACTCAGTCTTTCTTCTTCTGAAAACAGAATGCACCGACTTTCTGTCCTCCTTCAGAGGGGAGGCAGAGACCTCCCCCACCGCCCTCATCCTCCTCCCCCGGCCCTTCCCCGCACCTGCCCCACCACACCCCGCCCGCTCGGGGTAAGGCTTACAAATGAGCATTCAACACCATCTCTTTCTGTTCAACAAACGCCGATGAACTCGATACACTTTCTACAATATGTTTATGCAGGACCCCCCGAATTAGCAAGTACTGGTGACTTCTGTCATTTTTAGACTTGTCACTGCCCCCAACTCCAAGGGTCAGGACTCTCTTGGCCTAGACTACCAACACCCCCAGCTTTCAGGGGAAATGCAAAACAAATCTCCCAAACACAAAACAAAACAAAAAACCAAAAAAAACCCAGAAATCAAAAACAATCAAAGGGATCGTGGCTGTCCTGTGAGGCCACAGTCGGGAACTGCAGCTTCAGGCAGGAGAGGTGGGCCTGGGCAGAGATCAGTAACGAATGCCAATGCCGTGAGACCACTGGGCACAGTGAGTTGTTCAAATCCTTGGGATTTCGTCCTGGCTTCCCTGAGCGGCAGGGAAGGCACTGACCTGTGCAGCGGGCAGCCAGCAGACAGAACAGAGGTGACGAAAGCTAAAAATATCAACAGTTTCAAAAACAGGTTTGGGTCAACTCCCGGGACAAAGGGGCATGAGAGTGCCCTGCGTGTGGGTATGGATGCAGGGGAGGAGGAATGGAGCAATGAGGGGGGCGGGGCGGGAACTACCCCTAACTCCTCAAGCCCCCAGCTGGAAAGGCAACCCGGCTTCCAGACTGTTCCGCAGCGTCTCCTCGGGCTGCACAATGAGCCCCAGGGACCTGCTCAGGCTCATTACAGGCTCAGCAGCCACCTTCTCGCCTATATGAGAAGGATTTCTAGTGTTTAGTGCGAGGACTGTCCCTGCCCCATTAGAAACTCTGTACTTTACAGCAAGCATATATTACTCTCATAATTAGGGGGGAAATTAAAGCAATGACTTCTCCCCCAGTCCTGAATACATTAGGAATAATTTTCCTAACAAAGACTTATCAGTAAACAACAGGAACGGCTGGCGGAAGAGAGTCCAAGCCAGAGGACCACGTGACTGTCTGCATCCAGACAACACTGATGGGCCACACAAGGGCCCTGGGATAACCATGGGCTGTGTCATACGTGATGGGGATGAAAACTTACTGTTCCCCTTTCACACTTCTGAATGAGGATGTCTGAAAATTTTTTTTCTTTTTAAACCATGAGGATATATCACTGGCATAATAAAATTTGTAAAAATAAAATAACAAAAACATTCTTCCGGCCATTTTTTTTTTTTTTTTTTGCATTAGAAAGAGCCAATAACATTTAGGCCCAAAATAATATGTCACCCCTGAAAATGAAAAGCTGACTGCTCTGTGTTTGGGGCTAGGGAAGACAGGTGACCTTGGATAAGCACAAAAACTCTCTGATCTCAGGAAAGGAGCTAATACTTCCAAGAGATTGTCTGAGGATGGGAGAGGCTTATTCACAGAGTGCCTAGGACAGGCCTCCTTCCCAGTCGATCTGTGCAAATCCTCATGAAAGCTACTTCCCTTTTTTTCTAAGCCGCTCGTGAAAACATTCTGTTGGAAAAGCCTCAATAGATAGCTTTAGAATGTCCTAATTTATGGGCCCAAGAGTTCAGAACGGCCTACTGAAAGAAACCTGCACACGTGCCGATACCTACCTGCGGAAACAATGAAATGTCAAACGTCACAGAGACTCAGGGAGAAAGTCAGTCATTTTGGAAACAAGGCCATGTCTGGGGAAAGAAGGGATCATGGAGCATCCTTCCAGCTCTGCTTCTGCGTGCTGGCCAGCTTTAAATCCAGCCACGCCGGCAAATGCTCACGTCCACACCACCCTGTGATTTGTGACTTACAGGAAGGCTAGGCAAATGAGGGCCGGGGGAGAAATTTCCTGGTTCCCTTTTGAGAACACATTTTAATGGAATTCACTGTACACTGGAGTACGAGGTTAATAATACTGTTAATAAATGAAACACAGTGAGAGCTGCTGATTCTACCCAGTTCGCTAAAACCACAGATTAATATGGCAAGGAAAATAAACCACAACAACAACCACAAAAAAAAAAAAAAAGAAAAGAAAGAAAAAGAAAAAGAAAGAGGAAATTTCAACCAGGCAAGTAAATGCCTTGTGCTCACGCAGCAAATGGATGCCACTGCTAGACTTACATTTTCTTTGGAAAATGATCTCGTGAAACACAGGTATCTGGTAACCTTGGATTTAAATAAGCCGTCTTTCCAGAGGTCAGCATCCACACCATCTGCTGTCTGTGCGACCTGCACCGGGGAGACAGAAGAAGAGCGCAGGTAAGGCAGGCTGGGACCGAAGGTGGACGCGGGAAGCTTCTCCGTACCTGCGCCAATTAACATCGGGCCTAACTCTCCTGGCATCTCATTAGTTCATTTCGCCAGACCCCGGGAAGAGACTTTCCGAAAGGGGAAAAGGGAGAGTGTGAAAAATACAACTTCTAAAAATATTGTCCCCAGGGAAGCCGTTGATTAAAGACACCCTGACAAAAACGGTTCTAATGAGAAAAGAGCAACTTTTGTTGCAATGGACCAAGGAGGGATTGGAGAAGTCAGCACATTAAGTTGCTCATTACCACTTACTCGGGGGACGGGAGAGGGGGCAGAAAAAGGTCCAACGGGGTGTGAAATGCCACCTGAGAGGGGCGCCGCCTGCGGGGAGCTGCCTGCTCCAGGACTCTGGGGCCAGCCGGGGTGCTTGTTCCGTGGGACCCTGGTGGGGACCCTGGGCAGGGTGCCAGGGAAACTCGCTCCTCGCTGTGTCTTCTCCCTACAAGCTCTGTGAGGGGTACTCAAGGTCGGAAACTGTCTCATGATAGAAAAATAAAAAAGATTCAGCTCCTTGTTTATAGTCTCACTAAGAAACCATTTTCCTGTGCGCGGCTAGAGAAGTGTTCCTCTCAGGAGCACCCAAGCATGAAGCCAGCCTTGATTTGAGTCTTAAAGGACCTGTGTACTGGGCTGGGGGCAGGGGGCCTCGCACGAAGGCCCCTGCTTTGGGTCTAAGAGTGGGCAAGGAGACTGGAGAGCAAGCTGGAAGAGGGCAGCACTGCCCCCATCTCCTTCCACACAGCTCTCTTCCCGGCCTGTCAGGCACGCTCTTCTTTTTCACACAGCAGCCCAACGGGACGGCACTACCGGCCCAGAGTCTGTCGCTGGCACCCCCAGGGGGCATAGCCAGGAAGATGGAGGGAGCAGCACCCCGTTTCTGCTCTCTGCTGTCTCCCCGGTTGTCCTGTTGAAGTTTAGAATTTGGGATGCAATCCTTGATCTGACAAACTGCTGAAAGCACCTCCATGCTTTGCACGGAAACTGCCTCCATTGAGCCCCAGCCCATATACACGCGCCACAGCACGCCAGTGGCCTCAGGCTGTCACGTGTGCAGGAGGATGGGGGTGTGCTGGGCTGCGACGCTGCCTGGACATCCCCGGGGCCACCATAGCCATGTTCTCTGAGGTTGCCTCAGAGAGGCCCAAAGGCCAACTGGCAAAAGAAAAATGCTTTTTTCTCCCCACTCCAAACAGAACAATTGTAAATTAGCAAATGCAGCACTAGAAAAAGAAAGGTCCTTATGCTACATTTGCAAATATGTTTGACCTGAAACCTGGAGGAGGAATGGTATGGGGATAATCTCGGGGACCACTGGCTCCAAGTATGTCACCCTCACGGAAAGACATGACACAGAATGGCATCAGGCCTCATCAGCACTTTCCCCCACAAATGTCCTCCATCGAGTTTCTTGGAAAACATGAGATTTCAGGCAGTGGCACTAACTCTGCCACCAAGGATCCTCTTTGTCAATTTTCTCCTGTGGATTCCAAGTTTTGAAAGATTTTTTTGTCTCCCCAGGTGTCCTTTTCCTGTACTTCCTCAATTTTAGGCTGCAGTCATTTGGGAATCATCCATGGATTTCAAGAATAACGCTTCAGGAAAAAAGAACAGAATGTCAAAAGGTATAGATCTATTTCAAGATGCATTCCAATTTCAGAGCCATTAAGATGTGAAAATAAAAGATACTACAGGAATAAAGAAATAAGGGAACTTATATGGTTTCTCTAATAATAAATATTTTATTTTTGATAAATTAAAAAAAAGAGTCTGCAGAACACTGGAAGGCTATGGAATCCCACACTGGGACCTCAGAAGACAGAGCTCTCTTTAACCTCCCACCAGAAAAGGAATGGAGTTCAGAAGGGCTCTCGGGGATATCTGGGAATTCCACTGGGGGGGTAGGTGTGCCCTAGGTCAAGACTATTGTTTCCAGGGCTTGAGAATGGTGGTTCCCTCCGCTTTCCCCACTGCCTGAATTTTCTTTTTTCTGGGTGAGAAGACACCTCACTGTGATAAAGAGGCCAGGGCAAGCGTGTAAAGAGAAAAAGCTCGCAGCAGGCCTGCCCCTTCCTCAGAGGCCCAGGCAGTGGCAGTCCTCCAGCTCGCACTGGCACTGGCGGAGCAATAAAAATGGACCACAAGGGCCTGGCTTTGCCCTGAGGCCACAACTCATTTGCAGTGAAGTAGAAACGTGTAACCCCCTCCAAGCTCACCTCTGAGGGGAGGTGAGGAGGGTGGTGAGAAAGAGCCTGAGCAAGCACAACCTCATGCCCGCACGTGCGCACGCGTGTGTGTGCGTGTGTGTGTGTGTAGAACGCAGAGCTTCCCAAAGCCTGGACCCACACAGGGGATGGACTGGAGAGAGGAGTAAGAAGGCCCGGGGTCCCAGATCAACAGGAGCACTAGAGAAGTGTGCCTGGTGTAACAAAACCGGGCATTCCCAGCCTTGCCTTCCCCAGAACACCCAGAAACTTCTTTCCCACCCAGTCATAGAAAGGTGATTACTAATCTTAATTCTTCCCATCCCAAATTAGATGAGCTAATGATCTCCAAGTTAAGCTGTGTATGAGACAGGTGCCTGCACCGGCCTCCATGCAGAAATTCACATCTCCACTCTGACCATGAGACCCCAGAGGCCAGCCTCTGAATCCGGGATAGGAGAGGCCATGGGGAGGGGGGCTGAGGGCTGCAGGAAGTGGTGCTCTATAACAGCCCATAAAATTAAGAGGTAGACTTGAACTTGACACCTGGTGGCTGAAGCAAGCCCCTCCTCCTGGGGGCACTTTGGTTAGGGATGATGTACACACAAAGCGTCTACCTTAGTGGACCAGGGAGCACCCACAAAGCCCGGATCACGTGTCTGAACTAGAAATGAAGACATCTATTCAAACCAAACCTTCAAAATGATGTCATGCTACATCAAGATTCAAAAAGTCCTAAACTGTCACACTGGGGTTCAGCTGGTCCTCTGGGAGTCCTTCTCCAACTCTGGAATATTATCTGGTTTTCAAACACAAATTATATGCATGTGCAATGAATGTTTACCTGCCCCCTGCTATCCTGCCCCTGGACTAGAAGCTTCACAAGGAAAATTCCTTATCTTTTCCCTTCAGTAAGCACAGCGCCTGATACATATGGGCTCGATCAAAGGAATGAAAGATTCGGCCACTAAATCAGGAGCAAACTGTGAAAAGCTATACACCTTGATAGCGCCCCAAGTAAGGTAACCTAAAAAATTATTTTTAAATATTTTATTTTTTTATTTATTTGAGAGAGAGGGGCGGGGAGGGAAGGAGCAGAAACTGAGGGACAAGCAGACGCCACACCGAGCACAGAGACCAACACGGGGCTTCATCTGACGACCCTGAGATCATGACCTGAGCCAAAATCAAGAGTCAGATGCTTAACTGACTGAGCCATCCAGGCATCCTGGTAATCAAACATTTTAAAAGGAAGTTTCCAGAATCTAATCCCTTGAGCTGAGTGTATCCCCTTCAGAATCCCCGCTCTGTGAGGCCACACATCCATTTCGACAAGGAGGTCCCTTAGTCTTCTGGTCATCTTGCTGGTACCCTGCCCTGCTCCCCAAATCACTGGAGCGTGTCCAGTGCTGCCACGGTGCCTCCAGAGGATCTGTTACGGGGCTTCACACGCACACATGCGCACACGAGCACACACCCCACAGCTTCAAACACACTCTTATTACACACTCACACGCACACACACTCATGCTTCTCTCTTACACGCACTCACTCTCGCATGCCCACCGTCTTCCCAGCATCTCCCTGGGGCCTCGAGCTGCTTCTGGGGAGGAGTAGGTGGGCAGTGACAGACTGAATGCATGGGTTTGTCTCCATTCTCTGCCAATATGTGTCTCAAATGACAGCCGTGTGCGGAAGGTATGAGCCCCCAAAATAAAGAGCAAGAGAAGAGTGTGATGCCAGAGAGATGCCAACAACCGCCTGGAGACGTGGACGGTGAAAGGCTGGGCTTTAGCGAGTGGAGGGGGTGACATCTCAGGTCCGGGAGGGGCTAATGATCTGCCCCCCAACCCCTGGGCCCCAGAGCCACCAGATTCCACTGGGGTGAGGGTGGGGGTCGTGGGGTGTGTGTGTGTGTGTGTGAGTTTCCAGCTGAAACAGGAAGATCTGAACAAGGTCTAGAAATACAGCAGTTACACTCCCAGATCCCCATCCCCCACTTCAGGTGTGTTTTCTCCAGAAATGGAACCAGTAAGGCTCAGGGCTCCAGAACACCAGGAAGAAGAAGATTCCAGACTGAAAACAGGGGGGTAACCACGCACACTGAATGGTGGGCCCTCCCCCTCCCCTACCTCTACCTGCTACCACCAGGCTTATCCTCCTTCCTGCTGCAGGCACCTCAGCAGCCAGGTGTATTCCCTAAACGCTGGATATGGAAGGATTTGTCTCTGGAGTCACTAAAGACTACCAGAGAGCAGCGGATCAGCACACCCAGGCTCCGAGGTCTCCTGCTACAAAAGCTGCTTCCCAGCTCCCTCACCCTGGGAGCCGCCCACCAACCCACAGCCCCCAGCCCCACTCCCGGCCCTCCAACCACACCGACTAGTGTCTCCCTCTTAAATATAAATGGACAACAAAGGATCACCAGGTGCTGGGGTAAGTCTCCAATATGAAAGACAGAGTCCACACCAGAACGGGCACTTGAAGGTAGCACAGATAGCATGAGGAAACAGTTAAAGTTAAGGGACAAACGACCAAGCCCATAATGCACGTAACTGCAGCCACCAAACAAGAACGGAATATTGTGAAAAAATTCAAAGAGTCAATTTAAGAATAATATAAAGAGCCTAGAAGTAAAAATGTTATAGATAAAATGAAAATTTTTAAAAAATACTGGAGGGGAACATTGAGGAACTCTTTTAGAAAGTAAAATACAAAGATGAGATAAGCTATATAGGAAAGAAAAAACTATCAGGACAACGTCCAACTAATGCAATCTCCAGAAAAAGAAATAAAAAAAACAGAGGAGAAGGTGAGTGTACCTACTAAAGAGGCCTTGGAGGTCCTAGCACAGGGAATGAAAAAGTCTCAAAGCTAATCAAGAGAGAATCCCACCAAATTTCAGAGAAATAAAGCATTTTTAAAACTTACAGAGAGAAGTGACAGGTCACATACAAAGGAATGCAAATCGGAAGGCATCAGACTTCTCTGACATTGAACACTAAATAAGAGGGAAAACATCTGTAAAATTCTGGGGGAGGGGTGCCTGGAGGCCTCAGCTGATGGAGCCTCTGCCTTCGCTTCTGGTCCTGATCCTGGAGTCCGGGGATGGAGCCCTGCACTGCTTCCTGCTTAGGGTGGAGTCTGCTTCTGCCCCTCCCCCAGCTTGCTAGTGATCGGTCTCTCTCTATTTCTCCCGGGAATCAATAAAATCTTAAAAAAAAAATTCTGGGGAATTCTGGAATTCTCTACCTAAACCAATTAATCGTGAGGGCAGAATAAAGACCCTTGCAGATGTGCAAGGAGTTAAGAAATTAATCGTTCATCAGGCCTTTCTTGGGAACCTACTGGAAAATACATCAGCAAAACGGGGGATGAAATCAATGAAGAGGAAACTACGAACCCCAGGAAGCAGATCCTGCACAGGACGGTGAAGAGAGGGCAGCAGTATGCCAGGGCCTAGATACAACACGGGGAAAAGAAGAGAAGGTCATGGCGGGCCATCCGCGGGAGGAAGAGACAGGAGAGTTTTTGGAATTGTACTTAAGCCCTGGGAAGAAATACAGATGGGTGTGTGACAGAGGTACTGGAGCATTTAGAAAACTAAAAACACAGGTGTAAAGCTGTTTGAAAACATAACTTATTAATTAACTTAAAGTCTTTTTTTAAATTTTTAAATGTAAATGTAAAAATCAAAAGGCACTTAGTATGGAGGTTCCTCAAAAAGTTAGAAATAGACCTACCCTATGACCCAGTAATCCCACTACTGTGTATTTACCCCCCAAACACAAAAACACTAATTTGAAATGGATATATTTTGATATAGATATTTGATATATATATATCTATATATCTACATATAGATATTTAATATATATCAAATATGTTTTGATATATATCATTTATCATATATTTATCATATATAAATATATATAATATATAAATATTATATCATAATAATCAAAATATCAAATATCAAAATATATCTATATAAAATATTGATATAAATATTATGATAAATATTATCATATGATAAATATGATAAATATTGATATAAAACGATTGATATAAATATATTGATATAAAATATCAAAATAAATATATCAAATATCTATATCAAATATTTGATATAGATGTCAAATATCTATATCAAATATATATCAAATATCTATATCAAATATATCAAATACCTATATCTATATATATCCATTTCTGTATATATCCATTTCTATCCAAATATATATATCTATATATATACATTTCAAATTAGTATTTATATCAAATTTTTTATAGTGTATATATCAAATTTTGATAGTGTATATATCAAACTATTGATATATATATCAAATATCTATATCTCTATATATTATTCAGCCATCAACAAGAATGAAATCCTGCAATTTGCAATGAAATGGATGGAGCTAGAGAGTGTTATGCTAAGCATAATACGTCAGAGATAGACAAATACCATATAATTTCACTCATATGTGGAATTTAAGAAACAAAACAAATGAGCAAAGGAAAAAAAGAGAGAGAGGCAAATCAAGAAACAGACTCTTAAGTATAGAGAACAAACTGATGGTTCCCAGAGGGTAGGTGGTGGGGAGGACGGGTGAAACAGGTGATGGGGATTAAGGAGGGCACTTGTGGTGGGCACCTGGTGATGCATGGAAATGCTGAATCACATACATGTTATACACCTGAAACTGATGTAACACTGCATGTGAGCTATACTGGAAATACAATACAACACAACACAACAAAATACAATATAACTAGGAAAAAATTTAAAAAGAAAATTTAAAAATTCGAATATAAAAATCAACAGACATATAGACAATTAAGCAAATGAAAGAAACAAGTCAATGACTGATTCCAAGAAAGTGGAAAGGTTGTATGAGAAAGAAAAGGTCCTCCCTGTTGGCCTTCTCATATGTAAACACTGACAACCCATTTACCAAAAATTGTGATGCTGCCTGGTGGGGGAGATTATAAGAAAACTGAATGTGTAGGATAGGTAAATCGAGAAGTAAGCAGTATACTCAAATTATTCAGAAACAAGGAGAGAAAGAGCCAGAAATGAGGAAATCTAAGAGTTGAAAGTGACAACCTCTGGGAAGTGGAAAAGGAAGAGATTGTCTTATAAGCCTTTTGGTACTCTTTGATTTTTTTTTTTTTTAAATAGACTCCATACCCAATGTGGAGTCCAACATGGGGCTTGAACTCACCACCCCGAGATTAAGACCTGAGCTGAGATCAAGAATCAGATGCTTAACCACCTGAGCCACCCAGGTGTCCCAGTACTCTTTGATTTTTTTTTAACTGTAAATGTATCACTTTGTTAAAAGAAAAGTGAATTTTAAAAAATTGGAGAGCTGGGAAAATATATCATGGAAGACCATATGGGAATATATTATTCCCTTTAGGGAAACCCCCATGATCAGGGACATTCCTATAGGTGCAACAGAACCACAATGCGGTGCGTTCCCCAGAGTGTGACAATGTCCACAGCTGTGTGCACGGTGGATTCTGCTTTCTCTACTGCTAGAGTCCATGAACAGTTACTCCCTGGGTGGGGAGAGGGTCCTGTGAGTGGTAGCCCCCAGCCCTACAGAACCAACCACAGGACTTCTACCACTTTATACTCCTCTGCATTCAGGCAAGGCCCTGTGTTTTCACCACATTCCTTTGCCTGCGAGACACACAGGTCCTGGAGCTCACCCGCCTGAGACGGAGGGTGGGGAAAAAAAACCAGGACAGGAGTCCACAGAAACCAAGAAAAGTCAGAGCAAGCAGACCTCAGCGAGAGACAGGGCTTCTGGTTCGCTGGAGGGCCAACACGTGACTCGGCCCCCTGGGGGGTTGGGGGGAGAACTGGAGTCTGATGCCACAGCACCCTCGCAGACAACCTCTTGTGCAGTCTGCCCCAGTGCGGCACGTACTGCAGGGACTAGTAGCTAACACCCGCTGTGTACACTCTAAGCGCCAGGAGCCTCTCTAAGTCAGCAGTGTAAGTAACACGCTGACACAATACTAGGAGCCACGGCAAATCATCATCAGTTACTCTTGATTTTATAGGTGAGGAAACTGAGGAACAAAAGGGTCTTGGCTCAATCGATTGAGCTATGCCTATGCAAAAGAACAGTTATTCAGTTCTTAAAAAAAATGAAGTATATTTATAATTATGTCCATGATATATTAAGTGTGGGAGGGGGATCTTCCTACCAAGAAGCATAGGAGAGAACATAAACACGCAGTTCTCATAAAGCAGCGGGGACAGATGAACGGTCCAGTCAATGAATGGACTGTGGCCGTGAACCAGCAGTTCACAGAAGCAAGACGAACGGCCAACGAACATGAAAATATGTTGCATGTGGGTAATGATTAAATTAAAGTGCCAACAGCCAAGATGCCACTTTCTCTATCAAACTAACAAAGACACACTTTAAAGGGGAAAGACACAATCATCCAGACAGGCTCTGGGGGAGTCAGGTGCCCCGACTGCTGCTGGAGTATTAAGGGGTATAACTTCAGATGTGATTCATTTAGTGCTGCATATCACGGGCCTTAAAAACAGACGTGCCTGGGATGTGTGCTGGCTCAGCCGGTTAAGCGCCCAGCTCTTGGTTCCAGCTCAGGTCAGGATCTCAGGGTCATGGGATGGAGCCCTGATTGGGCTCTGCGCTCATCAGCGAGTTTGCTTTGGATTCTCTCTCTCCTCTTTACGTGTTCCCCACCCCGCGCTCACTCTCTCTCTCTCAAATAAATAAATAAATCTTTTAAAAAAATACAGACATGCCTGTGACCCAGGAATTCCACTCCTGGGCCGAGAGCCCAAGCAGTGATGGGATGGGGACACAAGAGGACGGCCACCATCTGTTCATTCATACTGAACTTCTGGGCGCCCGGCTCTGATCACAGGGCAGACAACAGACAGTCGAACAAGACAGACCCAGTCACCAGCCCCACAGGGTCGCAGTCTCGTCGATGGGGGAAGACACACAGTAAACACATAAACAAATATGTAAGATAATTTTAGAGAGGAATAAGTGGCTTGCGTAAAATAAAATACGGTAACAGGAACAGAGAGTGAAGGAAGAGGCTGCTTCGGGTGGGGTGACCAGGGAGGCCATCTCTGACGAAATGCTTCAGTGCTGACACCTGGGGGATAAGAAGAAACCATCTTATGAGATCTGGAGATACAGCCTGCAGGGCGAGGGAACAGCTAACGTGAAGATAGGTGGAAACCAGGCTGATGGGTTAAGGGGACAAAAAGCAGGGCTCCGTCACCAGAGTCTGGTTACATGGGAAGAGTATTATCTATACGTCCCTTGGGGCACAGCGTTTAAAGGCAAAAGTGGGGAACGATGAATTTCTAATGATTAGAGAACATCCTTACAGTGGTAGCCTCTGCAGCAGGAAACAATGTGGAAGACACATATCTAGGAACATGGAAAGTTCAGGGGGAAGACTAAGTCACAAAATGGTTTAGATAGTACAATCTCATATTTCGTTTCTTAAAAATAATCTACATTATAGTCGAATGATCTAGACAAATGTAAAGCCAAGCGTTAACCACTGTTTGGCTCTGAGCAGTTGACATCATGGGTATTTTTTGGTGTTCTCTTTCTTAATTGAAGTGTAATCAACACACAATGTTGTATTATGCTTCAGGTGTATAACACAGTGATTCGATTTGTGTTGATACCGTGAAATGATCCCCAAGGTAAGTGTAGTTCTTTATTTATTTGACAGACAGAGATCACAGGTAGGCAGAGAGGCAGGCAGAGAGAGAGGAGGAAGCAGGCTCCCCGCTGAGCAGAGAGCCCGATGCAGGGCTCGATCCCAGGACCCTGGGATCATGACCTGAGCCACCAGGCGCCCCATGACTACTGTGTTTTATAACTGCAAGTTTGTTTCTTTTGACTCTCTGTAGCTTTTATACTAAGAAAAACAACCACCTACAAGACTTCATTTGATGGGGTGAGAAATAATGATCTATGGGATTTCAACTTGAGAAACACTTTGTGAGATCAGCTCCTCCTCAGAGCTGCCCAGAGAGGGGCTGCATGGGAAGTTCTTAAAATGGTCAGCCGTTCTTCCTTGTCAGCACTGTGTACTCCCTGCTCAAGGAGAGGTTCTCAAAAGACGCCACAGCTGACCACCAGGCTAACTACGAGACTGGTCACCCCATGTACGCCTGGTGTTCTAAGGGAGCCCACCCACAATGCAAAGATGTATCTGGCAGACACAAAGTGATCAAAAGGGCCAGGAAACTCTGCAGACATTCCAAAGAAAATATCTGGCCAGCGCTGTGAATAATGAAGTTCAAAGGCCTCTTGATGTGTGAGATCACCCACTGCGGAAACACAGACACTCGGCCCAGGTCAGACAGTGGCCAACCGTGAAGCCATTTCAACTCTTAATCAGAGCAGTTGGGGCACCGTGTGGAGACAGGGAGCTGGTCACCTCTCTTCCGAATCCCTAACAGGAGGCATACCCAAAACGCTTTCTAAAACCCTAACATGAAAAGAGCCATCTGACTGATGACGAGGCCAGAAATCCTTTGGTTGTTGTTTGGTTCTGATTTCATTTGCATTATTTTATCATTCTGTATTCTGAACTGACAGCTCAAGATTTTCAGCTGAAATGTCTAACGTTTCTTAGCAAAAGAAATGGGTGCACGCTCCTGTCCCTGAGACTGTTCCATCTCCCTCGGTCTCTGTGATTCCCTGCCTCCCTGGCTTTGCTCTTTGGGTTCCCTCTGGAACCTCTCTGTGTGGAACGCGCTCTCATCACTTCGAGCCTGGCTGGAGGAACCCTCCCCCTGCCAAGCCTTCCTGATGACTCCAGCCAGAAGCACACGCTCTTCTTCCAGGATCTTCCGTGTCCTTTGGCTTCTTGCATGAAACCTCTAGGATGGAGAAAACCAGAGACAAAGGGAAGAACTCAGATTTTTAAAGTCAGGTAGATGGGAGTTCAAGACCTGGCTTTGCCACTTACATACCATGGTTTCCCAGAAGTCATATTTTTCCTTTCTGAACCTCATCGAGAAATGAAAATCATAATAATGCCTAACTCACGGGATTCTTTGTGATGGTTAAAGGCCAGAAAGCACACAGAAAGTATGCAGTCATGAAGCGATACCACTTCCTACCTGCTGCGATGACTATTCTCGAGAAGATAGACAACAGCGTGTGCAGACAAGGATGTGGAATCAGAAACCCATGTCTGCCGCTGACGGGATGGTAATGGGGAGCAGCAGTTTCAGAAACGGTCTGGCAATTTCTCCAAATGTTTAACACAGAGTTAGTTATCAGCGGATCCAACAATTCCAATCCCAGGCATAAGCAGCATTCTTCATAATTGCCCCAAAGAGGCAACAACCCAAATGTCCCCCACCTGATGAATAAACGGAAGGTGGTACATCCGTATGGTGGGATCTCTTCCAGCTGTGACAAGGGGCTGGTGCACAAACACCTGCTATACCACAGGGGTCCCTGATAGCATTGCGCTAAGTGAAAGAAGACGGTCACCAAAAGGCACATCTGTACCACACCCTTTATGCGAAATGTCCAGAAAAGGCAAATCCGCAGAGTCTGAAAGCACCCTGGTGGTGGCCAGGGGTTTAAGGATTCTTTTTGGGGTGATGAAAATATTCCAGAACTACATAGTGGGGAAGGCTGCACAGCTCTGTGAACACACTGAAAACCACGGAATTGTTCACTGGCAAAGGGTGAATTTCATGGTATGGGAGTGATATTTCCATAAAGCTATTCTCTTTTAAGCTCTTGGCATAAGACCCGGCACGTGGTGTACACTCAAAAAAATATTAGCCCCTTATTATTATTATTTCTGCTCCTTGAAGTAGGATCCTAGTCATTCAGTAGGGTCTTTTCCAGAGTCCCCAGCCCCAGGCCCTGCTGGTAGGACACCATCAGTTATTTCCCAACTGGCTGAATGAATAAGGAAAGGAGTATATGGTAAGAAACTGCACAAAGACTGAAGCTGGCCCACAAGGGGCTCCACAGACACCTTTCTTCATTCTACCTGCTGCACAGCTGCTGTGACTCCAGCAGGCACGGAGAGGGCTGGTGCCTGAGGCTGGGCAGGGCAGAAGAAAGCAAAGGTCCCTGGTGATACCCCCAGAAATGAGGAGGCCTGCTTCTGCACCTGCTGATGGGGAAAGGTAGACACAAAGCGAAATAGGTTCCTGGAGACCCGTGAGGCTAGGAGCTGGAAAATGGGATGTAAGTGTGGGCAGGGCACTTGGCTACATCAAATCGGGAATGTTCTATCCTTTCCTGGTCATCATGAAGGATGGCTTGGGGACATGGCCCTGGATCTCTGCAGACCCCAGGGAGAAGAGCAGCAGGTTTCCTTGGGGCTGGCTGGTACCCATACAGAGGAGGGCTCCTCTCCGCCACAGTCTGGGACAGAGCTGCGGATGGCACAGCAGTGGGCAAGCAGGAACTGTTCAATCAATGCCACTCAGACATCTGCGCGTCACTGTGAAACAAAAAACTGAATTAGAGCTCTAGCTCCCCTAAAAACAAATTCTGGGTGGATTAAAGACTAAAAGTGAAAAGTAAAACTTGAAAACATTTCAGAAAAAAATGTAAAAAAATCTTTATGATGTTAATGGAGGAAATTATTAAAGAAATAGATACACGTGTAGAAAAAAGTCCATAAAAGAGAAGATGGACGGATTTTACTACTCTAAAATATAAAAGTTCGGTTCTACAAAGGACACTAAAGACAATAAAAAGACAAGCCTCAGACTCTGAGCAACGCATTAACAGGCAGTGGATTAATTTCCAAAATAAATAAAGAACTCCTACAACTCAATGAGAAAAAGAAATAATCCAAAAGAAAAAATGACATACAGTATGTAAAAGCCATGGGAGAAAATGTTCAACCTTCTAGGAAATGCAAATTAAAAATGACGTTCTATCGTTAAGTCAAATCACTGACCAAACTGCAAATATCCGCCAAAAATTGGGGCACAAAGTGGCACAGCCACTTTGGAGAACACATTCACGGCATTTAGTAAGATGAAAATGAATTTAGTAAGGTGAAAATGACCCAGCAATTCCACTCCGAAATTGTTCTCTAGAGAAATTCTTAGCATAAAGATGTGAAGGTATTGTTTGTAAGTGTTTATAAAAGTAAATTATTAGAAATGACCCAAATCTTTATCAGCAGAAGGATGAATAAATACGTTATAGTCTATTCATGCAACAGATTTTGATAACAACCTTGGAAATATGAAGTACATGAACTGGAGCTGTTGTGTCAGCAGGGATAAATCTCAAAAATTATGCTTAGCAAAAAGCAAGTTGAAAAATATGTACAGTATGATGATAGACTCCATATGAATATCATCTGTACAAAGTTTGAAAACAGAGGAATGTGCCAGAGTGATAAACACCAAAGTCGGTAGTTACTCTGGGTAAAGGAGGAAGCATGGCCTGGAGGCGGCACAGGCACCAGTGATGTTTTCTCTCTCTTCTTGAAAAAAAATTTCATATAAGCCTAGTGAAATATTAATATCTGAAAAAGCTGCATGGTAGTTACATGGATATTTGTTACATTATTCTCTATGTTTTCCTTATATACACTTGAACCTTCAACAACACAGGGGTCCACTTCCTTGCCAATTTTTTTGTGATAAATATAGTACGGTACTATAAATGTTATTTTCTTTTTCTTATGTTTTCCTAATTAACATTTTCTTTTCTCTAGCTTATTTTATTGCAAGAATACAGGATGTAATACATAAAATAAAAAGAGGTGTTAATTGACTATGTTATCTGTAAATCTCCTGGTCACAGTAGGCTATTAGTAGTTAAGTTTTGGGGACACCTGGGTGGTTCAGTGGGTTAAAGCCTCTACCTTCAGCTCAGGTCATGATCCTGGGGTCCTGGGAACCAACCCCGCATCAGACTTTCTGCTCAGCAGGGAGCCTGGCTCCTCCTCTCTCTCTGCCTGCCTCTCTGTCTGTCAAATAAATAAATAAAATCTTTTAAAAAAAGTAGTTAAGTTTTTATGGAATCGGCATTTATATAGGGATTTTCAATTGTGGGGGAGCGGTTGGCACCCTTATCCCCCATGTTCAAGGACAACTGTATATGAAATACTTGATAATACAGTTTTTATTCATTTGATTTTTTTCAAGGTTTTATTTATTTAGTGAGAGAGAAAGCAGGGGGAGGGGCAGAGGGTGAAGGGGAGAGAGAGACTCAAGCAGACTCCATGCTGAGTATGGAGCCCAATTCGGGGGTTGATCTCACGATTCTGAGATCACGACCTGTGCCAAAATCAAGAGTCAGGACGCTTAACCAACTGAGCCCTTACCAAGGTGCCCTTGGTAATACAATTTTTAATTTAAAAGATCAGGTTGTAGACCCCTTAAGAAACAAATGAGTGGGGACTTCAAATACTTGCAAACATTCACAAGGAGGAAACTTGCCAGAGAAAACACAGGCACCTGGCAAAATTTGAATTTTGGATGAACAATGAGTAACCTTTTTCAAATTTCAAAAAATGCTCAAGAGTTTCAGATTAAGTTGGGCATCCTATTATTTTTGTTAAGTCTGGCAACCCAAATAAGGTGGGGGTGTGCTCTGTGGTTCTGTCCAGTGAAAAACGGGAAGAAAACCACATGCTGAGCACCAGGAGAATGCTGGTTTAAGTCCATTCGGTCTGCATGGAACACCACACACCAGGGAGCAAGAATGTGTTAGTCCCATACACAGGAGTCTAGAAAGATCTAACTGGCATGTGCATCATTTGGGAAAAAGAAAGCAAGAGCTTATTGAATGATCTACTTTATATTGAAAAGTCGAGTTACAATGACATAGTTCTGTAAGTCATTTAAACACGGAAGTGCTGAGGGAAAAGGAAGAAAAAGAGCAAGCTGAGGACAGTGGCTAATAGATATTAGGGGCATGATAATAACTTGAGACTTGGCTCTATTATTTGTTTTTTTAAAATAAGATTTTTGTATCCCTTATTTAATTAAAAATAAATACAATTTTTTTGCAAAAAGAAAAAAACAAGTCTAGAAGGATATTGTTAATTATATGCATAAGACTAGAAGAAAGGAAAGGTAATATTTTCACTCTTCAGTTCATATAATTCTATATGATTTGGATTTTCTGAAATGAGCTTTTATAATTTTTAAAATGTCATGAAGATATTTTTAATTAAAAAAAAAAAAAGGGCAGGGTTCATTAATCCTCTCTACCACAGGATCCGGAGATTAAGAGAGAATTATTATGGAGGCAGCTGCTGACCGAAGGTTAGAAGAGAGAAGAAAAGAGGAACTGCTCACAAGGTTCTTCCTGAAGACCACTCTCTCTGTCTCTGCTAACCGTGGCACAGTATCTCCAAGTCCTTTTCTCTTGGGACTCTGGGGTAACAGCCTATGCCTCACACCACCCAATCCCTATTTTCCTGGGCCAGGAAAGCAGAAGGCAGCAGTCAAGAACATGGGCTTGGGTACAGGACAGAGGGATGTGAGCTCAAATCGTGGCTTCACTACTTGGTGGCTGTGTGACCTTTGCTGAGTTCCTCAACCTCTCTGAGCCTTAGCTGGTGTCTCTGTAAATGAAAACAGTAGACTCAATCTCATACAGTTGTAGTAAAACTTAAAAGAGTACAAACAAAGTGATCTGCCCATCACCTGGAACACAGTAATCCCTTAATCAGTGGTAAATATTGATGCTGATGTAGCATAAACAGGCTGACCTGGCCTGAAACGGAGGCCTCTACCTGTACATGCAACTCATCTCTTTGGGCCTCAGGTCTTTACTCTTTTGCAGCAGGTATCTACCAAGCACTTAGATCCACAAGGCACTGCGGCATGCTCCTCAGCATATACTAACGTGAGGAAGACACAGTCACTTCCCTCGAGGAGGGCCAGCAGACAAGCTGAATCAGCGGTGAGGGGCCCGTGTGTGCATGCAGGAGACCCGGGTTAATCTCTGCTCATCCACACCTGTTGTGTGATCTCAAGAAGGGCGCTGGAGCTCCCTGAGGCTTTGTTTTCTTTTTGTAAAGTAAGATTATAACAGGAGCTTCCTGGTCTATGGAAATAGCTAGCACAGAGACAGACCTAGCAGGGGTGTTTGGAGTTACTGGAAGGAAAGGAGAGTGACCTTAGTACTATAATGGAGGTAAGTGTTCAGAAGAACAAGGAAGCACATCAGGGTACAGGGAGGGGGTGGGGTAGAAAAAGGAAGAAGTAAGGCCAAGGCAGCTTCAGGTGGGATGACCCGAGGAGCCATGGTAGGAGGAGCCAGAACCTGGGGGAGCAGAGCAGGTGCAGGAGGTAGGACCCTGCCTAATGGTTCAAGAAGGAACTCTGGAGCTGACAAGAATGGGACCAGAGTCCCTTTGGAAGAGGCCAGCCAGGACGTGAAGAGTGAGGGCTGGCCTTGGCAGACAGAAAAGGATGGCATGAAAGATGATGTGAGGGTCAAATTCCAAGAACCTGCTTGTGGAGGTGGGGATTGCCCAGGAAGAGTCTGGCCTCTCCCTGGTAGAATGGTTGGGAGCAGGGGCGGTCATGAGCTGGGGGCTGGGCAGGCAGTGTAAGGGAACAGAAGACCATTCAGTTTGGGAGTAGGCAGGCTGAGCGTCCCAGCTGTCATACGTGGACTAGTGTGGCAGGCAGATGGAAACGTGGGTCTGGCTAAGGACAATGACCTGACCACAGGGTGTTCGCATGGGGAGGCGGCTCAGCTCCTGGGGGCTGGACCCAGGCCTGAAGAGGATACACCGTGAAGGAGGCTGGGACACAAGCTGGGGATGTTACAGTGTCGCAGAGACTACACAGGAAGGGGAAATGGAAGAACAAGGTAGAAAGCAGGTGAAATCACATTTCAGGGATAAGAGTGCTTCAAGAAAAAGGGCTCTGGAAGAATATTTAATGACCTAAGAAAATACTGAAATAATAAAAACCTACAATGCAATAATAAGAATATTATATAGTATAGACAGCAGAATAAGAATATACAACAGGATCCCATTATTGGTGAAACACCCACCCACCCACACAGAAAATGTTAAAGGATACACCTCAAAATGTTATGAGCATTGTTCCTCTGAGCGGTAGAATTATGAGCCACTTTTTTTCTCCCTCGCATTTTCTCTCTTCCAAATTGTCTACAGGGAGCATGTGTTAGTTCTACATTCAGAAAATGGATATGTTCAGGAAGGAAGGAACTAGCCAACAGTGTCCAAAGCTGAGATGAGATCAAGAAGAGTAAGAATTAGGAAAAAGCCATCAAGTTAGATGATTTGGAAGCAAGTGGTGAGCGGAGACAATGAAGAAGAGTAGAGGCCAGTCGAGGGGGATGGGAAACGATTGTTCAGGAAGCAGCTGGAGGGGCCAGTAAGGCAAAGGAGGCAATGCTGGGACGGGGAGGGGGGCTGCATCTGTTTCTGGGATATGAGAACTCCCCCAGGAGGATTACTCTCAGGAAGGAAGGAGGCTCCCCAAGGATGCGCACCTCCTCCCTTTGGCTCACGTCTGTAATTGCCTGCAGGGGGGGACCACATCTGACACTGACCATTCCCAGTGCCCAGCACAGGATGTGCAGTGCGTGGGGGCTCACTAAATATCTACTAGTCAATGACTGCTTCCCCTTCTCTTCTGTTCCATCTCTGAAGTTTCAGGAAACCTCCTCTGAATCTGGGAGGGGGGCTTATCTAAAGGAGCATGTCAGTCGATTTTGGGAGACCACAAAAGTGCTCATTAACAAGCAACTGCACTGGTCTGAAAGATTCTGGAAACCCCCACCTTGAGACTGCAAGATATCTAAGTGCCTTCTTATGGATACGAAAGAAAGTTTTTCTCTCCACGCAACTGAAATGACCTCAAGGGAGGTCCAATGACAAGACACAATTTCTGAGTACGATTTAATAAAGCCACAAAAACCAAAACGGGTCTAAGATAAGGAGGCCATGTCTTTGATAAACAGCACTGTTTTTGCCTTAGCTGGGGCTCTAGCAGGATAGGGTCGAGAAAACAGCAAAAACTAGCAATCCTGGGATCTGCAGAAAATCCAGGGACTCCACCTGGCTTCCCCAGACCTTGAGGAAGGAGGCCAGCTTGCACGCTGGCCCAGGCTGCCCGGCGCCACCTCTAACCCCAGCTCTCGGCAGAGACCACCGGTCGTGGATAGGACAGCCTCCCTCTGGAGCCAAACACCTTGGACTCCAAGGCCTGGACCCAAGCTTCCGGCCAGTGTTCACAAAGGGGCCCTTGGAAGAGACCCAACAAGACCAGGAGGATGGGAAAAGTTAAAGCAATGGGGCAAAAGGGAGGACACTTGAACCCGTGCTGCTCATGCATCACACCCAGTGACAGGAGAAAGGAAGGCAGAGGAGATGAACTGGCACTTGCGACTAAGTCACCCTTCTTATTTACTCTGTGACTCAGCTCTCAAACCACACTGCCGGCTGTAATTGCATTTCAGTTCATGTTTAACACAAACATAACTTAGCTGGATGGTGGCATCCAATATCCCAGGCACGGAAAGGCAGAACAAAGGAGCCAACTAACTCAATTCCGTACATCTTCTTTGCATGCCTGGTGGGGTCTGTACACACCCAGGTACTCTACGGGGCTCCTGGAGGTACAGCCCAATAAAAGACACTGTTCCACAGCCTCCAGGGGCCTCAGGACCCAGGGAGAGGGCACACAGGTGGCCCCTGCAATTAGAGAGGTAGGAGCTGCAAGAGAGGACAGTAAAGACGTTACCAAGACACAGAAAGCTGGAAGATAATTCTCCAGGGAGCGGCATAGTGTGCAGGCACAAGGGCAACAGGCAAAAATGGGGATAGCCCATGTGAAGAGCTACACAGAGCTGATAGGCAGGATGGGGGCTAGAAAGGTAGTGACTGAGCAAATGAAAAAAAAAAAGGTTCTTAGATTCCAGGGAAGTCCATCCATAGGATGAACACTTAACTCAGCATTAGTTGCTGGGTATTTAAGTAAAACAATGGATTGGCCTCTGAATCTAGAAATAGAACCGGAGAACCATTCTGAGCAGGACTGTAATCTGATCTTGTAGAAAGTTTCCATTGGCGGGGCGCCTGGGTGGCTCAGTGGGTTAAAGCCTCTGCCTTCAACTTGGGTCATGATCCCGGGGTCCAGGGATCGAGCCCCGCATCGGGCTCTCTGCTAGTGGGGAGCCTGCTTTCTCCTCTTTCTCTGCCTGCCTCTCTGCCTACTTGTGAACTCTGTCTTTCAAATAAATAAATAAAATCTTTAAAAAAAAGAAAAAAAGAAAAAGAAAGTTTCCATTGGCGATCACAGACGGAAGGGTGGAGGTCAGAATCAAGCTAGGGAGACCTGTGGGAGACAACCCAGCAGACTTAACAAAGGAGAGCAAAGATGCACTTAACAGATAGCTGCTCAGTCAGCGGATCAACCCCCTTCTTAAACTCAGTCCCTCTCACCTGCCCCTCTCCAAAAACACAGTGGAATCTGCAATCATGTAACTTTTTACTACAAAAACCTTACAAACTTGTCATCCATTTGAACCACGGTCCAAAGGGTCATGGAACGGCCAAGGGACAGAAGGGGAAATCAGAAACAATAAAAGAATTCAATGAGATTTGTAAGATAAATGTATTTTCTTAAAGTTAGTTTTCCTTTATACAAAATATGCAAAACAAAACTAATAATCATTTAAATAAAACAATGGGAAAAACAGTACCATGCACAATAGCAATATTATCAATTAAATTCGCTCTATAAAACAAACTGAGAAGCTTCCCCTCCTTTCTTAAAGCTTTAAGATAGTTTTCAGGATGTGGGAATTATTGTTCCTTGATAATTTTAGGGAATGCTACCTTAAAATACTTTGGGCCTAGGGCTTTTGTTAGAAATAAATCTCTAATGATTTTTCCTATTTCTTTTTTTTTTAAGATTTTATTTATTTATTTGATAGAGATCACAAGTAGGCAGAGAAGCAGGCAGAGAGAGAGGGGGAAGCAGGCTTCCTGCTGAGCAGAGAGCCCGATGTGGGGCTTGATCCCAGGACCCTGAGATCATGACCTGAGCTGAAGGCAGAGGCTTTAACCCACTGAGCCACCCAGGCGCCCCAATTTTTCCTATTTCTTCCTTCAACACACATAGGTTATAGGATTTCTTCTTAAATAGCAGTGGAAATGATCTAACTCATCAAGATTTTCCATTTTAGTCACATAAGGCTGCACATAACAGCTATGCATCATATTGTTATAATTTTCAAATCTATACTCTTACTTTCCTTTTCTCAATCTAAATTCTGCTTATCTTTATTTCTGTTTACTACTATATTTGCTAGAAGTTTATCTATTAAGGTTTTTACAAAGAATCGATTCACAATTAACAATTCTCTCCCTCCTTTTACTTCTAATTTCTGATCTTATTTTTATTATTTCCTTCCATGTGTTTATACAGCTACTTGATCTCTGGGACAATATCAAGTAGTCTAACATACATGTAACTAGAGCCTCTAGAAGAGGGAGAGGTGAAGAAGATCTATTTTAATAATTACTCTAAAATTTCCAACTGCAACAACAGCAGAATATACGTTCTTCTCAGGTATACATGGAACATTTACTAAGACAGATTGTAGTCTAGGCCAGGGTTGATGAACTACAGCCCACAGGCCAAATCTAGCCGGTAGCCTGTTTATGTACAGTCTATGAATTACAAATGGTTCTACATTTTTTCTTAAGGGTTAAAAAGCTAACGTACATACAGACCATATTTGGTCCATGAAGCTTAAAATATTTACTATCTAGACTTTTACAGAAAAAGTTTGTTCACTCCTGTTCTAGAACAAAGCACTGAGTTTGTTCTCTGATGACCTAGCATTAAGTAAGAGGTCAATAACAGAAATATATCCAGAAAATTCACGAATACGTGGAAGTGAGACAACACATATCTAACTAACCCATGGTTCAAAAAAGAAACCAAAAGGTAAATTAAGACAGTATCATGAATGGAATTAAAATTTAAAACAACATATCAAAATTTGAGGGATGCAGCTAATGCAGAGTTTAGAGGGAAATTCATAGCATTAAAAATGTCTATACTAGAAATGATGGAATCTCTCAAATAAATGACTATAACTTTCACCTTAAAAAAAGGAACATTAAATCCAGAGTAAGCAGAAGAAAGTAATAAAGAGAACACAATAAAATAGAAAAGAAAAAAATAGAGAAAATCAATAAAACCAAAAGCTGGATCTTTAAGATTAATAAAACTGATAAAATTCTAGACAGCCTGAGCAAGAAAAAAGAGTGATGAGACCAACTGCCATTATAGGGAATGAAAGAGAAGACATCTTATGGATCCTAAAGATATAAAAAAAGACAATAAGGAAATATTATGAGCAAATTTATGCCCAGACATTGGAAAACTTAAGTTAAATGGAAAAATTCCTTCATACAATTTACCAAAGCTTAAATAGCAGTATATTTATTTAAAAACTTGAGTGCATAAAACCTTTCCATGACCAAGCCAGATAACTTCACTGGTAAATTCCACAAACATTTAAAGGAGAAATAATGCCAATCCTACGTTAAATATTCCAGAAAATATATGAGGAAAGAATATTTCCCAACTCATTATATGAGACCAGCATCACCCTCATACCAAAACCACACAAAGACATAAGAAAAGAAAATGGCAGACCAAGCAATATTTCTCATTCATATATATATAAAATGTTCTAACACAATTCAGGAAATTGAATCAAATAATATATTAAAAGGACAATGTATTATGTCCATTTGGGGTTTATCTCAAAAAATGTAAGTTTGGTTTGACATCCAAAAATTAATCAGTATATTTCATCATATTAAAAAATTAAAAAGGAAAACATCTTAATAGATGTAGATAAAGCATTTGACAAAATTCAACAGCCATGTATGATAAAAACTTTCTGAAGGGCTATTTCCTAAGCCTATGGAACAGTATCTACAAAAGTCTACAGCGAACACTACATTTAAGTGGTGAAACACTGAATGCTGGTCCCCTGAGATCTGGAAAGAGGCAAGTGTGTCTGCCTTCACCATGTCAACTCATTTTATACTGGAAGTTCTAGACAGTTCAGTAAGGCAGAAATAAATAAAAGGGCATACAGATTGATAGGAGGAAGTAAAATTGTTTTTCTTCACAGACAACAGGACTGTTTATGTAGAAAGATTTTGAGGACTATTCAAAAAAGCTACTAGAACTAATCAAAGTTGCAGAATACCAGGTCAATAAACAAAAATCTATTGTATTTCTATAAACTAAAATGAAATTAAAATGAAAATAAATGCCATTTACATTAGCATCCAAGTATGAAATTCTGAAGGACAGATTTTTCAAAAGACCTGCATGATTTCTACACTGAAAACTAAAAACAACTCATGAGAGAAAATAAAGAGGACTTAAATAAAGGAAGGGATATGTCATATTAATAAATCTGAAGGTTCAATATTGTTAAGATATTCATTCTATCCAAATGGGTCCATACATTTAATACAACCCCAAACAAAAATACCACCAGGCTTTTTCTACAGAAACTGACATGCTAATTCTAAAAATTTATATTAAAATTCAAAGGAGTCAGAATTCTGACTAAAATAGCTGGAAAAGAATAAAGTTAGAGGACTGACTGATTTTAAAAATTATTATAAAGCTATGGTGATCAAAGGGAGCACCTTTAGCACATAGACAGATATATACCAATGGAATAGAATACAGAGTCATGCAAAATACCTATACATACATGATCACTTGCTATTTGACAAAGGTGCCAAAGCAACTCAATGAAGAAAGGACAATCTTTTAAAGAAAGGATGTTAGAATAATTTGACAGCTGTATGTAAAGATGACCCTTGATCCCTGTATCATACCATAAATAAAAACTCACTTCACATAAGTTTGACCTATATGTAAGAGCTAAAAATAAAAAATTTCTAGAAGGGATTATAGAGAAAAATCTTGACCTTTAGTTTGACAAAGATCTCTTTAATGTTCTACAAAAAGCCCTAGCTATAAAAGAAAAAAATTAAGAAGCTTGACTTCATCAGACATTAGCTTCTCAAATATACTGTTAAGATAATGAAAATCAAGCTAAACTGGGAGGAGATATTTGTAAAACATATATCTAATAAAGAACTTGTATTTAAAATATACAAAGAACTCTTCGGGGGCACCTGGTGGCACAGTCTGTTAAACACCTGACTCTTGGTTTCAGGTCGTGATCTCAGGGTCATGAGATCAAGCCCCAAGTTGGGCTCTGGGTTCAGCGCAGAGTCTGCTTCAGACTCTCTCACTCTTCCTCTGACTGTCCCCCACTCCCGCACCACTGTCTCTCTCTCACCTTCTAAAATAAATAAATAAATCTTTTTTAAAAACAAGGTACTCTTTAAATGGAGTAGTAAGAAAACAACCCAATAAAAACAGGCAAAAAACTTGGACGCTTCACCAATGAAGACATATACTAATGGCAACAAACAAACAAAAACCAAAAAAACCCCACAAGATAAGATACTTGAAATCATTAGTTACCAGAGAAATGCAAGCTAAAACCATAATCAAATGCCATTACACACCCACTAGAATGGCTAAAATTCAAAAGAGTGAGCAAATCAAGTGTTGACAAGGATACGGAACAACTAGAACTCTAAGGTCCCAGTAGGAATGTACAATGATATAAGCACTTAAAATGTTAAATGTACATCTACCATTCAATCCAGCATCCACGCCTACAATTTTACCCAGGAGAAATGGAAGCATATGTCCACACAAAGACTTGTGTCTGAATGTTCATAGCAGCTTTATTATTATTTTTTAAGATTCTATTTATTTATTTGAGAGAGTGAGTGAGAGAGCACAAGCAAGAGAGGGAGAGGGAAAGGGAGAAGAGACTCCCCACTGAGCAGAGAGCCCAATGCGGGGCTCGATCCCAGGACCCCGGGATCATGACCTGAGCTGAAGGCAGAGGCTTAACCGCCTAAGCCATCCAGATGCCCATTTTATTAATACCCCAAACTGGCAACAACCCAAATAATCATCAAGTAAACATCATGTAAGTATTCAACAAGGCTGAATATATTATTACTCATTAAAAAAAAAAACACACAAGGGGTGCCTGGGTGGCTCAGTGAGTTAAAGCCTCTGCCTTTGGCTCAGGTCGTGATCCTGGGGTCCTGGGATCAAGCCCCGCATCGAACTCTCTGCTCAGCGGGGAGCCTGCTCCCCCGCCCTCTCTCTTGTGATCTCTGTCAAATAAATAAATAAAAATCTTTAAAAAAAAAACTCCTGATACAGTCAACAGTATGAATGAATCTTGAAATAATTATTCTGAGAGGAGAAAGCCAGACAAAAAATTCTGAGAGAAAAAAACCAGACCAAAAAAATAATTTATATAAAATTCTAAAAAATGCAACCTAGTCTACAGTGACATAAAGTAGACCAGTGGTGGGGCACCTGGGTGGCTTAGCCTGTTATATATACAGCTCTTGGTTTGGGCTCAGGTCATGATCTCAGGGTCCGGGGATTGAGCCCCACATCAGGCTCTGTCTGCACTCAGCATGGAGTGTTTGAGATTCTTTCCCCTCCCTCTTCCTCTGCTCCTCCCCTGCTTGTGCTCGTGCTCTCTCTCTCAACTAAATAAATGAATAAAATCTTTTAAAAATTTTAAAAAAGAAAAGAAAGACCAGTGGTCTTCTAGGGATGGGGCTGGGATAGTGAGGGATGTGTTACCAAAGGACATGAGCAAACTACTGTGGTGGTTTCACAGGTGTAAATATTTACAGGTCAAGACTCAGCAGACAGAATACTTTACATATATGCCATACACTGTAGGTCAAGGATGCCTCAATAAAGCTACATAAAAAAGTAACCATGCACAAACAATGAAAAAACACATATGGAAATAACAAGACATCTGAAAAACACTATAAAACTTCACTGAAGGACATAAAGTAAGACCTAAATGCATAGAAATGCATATCATGTTCCTAGATGGGAAAACTCAATATTGTAAAATGTAGATTCCCCTCAAATCAACTTACTCAGTGCAATTGCATTGAGAATCAAAACATAGTATTTTGTGGAATTTAACAAGGTGATTCTCAAGTTCTTTTAGAAAAGATAAGATGTCATAATATGCAAAACTTTTTCGAAAGAAAGAACACAAAGGAAGGAAAGGCTCTATCAGATATCAAAGCATGCTGTGAAAATCTTGAAAACATCACACCGAGTGAAAGAAGCCAAACAAAAAAGGTTGCAGAGGAGAGGATTCTATTTATACAAAATATCCAGAACAGACAAATCCCATGGAAACAGAACCCAGACCGGTCGTTGCCAGGGACTAGGGCTGGGGAGAGCAGCTGGCCACTTCTTGATGAGTGCTGGGTCTCCTTTTGGGGTGATGGAATGTCCTGGAACTAGAGAGAGGTGATGGCTGCCCAGATTTTGTGAGTGTACTAAATGCCACTTAATTGTTCATGTTAAACTGGGTGATTCTAGGTTGTGGCAACTTTACCCCAATTTTCAGAAAATGGAAGAATTACTGACTTCAAAAAAACCCACATACCATAAAGTTACAAAAACAGAAACAGCGTGTTGTTGTGGAAGACTAGGTTGACTAGATAAACAGTAAGGAAGAGAACCTAGAAACAGCCTGAAAAATCCCTGCCTTTGGGGTTCAAACAAATGCCAACTTGCAAGAAGACTCCCCTTGTGGTCACCAGACTGCTTCCTACACCAGCTGATGCCTGCAGGTCTTAAGTTAACAGTAAGACGCTGCAACATGGTCACAACACGGTAGATTGAGATCAACTCACAGAAGCTCAGGTTGAATGTTAAGGGCATGATTTGCTGTTAGTGGTATAATCTGACCTAACTGAAGGATTTTTAATACCCCTGGGCCTGGGCCTGCTGTAGCTGCTGGTGTGTTTCTACTGGAAACACATGGGGCCTCGCATCCCAGCCCTGAAGGCCAGGCCTACCCAGCATTCCTTGCAGACCCCAAGGATCAGCTCTCCACCCCTCCCCCTCCCCCACGCCTCCGATCCCAGGGGACTGGCTGGGGTCCGCAGGAGTCAGAAGGCCGCTGCAACACGGCTTATGTTTGCTTCATGTCCTGCTCTCCCTGCATCAGGGCCCTAACCCTAAGGGACAAGAAGCTGCTGAATTCCATCTTTGGGACAGGAAATGAGCTTTCAACCAGTCTAAAGCATAAACCTGTACCTGGGTATAATCCAAAACAAAAATCTGGATGTTTGAAAAACCCAGTGAACAAAACAACATGAAGTATTGGCTAAAAATACAGGACAATATTTCTATAATCCTGGGGTAGGCAGGCTTCTTTGTGGCTCTTTAATTTTTTTTTATTTTTGTTTGGAAATGATTTAAGATTTAGGGATATTACAAAAACAACAGAAATAATTCCTGTACACTCTTCACCCACATTACCAAAATGTTAACATTTCAAATTTGCTTTTTCCCTCTCTTCCTCTCTCTCTTATATGTATGTATGGAATATACATATACTCATGTATTTATTTACATGCCTTGTCCTTCACAGTGTATCATAACAAGAGGCACATGAGATCCGTTTGTCTCATTACAGGTAATGTTAACTTGGATCACCTGCTTGAGATGAAATCTGCTTGGTTTCCCCACTTTTGTTCTTCTGTAATTAAAAAACATTTTGCGAGCCATACTTTGAAACTATTTAAATGTACTCTTTCTCATAAAACTTCTAGCCATGAGTTTTAGCATCCAGACAAGTCTTTTAAAGCACTAAGACCAGAAAACCTGACATGGGTTGGCTACATAAAAATCAAAAATGGACATGAACGAACAACAAAGTTTTATACTGTGAACAAACCTGAAAGACAATGATGGCATGAGAGAAAAATTTCTGTAATATACGTAATAGGCAAAGAACTGATAAGTAGAACCTGTGAGAGAACCCTACAGAGCTAGAAGAAGAAGGCAACCACATAAGCCCACTATAAAAACAGGAAATTAATAGAATAGAAATGGCCAATCAATAGGAAAGATGTTCAACTTAAATATAAATAAGATCACTATAAATTCACAGGGTGAGCTCCTCGTTTGGGAAAATAAAAGAAAGAAGACCTACAGAGTAATGGAAAGGATGAGGACAAATAGAAACTTTTGCATGTCACTCACCGGGAGTGTTCAGAAATTGGTATAGCATTTTTGAAAAGCTACTGGTGGTTAACTACTAAAATTTAAAATGTACATATCCGGGGCACCTGGGTGGCTCAGTTGGTTAAGTGTCTGCCTTGGGCTCAGGCCATAATTCCAGGGTCCTGGGATGGAGTCCTGAGTCGGCTTCCCTGCTCCATGCAGAGTCTGCTTCTGCCCCTCCCTCCGCTCATGCGCTCATAGGCACGCTCTCTCTCTCACTCAAATAAATAAATTAAAAATAATAAAATGGGGGCGCCTGGGTGGCTCAGTGGGTTAAAGCCTCTGCCTTCGGCTCAGGTCATGATTCCAGGTCCTGGGATCGAGCCCCGCATCGGGCTTTCTGCTCAGCAGGGAGCCTGCTTCCCCCTCTCTCTTTCTGCCTGCCTCTCTGCCTACTTGTGATCTCTGTCTGTCAAATAAATAAATAAAATCTTTTAAATAAAAATAAAATGTATATATCCTTGGATCGATCTGCACACACCCAGACATATATGTACTTAATACTGTATTGCTTTTCAAAGACCAAATGAAAAAAAATTAAATTTTTGTCTGTAGGGCAGTGGCTAACAAATTACTATACAGTGGCACAACGGTATAGTAAATGTAAAGAGAATGAGCTTGATATACAACATAGGTCTTGACATGGAAAGATTTCACACAAATATTGTTAAGGAAAAGAAAAAAAACAAGGAACATTATGTATATATAGATATGTATAAATATCAATGATAATATACAAACAGCTATAGAGCTTAGGACAATGAAAGTTACCATTTTAATCACTTTATGAACATTAGCCCACTTAATTCTCACACAATTCTATGAGGGAAGTTTTTATTCCTCTTCACTTTAGAGACAAGGAAACTGAGGCACTAGGAGGTAAGTACTTGACCAAGGTCACACAGCTAATAAGTGGCAGAACCAAGATTTTTTTTTTTTAAAGATTTTATTTATTTGAGAGAGAGAACAAGTGTGCAGATTGGGGGTAGGCAGAGGGAGAAGCAGACTCCCCACTGAGCAGGGTGCCTAACACAGGGATCGATCCCAGGACTCTGGGATCATGACCTGAGCTGAAGGCAGACACTTAACCGATTGAGCCACCCAGGTGCCCCCAGAACCAAGATTTGAACCCAGGCGAGAGGGTTCCAGAATCTATGCTTTTGAACCCTCTCTTTTTGTATACAGTTGACCATTGAGCAATGCAGGGGGTAGGGGCACTAACATATCCCTCTGTGCAGAGGAGAATCCATGTATAACTTTCAATCCCCCAAAAAACTTAACTATCAATAGTCTACTATTGACTGGAAGCCTTACTGTTCCTAGCATCAACAGCTGATTAATAAATATTCTGTGTTACATGTATCATATAGTGTATTCTTACAATAAAGGAAGCCAGAGAAAAGAAAATGTAGGTAAGAAAATCACAAGCAAGAGAAAATATATTTATAGTATTGCACTGTATTTGTTGAAAAAAATCCACATATATGTGGATCTGCACAGTTTAAAGCCATGTTGTTCAAAGATCAACTGTATTTGCAAATTCACAGAAAAGGGATTGGAAAGACAGAGACCAAACTATTAACAATTTACCTGCTATTAAAACAAAGCAATACCTTACAAACAACTAACTAATTAATTAATAGAACTGGTTGCTAGAATCCCTGGATGTCTGCCCATTTCAAGAATCATAACAGATACTGCCTTCTACTCTCATCTCCCCTATTTGGAGACATTTCATGGGCTCTTCCTCCTCTCCAGTGATCCTCAATCTTTCAATAACATAGCTCATCACCCACAATTCTCAACTCCACCTTCATCTTCTCTTCCAAATATGCACCATCCCTCAAGCAAACAGTCTCTTAATACTGTAAGTGGGGACCATAAAAATCGAGAAAGGTAGCCCTGAATCATTTTAAGTCTTGAAGATATTAAGGAGTAACTGACAAGTATTTTACAAGCATGTAGTAGCATATTTCTTGCCTATAAATATCATAAGGCTGAAACATAAACATTTTAGAAAGATTTCTGACAGACATAGAAACAAACAGATTCTCTGGTTAAGCTGAATTAACATAAAATTAAAACAAGCCAGGACTTCCACATCCGGGAATATGGGAGGATATACTTTTCTCTACTCCTCCTGTGAAGTACAACTAAAAACCCTAGACATATGAAATAAATATAAGTGAACCCTGAAAGGTGACAGAGAAGGCAGAGAGCTATGGACCTCAGGACCCAAGGAATGACATGGTGGTGATGAGTTCCGTGGATTTCTTTTAGTTTTAGAGCTAAAGAAGCCAGCAACCCAGAAACAGCAACAGACATAGACCAAAAAAAGCCCCCACAAAAGACTGCTTTTTCCATCATCAGGGCATCCTAGGAAGACAGAAATTTTTAGACATTAACAGATCTACTCCAGATAAACACCATATAAAATGCTGTGCCCCCACCTACCCATGTGAACAAAGCCAAAGTAGAGAGCTGAGACTTCTGTCCTCACCAGGCTGAAATGGGGCATCCTAATACTTCCACCAAGATGGTGTCAGGGAAGGTCAAGTAGGGAGCCAGGGCTTTCATCCCCACCAGGTGGTAATGAGGCACACCTCCCCCCATCCCTCCCTCTTCCCAGTGGGGTGACATTGATGGAGGAACTGATGGATAGGCAGGACTTTCATCATGATATCTAACAAGGACAAAACCTATGATGTCAGTAGAAGCCACAAAGGGAGTTTTAATGAGACACTCCTATCAGGGAGGTTTAAGTAGGGGACTGTAGGGGGCCTGAACTCCCACCTCTGTCCAGCAATCACAAGGAGCCCTACCTCCTTGGATGTCAACAGATACCAACAGGGAAAATTGGACTTCTACTTCTCTCTGCCAGTAAAGAGGTAGTTCTCCCCTATTTGCCTATCAGAACAGTGTCAAGAGAAGACAGCTAAAACAGAAGATTTAAATAAGATCCAGAATCTCACAACATAAACCCCAAATTCCCAAGTTTAAATCGAAACTCACTCATCAAAGAAAGTCACCAAGAAACAGAAAGATTTCAAACTAAATAAAAAGGAATAATCAACAGATGCCAAAATCGGGATAATGGATAAATCAGAATTATCTTAAAAAGGAAAAAGAACAGTTTTAAACAGCCATCATGAAAATGCATCACTGAGCAATCACAAACATGCTTAAAGCAAATTTAAAAATAGAAAGTCTCAGCAAAGAAACAGAAAGTCTCAGCAAAGAAATAGAAAACACAAAGAACCAAACTGAAATTTTAGAACTGAAAAATACAGTAACTAAAATAAACTTAATGGATGGGCTCAATAGCAGCATGGAAGAGAGAGAAGAAAGAATCAGTGAACTGGGAGACGGACCAGAAATTACCCAAAATGAACCACAGAGAGAAAACAGACTGCATAAAACAGGAACAGAGCCTCAGGGACCTGTGGGACTATAACAAAAGATCTAACATTCCTGTCATCAGAGTTCTAGGACAGGAGAAAGAGGGTGATGTTGAAAAAGTACCTGAAGAAATAATGGCTAAAAAACTTTCTAAATTTAGCAACAGGCACAAAGCTACAGAGTCAAGAAGGTAAGGAAGGTCCAAACAGGATATATTAAAAAAAAAAAAAAAAAAATCCCCTCAAGACTCATCATAGTCAAACTTCTGAAAAATAAGGATAAAGAACATTTTTTTGAAGAAGTGAGAAAGAAACTATTCTTTACTTATAAGGGAAGAACTATCCGAATGACGGCAGATCTCTCATTAGAAATCACAGGAGCCAGGAGGAAATGGCATGCCATTTTTCAAGTGCTAAAAGAACTGTCAACCCAGAATCCTATATCCAGTGAAATATCCTTCAGGAATGAACAAGAAATAAAGACATTCTCAGATAAAGGAAAACTAAGAGAATTTGTCACAAGCAGACATACTCTAAAAGAATGGCTAAAGGAAGTTCTATAAACAGAAAAGAAATGATAAAAGCAGGAACTCTGAAACATCAGGAAGGGAGAAAAACACATGGTAAGCAAAAATACAGGTTAATTGACTCTTGAACTTTCTAGTTATGTTTGATAGTAGAAGCAAAAATCATAATACTGATAAGATTGTAAATGTATACAGAGGAGATATTTAAGGCAATTATATTATAAATGTGGGAGAGTAAAGGAACATAAAAGAGAGTGAGGGTTCTACACTTCACTTAAACTAGTAAAATGAGGTTACCATTAGATTGTTATAAGACACACACATACACAATGTAATGCCTAGAGATACCACTGAAAAGCCATTAAAAATACACTCAAAAACACTTACATAAACCAAAATGAAATTCTAACAAATGTTCAAGTAACCCATAGGAAGGTGGGAGAAAAATCCCAGAAACAAACAAACAAAAGCCAGAAAATAAATAAAATGACACATTTAAGCCCTAACATATCAATAATTACATTAAATATAAGTAGTCTAATTACATCAATTAAAAGACAGAGAATGGCAGAGTAGGTTTAAAGTCATGATCTAACTATATCGGTCTACGAGAAACTTCTTTCAAATATAATGCTACAGGCAGATGCAAAGTAAAAGTATAGAAAAATTTATATCATAAAAACATTAATTAAAAGGAACCAGGAGCAGCTATATCAATATAAGATAAAATAGACTTCAGAGCTAAGAAAATTATCAGACAGAAAGGGATATTATATAATGATGATAGGTCAGTATACAGAAAAGACAGTAATCCTAAGTGTGTATGCACCAGACAACAGTGCTATAAAGTATATGTGAAAGTAAAACTGATAGAACTGAAAGGAAAAAAAGACAATTCTAATATAGTTGGAGACTTCATCACCCTTATCTCAAAAATTTATAGAATACACAGAAAATCAGCAAGCATACAGAAGAACACAACAACACTATCAGCCAAGAGGATCTAATGATACTTAAAGAGAATTCCTATCAGTAACAGCAGAATCAGTTTTTTCAAGTAACCATGGAATATATGCCCGAATAGACCATTTCACAGGCTACAAAACAAACCTCAACATAGCTAAACTAATTGAAATCATACAGATTGTGTTCTCCAATATAATCACATCAAACTAGAAATCAATAACAGAAAAATTACAGGAAAAAAATCACTAAATGCTTTTAAACTAAATAACACAATTCTAAATAATCCATGGGTAAAAGAAGAAGCTCAAAGGGAAATTGAAAAATACATTGAACAGAATGAAAAATTTTAAAAATATAAATTTGTGGGACATAGCTAAAGCATCGAGAGGAGAAATTCATACCATTAAATGTATACATCAGAAATGAAGAAAAGTCTCAAATCAGTAATCTAAGCTCCTTCCTCCAGAATCTAGAAAAAGAGCTAAATAAACCCAAAGTAAGCAAAGGAAGGAAATAATGAAGACAAAGCCAGAAATGAGTAAAATTAAACAAAAATAGAGAAAAATCAATGAAACAAAGAGCTGGGTTTTTGAAAGATTCATAAAATTGGCAAATTTCTAGGAAGACTAACAAAGGCAAAAAGAGAGAAGACACAAATTACCAATATCAGAAATGGAGAATATTATTACAGACTCTGCAGACATCAAAAGGATAATAATGGAATCCTATGAACAATTCTACATATGCAAATTTGACAACTTAGGTGAAATGGATCAATTCTTCAAAAAAATCCTACATAATCCCTTCCAGAAAACAGAAGAAGAGCGAACACTTTCCGATTCATTTTATGAATCCAGCATTACCAAACCACGTAAAAATGGTATCAAAAAGGGGCGCCTGGGTGGCTCAGTGGGTTAAAAGCCTCTGCCTTTGGCTTAGGTCATGATCTCAAGTCCTGGGATCGAGCCCCATACCGGGCTCTCTGCTCGGCAGGGAGCCTGCTTCCTCCTCTCTCTCTGCCTGCCTCTCTGCTTACTTGTGATCTCTGTCAAATAAATAAATTTTTAAAAATCTTTAAAAAAAAATGGTATCAAAAAGAAAACTACAGATCAATATCTCTCATGGATACAGATATAAAAATTCTTAACAAAATATTAACAAAGAGAGTTGAGCAATAAATAAAAAGAATTATACACCACAACCAACTGGAATCTATTCACGGTTTATAAGACTGGTTCATTACTAAAAAAATCAATCAATGTAGTATACACATTAAGAGGCTAAAGAAAAAAACCACATGATCATGTCAATCAATGCAAAAAAGGCATTTGACAATATTTGACACCCATTCACTATAAAAGTTCTCAGAAAAAACGGAATAGAAAGCAACTTCTTCAACTTGAATAAAGAGCATCTACAAAGAAACTACAGCTGATATTATACTTAATGGTAAAAGACTGAATGCTCTCCCCCTGTGGTCAGGGATAAGGCAAGATGTCCATTCTCACCACTTCTATGTTGCATAGCATGAGAAGCTCCGGCCATTGCAATCAGGCAAGAAAAGGAAATAAACGGCATACAGGTCAGAAAGGATGATGTGATAGTCTACACAGAAAACCCCAAGGAACATACACTAAGTGAGTTCAGCAAGGTCTCAAAGTTCAGCAAAGATAAACATACAAAAATCAATTGTATTTCTATATAATAGCAATGGACACATGGACATCAAAACTAAAAATACAATTCCACTTACAATTACTCAAAATAAAAAATGAAGCACTTAGGCTTAATTATACCTAAACATGTATAGAGCTTTTCTGCTGAAATCTACAAAAGGCTGATGAAAGTAGTCAAAATACTAAATAAATGGAGAGAATATTATGCTCATGAATTGGGAAACTCAACATTAAAGATGTGAATTCTCAAACTGATATACAGATTTAATGTTATGACATTATGATTTATAATAAGAAATATGTATTTGGTCTTCATTCATAGTTCTTGGCTCATAGCTCCCAAAATCCTTGGAATTTCCTGAGCAATAAGGGCAATGGAAACATCTTTTGTTATAATATTTGGTCTCTTGCCCTCAGTTCCTGAAACTGTTGCAGAGCCATAAAGGTCAAAGAGCTGTCCTATTGTCCATAACAAGCCCCTTTGCACCACAACTGGGTTTGTGTAGTGAGGTGATTTTTGAAAAGCTCCCAAGGATGGGGGCTGCCAGGGGAACCAACCATGAATAAAGGAGTGGAACTTTCAGTCCCACCCCTTAATTTCTGGGAAGGGGAGAGGAGGTGGAAGTTGAACCAATCAACAATGGCCAGTGATTTAATCAATCATGCCTCTGTAATAAAGCCTCCACAAAACCCCAAAAGGATGGAAAGGATGTGGTTTGGAGAGCTTACAAGTTGGCAAGCACATGGAGATGTGGGGAGAATGGTATACTGGAAGAAAGAGCATAAAAGCTCCATGCCCTTCCCTCACATCCCAGCCTATGCATCTCTTCCATCTGGGTGTTCCTGGGTTATATCCTTTTATAATAAACCAGTGATCTAGGAAGTAAAATGTTTCTCTGGGCTCTATGAGCAACTCTAGCAAATTAGTGGAACCCAAGGAAGGGGTAGTTGGAGCCTCTGATCTATAACTGGTAGGTCAGAAGCACAGGTGATAGCCCGGCCTTGTGACCATCATCTGAAGTGGGGAGAGGGTAGTCTTGTGGGACTGAGCCTTTAGCCTGTGGAATCTGATGCTGTCTCCAGGTAGACAGTGCCAGAATTGGTGAACTCTAGGAACCCTAGAGCTGCTGTCTGAGAATTGCTGGTTGTCGGTGTAAGGAACCACCCCCCCCACAGTGGAGTTGGGTCAGAAACCCTTTGAAATGTTAGTTCCCATCCAAAATCCATCATGATATTTTTTAGAGATCTGGACAAGATTATTCTAAGATTTCTATGGAAAGACAAAGAACTTGAATAGCTGAAACAATTTTTAAAAAGAATAAAGTGGATGGAATCATTCTAGTCAATTGCGAGACTTACTACAGAGCGGCAGTAATCAGTATTGTGTAGTACTGGCAGAAGGCTAAACACACAGAATGGAACCTAAGAGAGCCACACAGATATGCCCAACTGATTTTTTTCTAAAGGTTCAAAAGCAATTCAAAAAGGAAAGGTTGCCTTTCCAACAAATGGTACTGGAGCAGTTATTTATTCATAGCAGAAAAGAGAGAGAGAGCTCAGAGTCCATACTTGTGCAAAAGTCAAAATGTATCTATCACAGACTTAAATGTTGAATGTAAACTTAAAAATCTTGTAGAAAAAAAAATAGGAGAAAATCTTCAGGATTTAGGGCTAAGAGTTCTTAGACCTGACACCAAAAAATGGAAAAACTGGTAAGTTTTGTCAAAATTTAAATTTGTCAAAATTTAAAACTTTTGCTCATATAAAAGGACAAGTACAGACCAGAATAAAGTATTTCCAAACCACATAACTAATAAAAGATGCACACCTACAGTATATAAGGACACTTAAGACAGTAAAAAACCAAACAATCCAATTAGAAACTGAGTAAGAGGGGTGCCTGGGTGGCTCAGTGGGTTAAGCCTCTGTCTTCGGCTCAGGTCATGATCTCAGGGTCCTGGGATCGAGCCCCGCATTGGGCTCTCTGCTCGGCGGGAAGCCTGCTTCTCCCTCTCCCTCTGCCTGCCTCTTTGCCTACTTGTGATCTCTCTCTCTGTCAAATAAATAAATAATCTTTAGGAACTGAGTAAGAGTTGAAGCGACATTTCAGTGAAGACACAGAGATGGCAAATACGTGCGGGAAAGGGTGTTCATTAGCCACTAGAGTAATACGAATTAAAAACCGAACAACTTGTCACTACATAACTATCAGAATGGCTTAAAAAAAAACCCTAAAACTAGTGACAATAATAAATGCTGGAAAGAATGTAGAGAAACTGGATCATTTCTGCATTACCGATGGAAATGTAAAATGTTACAGCCACAGAGGAAAAGGATTTGGCATCTTCTTTTTTTAAAATTAATTAATTAATTAATTTGACACAGAGAGAGAGAGAGAGAGAGATCACAAGTAGGCAGAGAGGCAGGCAGAGAGAGAGGAGGAAGCAGGCTCCCCGCCGAGCAGAGAGCCCGATGCAGGGCTCCATCCCAGGACCCTGAGATCATGACCTGAGCCAAAGGCAGTGGCTTAACCCACTGAGCCACCCAGGCGCCCCCAATTTGGCGTTTTCTTAAAAAACAAAACGTGCAGCTACCGTGGGACCAACAGCCTCACTCCCGGACATTCATCTCAGAGGGATGAAAACACGGTCACACAAAAACATGTACACAAGTATTTATAGCAGCTTTATTCAGAATAGCTCCAAACTGGGAACAACCAGGGTGTCCTTCAATAGGCAAAAAGTTAAGCTAATTGGTATCACGTGGCCATACCAATTAATACTATTCAGCAATAAAGAGAGCAACAGATGAATCTCAAGGGAGTTTTTGAAAAAAGAACAGCAAAAAGCCAATCCCAAAAGGTGACATGCTGTATGGTTCCTGTATATAGCATTCCCGAAATGAGACAGTTACAGAAATGGAGAACAAAGTAGTGCTCGTCCGCAGTGAAGGAGGAGGTCAGTTAACTCCTAGAGAGAGCAGACAGGCTGCCTGTGAGCACATGTTTATACACAAACCAACCAGTCCTGAGTCTGTATCCATCCCCGTCTACCTCCTTTTATCAGGCTCCTTCCACGGTCCCCCCCCCCCCCACATCCTACAGTCCCCAAGGGCCAGGTTGTCGGACTAGAAACGATCCCTGACAGCCCAGCCCCTGCTGGATTTATTCCAACTAGACTGTCCTAGGTCTGCTGACCTGATCTGCCTGGTCTCTCCCACAGAAACCACAAGAAAGTCTCCAGCTCATGCTTCCCCTTATTCCCTCTGTGTCGTGCCCAGTGCTGGTGTCTCCCCATCTCCCTGTATGGTGTGGCAGTGTGTCCCCTCCTCCTGGAGCTGGGAGTAAAAAACTCCCTTTTCGATGGCACTTGTCTCCTTATCTGCAGGTCTCAACAGACCTTAATAAAAATAAAATCCCAGGTATGTTTTAAAAGCAAAATGTTCTGTATCTTGACTATATCAGTGTCAATATCCTGATTGTTGACGTTTTCCTAGAATTTGCAAGATGTTACTATCGGGAGAACATGAATACACGTGAGATCTTTCCATATTACTTCTTACAACTGCATGTGCATCTACAGTCATCTCCAAATAAAAAGTTGAACTGAAAAAAAGAAAAGAAAAATTACAGCAGTCCCTCCCTCATCTTTTCCACTAACCCAGCTCACTGAGGCTTGTCAGAAGCCTTTCAAAGCGGTGAAGAGGAAGTCTGGCAAACAGGAGGAAGCTCTAGAACATTGCACTGTTTCTCAAATCCTCCCCACCTTCAAGACGAACCAACTAGCGAGCAAGTCATTACTGAGAAGGAAGTCTTTGGGTCAGAACCAAAGGGCAGAGTTGGGGAGACCGAAGCCTGGAAGGAGCGATGGAGGCCGTTCTCCCTGAGAGATGTACCCTAACAGCAGGCCAGGCCTGCCTCTCACACACCCCTTGGGGCAGAGGCTGGGGCTCTGCGGGGCACAGGCAAACGTGCAGGGACAGGCCAGCGTGACCCCAAGTCTGCTAATCCAGGCCACAGGAAACAACGGCCCAAAAGCTGGTCACAAGACCGCTGTCTGTGTTTTCAGTAATTCACAGTTTAATGTATTTTCTAACAAAACAAAAGGGAGGAACACCTGGTGCTTTTTCTCAAAACAAGCTCTGGTTCTGAAAATAAACCAGCATGGGGTGGGTCTCTGACTGTGGTGGTTTCCGCTCCGGACAGTGGAGCGGCGAGGCGGGGACCGGAGGCAGCCGGGGGACGCCACTGCCCCTTGCTTCTGCTTTTGCTCCATGGAGCCAGAGCTCCGGGAGGCCATGGGCTCTGGCTGTCCTCTGGCCACGAGGACCCTAGAGCTGTCCGGGTGGCCACGTGACAGCTGGGACCAGACTGGACATATGATTCCGTCCCACGTTTGCCACTTGAGGCCTGCCATATGTTTTTAATAAGATACTTTTACCATCTTCATGGGCTTTGCGTTTGACTTTTCAAGAATTTCTTGAGCGCTATACAGAAACATCGGCTTGCTGGAAGCTGTTTCAGCATTTAGCAGATTACTGTTTTCTTTCACCAGTTTGCTAAGGAGGGCCTCATTTGCAGGCTTAGGACTTTAAACTCACCCCTCTGTGGGCCCCGTGGACACAGCCCACTGGCCCGGAGGGGAGCTAGTTTCCCCGAGTTCCCCCAGTGTCCCTCATGTTTGACAGTTTAAGCATCTGAAACTTCTAATTATTTAGAAAATCCCGAATACATTTAGGGCATATATAGAGTTTTTAAGAAAGGTTTTGTTGTCTAATTAGTCTCAGAGAAAAGCAGCAGAGTCGAGAGAAAGGGGACAAGGAAGTGTAGACTTGAAGGCATGACTGGCCAGTGTCTACCATGAGGCCTGCTCGCTGGTCACAGCCCGTGACCAAGGCCGGCTCCCCTGCGCCAGCAGCGAGCAGAAACCACGCAAGCCTCACTTCCTGGCTCTTCTCTGGGAGGATCTAGATGCCAAGTCCTCGGCCCTTCATGGGCCTGCCTTCCCCGCATAGCCCTCCGTCACTCTGGAGCAGCTACGCGTGCTCCACACTCTCCTGTCTTTACACAGAGGAAGAAAGACTTCTGACCCCACGTCACCCTCCAGCTGCCGCCTCCTTCTCCCTCCCTTCCTTTGAGCATCTCTCCCGCTTCAGGTGGGCTCTCCTGGCCCACTCCTGTCTTGCTTCTGAGGCCACTGCCGAGTCTGTAACCACCTCCTTGGTATTAACTCAACAGAAACCTTTCTGCTTCATTTTACTTAACCTTTAAGCAACTGTGAACGTTAACAACCACCCTTTCTCCTAGAAAGACTCATTTTCCTTCTGTTTCTTACTAATTTTCACCTACTTCTCTGGACAGTCAGCCCCGGTCCCCTCTTTAGGGCTCCCTTCACACCCAGTACTCAGTGACACTCCAGGGACCACCTCCCAGGAACACCTCAGTTACACTGTGGTCTCTCCCTACCTTCAGCCCTGGGGGCCCTCAGCATCGCCGCCTGGACATCACACAAACACCTCAGTGTGCCTCAAACTGAGCCAATTGCCCTTCTCTACCCACAACCCACCTGGCTGTCCATGCTCCCCTTTCAGCTAAAGGGCATCAGCGCCCACTGGCTGCCCAGGAAGATGCTCCGTATCATCAGGGCTCTTCCTTTCCCCACCTCTGCGCCCACCTCCCAACACTCAATCCGTCTCTTCCTGTGAAAGAGTATGTATTTGGATGCCCATGTCCTTCAGATCCACGTACGTCCTGTCTCCGTGGTGACTGGTCAGGCCACTACTCTCACACACGGTGCTAGCATGGAGCCTCCAAATCCAGGTCTCACCACACACCCCCCACCCCAGTACCCATATCTTCCAATTATTCCCCTCATTGCACATACCAAGTGAACTTCTGGAAACACACATCTAAGAATCTCTTCTTCTTGAAGTCGTCTGACCACCCCCATCGCCCTCAGAATAACAGGCAATACCTTTGTGCTGGGATCTGGCCTCATCCGCCCTCCCAGCCTCACCTCTGACCTCGCCTCCGACCTTCCACCTGGTGGAACCCAACCTCCCCAGACCTCCGATTCCCAGGGCCTCACACAATAGCAGCTGCTTGACTAATATTCGTGAAACCAATGCATGAATAAAGACATGAATGAGTGATGTCAGGACCAATTTCACTAAGGAGCTACCCAAATGGGGTTTGGAAGGAGAGTTGAAATTTTACTCCAAAAGTGGGGAGGGAGGTCCAGGAATTCTGGAATTCTGGAAAAAGTAGACTCAGAGGCACAACGGTACAAAGTTTCTGCTTATTCTGAACATGAGAAAGTGAGAAGTTCAGTGAGGCCAGAGAAGCTAGTAGAAGGAAGTGAGACAGGAAGATAGACGGAAACCATGTGTACCAAATGAAGGAGTCTGGATATTTGTCCTACACGGTCTCTGCTTCTCAGGGATGACAGACCTTTTGTTGGCCAGCACCACAACAAGTGTGCATGCTATCATTGGGCCCTCCCTCCCGGAAGTGTCCCTTACTGGGAGAAGTCCCAGGATGACAGGAAGTTGGGCACAAAGCCTGGGGGAGGGGGAGACTCTTGTCAATTCATCTGCTGCTCCCCACCCCATTCCTTTCACTCACTTTCACTTTAGTGATAATAGAAACTGACAGAATGTCACCTTTCTTGAAGGTAATCAGTAATGTTTATCAAATTAAAATGTAAATACCCTGACCCAGTAATTCCAACCTATAGAATTATTCTTTGGACCTAGTAGGACATGCCAGGATACATGTGCAAGGACCTTGTTTATCGTATTAAAAACAAAAACTGGAAACAAACTAAGTGTCCTTCAAGTGGGACTATTAGCCAAATTTTGGCACAGCCAGATAATACAATATTTGTTATTAAAAGGATGAGATAGATCTGTATGGATTAATATAGAGTTCCCTATGCTCACAATATATTTTAAAAGCTAGGAGAGTATGAATAGTACCATTCCATTTATATTTATATATATATAATTTTTTTTTTTAAGCCCATAGACATACACACACATCCCCAGAGACTTCTGGAAATTTAAATCAGGGGAGGCCGAAAACAACAGAAAAAGCTAGCACAGCCCTCCCTGAGGTAGACCTAGAGATTATTTAAGAATGACTTGATTTAGACCAGTGGTTCTCAAAGTGTAGCCCCTGGACCAGCAGCACCAACACCACCTGGGAACTGCTTAGAACGAAATTCTCAGGTCCCACCCCAGACCAACTGCAGCAGGAATTCAGCATCTGGGGTCCTCCAGCAGACTGAGACGCACAAAAGCTTGAGAATACCCCCACTTGGACATCTGAAAGTAGTCACTGAGCTAATGGATCATTTGTCACTTTGGGGTGACTGTGCCATAAAGACTCCAGTGTCTAGGGTAAGGTTTCTCTGGAAGAGAATGGAGGAAGTCTGAGATTGGAGAGAGGAAAAAGGAAATATCTCCGAGACTGGGATTCAACTCTAGACATCTTTCTGGAGTAGGTAGAATGAAGGCACAGTCTGGGTAAGTAGGGGGGTCAAAAGACAATGGGCCTCAGTAGCACATTCTCATAGTTGCTGAGTTTTACTTTCTCATTCCCCTCATCCTCAGAGCTCCAGAAAAGTCTCCTGGAAAGTGACTCTGTGGGATACCATGGCAGGTCCCAGAAGAAGGGAGTAGAAGGGAAAGCAGTATCCATCCCCACTCAGGCCAGAAAGGTGGGAGCAGCCACTGCAGGGTTAGCAGGGAGCTGTACTCAGAGCCAAGGAGAGCCTCACAGATGTCACCAAAGAAATGGCACAGTGAGGTGGCCAGGGAGAGAGCCAGAGTCGAAGAACCCTGAACACGCTTAAGCCGGTGCCCTGGGAGAGGCTCAGAAAATGCTGGAGGACAGACACTTGGCAGGTGCAGGGAAGAAAGGGAGGGAATTCTAGAACTAAGTAGGAGCGAGTCTATGTTGTCGTAACCTGGAATTTAGCAAGAAAGGTGGACAGGTCTGGAAAGCGGGATCTGACAGAAACAATGTCTGTTAGGACTTCCCTTCCAAGCACGTACCACAATTTTATTTTACATTTATTTGTGTGATCATTTAATTCTCTTCCTTTCCCTCTGAACTGTAAGCCTCATGAGGCTGGACACTGGATGTTTTCACTCACCACTATGTCCCCAGTTCCTGGCTGGCACATAGTATTTACTCACAAAACAGGTTGGATAAATAAACAATTTAAGTTAAAATGCTCTAAAACATTCGATTATTCTTTGTGTTGTTGACTTTTTGTTTTGTTAGTTTTTGCCCAAACAGCATATTGTCATATGAAAGTATATGACCAAAAAGCATATTATCAAAGGAGGCTATTTCTGTTACAGAGAGAGTTGCGTCAAGAATACGGTGTGGAGGCTTTAGTCTCTGAGTTGTAAGCACTTGTTTAGAAAGCAAAAGGCTATAAAAGTTAGGATGTGTTAAGATGTATTTCACCAAAAATACATAAAAATACACCCACACTGGCCGTCAGTAATGGCCGGCCTGATGAAATCAAAGATTAATTCTGCCCCAAAGAGTTCTAGCATGAAGTGCTTCCAGGGCCTTATGATTCGCTGAAAACTGACCGTCCGCATATGACAAAGCAGCAGGTACTACCTTTGGCAACTGCCAGGCGCCCACAATGCAGAGTCAGCGCGCAGGTGCGGTGATGTCACAAGGACACACGTGACCCACCTGCCTTCTGATGACAAGAAGGATCATCACCAGTCACTCGAGATCTGAGAGTGTGACAGTGGAACAGAAAGGGCAGGCTATTTCACAGAGGACTGCAGAAATACGGACAATAGATTGAGAAGTTTAGCAAATAATGCCCAGCCCCTTACCCTACGAAGCTTCCCCTGACCTGGAGAGAAAAGTTACAAAATTAAATTTTTATAAACACACACGTGGCATCTTTGGCTTCAAAGAAGCCACAAAGCATGAGGCCGTGCCACCCAGGGTCAGCAGTCCATCTGTGCCAAGCTCTCGGGGCTGCGTGGTCACAGTACGGACCACACTCTGAGCACAGGAGGGATTAATCCTGCCGCAGATGTGACAGGCGGAGGGGGGTCTCACCACAATCCCGGGCAGGCTCCCTCGGGCCCTGCAGTCGGGTCTAAGCGTCTCGGAAGCCTGCCACCATAAAATGCCTTACGTTTCGGTTTGGAGGTTGACATTCTACGAAACTCTCGATAAAAGGAATAGGAAGTGACTCTCTTCCCCCCGCCCCCTGCCCATTCCCCTTGAACTCAGGGTCAGACCTCTAGGGAACCAGATCCTACCTAAGAACAACCCAGCGGTCAGTATGAAGAGACGTCTCCCACCCCTCTCCCTGAAAGGGCTTTCAGAGCGAGCTCGGACACTCTCCATCTCTGCGTGAGGGGGCTGGGTAATTGCCGGGCTGACCCTCGGGAGCCTCTTGCCCTGTCACCTTTCACTATAATGCGTGGTACAGCATAATCATGAAATGTGCTTATTAATTTTACTCATTTGACACTGCGCTCTTCTGCCCTGAGCTAGATGTTAGGAGAAAATGATAGGGATAGATTCTGCTCCTGTCAGACTTACCAAGACTTTCAGAAAACCAGACTATCAAAGGCCATCTGCCACCCACTAGCCAAGCTTTCAGGACGACCTCAAAGGTACAAGCAGGATGTTAAAGACATGGATCAACAAAGGAGAACAGCAAGACGTGGAGACCCGTGCCCTGGGCGTGAGCCCCCCGCACGAACCCTCCCTGGAGAGCAACCCCTAAACCAGTCCTCCCGGAGATCGCGGACGCTGGGCCCCTGCCCTGATTCATGACTGGCTGCTTCATATCTAATTCATCAAAAGACACTTTGGCTTCTCAAATCAGGAACATTTTTATTAGCTTCCCCAAGAGTTTTATGGCACAAAGCCATATCTAATGATTCTATTTTATGGCAAGTTATACATTCAAACGGTGCTTTGAAGTCAGACAGCAGGTAAGACTCAAATCTTTGTCAAAAAAGATTCCCTTGTCCTTTCACTTTTAAAATGTTTATAAGCTTTCAAACAGTTGGGAAAGTGATGTGGAGCATTTTAACAGGCTTCTCCTTCCCTGCACAGGACCCGGCGCAGGCTGAGCCAATGGGTACCAAAGAGTTCTCAATGGGGCTTGCTTTTGCCCCTCTGTCCCCTCCGCCTTGGGACATCTGGCAACGTCTGCCCACATTTTGGGTTGTCACGGTTGGGGGAGGGGAAGTTAATGCTGCTAGGGTCTAGTAGGTAGAGGCCAGGGATGCTGCCAAGCGTTCTACGTGTGTGGCACAGGACAGCCCCCAACACAGGATTATCTGATTATCTGGCCCAAAATGTCACGAGTGTCAACGTTGAGGAACCAGGCCTTAGGGCTTCTTCGGGACCAGGCGCTGGATCCCTCCCACCCCTGGGACATCAGATGCTAATCTAGTCATGGTGGCAGGTTTTCAGTGCTAGCTAATGAGCCTCGTATTCTTTTAATTCTTACACATTCTTGATGCACATTTTCAACAAACAAGAATAAAACGCTGTCTCAAACAAAATGAGGACAGTGAAAATAAGACCAGCTTAGAATCTCAGGACATGGGACCACAGTCACTGCTAACACAACCCTCCTAATGTTACGCTGCACCTTTGACCCAAATCCCAATTTATCTATTGAAACAACAAAATAACAATTCCAGCCATCAGTGCTACGGAACAGGACCACAGACGTCTGCTGGAGAGCAAAGCCAGTGCTCTGCTAACCTGTGCAGGTGTGATCAGTCAGAGTGGCGGACCTAGAAGGGGGCCGGTCCTGATTCACCACTCCCAAGGAATGGGCCTCCGTCACTCCGCCTATCAGAACTTGGATTCTCTTAATCAGTAAAGTGGAGATAAAGCTACTTGTCCTCCTACCCTTCCAGGGAACCGTGAGAGCCAAATGAGTTCACAGGTAGGAAACTGCTCTGCAAACTGTAAAGAGCTACAGAAATGTATGGCGACACACCACTTACACACGCAGGAAAACCTTTGCCAAGGATCTTTCAGACTTTTGGATCCTGTTCATGAAATCTCACAACTAGAAGTGATTTTAGAAATCAACAGAGCCGTTTAGATTTACAGAAGGTGAAAACGGCCATCACAGAGGTCAAGGCCAAGTAATAGCCCAGGTGGACCCGGTCCTCTGACTCCCAACCCAGGACACTCCCCACACCTTCCCACTGGTGAGGCTTTCCCTCCCTGTTCAAGTTCCCAGAGGGAAGGAGCACATTTACACACAAGGCTTGGGGGGGTTCCTGAGCACAGGGGATAAACATTGGTTGAATCAGTGGATCTGGACTTACTACATCATAGCCTGTTGGGGCTCGGTTCCGAGAAGCCACCACCCCCACTCCTGTGATGGGATCCATCGACGTCTCTGGCAAAGCTTCTGAAAGGTCTTTGACTTCAGGCATGGTGGATTGGTCCTGGTTCCGAAAAGAAGAAAGACAGCACAAAATTCAAACTGACCATTCAAAGTGAACGATACAAAGTCTCAAACACATAGAACCACAATCTTGGGGCAAATATCCTGAGCTTAGGTCCATGTACCTGAACTGGCTAAAGGAGCCCTGAGCTTTCCTGACCCTTTCCTCAGATCAAGAGCTCAAGTCGTCTCTGACCCCTGCTCTGTCATGTTGGCTCTGAACACTGGGCTAACGTAGTTAATGGGGGCCTGTCCCTGCTCAGAGAGGTAACTTGGACTCAAACCCCAAAGCAAACCATTCTTAACTCTCTCAGCAAGCTGCCTGACTTATGAATAGATACCCGTAGCTTCTGGGGAGAAAGCAGACACAGCTGAACTAACACAACTGTCCATTTCTCTCCCTTACAATATCTCGTGTGGAGGTGCAGACTTCCAAATCCATACCCTCTTGCACAACCAAGCATGGACTGTTCAGTAGGCAGAGCTTTGCAAACACGTGGAAGAAAGTGTTCTGGGAATGGAGGCAAAGGAATGGCATTCAAGTCCAGGCTCCATGGCTTACTGGCTGGTGACTTTGAGCAAGCAAGAGGTCATGATACTGACAGTCACAGAGCTGCCGTGAGATCTAAGGGAGTCACATAAACGAAGGGCCTGGAGGAGTCCCTGGACAGAGTAGGCACTCAACAAAAAGCAGATGAGACTGGCAGGTTTGGGGCACACAGGTTCAGCGCAAGTGGCCAGAAATGTGGTAGATGCCATTTCTGGGAGGACTGGCAGTTGCCTTTGTTGCGTTTAATCCCACAGGTCATGTGGGTACTTACTCAAAGCTAAACACTAACAATGACCATAATTCTTGCTGGGCACTTTGGGAGAAAGGGAGGGGAAATGGAATTATTATTCTGCTGCTGACTGCCTCTTGATGTGACCAGAGGAGACAAGGAGAATATAGACAACACTGGGTCTGGGCAGCTGGAGTGGCAGTGCACCAGAAAGCAAATAAAAGAGGTAACACCTTATGTAAATGACTTTTAGTACTTTTAAAAGGACAAGCAGCGAAAAAGAGCAAGTTAAATTCCACCTCCTTCTGCAGCAATTAAATTCCACCGGCTGTAGTTTCTACCAGATCTCTCGAAGCTGGTTACTGCTTCTAAAACAAACCAAACACCCTGCCTAACTAGGCAGGGAGAAGAAATGTTCTTAGTTCTCAGCCTAGAATCAGAAAAGGCAGAGGCTCTTAAAAATGACTGCAGCCTTCTAAATGGGAACAATCAGAATGCTATATGCAAGTCACCCTTGTAATCAGTGTCCCCTGAAGCCCACAAAAGACTCCGGAAACAGACTCGTCAATGAAATTGAGCCAAGTTTCCAATCAAGCCCAGGAAGCCCCTGGCAGCAGCCACACTCTCAACTTCTGTTCATGACAAAAGCCAAACTAAGTTATGGTTTACTTAATCCTACTGAAAATGAGCTTCTGGAAGCCCAGGGCAGGGGGTGGGATACCATGCCACACCATGGCATCATTTTGTTTTTTCAAATTTCATTTACCAGGCAGGTTTATATAAAGCACCAGGATTGGTGATTCCTGCACAAAGTAGGCAGGAAGTAAGTATTTATTCAATGAATAGGCATGCATGCCCCCCAATAAAGAAGGTTTAGCATTAAATATCTCCATCGGCCCAGTCCAAAGCAAACACTAATCAAAAAGTATCGTCACTTGGAAAATCCCATAGTATTGGTAGCATGAAAATAAGACTGCTGCGATTTGAAAAATGGGTACCTGCTGCTATTGGTTACCAAAACGCTTTGCAATTAACAACTCATTAACAGAATGTACAAATTCTGCCAGTGCTAAAATATCATGCTGTGACTTTAACAAAGAACATCCGAGGGTTTTTTTTATTATTTTTTAAAATTTTTTAATTTTTTTATTAACATATAACATATTATTAGCCCCAGGGGTACAGGTCTGTGAATCGCCAGGTTTACACACTTCACAGCACTCACCATAGCACATACCCTCCCCAATGTCCATAACCCCACCACCCTATTATTATTATTATTATTATTATTATTAAGATAGTACCGCCTCTACTATGTGAGAGAAAGAGAGAGAAGGCAAGCATGGAAATAAATAAGAACGATTTTATTTGCTGACAGATTCCAGTCCCCAGACCACGACGTCCTCGTGAGGCGTGGGTGACAGCGGCTCTCCCCTCCCGAAGCCGCTGGTCAAGGGCAGTGGAGGCCCTCGCTCCCAGGAATCCCGCCGCCCCCACAATGCACCGGGGAGGCAGCCCAGCCGCAGGTTCCAAGATGGCTGCGGGCTGCCTCCAGCTGAGGCAGACAAAGGAGCCGGCGGCCTGTGCCGATTCGTGCACGGTCCAGCCCAGCCTGCAGTCGGGAGGATGCGACAGCGGAGCATGAGCACAGAGCATCTCGGATGCACGCCTCCTTCTTCCCTTTCCCCCCAGCTGCTGTACCCTGGGGATCAAGGCAGCCTTTGTGAAATACAGACAAATGACTCCTCGCGGCGCGGGGCCGGGGCCGGCTCGGCGGTGGAGGAAGCCCCACCACCAGCAAAGGAAGCTTTTAATGAGAAACGCCCAAGATATCCATGGCAGAGGCAATCACTCAAAGCAGCTTGCCCTGAATTACATATTTTCTGACTGCAAATTACTTTTAACAGCGTCTCTACCGTCACTTCAATTGACCTTCCTAACAAAAGGCCATTTATTAACTAGCACTCCACGTTTCCCGGGCTGCGTGGAGCCTCGAGCCAGAAGGGATGGCACCGCCGAGTACTCAGCCGCCCAGGGTCACAGGCCAGGCCTCTGAGAGGGGAGAAGAGGCCATTAATGCAAGCCTGCAGAGCAGATCTGCTGGGGAGGGGGGCTGGGGGAGCGGGCTGTTTAAGACCAACATTAACCTGTCTGGCAAGAGGCAATGCTGGTCTAAAACATAAAACACCAAGGCCTACTTGCAGCAAGCCCTGGCTGCATCCTTAGCAGCTCCGAGGCAGAGAGAGGGAGAGACCCACCTCTATCTCAAAATCCTAACTGCACATAGACACACTAACACACCTGGGCTGCGTTTGCACAGTGCTTTGCAATTCTCAAAAAGTTTTCTCAGTCACCCTTCTTGACTGATGATCACACCAAACCTGGAAGGTAGCTGGGTCTTATTACCCCGATTTTGGAGGGGAAAAAAACTGAGGCCCAGAGTTGTCAGCTGCGGCGCAACTGGCCACCGGACCTTTAGTCCTCCTTCCCAGGTCTGATCTGCTTTCCATGACTCTGTGCCTAGAGACCAACATCCCATCTGATACCCAACTGAGAAAGCAGTTTCAACACTAATTATATTTAAAAATGCCAGAGCTCTTCTTTCTCTAGCTATAGCCCAATCAGTGAAGCAAGGGGGAGAAAAGTACAGAAAGATAAAAGTAACATGGGATTAATTTTCCTCACACCTCAGTTTCAAGATTCAACATTTCCCTCATAAATAATTTACAACAATAAAAATGAGCTAAGGCCATGTTTGTGTAGGACGGAGGTAAATTTAGGCCTAATGAGGGAGATCCGAGCGCCGCACAGGAGGGAATAGGTTGATGTATAGCACTGTATACGCACAATCGACAGCACACAGGGGCTCCATTACCAACTGGAAGTCGCGAGGCCCGCCAGGAGAAGGGGGGGCCAATTTAAGGAAACTTCTACCATCCCAGCTGTGGCTGCAAGGGAGTCTGCAAGAGTCTCCACAGGAAGAGCCAAAAGCCAGGATTTTAGATGACAAGACAATGGGGACTGAGATTTCTCAGAACTATAAAATTGAACCATCCTGAAATTAAGTCAGTTCTCAGGAAATGCCAGGTGAGGAATCAAGGTGGTGATGGCACCTGGGAGGCACGTCTGCTCGTGGGCACAGGGAGAGTGTGGTGGTAACAACGATCTTGAGCTGGTCCTCCTCATTTAACCTTGTAGGTTATCTGGCCCCAGTTGCCATCCCAATATCTACCCTGGGTGCATGGCCAGGCTCCACTATATCATTTCCGAGGCTGGGGGTTGCTATTCCTATGTCTGCCCCAAGAGGATTTCTCCACCAGGCAGGAAAGTATGTATGAATGTGCTGTGGGGTGTGTGTGTGTGTTGCATGTACATACTGGGGCAACAAAGATTCAGTTAGGGTGAGGTATGTTTCCAGGCCAGGAGGATTTTTTCCATGTCATGCTCGATGAGTACTACGCAACAAGGCCGGGGAGGAGAAAAACGGCCTCCTGCTTCTGCCTGCAATGCTGTAAACAGGGCCTGGGGAAGGCCCCAGCGCCCAGCCCTGCAGCACCTTGGCAATGCTGTCATCCCAGGTTCACAGAGAAATGAACTTTAACTATAAAGCCTCTCATACAGACAGCACACTGCTCCCTTGTAGCTGATCAAAGAATTACTACAACAGTGTGCTTAATCCCTAAAAGTCAGCAGTGCTGGGCTTAACTGATGCTGAATATTGTTTCAGAATCAAAGGCGTGCCTCCTGGCCCCAGTCTGGGAGAAAACTAAGCTACTGTATCACAGTTGAAAACTCAGGGGAACTTTGATATCATCTCTGTTTAATTTCCCCGGCCCTGTGAGCCTGGGGTTTATCTCGTTTTATCAACTCCTGTACTGAAATCAAAACCCAACTAACAGAGCTCAGACCTCTCTCCACCGAGGCCCTTCCAGCAGCAGGGTGGATCGGGGGGCAACAACTGCAGGGGGGCAGGGGGCGTGCCATCAAAGGAGGCGCAGCAGGAACCGGACTCGGCCTCCCCACTGTGGTGAGGAAGGCTGGCTCAGAAGCAGCGCCAGGGCTGCCCACCAAGGGCTGAAGTCGTGACTCGCACACAACTTTTGAGAAGAGTAATTTCAAAGTATGGGGAGGGGTAGGTTAAATTGGGCTACTGTAATTGAAATGACAAAACCAGTGGATTAATTAAGTCCCTACAGAAGGATGAACTTGCAATCAGTTTGTTTGAAATCCAAAGTCAAGGGCACAAAAGGCATAAACTGTCTGCCCACATCCACCAACTTGTGGGGCTGGGGGAAAAGCAGTGGATAAATATTTCACTTGCCGTGGAAACCTGACCAATAGCAGGGGGTGGAGACTGAGAACGGGCTGTCCCCGCCATGAGAGCGGCTGCTGTGCCCATCGTGGGGCAGCTCTTTGCCTGTCTTCCAGGGGCAGTGGTGGTCTGCAAGAACCCATGCCCCCTTTGGCCCCATGATTACTGTCACCTTTTTGCCTACAAATCTTTAGCAGGTATGGAAGGACACGGCCCCGTTCCCACTGGAGGGAGGCCATGGCCAGGCTTCACCAACACGCACCACCACACCCACACACAGACCGGGCTGCCTGTGTGCAGGTAAGGTGCAGAGACCTACCTCCTCGGGAGATGGCAGGCTGTGGCCTGAGTCCATGTAGCACCCGAGTGAGTGGCCAGCCGGCTCCTGGAGCTACTCACGGAGGACAGTGCCCAGGCGGAGAGGCGTCCGCTGTGGAACCTCAGAACGGCATCCTGGGGCCTCCTGCACTTGGTCTGGACCACTCTCCCAGTCAGAAGCCAAATGACTCTGACAAACACTGTTGAGTATGATCAGGTGGCCACAGACCAGAGGCTGCTGGGAAGGCTGCTGAGATATTAGGAAACTGAAGCAAATATTTTTCTAAGCTCTCCTAGATCACAAAGAATTTTCCAGCTAGGGAACTAACAATGGCGAGCACTTCCTTTTCTCCAGTAAAGGCCTGTTACTTCTAATAAAAGAATCTGGTGTATAAACGCACCCATTCTATCTGACCGATGGAGAGATTTCTATTAACCATTTGTAGACCAAGCAGATTTTCCACAAATCATGTGATACAGGCCTAGAGTTCATGTTGCAGCCGCTCATATGGTACAAGGCTAGATCCCAGAGTTCATTCTCCAAAAATAAATCCAGGATCAAGTTTTATGGCCCTGCGGTAGCCAAAGTCCTGCCCCTTATAGGCCAGACTCTCCACAGCCAGGGAACCTAGTGCTGGGGACTGGGGTGGGGGCGGGGGGGGGGGGCGATCTCCAGAACACTGTGCTCCCCACCCCTGCCTACCCCCAAACACTGCCAAAGAGGGTCAGCCCTGCCCCTTCCCATCAAGTCTCGGTGCCATACTGTCCCTGGGAGAGAAGGAAGGAGAACCCCACAGAAGGCAGGTGCTCTACAGATGGACCCCAAAGGACCCAGGAGACATGCTCGCTTGATGTTCAGTGACATAAGGTAAGTCACACCCTTACCTTGGTTTACAGAGTAAAAATGCCAATATGGTGCCTCAACACCACGCAAATGGGCTGTTGGGTGGGAAATCATCAGAACACCCGGCTCAGGTCAGCCAGGCGTCTCATCACCACCACCCTCCTCTCCAACTTTCATAGGGGTCTTGAGGGTTTCTTTTCATATATTTTTGGAATCTAATTTTCCTACCTGTATGCCGATGGCTTCCAAAACCCCTCGACTGCCCTGACTTTTCTCCTGAGACTCAGAGGTGTGCATCTAGTGTCCTGCTGGCTACTGCCAGCCTGTGTCCTGGCTGAACGTGTCCTCCTCCCCCTGAAGCATCTCCCACATTTCCAGTTCCTTGCAGGACCTGGCACACAGCAACAAACCCACAAACATTTACAGGGAGCCTTTGTGGAAGCAGCGAGGGAGACTTTGCGACGTCGATGGACAATGCAACATCGGGGAGCAGGGACTCAAACACGAGCAAGTGTGAGGCACCTACAGAGTGTGTTAAAAGAGACTCTTGAACCCACTCCCAGAGACACTGATTCAGTAAGTGTAGGATGGGGCCCGAGAAGCTGCATTTCTAACAAGTTCCCGGTGACGGCCAAACAGCTGGTCCACAGTCTGAACTCGGAGTATAAGACAGCAGGTGCTCGTTAGACGTTTGATGAATGAATGAACAGAAACAAAAACCTGAGTGTAATTATCCATGGGGACTAGCCTCCGAATGAATCCTTTAGTCTCTCCCTCCCCAAACAGGTCAGCCCAGAGCACCCAGTTCCTCCCCTAAGACACCCACCCCACCATTCAAAATCCAGGTCACATTCTCCCCAAACCTTCCCCGACTGCCTAGCCACACAGCTGCTGTCGCGGAGAAGCCCTGCGTGTCACCAAGGATGTGGTCTTAGCACACGTATGTGCATACACGTGTGTATACACACACAGAAACACACAGCCTTGCCTCTCAGAGGGTTAAAGCGCCCTTGCCCCAGGAGAACAGTGGTTGTTCAAAGGTGTTATGTCCATCCAGTGCCTGGCCCACAGTGGGCGCTCAATAAATGGATTATGGCAGGGGGGGGTAGATGGAAGGAAGGAAGGAGCAAGTTCCCATCATCCTTTCAAAACTGCCCCTCTTTCACTGGATTAGGAAGGGCACACAAAGTATCAAAGGCAACAGCAAGAACAGCCCTGTGGAACCCTTACAATGACAGCACCAGGCTGGGCATCCATGAGCCCAGCGCAAACACCACAATTCTAGGGACAGGCAGGCTGCAGAGGAGGAGAGGTAGGACCGCAGCACTCCAGCAGCTCCAGAAGTGATTATGACTTAGTCCAAGACAGCCTGGCAGAGGCCAGGGGGTCTCCAAGCTAGCTGCACAGAAGACTCCCCTAAGGAGTTGGTAAAAACCACCGCTGCCCATTCCAACCCCCCAGGTTGTGATTTAACTGGTCTGGGCCTGGGCTGAGACCAGATAATGCAGGCCTAGGCCAAGTGCTACTGTGAGACAATGAAAAAGACATGGGCACCCCCTATGGTGCTCCTAGGCTGGGAAACATCCCAAAGAAAGGGGCTGCCCATGAGGGGACACTTCCTTCTGCCTGGTGAGTCAGGGAGATGGGAGGGAAGAGCAGGCGGTCAGGCTGGCCTCCTGGAAAGACAGAGGGTGCTGAGTAGGGAAGGTACTGTAGGCAGGAGAGGCCAGATCAGCAGCGGTGTGAATGAATGCAGACCACTGTGGGAACTGTGGCAAGCAGATGGGCTCTGAAACGAGCTTATGAAATGCTTAAACAAACAAACAAAGAAAACAGTTAAAAATCTGTCTGCATTTCTCTGCTATTTCTAAGGTCTAAGCAACGACACAGAGCTTCAGGAAGGAAGGAAGATTCGCAAGTCTTTCGTTCGTATTTCCTCTCCTGTAACTGAATGCTTCTCGAACCCATGCCACTTCCTGCAGAAAGCTATGGGCCTTGGCATTAGCTCGGTGGGGGACTGGGAAGTGAAGCAGAGGAGCGGACAGGGCGAGGTTCTGGAGTCAGACGGACCAGAGCCCGAATCCCAGCTCTTGCACTGTGTACAGCGGTATGACTGGGTTCAAGTTTTCATCCCCCTAAAACTGGAATAATAATAATCTTTCCTCTACAGGGTGATATGGTGTAAAGAACTTGTAGAACTTGTATCAAAAGAAACAACTGACAGAGCAAAATGGACCTCCTATGAAATAGAAGAAAATACTTCCAAATCACATATCCGCTCAGGGGTTAAAATCCAAATCTATGAAGAACTCCTACAACTTAACAACAATAACAAAAAACAAACACTTGATTTAAAAACAAATGGGCAAAGGACTTGAGTAGACACTTCTCCAAAGATGATATACAAGTGGCCAATAAGCATATGAAAAGATGTGCGGTCACTAGGGAAATGCAAACCAAAATCACAATGAGCTGTCATCTCGTACCCGTTGGGATGGCCACTATCAAAAGTCAAAAAATTAGTGTTGGTGAGGATTGGAAAACTGGAACTCTGGTGCACTGTTTTTGGAAATGGAAAAGCAGCCACTGTGGAAAACAGTATAGGGATTTCTCAAAATATTAAAAATAGAATTACTATAGGGTCTGGCAATTCCACTTCTGGGTATGTACCCAAAAGAGTTGAAAATGGGGTCTTGAAAAGATATTTGTACCTCCGTGTTCACAATGGCATTATTTACAAGAGCCAAAAGGTGGAAGTAACCCAACTGTCCAGAGATACAGGTAAGCAAAATGGGTATATACATGCAGTGAATATTATTTGGCTTAAAAAGGAAATTCTGGCACATACTATAATGTGAGTGAACCCTGAAGACATTACGTGGAGTGAAATAAGCCAGTCATAGAAAGACAGATACTATATAATTCCACATATGTGATGCCCCTAGATCAGTCAAATTCATAGAAACAGAAAGTAGCATGGTAGCTGCCAGAGCCTGGGGGAGGGGAAATGGAAGCTGTTTAATAAGTATAGTGTTTTGCAAGATGGGAAAGTTCCAGAGATTAGCTGCATGACAATGTGAATGTCCTTAATGCCACTGATTTGTACACTTGAAAATGATTAGGGTGGTACATTTTATGTGCTGTACGTTTTGCAATTTAAAAACGGCATCTACAAGTGTGGTTTTCGAGTTTCAGTCAGTAGAAGTACAATCCAAGATCCTTATTAAACACAGAGACTCCGGGGCCCCTTCCCCCAGATATTCTGATTGAAGGTCTGGGTGGGAGGTCCTGGAATCTGCATTTTCATAAATATCTCAGGGCTATTTAGCACACTAAGAATTCATGTATTTTGCTCTGGTTCTAAAGGGTCAAGGAATATTCTTCTGAATATTTTGCTTTGCTGATCAGTATCTGTTTAAAACATACACACACCCTATGGCTCTGTGTGTGTGTGTGTGTGTGTGTGTGTCTAGAAAGATCTGTTGATTCTAGCCACAGCCCAGCAAGATGGTCCTCTGATTCTCAGGGAAGTAGCAGCTACAAAGCTTGAGTATGTGACCCCACAGCTCCAGGCCCATGGGCCTCTCACATTTCAGCCTGCACAAGCTCCACATCTCACCAGAAGTGTGTCAGGTAAACCAAACACGCGCCCACAGGATGTCCCCAACAAGGGAGGTAATGTCAAGTACAGCCTGCAGGGGCCCTGCCTCCCACAGAGCAGAGCGGAGGATCGCTAACCCAGGCGACCCCACCACAAACAGTGCGGACGACGCAGGGAAACCACAATTCTCAAGGGCAGCGGCAAGCAGAAGGCCAAGGAGAGCCAGTGGGGCCAGTAAAACGCTGGCCAGGAAGGGGCTCAGAGAGAGCAACAACAGCTTGACAGAGACAGCCCATTCAAGGACCCCAGGCCTCCCCTCCCACAACCCAACCAGCAAAGGAAACTCTGCTCATTCAACCGCAACCAACTAAATACAGTGTTCTCGGCCCACCACACCAGCCATGTAGTCATTTGTTATCTTCATCATCATAATAGCACCTTTGACATTTCCCATGCTTGGCTCCAACTCCATCATGACTTTCCTGTGTGGCAAAGGACGTCGCTCTTTGAGTGTGAAGCAGGGAGCACTTCTGACCTGCTAAGGCAGAGGAGCCCATGACTTTTGGATTCAGACTCCCCCAGAAGCAGATGTGCCATGAAACTAATAGCATGGAACCTTTGGTCACTCTCCACCCCTCACCCCTTCCAAGGTCCCGAGAGGGAGGACCCAGCAATGTGTTCACAGGGTTGAGTGGTTTTGTAAAGTGTACAAAAGCAAGACATTCTTGTTTTCTTTTTCTTCTAACCCCTCCCCACTCCAAACTGTCTAACCCAGATAACCAAGGTCTGCCTCTGGCTTCCACCTAAATTTGGTACGGACTCTCCCACACCCTCTGCGGAGCCACATGCACTCACATACAACTCATGCAGCCTTATGGTCTAGGTTTTATTCTTAAGCCACTTTTACATAGAAGGAAGTCGGGATGCAGAAAGGTTCCCCAAGGGGCGCCTGGGTGGCTCAGATGGGTAAGCATCTGCCTTCGGCTCAGATCATGATCTCCAGGTCCTGGGATCGAGCCCTGTTTCGGGCTCCCAGCTCAGTGGGGAGTCTGCTTCTCCCTCTGCCTCTCCCCCTGCTTGTGTTCTCTCTCTCTCTCAAATGAATAAATAAAATATTTTTTAAAAAAGAAAGAAAGGAAGAAAGAAAGTTTCCGTGAGGTTCCATGACCTGCCTGGGGTCACTGGGATTGCAGGAAGTAGAATGAGATTCAAATCCAAACCCCTAGATCCGAGCCTTATGTTCTTCTTACTGTATCATCCCCTCCTGGTTATCCTCAGGAGAGCTAAATAATAACCCAAGACAGAAACACACTCTAAAAGAAAAAGTAAAAACGAAGCTACTCTTCTGATTAATGTTAACAAACACTTAATGATAAGCACTAACTTCTACTGACCACTTGCCCTATGGCAGATGCAGAGCTAAATGCTTCTCTTGCAATATTTCATTCACTGCTCACCATAATCCTATAAGATAGCTATTAGCCTCACTTTACCAATGAGGAAACTGAGGCTCAAAAAATTTCAATTCATTTACACAAGAACACACAGCATAAGTAGGAAAGCCAAAGATTCAGCTGAGGTCTAATTCTAAAGTCCTTGCTTTTAACCATGGTGCACTGTTTTTGGAAGTCGGAAAGCCCGCCAGTGGGATGGAGGCAGGCAGGGAAATGTCTTCAGCATAAATCAGGAGTGTGGCCTAAAAGCTAGGAGGAAGGAACGAAAAATGTTGATCAGAAAAGACGATTCTGGGCTCAGATGAACCAATCAACTGCTTCACATGGGTCTTGATGCCCAGATCCCAGCAGAGGTCCCATCCCTTGAAGGCCCCATTTAAATATTCTCTGCACAGTCCAATATCTCAAAGTGCCACAACAATTTCCAGTGAGCAAGAAAGGTGTCCCCTGTGTCCTGTAACTAAACTTGAGTACCCTGAGCTTCTTGGTTTGTCTGCATTTCTGCAGAGCTTACCCCCTAACTTTTCTAAGGCTTCTCTGGTACAGCTGGTAAGACTTTTTGCATGCCCCCCCCCCATTGAAATGAGATGGGATCCAGCCAGCTGTCGAGAATGGTACAATGAGATTACACTGAGAAGGAACCACCAGAGACAAAAGCCCTTAGAGAGTCACTGGCCTGTTGTGGCTTTTGTGGCAGAAATCTGAGTGGGCGCTGGTTCTTGGGTGGGGGCAGGGACAGAGAAGGGGCAACAGACATTTGCCTTTTGCCTTCCTGGGGCCTTCCTCTGTTCCCTGCTGAAGAGGCTGCTGGGAGGGGACAGAAGAGTCACATCTTTAGTAGTGAGAAAGGCTGATAATTTTGGAAGAGTTGTCTGTTGGTAACAAAGAGGACAAAGATGCTCTCGGGTCTGCTCTCTTCACCTGGGCCTGTCGCTGGGGATCTGCTGTCCCCTGGTGCTCAGCCACAGCTCTTATCCCAGCCCCTGCCCCTGGGCCTCACTTAGGCTGCAATCCTTATGGGGTGCTCACCAACACACCCACCACACCACAGGATGGGTGCTCTGGGTCTTGAGTGTCCACGCCCGGCACCTCACCTTTAGACAGGTGCCCTGGCATTTGGGTGTCCTCTCTACTGAGCCCAGGTCACAGATGAGGCCGCACCTCAGATGATGCTCAAGGCTCAGGTGCAAGCTGGTCTGCACCCACGTGATCACAGAGAGCTGGACCCCAGGCTGGGCCAGTGAAACGACTTTCCCCAGTCTGGCAGGTGGCCGCAGCGGCCTGGGCACAGGTGGGCCGCCCCACCGCCTACCTGGGAGGGGGTGGCTCTCGGGGACCCTCACCTCTCCGGCCAGGGGTGGGATGGGGGGGTGCACTGCTGGCGTTCGGGGCCCTGAGCTCCCACCCGCCTGCCCACCGCAAGGCCAAGCCGGTGTTGGAGAAGCCGCGGCGCACGCGGGCTCTGGTAGAGGCCGCCGGGCCTGTCCCCGCGGCGGGCCGGGCACGGAGCCCGCAGGCCTCGGCGCGGCCCGGCTCCGCCCGCCCGCCCGCCCCTCGGCCCGGGGCCCGCGCCCGCCCGCCCGCCCGCGCCGCGGCAGCAGGGCCGGCTCAACGGAGCCTCCGCGGCGCCCGGCCCGCCCGGCCTCACTTAACTGTTCCCCGCTGGGGCGGCGGCGGCTGCGGCGGCGGCGGGTCCCGGCTCCGTCTCACGCAGAAGCAGCTTCTCATCGCCCGGGCGGCGCGGGAGGGGCCGGGCCCGGGGCCCAGGCGGCGGGGCCGGCGCCGCAGCTCGAGCGCGAGCCTCACCGGGGAGCGGCGGCGGCGGCGGCGGCGGCGGCAGGGGCGGGGCGCGGCCTGGCGGCGGCGGCGGCAGCAACAACGACGGCGGCGGTTCCCTCCGCGGGCCGCGCTCCGGGCCTCCCGGCTCTGGCGCTGGCTCCGGGGGAGGCGCCGGGCGCCCGAGGCTGGCTCCGGCGGGAGGAGGGAGCGGGAGCCCTCGCGTCCGGAGCCCGCGCCGCCGCCCCGGCCGGCACCCCGCCTCCCCTCCGCGGCCTCCCTCAAGGCTCAGCCCGCTAGCCCCCCGGCCCGGCCTCCCCGAGCCCGCGGGCGGCCCCCAGCCCGGCCTCCGAGCCCCGGGAACTGCCGGCCTCTGAGAGTCTGGGCACTAGTTATGCCCCTTCGCCAAGTTGGTCTCTTGCAGGGCCCCGCAGCCCACTCGGCTCTCTTAGGCCGCACTGAATCAGCCCTTCTGCACAGCCTAAGAACCCTGGACGCCCCCGGCCTCAACACACACACACACACACACACACACACACACACACACACACACACGTTGGCCTCTTGCAGGGACACCTGACCCTCCCTAGTCTTGAGGGAACATCAGGCCATTCCCTCAACTCAGCTCACTCCAGTTCGGGAGGCCCCACTGACCCAAGGGACCCAACACAAGCTTAGCCAGGTCCCAGTCCCCACTAATAATAACAGACCCCTCAAAGTGATCCCAATCTCCCAGCAATTCTCTGCCTCTGCTTTACGCGGGGCAAATGATCTACCCACCGAGGCCCAGAACCAGAGTTATGGGACTGCCCTGGAGGGAAGCATCCAGACTGACCAGGGGTTTACAGAAGTGGTGCCCTACAGTACTTGGGAAAAGGTACGGGCCAGAGGATAAGATGAAGCTGGATGAGGGCTGGGGTCCAGAGCTTGACTCTCAGCTAGAATGGCTGGTACCAAAGACAGGAGCAGCCTGTCTCTTCACCTTTAACCAAAAAAATGTCCTACACAGCCCCAGCAAGGCATTCCCAGAGAGGGGGCTGGTCTGCTATTTGAAAGAATTGTGGTCAGAGGCTGGCGCCCTTCGAGCTGAGGACCATGCAAGAGTGATTGGCATCCATTTGCTAATACATCAAGTCTAATTGTCACACATTCTAGGCTTTTCTAAGCAGAACTGGCTGTTGGGGAAAATGTCCTGTGGGGAAGCCAGGCAACTGTGTGCATTCCAAGTGTCTGTCTTGCTCCAAAATGCCAGTTTCAGATGGTTTTGCAGGCAAGTTTTTTCAAACCATTAGGGGACAGACAATCCCTCTGTTATTTAAACTGTTACACAGTTTCTGTTACACAGAAAAAAAAAGAGAAAGAAAGAAAGAAAGAAAGAAAGACGTTCCGTTTCGCTTTCCAAATTTAGCATAACTCTAATGCCAAAATCTGACAGAGATTACACCAAAAAGGAGAATTGCAGGTCAGTATAGAACACTGGTGCCCAGATAATTTAAAATGAGTTATTTGAAAAAGAGGGTCTATAGTCAAACAACTTGAGAAAGTACTGCCATGTATAGTCTACCTTTTGGAGAATCACAATAACTATTTATATATTAAAGTCTCTGTGAAGTCCAGGGGCAAAGAAACTGTATAACCTGGCATTTCTCAAACTCATCTGAGCCAGAAGAATCTTTTAAAAGTTCACCAATTATCTCTAATATGTGAATCACTACTATAGACCAACCCACAGAAGTATATAATGGTTGTAAATCTACTAAACAAAATTTTAGCAATTTGAATCCAACTTGATGTAAAACAAGTCAAAATCCACTATGACAAACAAGATTTATTCAAAAAGTGAAAGAATAATTCACCATCAGGGAGTCTATAAATTGTTAAAGAAAAATAAATCACAGGGTATTTCAACAAGACAGATGCTTTAAAAGTATTTGATAAACTTCAACACCAATTACTTAAAAATTTTTAAAAATCTCTTAGTAAACTAGGAAGAAATTTTAAACTTCATAACATGATAAGGTTTATCAGAAGCCATCAACAAACATATTTAATGGGGAAACACTGAAGGTATTTTCATTTAAGTCAGAAACAAAACAAGGATGTCTGTCATAGCTGCTAGAAACTAATGCCAATGTGATAAGATAAGAAAAATAAACAAATACTGGAAAGGAAGAGACAAATTGTCATTACTTTTTCATGACTTAAGTGTGTACCTAAAAAAAAAAATGAAGAGAATCAGCCAAAAATCTTCAAGATTTTGGTAAAATGGCTAGTAATGAGATAAACACCAAAATCCATGGCTTTTCTAAATGTGAAGAGAAAAGACTTCCTTTCCATAAAGAGAAACTTCTGTTTTGTTTTTGGCTTTGGCTGATTGCAGAGAGCAAATATTTTTATGTGGTCTCCTGCCATGTGGCAAGTGGACCTTTTTCTTCTGCAGAGAGATACTATATTGTCCAGCTACTACAGAGGTAAATCTCTCCAGTTCAGGGGGAGATGTTATAGCAAGTCAACTTGTCCACAGATCAAAAGCTACATTTTCCTGTCAATTTCAAGGACTTTTATCTCCTATGCCTCTTTTCTATATCTACGCCTCAGTTTCTTCCAAATTCAGAAGATGGAGAGAGGTATTACTTATAGGATCCCCTAAATACAGCACTAACTACCAATGATTTCTATTTAGAAAGTATGATGTTTTTAAAGAAAATTACATTCACATTAGCAATGAATACTATAAAATACCTGGGCTTAATCTTAACAAGAAATGGCAAGGCCCATAGAAAGAAAACTATAAAACCTTACTGAAAAACATAAAAGAAGTCCTCAAAGGAAAAACATAATAAATCCCCAAGGAAGAAGTCTCATATTGCAAAGATGTCATATCTCCCCTAACTCAATTTATATATTTAGTGGAATCTAAATCAAAGAACCAATATGATTTGGGGGATATGGTGCAATGGAATTTAACAGAATTATTTTAAAATTGATTTTGATAAATAAATATGTAAAATATGAAGAAAAAATTTTAAATTGAATAATAGTATTATATTAAATTTATTATAAGAATATTAATAATAATGAATATCAAATATAACATAAAACTTACATTGTAACTTATATTTTATACTTCATATATTTTATATCATATAAATATAGTAACTTATATTTTAATATCTGTTAGAGCAGTAATACTACTGGTTATCTAACATATTAAAATATAACATAGGGGCACCTGGGTGGCACAGTCAGTTGAGGGTCTGACTCTTTTTTTTTTTTTTAATTTTATTTATTTATTTGACAGATAGAAATCACAAGTAGGCAGAGAGGCAAGGAAGCAGACTCCCCGTGGAGCGGAGAGCCTGATGCGGGGCTCGATCCCAGGACCCTGAGATCATGACCTGAGCTGAAGGCAGAGGCTTTAACCCACTGAGCCACCCAGGTGCCCCAAGGGTCTGACTCTTGATTTTGGCTCAGGTCATGATCTCAGGTACTGGGATCAAGTTCCTTGTTGGGCTCTGAGCTCAGTGATCTCAGAATCTTGAGATTCTCTCTCCTCTCTAACCCCTCTAAACTAAATCAATCTTTTAAAAAATAATAAAATGTGGGGCGCCTGGGTGGCTCAGTGGGTTAAGCCGCTGCCTTCGACTCAGGTCATGATCTCGGGGTCCTGGGATCGAGTCCCGCATCGGGCTCTCTGCTCAGCAGGGAGCCTGCTTCCCTCTCTCTCTCTGCCTGCCTCTCTGTCTACTTATGATCTCTCTCTGTCAAATAAATAAATAAAATCTTTAAAAAAAAATAAAATAAAAAATAATAAAATGTAACATAAAACTTCAGTAAATAAAATTGTGGGCCATCAGTATAGGAATACACACTTTATCATATATTGAGTTCCCTGTTTATAAATGCTGTTTATAAATACCACATGTTGTTTCTATCCACTGATCCATTTGTATATTCCTAATATTCCACTCCAAACCATATTATCTTGCCCAGATCACTTCAATAACATCCTTACTATTCTCCTGGCTTTGACTCCCTTCAAACAATGGAAAACAGCAACCAGAGTGATCATTAAAAAAAAAAAAAAAATAATAATAATAATAATAATAATAAGACAGCAAATCATCCCCTTTCTTAAGACCCCTCCAGTGACTTTCCAAAAAATAAAATAAACACTCCAACACAATGCAACCAACCAGATCACTTGCTCTGTGGACCTTGCCTGCCCGGCCATCTTCTCAGCTGTTCTAGCCATGCTGGTTTCCTTTTAGATATTTAAATACGAAAGTTCTTTTTCCCTGGGGGTTTTCACCTAGAGCATTCCTCCTCACCATCTTTACAGGGCCTTGGCCCTTCTCATTCTTAAACTCTCAGCTAAATGTCACGTCCTTGGAGGCCTTTGCTGGTCATCCAAGTAGTTTCATATTGTATATTCATACCACATCTGTTCATTTCCCACTTATCACTCTATCACAATATATAACTATTTACTATTTGTTTACCTGTTCAATTCTCAGTCTCTCCACAAGACTAAAAGCTCCACCATGGTATCAGCTCATCAAACATAAATGTGCCCCATGTACTAGCCCCTCAATAAACATTTGTTTAATACATAGATGTGTCAACATTTAATATGTGCATACCCTCTGTCCATGTCTAATAATTATCCAGAGCAAACAATCAGGCAAGTGCACACAGATGTATGTTCAAGGATAATTATTTCAGCATTGCTTATAATGAGAAAATATTGGATATATCCTAAATGTCTAGCAATAGAAGACTGAGTCATTAAAAAAAGAAAGCTGTGCTGACATAGAAATATACCATGGTATTTTGTGCAGTAAGAAAATAAACCAAAACAGGGTACAGAACAGAATGCATTCATTCTATGAGCCCATTAATTTTATATGTATTCATGAGTATTTATATGTATTAAAATGCATTAGATGGGGATGCCTGATTCCTGGGTGGCTCAGTCGGTTAAGCATCTGCCTTCAGCTCATCCTGATCCCAAGTTCCTGGGATCAAGCCTCATGTCGGGCTCCCTGCTCAGAGGACAGCCTGCTTCTCCCTCTCCCTCTGCTCCTCCCCCAGCTTGTGCTTTCTGTGTGTCTGTCTGTCTGTCAAACACATAAAAATTTTAAAAATAAATAATAAAATAAAATGCTTTAGATACTTGGAAAATACATACCAAACATTAATAGTTTAATAGTGGCTATCTGTAGGGGGAGGATAGAGATTTTCATTTTCCATTTTAGCATATCTATATCTATATTTTAGCATCTTAAGGATGGAGACACAAATAACAGGCCACCCAACCAAGAGGAGCTTGAAGAGTAGGCATTTATTTTGCCGGCCAGAAGTCATCTACCTTCAGTCTCCCTGTTAGAGGGGAATGAAGACACTGAGAACTCCTGTCCTTCCATCCTCTGCTCACATCCTCAGGTGGTTGTCTTTTATGTTTGTACTGGTTACCTCATGGGCACAGAATAGCTCCTCAGATGTCACAGTCTCCTTTCACAGCATGAAAGCAGGTGGGGAGCAAAATCTTTCCCAGGAATTCCCCAGCAGATCTGGTAAGATCCCAAGGGCCCGAAGTGGGTCACATGGCCATCCCAACTGTAAGGGAGGCTAGGAAAATGGCTTTGTCAATCATGATCACCTCCTGAAGCTGGTCATGTTGACATGCCATTTAAAATCATAGAAAACAGCATGGAAGTGCCTTAGAAAATTAAAAACAGAACTAGCATGTGATCCAATAATCCCAATTCTAGGTATATACCCAAAGGAGATGAAAATAAGATCTCAAAGAGACACCTGTACTCCCACATTCACTGCAGTGTTCTCTATAATAGCCAGGACATGGAAACAACACACGTGTCTTTTGACAGATGAATGGATAAAAAAAAGTTTGAGACACACACACACACACACACATACACACACAGCAGAATATTATTCAGCCATTAAAAAGAAGGAAATCCTGCCTTTGTGACAACATGGGTGAACCATGAGGACAATAGGCTAAGTGAAATAAACCAGAGAGTAAGACAAATACTGGATAAGGTTATCTATGTGAGGAATCTAAAAACAGAAGTGATAGAAACAGGGTAGATAGGTGATTGCCAGAGGCAAAGGGGGGTGGGAAATGGGTGAAGGTGGTCAGAAGGTACAAACTTCTAGTTATGAGATGAAGTTCTGGGGATATAACACACAGCATGATGATTATAGTTAACTACACCATACTGTATATTGAAAAGTGGCTAAGAGAGTAGATCTTAAAAGTTCTCACTAAACATGCAAATGCTAACTATGTGAGGTGATAGGTGTGTCAACCAACCTTCCAATGGTGATCATTTCACAATACATATGTATATCAGATTGTACTGGATACCTTAAACTTACACAATGTACATGTCAATTCTGTTTCAACATGTCTGAAAAAAGATGAAAAATAAAACACAATCAGTTTCCTTATCAGGGAGGAAGGCAATCAAGATTTTTCACACTTTAGTAATAAATATAATGTATGCATATGCCAGACATGATGAGATGCCAAAGGGTATTCAGTAAAGTGCGGCCAACAGTTTGGAGAGCACGTCCTTGCTGCTTAGAAGGCCCTGACCACGCAGGTCAAACATTGCCTTGGCCAACCTCCTGAACCCCAGATTGCCACCACTCACTTTTGTCCTCTTTGCCCCCCCCAACTTAAAGCTCTCCCTATTAATAAATACATCATTACTCCTCAGGCTACTTTCTGGTATTGATCTGTGGAAACTAAAATGGATTGATTCTGCCTTAAGAGAGTGAGGTTGAAATCTCATCAGTTATCACTCTTCTGGCTAAAAGAGAACTTTGTCCTGATTTACATAGTTGTTGATCTGGTCTGTGCTCTTAGATTGAACACAGAGGCTCACAGGAGCAGAAGGCAGGCAGCTGGAATGAACGTGTTTGTGGGACAGGTGTGTGAATGTGGTTGGCTCTCTGTCACAGAGTTTGACCGGAAGGATATGAAAAAGAAACACAGAGCAACCACAAACAGTGCTGTTGAAACTCAGAAATCATAACCATGTGCAGAATAGCTTTTATTACATGGAGGCACCATGTAATGACAGACCCAAGTTGTGATTCTTTCAACACCCTTCCTAGTCAAGAGGAGTTTGCTCCAGAGAGTTGGCACAAAGAAGGCAGCTTCCCTTTCTTTAGATTGTGGGCTTCAGGAGGGCAGGTACCTTAGGAGTCTCTCTTTTTGCCACTCCAGGACACAGTAGGTACTCAACAAATATTTCTTGAATGAACAGTGTCATTCTCAAGGGTAGTTAGATATCATGATAATTTCCATTCACAGACATTCCATTTCCCCTGTGCCAGGCACTGGGCTCAGCCCTTCTGCATAAATCATTTCCCTCCGCACTGCCATGGAGCCCACGACACAAGGATTATGATCCACGTATGACAAGTGTGGAAAGTGGGGCTTCCTAACCCGCACTGTGGTAAGTGGGGGTCAGAGGCATCAAACTCTAAATTGAATGTTTATAACTTCACTACACAGACCTCTTAAACAGGATTCCCAGAGTCCTGGAGAACATTCTGCTGGATGGAATCCTACCCTTCCGTGGACAGTTGTTCCATCAATCCCTGAGAGTCCTGGCCAGGCTTCTGGATTTGGAGAGTTGGTTTTGCCCTCAAGATGTGTCTGGGTGGCTCAGTGGGTTAAGCATCTGCCTTCAGCTCAGGTTATGGTCTCAGAGTCCTGGACTCCAGCCCCAGGTCGGGCTCCCTGCTCAGCGGGGAGTCTGCTTCTCCCTCTCCCTCTGCCCTTCCACCCCGCTCATGCTCTCTCCTTCTCTCAAATAATTAAATAAAATCTGTAAGAAAGGGTCACCTAGGGGGCTCAGTCAGTTAAGCATCTGCCTTTGGCTCAGGTTATCATCCTGGGGGACCTTGGGATTGAGCCCCACATCAGGCTCCCTGCTTGGTGGGGAAACTGCTTCTCCCTCTGCCTGCCGCTCCCCCTGCTTGTGCTCTCCCTCAGTCAAATAAATAAATAAAATCTTTAAAAAAAAAGATGTGCACAGTCTGGAGGAGATTCAGCTCTTGTGGGTAACAATCGTCTGGTTGTCAGCAATAAAAACGCACTCTAGCTTAGGCAAAAAAGAGAATTCGTAGAACAAATGCGAATTCTCTTGGAAACAGTCACAAGGCAGGAACATTCTGGGGCTTTTCCAGGGTCACATGTCCTTCTGTTACTCCTTCTCCCTGTGTGTCTAACTCTGCTCTTCATCCTCTCTAACAGACCTCTTTTCTCTCTGTTCACAATCTAACGTGGCTGCCGTAATGGTACCCTCAGTCCACCACATACCACATAGGGTCATGTTCCAGGGACCTGAGACACAGACAAGTGTCTCTAAGCTCTAATTCTAGACTTAGAGGGAGAGAATCTGAAAGGCCCTGCTAATGGTCAGGTCTAGCCTAGACCAAATAAACCAGACACAGGGGAGGGTCATGTCTATTTACCCATGTGCTAGGCACTGTCGTCTGCCAATATTTCTCCCCATCTGTAGTTTGTCTTCTTATTCTCTTGATGCCACAGATTTTTTTTTAAGATTTTATTTATTTACTTGACAGACAGAGATCACAAGCAGGCAGAGAGGCAGGCAGAGAGAGAGGGGGAAGCAGGCTCCCTGCCGAGCAGAGAGCCCGATGCGGGGCTCGATCCCAGGACCCTGAGATCATGACACGAGCCGAAGGCAGAGGCTTTAACCCACTGAGCCACCCAGGTGCCCCAATGCCGTGTATTTTTAATAGTGAAACTGGAGAATTCAAAGCCAAGAAGTTACCTTTTGTTTCTGTTGTTTGTTTGGTTTTACCTTGCATCATTTCTTCCCTGAAGAACTAAACCTTGAGAAAGAGGTTTTAACTAAGCCTTGAGAAAGAGGCTCGGGTTGAGGTGCTAGCAGGAATTCCAAGGAGAAAACGCATCAGGTAATCTTCTAAAATATTTATCAGCAACATAGGTATTACATCCTAGTGTGAAGCAATCTGCCCAAGGGTGTCAATACAAGTGGTCCAAGTCCTGTTCTAACAATGAGAAGAGAAATACTCATTCTTCCAGGAAGAGGCTACAGAGAAAAAGGATGTCCACTGGTCCTTGAAGAATGAGGAGCCGTCACCAGGCAGCAGAGGAGGAAAGCTGTGGGGATACACAGAATAGGGAGGAATGTGAGGGGTGACCGGAGCTCCAGTGAAGGGAAGGTGGCCAGAAGGGCGAGGGTGAGGTTAAGGGGTTGTCCAGGGCCCACTGGAAGGACCAGGCGTCCCAGGCTGAAGGACATCAGTTGAAAGACATATCTCACAGAATCTCATATTGAAAAGACAGTTTCATGTATCAACTTACACTGAGGACTCCCTGTCTCTAGTCTGATCCTTCTCCCTGAACCACAAACTTTTTTTTTTTTTATCCCACAGCCTACTCGATATCCTCTTTGAATGTCTAGTGGGCATCTCCAACGTAACACTATTTCTAGAACTTGTAGAACCCGGCTACTGACTGCCCCTTTGAAACCCACTCTTCCCTCCATCTGCCCCATCTCTCCTGTCAGAAACTACATCTTTCCAGGCGCTCTGCCAAAAACCTGGGAGCCATCTTTGCCTCCTTGCTTTCTTGTATACCTCACCTCCAACATTTCAGCCTCAAGGCTCAGGACAGTAAGGGAGGTGTGTCCGCTGAGCACCAAGCTTCTTTTTCCCTGTGTGGAAGGAGGCAGAGCAAGTTCCATTGGAAATATGCATACGAGCTGGCCAGGCAGGAAAAGGGGTCACAGGAAAGAGGTGCTCTGGGGAAAACGAATACTCGCAAAGGGCACAAAAGTAGGAGAAGGGACTTCTCATGTGGAGAGGGGGTGCCCAGCGGGGGTGATCGATTTGACTGGAGGAGGTGGGTGGGGGGAGGGGAGTAAGACTGGAGAAGCAGGTGGGATCCAGCCAGTTCCTGGAGGTCCTCACAAGGGGTCTCTAGTTCCCCAGCCCACCCTGCAGGTCCCTCCCCGGCCTATCCCCAGTCACCAGGGCGTATGCTTGCTCCTTGTGCATTCGCCCAGATTTCTGCCCTTTGTCTGTGTGGCCACTCTTGGCCCTAGGCATCCTGGTTCCTAAAACTCTGTGTTTGGCTCCCGACCTTGGTCGCTGCTGTTCACTGAGCCCTGGAGCCTCCAAGTATCGTTCATGGACCAATGCTTGTCAATGAGGCAGGAAATGCAAGTAGGGAAAAGCGAAGAATAAAGACAATGTGGCATTACAGATGCAGAACTGCACTGCCATCTGCAAGTTACAGACAGACATCACAGCACAACGGCCGGACACACCAAATGTGAGGGTAACATGGAGAATGTTCCGGCGCAAAATTTAGGCCACCAGATAAGCACAAAATTCATCTTAGGAGACCTGAGGGGGAAAGACTCTCAGACAGGTAAATTAGTTATTATAATAAGAGGCCTGTACGGCTACCAATTGAGGGGGGCATGGTGTAAATATTGAGATCTCACAGTAAAAGAAGACAGTGACTTCAAATGTGACTCCCAAATTGAAAGTTTGGAGGGTCCATCTTGGAATGAAAAGTGGTGATTTGCCTCAGGCAGCTTCTCACACAGGCCACTCAGAACCATTCCACAGTCGGTCCTGGCGCCGATATACTTATTGAATGAGGACAAAAGGTTCTCAAGGGCGATTCCAGGAAGCCGACTAAAGTTCGTTCTCTGTGCATACTGGGCTCGTGCGACTCCGCACATGCGTGGTCCACGCGTATGTTCTGTGTAAAGCTGTCAAAGGTCTTTTCTAGGAAAGGAATGTTCTTTATTGGGCTATTATTTCCTTCTGACTTATAAATATTAAGATGCCCTTTATTTCATGAAATAAAGTGGCAGTATGTACTTATGAGACAAAATAACGGTCGTTGCTTTCCAAATTAGTTTCTGGAATTTACGAATCCATGATCCCACAGTCTGGGAATCAGGGTCTCCCTGATTAAACAATATTCATTTTTTGGGATGCCTGGGTGGCTAGGTTGGTTAAGCAGCTGCCTTCGGCTCAGGTCATGATCCCAGCATCCTGGGATTGAGTCCCACATCGGGCTCCTTGCTCAGCAGGAAGCCTGCTTCTTCCTCTGCCTCTACCTGCCACTCTGTCTGCCTGTGCTCACTCTCTCTGACAAAAAAATAAAATTTAAAAAAGTAAAAACAAAACAAAATAATATTCGTTTTTGAAATTTTGCCCCACCTTTGACCTGAGCATCCTTTCAGGATACAAGTTTCAGGTGTTTTTTTTTTGTTTTTTGGTGGTGTTTGTTTGTTTGTTTGTTTGTTTTGTTTTTGGTTTTTTTTGTTCCTGGGAGGTAAAATTTGCCCAGCATTAAGGACCACGAGTGAAAAATTCAAAAAGGAAAGAAGTGGACTCTGATTTTGGAATCTAACCACAGCTGGGGCTCCCACTGCTCATGGTTCACATTGCAGGCATAGAAGTGCCACCTTGAAATCAAAGACAAACCAAAGTCTACTAGCCCCTGTGGGAGCAATGGTCGGGAACTCTTGGGTGTATCTGTGAGCTCGTCTGTGTCCCCAGCCATGGCCCCATGACTAATTCTGGCCAATGGGCTGTGAGCAGAGTGGTCTGCATTACCTCTGGTGAAGGTGGATAACATCTGGTGTGCCTTCTCCTCTCTCTCCCCTCCTTCTACCTGTCCCTAGGTAGAGGACATATGGTGACTCGGAAGCTACAAGTTGAGGGAGCTACAAAACGGAGGCAGTCTGAGCTCTTGAGTTGACAGTGAGAGGAAATCCTCCAAACACACAGTTGACTACAACTCAAGAGAAAAGTAAACTCTGCTGGTGGAAAGCCACTGAGATCTTGGGGTTTATTTGTTACTGTGGCATAGCCTGTCCTACTCTGACTGACACACCGCCTTGCTAAAAATACCTGCCAGTGCCTTCTCCTTGAATTTGGACAAGCCCCCGACCTAACCTTTCCTTGGCCTATAAATCCCCACACGTGCCCTCTCCTGGCCTTTCTCCCATACTAACTGGCCACACCAGCCTCCAAAGGATGTCTGAACACACCAAGCTCATTCCCACCATAGGGCATTTCCACCAGCAATTCTTTGGCTTGGACTAGGCTGCCACCAGTTCTCACTCTTGACATTCACCTCACCCTCAAGGTAGCAGAGAAGACTTCCTTGGACACCTGAGTTCAAAAGACTCCATTCACCACTCTGTCTCATGTTTTATTTTCACCCTGGCATTTATCACTACCTGGTATTTTCTTTTTTATTTACTTGTTCGTCTGTTTCCTATCTTGCTTGTCTTGTTTAAGGCTGATTCTCTGGTGCCTAGCGAAGAGCCCCAGGCAGAATTGGGGCTCAGCGTGTTATTTGCTGAGTAGATGGATAAAGAAACAAATGACCCCAGTGCTATTGCCTTATGTCTTCCCAGGGAGTTCACGGTGCCTAGGAAGTTCCTGAACCGTGGTCCTGTTGTCCAACGCCATGCCCCAAACCTTCCCCAAACAGTGGCTTATGCGAAGTATCTGGGGGTTGGCTAGGTTCTGCTAGGTGTTCCCACTTGGGGGTCTCTCAAGGGGGGATATTCAGATGGTGACTGGGGCCCAACTCATTCTGAAGACCTCTTTATTCACGTGTCTGACTCCTAGACTAGGAAGACTCAAACATCTGACATCTCTTTGAGCCTGTTATCTTTATTTGTAAAACAGGAGCAGAATACCTACTATTTATCTGACATCTACTATTTCCAAACACCATATGTGCTAAACTCTTTGCAGGCCTATCTTCCCAAATCCTTAGAACAACATATTTGTAGATATTCCTATTATAAAACCTCCTTATTGGGGCTCCTGGGTGGCTCAGTGGGTTAAAGCCTCTGCCTTCGGCTCAGGTCATGATCCCAGGGTCCTGGGATCAAGCTCTGCATCAGGCTCTCTGCTCATCAGGGAGCCTGCTTCCCCCTCTCTCTCTGCCTGCCTCTCTGCCTACTTATGATCTCTTTCTCTCTCTGTCAAATAAATAAATAAATAAAAATCTTTAAAAAAATAAAAATAGGGGCACCTGAGTGGCTCAGTGGGTTAAAGCCTCTGTCTTTGGCTCAGGTCGTGATCCCAGGGTCCTGGGATCAAGCCCCACATCGGGCTCTCTGCTTGGCAGGGAGCCTGCTTCCTCCTTTTTCTCTGCCTGCCTCTCTGCCTACTTGTGATCTGTCTGTCAAATAAATAAATAAAATCTTTAAAAAAAATAAAAATAAAAACTCCTTATTTTAAAGATGAAAGAGTTGAAGTTAGAGATTTTAAATGTCTTGCTCAAGGGTATCTAGCTAATTGTGCCAGAAACTTTTAGTTAATGTAGTGCATGGGGTCAGTATGGGAATTCCCCACTCCTACTTCACATACATGAAAATGCAAGATAAAATATAACCAAAAAATGCAAATGCACAGCTGAATTCGAAGCAAAGAAAGAGGGAGCCCCAGGAACCACACAAAGTGGGAACTTGGAGTCAGGACAGTGAGCAGGATCGGAGGTTGAGGAGCTCTCTGGGAAGGGGGTGGGTGGGAGCCAGGAGTCCCAGGGAGGTTGCCTGCTAAGAGAAAGAGGCCCTGAGACAACTCTGCCCAGAGCTCTCCTGCAAGCAAACATGAGACCTCTAGTGGAACTGGAGCTCCAAGTGGCATGGCTGAGTCCAGCCTGGGGCATGGGTTCCACCTGGCTCCCGGATTCCCCGCCTGTGCGCCGACTGGCAGGCACCGTCCATTTATTCAAACACTGAACTTAATAAACCATCTCCAGACACCTCTCTAGTTGTCCTTTCTAGTTAGCATCCACTCTAAAAGTCTGTTTGAAATGGACGAAAGATAAAGAGGAAAAAAGAAACCTTGGGAAGGAAACAAAGCACTTGTAAATCCAAGAAAAAAATCAAAGACGAAATTGCAATTGCTGTTAGAAGGCATTAGTCGGGAAATGCTCCTTATCAGAAGTTGGAAATTAATAGAGCCAAGGCCACAGGTACAAGGGGCTTTTTGACCTCCAAGAAATCTGTGGTAGAGGATCCAGGCAGCAAATGTAGCCACAGAGCACCGCGATTAGCTAAAACGAGACAGTGTGAACACGGAGCTGGGAGGATGAAAAGCAGCTGGTCATAAAGATAAACCCGGGTTACGATGGGTCCAAGAAGAAACCATCATGGAAATGAGAAGGTGCCACACTCCCACACCAGGACAGAAACTCTACTTCTCAAAACTTACAGGGGAAAATTTCTGCCTGCTGGTCCGTGAAAGAGACAAGAGACTTGCCAGCAACCCTGGAAGGGGTGAAAAAGAAAACAGGAGGTCCGGGGCCGGGCCACACTCCAGCATCAAGCCTGGAGCCTGGAGACTTAGCTCAGGAAGTTAATAAGCAACCTCATCTGAGACCAGACAAAAACCCCAATCCCCAGCGGAGGCCAGCTTCAAACGGCTCTATCGATGCAAGCCAGGGCATATGGGCCCCCCGGGGAAACAGAGCATACAGACAATTCTAAAGCACACAAGGAAACAAGCCACCAAGAGAAAGGCCCAGTGGGGACATCCAAGGGGAACATTCGCACGCCAGGACCTGGAGATGAAAGAATGACCTGAAAGTGCTGTGCATTTAAGCCTGTTCAGTGAAACAGAGGGAGGGCTAGACCTGACAGCAAGAACAGCGGAGGAAGGGAAATGAACAGGCTAGTGTGCGACAGAGCTGATCTTCAAACCCAAGTCCGCAGCTGAGCTACCCCGATGCCTCCACTTAGGGTTTGGGTGGTGGGGGAAGGTGGAGGGGAGCATAGGGGGGCGTTGGGGGTGGGGGCAAAGAATCGCTGTCCTGACCCTCTCCTTCCCATTTGTTTCCCGAGACAAAGTTTGCTCCCTGGGTTAGAAGCCAACAGCGCCCACCGATTCTGGACTGCCACTGATCTTCCAAAAAGAACAGGGGAAAGGGCTTGATCCCATTACCACAGGGCTGACGGGGGTAGTGGAGAAAGTGAGGGTTGGGTACTGACTTACTGCTCCAGGGTTCAGGGTGCAGACTGTGGGTGGCTGTGGGGGAGGGCTGGCTGCGTGCCCACTGGAGTCTTCCTGATGACCCTCCTGTGCCCCCAGACACTGCTCCTTCCTCCTTCCCCACCCCCATTGGATTCTGCTCAGTCCCATTGTTTTGCTTCCGTATCTGGTTTGGTGACAGATTAAAAGACACCAACACGCCACAGCACCCACCCTGCAGCCAGCAGAGCCTCCGCTGCCGTCCGCTCGCCGTCGTCGCCAACATATGTTTAACCCGCTGTTTTTTCGCTTTCGTAAACATGCTGTCTTCTTTCAAATCTCAAATTAATATGATCCTTCCCCTCTCCTTTCAAATCCTGTCTTGCAGCCACATGCCTGATCAGATTTCACATTTACAGACACATGGGAGTCGGGACTCATGTGCAGAGGACCTGGGGTGGGCAGATCCCGCCCCCCCAGGCCCCCAGACCCCCAGATCCCGCTGTTCCGGAGGACGTACCGCACTGTGGACACATTCACAGCACAGTCAGGTTGACTCCAAATGCTGCAGAGGTTTCATCAACACAAGTACACTGAGACGTGAGGGCCTTGAAGGTCAGACATCAGGATAGACAGACATACACACAGACACTGACACACACACGGGTGTGCAATCCGGCAGTCACAGGAACCCATAGAGCAGCCATGCATTCAAAGACATTGAGATGGACTCGAGTGTGTCCCCCCAAATTCACAGGTTGAAGTTCTAATCCCCAGTACCTCAGAATGGGACTGGATTTGGAGGCAGGGACTTTAAAAGGGTAATTAAGGTGATGAGGTCATCGTGTGGGCCCTACTTCAATATGACTGTTGACCTTTTAAGAAGAGAAGACAGACGCACACACGGGGAGGGAAGAGCCTGTGAAGATTCAGGAAGAAGAGGGCCATTTGCAAACCACAGAGAGGCCTCAGAAGAAACTAACCCTGTCAACACCTTGATCCCAGACTTCTAGCCTCCAGACTGTGACAAAATAAATTTCTTTTGTTTAAACTATCCTGTCTGTGGTACTTTGTTTGGAAGCCTTAGAAAATTAATACAGACACGGAGGCCAAGAGATCTCCAACATCCCCCCAACACAACCCCAGACCCACAGCTACCTCCACAGCCTCACACAGGACCCCCAGGTCAGCACACCCCACATGCACAGACCTGAAGCCCAGGTCCCGCTCGGGAGCCCCACTCCCCACAGCCCCTTCTTCAGCACAGGGACTAAGTGTGGACCCCCCTTCCAGCATCACAAAGATGCAAGAGGGAAGGGCAGCCAGGGACTTCCTCCACCAGATAGCAAAATTGTAGAAAATGCTAGAATAGTAAGAGCTCACCCATACTGGGTAGGTTCCAAGGACTGTTCCAAATACTCTGTGGGTATTATCTCATCTAACCTTCTCAATGACTCTTTGAGGTAGGTACTATTATCAAAATCCTCATTCTAGAGATGGCACAAGCGGGACACAGAGAGGTTGTGCCTGAGACCACACAGCCAGCAAGAGCAGAACTGGGGCTTGAGCTGGAGCAGCCAGGCTCAAGCCTGGCTCCAAACCATGGGGCCATCTGCCACCAGATCAGAGGCAGAGCCAAGTTACAGAGGAAGTCAAACACTGGGTCAAGAAACAAGTGAGCCAAAACATTTCCCTAGGACCGATGCTCCTTAGGTCTTCAGGTTCTATGCAAAACCCTACACTCAGGGCTGGCAATGTAATCGGCAGGGCCCGGCGGAAAATGAACACCTTGGCTCCCTGTTCAAAAAGCAGGGGGAAAGTACAATGAAAAATGCTCAAAGTTTTTCTTTTTTTAAGTGGTCTCTCTCTTAACGAATCATAACATTTTTTGAGATTTCCTGCCTCTCTAAGAAATCATTTTAAATTATTAGCATGAATTTTACTTAATATTAGGCAATATCAGTGTTGAATGCAAACATAAGAGCATTTAACTCATAAAAGAAGCACCAAGACCATATCCTATTTTGTAGCTCACACAGGGATACATGCATTCCTTCTCACCGGAATAGCAGGAATGCCGCACAAAATGAACTCAGCTGTTTTTAGTTCACTTCTTGCTCCATGCACAATCTACTGATGCTGCCTGCCTTCAGCTTACTGATGAGTAGGGAGGCTCGAGAGGTTGTGGTTTGCAACGTAAATGGTTGGCTAACCCAGGGAAGCCGCATGAATCCGAAAGGATAGGAAAGTGTTGCTTGGTATGTCACGTTGCCTTCTTTCTACTGTTCCAGGCAAATCCTTCACTGAAGGGAAAGTGTGGCCACCTGAGGCTGTGGGCACCGCACTCAGCAGAAGGAGCATGTTTACCTTCCAATTGCTCTGAGTTTCACTGGGCTCCCACGCACGATGAGTCCAAATTCTGCACTTGTGAGGCACGGCAAATGCCACACACCAACACAGAGGCCAGGAGGGGGGGACACAAACATTGTGTGTGTTGTCTCCTCTGCTCCCGTGCACACTTCATCGTCCCATTGGACTTCACTTACAAAACACAAGGTCAAAGCTACAGTTATTCAGAATGTCAAAATGAGGACAGCAGAGCGTTAAACAAAGCCTGGGGTTCTCCAGAGTGCAGGTATGACTGCATCCAGTCCTGCCTACCCTGGCCATGTTCTTGGCCTCAGAATAGCCTCAGTTCACAGTTTCTCCTTCCTCAGGTCCAGCCGCCCCCTCTCAAAAAGACAGTGGCCCACACAGAGCTCCCTCCGCTGCCGGGTGCTTCCCCAACCCGGTTCTGCTCCTCTGCCCTGTGTCAGAAGTCACTTGGTGTCTGGAAGTCCATCCTTTCAGCTGACCTAGTTTCAGGAGGCTGGAACTACAAGGACATGCTCTTTACCTGTTTTGAGAGGAGATGAGTGTTTCTTGTTCTTATGACGCGGACCCACTATGATCTCGTCACTTCAAGTACCATTTTTAACCCCCAGATCTTCCCCAGGAGCCCACGCCTTGCTGCTGTGCTAGCCCAGCTGCCGACAGGATGCTTCCATCTGAATGTCTACAGACATCTCAGGTCTGGAGTTACTTACCCAGCTCTCCCTGACCCAAACCTGTCTCCCATCTCAGTATTTGGGGGTCACTGTTCTTCTGAAACAGGGAGCCCCCTGGGTCCCCTCTGTACAGTACCCCCCACGTCCTACAGAGTATACCTCTCTAAGACCTGTCATTTCTGCTCCACGCCCCATCCCTGCTGTTGCTTTGGCAGAGAACTCATTCCCCATCACTGGGACCATGGAAGGAACCTCCTCACCCAGTGTACCCTCCTCACCTTTCTCAAGCATCTGTTTTATTACACCAGTGCCTTACTCAGAAACTTCTCAGAGATTCTGAGTGAAATCTGCACCCCTTAGCTCTGGGTAACAAAGTGAACATTTCCCCAGGGGAAATAATGCCCCAGGAACTAAAAACAGAACAGGTAATTGGACATGGTGGGTGGAGAAGGGTTTATTCTTCTCTCTACAGACAAGACCTTGGGGTGGGGGAAGACGGCGGGTTTAGGCTCAGAGGATGGTCAAAGTTGGAAACCCCTCCAAAGCTGACAGGGTCAGGTTGCTTTGGGGAACATGGCATAGTGCAGGGAGGTACAGAAAGGTCCTCTAAGAAGGTGGGCCAGGGTGTGTTCTCAAAAAGCTGTATGGACCTGGAGCACCACAGCTGAGGGAAGCAGAGATTGCCATGTGATCACTGAGCCCATTTTCTCTTCCTGAGCCCATGCTAGACTACATTTCCCAGCCTCCCTTGCAGTTTAGTGGGGCCATGTGACTGAGTCTTGGCCAATGGAACACGAGGATCGGTCACTTCCAGGCCAGACGACTAGAAGTCTTCTGAGCAATCCTCCATGCTATCTCTTGTGCCCTATTTAGCAGCCAGATGCATAGGAAGAGACAAGACATCACGAGATGACAGACCATAACATGGAAGGGGCCCCCGTCCCTGAGCGACTGTGTGGAACTGAGCATCCCCTCCCCCACCATGCACACTGAATTGTGACATGAATGAGAAACAAACTTTGGTTGTGTTAAGGCACTGAGATATTGAGGGTGTCAGTGCTAGCAGTTTCCTTACCTTGACTAATCTAGTTTCTACACACACACACACACACACACACCCCTGAAGAATGACTGTCCATCTGTGGTGCTCCTGGCTCCCCACCATCTTTCTGTCAGTGAGGAGGGGGTTCACAAGCCAGACAGCCTGTTTCTCTTCATAAACAATTCATTTTTAATTACACAAATAGTTCATGAATACCGTCTCCTCTTTCTCCTTCTCCTTTTCTCTCTTCCGTGAGACAATATGGACACACAACAATGAAGTTCAATCCCCTTTGACTCCTTCCCACTAGCCCTCCTTACCTACCACCTTCCCACTGGTGCCATCCCGCGAGCTCCTCTCCCGCAGTCTCAGAGGTCACGATTGCTGTTCTCCTTTGAGTCACCATTTCAAATATTTTTTATACCTTTATATCTATAAAAAATTGAAAAATTGTGTATGCTTCTGCTTCTCTGACTCTACAAAACAGATGTCTTGCTTTATGTATTTTCTGCCACTTTCTTTATTCACCTAATGATCTCTCCTGACGTTATGTCATAGATTTTTTTCTCATTCTTTTTTAAAAGATTTTTATTTATTTGAGAGAGACAGAACAAGGTGGCAGGGGGCAGGGAGAGGGAGAAGCCGATTCCTCACTGAGCAGGGAGCCTGACGCGGGGCTCAAAGCCAGGACTCTGAGATCATGACCTGAGCCAAATGCAGATGCTCTATTGACCAAGCCACCCAGATGTCCCAGATTTATCTCTTTCTTGTAAACAGTTACATAGTACTTCCTAGCATGTCATGCTAGGGTTTATCTGGCTAGTCCCCGCTGATGGACATGTAGGTTTTTCTCTAAGTTTTTACTCTTCTGAACAATCCTGTGGTAATCGCCCCCCGCCCCAACAGGCCTCCTTACACACCCACCCAAGCATTTTCTCTAGGGGAGATACCAGCGAGTGGACTCATCTTTCAAAGCAGCTGTGCCAATCTGCACTGTCACCCACAAAAATGCAGGAGTCCCTATTTCCGCACACCATCCCTAACATTTAATATCAAATTTAATTTTTCTCACCAATCTGAAGAGTGAAATATAGTTCATGGTACTTTAATGTTTTATTTCCTTGATTACTAGTGAAATTGAACATTCTTCAAGTTTATTGGCCATTTGAATTTCCTTTTCCATAAATCGACTGTTTTTTATCATTTGCTGAGTGCTCTATTGGGCCATTTGTCTTTTTCTTATTGATTTGTTAGAATTCTTTATATATTCTGGATGCTAATCCCTTATCTGTTATATAAATTGCAAATATTTTCTCCCCGGCTATAGCTTGTTTCTAGCTTGTTTATGGTGTCTCTTGTCACTTAGAAGTTTTACATTTTAGTAGAGTGAGATCTATCAATTGTTCCTTTTATGCTTGCTTGCTTTGGGCCATTCTGTTTTCAGCAGTGAGGCAGGGAAACCAGCGGCCAGGAACACAGGCCCTCCCTCTGGCGGACAGACGAGGTTTTCTGATCCTCTCTGAGCAGTAACTTCAACAGACTCTTGCTAATGGATCTCAGACTTAGCTCAGCGGGAAGGGAGAAGGCAGAGGGGAGGCACGTGCTGCGGGGAGAGAAGAAAGACCCTGTCTCCTCTACGGGGAGATTGGATCGGAGAGTCACAGGAATATTAAAAGGTGACTGCATTTTTTACCCCCTAGGCTGGTTCAGCCAGACGTGCGGCTTCTATTCCAATTTCTCCATGATACAGTTCCCCTTTTGACTTTTATTGTTAACTACACCCCTTCAAATAGACTTTACTCCAGTTACAAGTTCTATACTAAACTGCAACTGTAATTTGTCTCCTGGCCTCTGAGGAGACAGGAGACAAACACCAATGGCACTTACTCCAAATCAGGCTCTGTGCTAAGCTATCTGCATACCATGCTGGCAGTCAGGATAAGCCAGCCATGTTGCAGTAAGAAAAAACTTCAAGCTTCCAAATCTGCATCCCGCTCATGCTACCGATCCAGGGCACACTGGCTGCAACCCGGCCACATATTTCCTTTCTTCCAGGATGGAAGCTTCTGGAGCATCTTCTGTCTAGAACCTTGCTCGTTGTGGTTATTTCAGCGGGAAAGAGTGTGGAAAAGCACAAACGAGCTCTTAAGAGATACTGCCTAGAGCACCAAGTCCCTTCTACACTCATCTCATTGGCCAAAGGAAGTTGCATGGCCAAGACTGACTTCAAGGGGCTAGGTTGTGGGGGACCAATAAAATAATCTACCACGGTGGGCCCTTCTGACCGCCACATAGTCAATACCCTCCATCCCTTACAGGGAAAACCTGCTCACCTCTAGGCAAGCAATCCCAAGTCCCCTCCAAACACTGGTGCAAGCTCAAAGCCCAAGATTTCTGCGTGATACCTAGAATACCCCTCATCGGAGAGAAGGGAAGTGGCTCGTTTTGGTTCAGGGATCTATGAGCCAAAAATTCCCAGCTACCTTCCACCCACAGACCCATACCCTGTGGTGAAATGGGACAGGGCAATTACAGTTAAATACCCCCATTCTCAAGAGATAAGAACAGGGGACATAGGGCCTTGACAGCTCTGTTGATTCTGGAATCATTCTGGACACACATTTAAGGGGTCTGTTCCCTAGGGGTGGGAAATGTTCCCTGATTAGGCCCCCATTCCATCTCCTGGTGGGGGGCGGGGATGTTCTGGTCCAGTGCGCTCTGGGGCTCTGGGGGATCCCTCCTTTGAAAGATTCAACCATATGCAAATCTACTTTTATGGATCAAAACATCCACAGAACATTGATTTGAATATCGACATTTTCAAATGGTCCAACCTATCCTCTTCCATATACGATGACAGCATTGGAGAATATGCCCAGTGTGGTGGTTGAACAGATTTCTCGGCCTTTTTTCCTTCCACAAAAGATGGGAGGCCCGAAGAGTGAGGTTAAGGCTTTAGCAGTCAAATCTTTTAGATGAGGTTTGTTTTTCTTAATGAGGAAGGTATCAGTGAACAATAATACAACCTACTATCTTATCGCATTCAATGTGCACAACAGCTGTCTGAGACAAATGCTTTAATGATCTCTATTCTGCAGACAAGAAAAGTGAAGCTCAGAGAGGTGAAGTCATCTGTCTGAGGCCACACAGCTAACATTTTTTAAAAAATTGTATTGCTAGGGGCGCCTGGGTGACTCAGTGGGTTAAAGCCTCTGCCTTTGACTCAGGTCATGATCCCAGGGTCCTGGGATCGAGCCCCACATCGGGCTCTCTGCTCGGAAGGGAGCCTGCTTCCCACCTCTCTCTCTGCCTGCCTCTCTGCCTACTTGTGATCTCTGTCTGTCAAATAAATAAATAAAATCTTTTAAAAAAAATTGTATCGTTATACTGCCTCCCCAGAAAGAAACAAAACAAAAACAAAACAAAAAAACTAAATCTTCTATCACAAGGTTACAGATGGGCCAGGAGCAGAGGTATCCGAGGCCTCTCTCTGATTCCTTGTGCTCGGTTATAATTTCCACGTCATTATGCAATATTTTCATCATGGTTCTTTCAGCGTCGGTTCCCCGGCCAATTCTTCCCAAGTATCTTCAATCAAACACCCCAGAGGGGTAATGTGATTGGCCCAGCCATCGGCCACAGGTCACTGGCCAACCTATGATGGGCTCTTACTGGGTCAGACACTCTCCCCTGGTCAAGTAGGTCAGGCGAAGTTCAGGAGATACAAAACTTGGCTTCCAAGGCAGCAGGAATTTTTATCCTCCATAAACACCTTCACACATGCGGCTCCCTTTGCCTGGAATTACCAAATCCTGGCTACATTCAGTAGTCGTGCAAGCTTAAGCAACTCTGATTAAATGTGCTATGCTAAATACATTAAACCTTTATAAAAACCACCTGATGTAAGCACCATCTGAGTCCCATTTTAAAGACAGGGAAGCTGAGGCCTCATGAAGCTAAGGGACTAGACCTCTGACTCACATCTTCACCTTCAAGGCTGGGACTTCTGAATTAAAGCACTTCGCTGTACTGGGAGGTCCCATAGCACCTCTTCCTGGAAGCCTTCCCTAATGCCCCCTTGTCTAACACCCACAGACCTTTCTCTGGCTCTTACGATCTGAGCAGTTTGCCTTGTGCCATGTCTCAGGGCTGCATGGGATTCATTTCTGCATCTTCATTTGTTCTTTCATTCGTTCCTTCACTGAATATTTATGGCGTGCCAGGCTCTGTGCAAGGCACTAGGGATACATTCAAAAAGAGTCCCTGCTTTCACAGAGTTTATTGTCCAGTGGGGAAGACAGACATTAAACAGATAATGACACCAATAATTATGTAATTACAATTGTTATAAATGTTATGAAGAAGGCCAGGGAGGATATAAGCATTTATAACTGGGGACCCCTGACTCTAGAGGGGTGGGGGTGGGGGGCGATGCCTCTAAGAAATCAGCATTTCAGCTGAGTTTCTGGAAGGACAGGTATGACCTGGCCAGGAAGAGAGAAGGTGTGCGGGGGGAGGGAGAGTTTCAAGACAGAGAAAATAGCAGAGCCAGGCCTGGAGGCAAAAAGAATTTGGTGAGCTGAGCCTGGGCACAGCAAGCCAGGAGGGCAGGGAGGAGGAGGAGGTGGCCAGCGCACACCCGGCACCGCTGTTTGGATGAGTCTCCCCGCAACCATGCTGCCAGCCCAGCCAGAGGATCCTGGCCTGGGTGGCAGGGGCCAGAGCCAGGGGTTGTGGGCATTTTGTCTCTGGCGAGCCGGCAACCCCATGCTCCTGGGTCAGGAGGAGGGAGGTAGCAGAGGACGTGCACAACACACTTTTTATATATGTCGGGCCATAATATTTAAGTGTCTTGGCTGTAAGCCTGCGACTAGGTCCCCCGACAGCCCAGCCTTGCTCCGCACGCTCTAACAGCTGTCTGTAAAACCCGTTTATGGAGCCTCCATAAATTTCCCAGCTGCTGCAAACACAGGGCTGGGGACAAAGAGTCGGTGGGAGGGAGGCGTGGGAGAGCTGCGGCTTCAGCGTCTCTGCTGGCTCATCCTCTGGGCCCCAGCTTGCCCCCTGCCCACCCAGAGCTGCCTTACCCTAAATTCTTTTATTGAAGCTGATCTTAACATCGACCCCGTGGGGCCTGGCTGGGCAATCCGGCTCGGCACGGATGCAGGCACTTTCAAGATTGCAGCAAAAGGTACAGTAAATCAGAATTAAGTGTCATGATAGTGATTTGAACTGACACTGTTTTCACCTTGTCCATTTACTGGGAAATATATAACAGGAATAGATTGAGCCTGTCATATTGTACCTGAAAAATACAGCTGTTAGGGTAGGAAGGCAGCTGGCACCAAGGCAGGGTCCCAGGGGACAGTGGGGTGTATGGACGGGTGGAGGGGACTTGCTGTCAGCATCCTGCTGGGGTGAATGTTTGTTCTGGGAACACCGGGAGCCCAAGTGTGCTTTTCTAAGGGCCCGTTTCAGGCAGGACCAGCCTGACCAGCTCCCAGGCTGTGTCTCAGCTGCTACAGGGACCCCTGGCCATCTTCGTTTCCCTGAGGGGCCCAAACCGCTCACACTACAGGGCATTTTTAAAAAACTTTCTATTGAAATATAACATAGACACAGAAAGGTGCACAAATTGTAAGTCTATTGCTTGATTTATCTTCCCCAATGGAATACACCTGTGCACCCAACACCCATATCAAGAAACATTCCAGAAACCTCCAGATGGGCGCCTTTGCCCTCCCTCCATTCTCTGACACTCCCACCCCCAAAGGAGGACCACTATTCTGATGTCTCAAGCTGTGGACTGATGTTGTACATGGCATTTTAATGAGGGCATTTTGAAATTCCACCTGGTTTTTTTGGCCCTCAAAGAAAACAGGAACCTCTCAGTTTTAAAATAACTTATAAGGAATATGAGTAACACATCTTGAGCCCAATCCAGAGGTAGGGTAGGGGTGGGGGTGAACAGTGGGGGAAGGATCTGGGATGGATGTGATGGCAGGGGTGCAGCAAGAATTGGGGTGGGGTGCGTGAATAGGGAGGGGTGAGGCTCAGGACTGGGGTGGGATGAGCTTGGGAGTGGAGGGTCCAGGAGGGGCCAAGGCTCAGAGATGGAAAAAAAATTTCAGAATTGGGGTAAATAGATTCTGGAATGGGGCTTAGGGACAGAGTAAGGGTCAAGGATGAATTGAGGGTCAGGTTCAGGGCAAGTTCAGGAAACGTAGTGGAGCCATGAGCAGGAAGAGCCGAGGAAGGACAAGCTCTTTGCAGCCAGAAAAAGGGGCTGATTCCCTCTCCAACAGGCCAGCCCCTGGCAGCCCCAGGAATGGGGTGGCTCTGCCTCCTTGCCCCTCCCAACTGAAGCCCTCCTCCCCCAATCCTGACTGGGTGAAGAGCTGACTGGTGGCTATAGCGCCGCCAGCAGGTGGCCTCAGATATTACTCCTGCTGCCCAACCCTCTGGCTCTGGGTCTGCTCTAATTTGGCTACCATCCTCAGCCTCCTTTTTCCTGCTGAACTTTGAACTCTGTCCCCTGAACCCAGTCGGCTTGGCTGGGGCTTGAACCTCCTGCATAATCCATGCCAGGTCCCATTCACAAAAGTCACAGCTGCTCTGGAAGCTTCTGGCTGCTGGCCGGAGACCTCCTGTGACCCTGTCGTCCTGGTGCTACTGTCGACCTGTTGCCGAAAGACACCTTCTTGACGTTCATCTTCCAGCGGGTCCAACACGCCACGCAGTCAGGGACCACATAGCTCAGAGCACGACAGCTGCCTCCTTCACACAGGAGACCCCTTGCATCCTTCTGGCCATTTCCTTTCCGCCTGCATCCACATCCTGACCCCATCTTCGGCTAATGGCTCCTCAGGAGGGCCACTCTCTTAGCCTCAGCTTTGGCCTTCGATGCTTTGACCCTTAGCCCTAGAGTCTTTCCACCTTTGGCCACCTCAAGGGTCCTTGAGACTCACACTGGGGAGTTGGACTGGCTTCTCCCTGTGTTAGGGAAAGACAAGATCTCCCCCCTTTCTCTTGACAAAATATCCCTTGAACACCTGTCCCCACCCACACTCTCACTGAAGCACCGGAATCATCTTGTTTGATGTTGTTTCCCCGTAAGACTGCAAGCTCCATGAGCACAGGGATGACGCCCGTCTCGTGTACTTCCAGCACCCCCCTCCGTACCCGGTGCAAGGCGCTACTTGACAAGTATCAGTGGAAGTGTCGTTTGATGCACAGGTTTGAAGGCAGAAATCTCTAGAGTTGAATCCTGACATTGCTACTTAGAGTATCATTTAACTGCTCTTGGCCTCACTTTTCCCATCTGTAAGATGGGATAATGCCACCTTGTTCCATAGGACTCTCTGAGGACTGAGAGTAATAATGCATTATCAATGTCTGCCACCATGCCAGGCACCTGGAGAGCATTCAATAAGTGGTACCGGTTATTAGTTGTTTCTGTTACTATGGCAATGACCATTGCTGTTTCTATTCCTAGAATCACTTGGTTCCAGCATCCTTCACAGAGCCTTTGAGGTCCTATGTTGCCTTCAACAGGCATCTGCTCCCAGCCTTGGGCTATACAGGCCTCCGCCCTCCTTGAGCTCACTGGATCAAAACCTTAGCCGACCTGCCCCTTCCTTCTGGTCCCCAGGGTCCTGCTGTCTGGGGCAGGGCTGGGGAAGGCCCGGCCCTACCTTTCCAAGGCCCTCCCTCCCCATGTGCTGGGCATTGGCCTGGCCTCCTCATCTGTGATCAACAGTCCAGGGCCTGCTGGGGAGCAGCACGGTGAGGGGGACCAGGGCCAGCCGGCCAGCCAGGAGAGGCTACAGTTCTGCTGATGAAGAGCCTTTATCGACCCCCCTCTGCAGACACGGGCCGCATCACTCACAGACCCTGGGACGGGAGCCCATTCATCTGGGGGCACAGAATGCGAGGGGGCTGGGATTTCTCATTCTAGGGCAACCCGGAGTTCACATCAGGAAATATTAGTCTGATGAGTTCCCCGTGAGTAGAAGGACTGTCAGGCATTAATCACGGGCTGAGGGGGAGGCAGCGCTGGGCCTCTGGGCCAATCCCCCGGGGTCTCATCCTTTCTGGGAACTTCAGAACCTCACAGGGCCTGGAGACAAGGGCAGAAATGACCCTTGAAGAGCCTCCGGATGCTCTCTATCACTCTCTAGGCCCTTTCTGCCTGGTCCCAGAGCCCTCTGTGAGGACTTGGACAGGTGGCTTCCCTCCCTGAGTCTCAGTTTTCTTGTCTATAAAATGGGATGGGAAGGGAGGTCCTTCCCATCCCATAGGTGACTATGAAGACAAAAGATCTTGCTTGTCAGCTGCCTGACTCAGTGTCCTGCATACAATAGGTGCTCCATAAATGCTGACCCCAGGTGCTGTCTCTTCCCTTTCCTCCTTCTCTACTGAACACCGCTGGATGGCAGGACCTGGTTTATTTCTCATCTCCATGAGGCCTACGTGCTGATGGATACATGAATGCATGCATAAATAACGAGGATGGATGGATGGACGGATGGATGGACAGATGGACGCAAGAAATCCAGCCTCTTGGTTGAACACTGGTCCTAAGCAGTGTTCCTTTGGCAAAAAACAGGACTGGTGCACAGTCCCTAACACTCTGCAAAACGTCTTCCATCCCTTTTCCTGTCCCGGACCACCTCTGCACTCCTATAATGAAATGATGTGCTGCATCACTTGGCACGGGACACTGTCAAATCAGATCACATCACTCCTCTGCTCTAGACCATCTGTGGCTCCCCAGTGCCTTTAGGTTCAAACCCAAATCCTCATCCTGAGCTATAGGGTTCGGGCACCACCTGCCTGTGGTCGCCTACCTACCATTCAGCCCCTCACCATCCCTTTCAGCCGGACTGGCCTTCTCTCCTGTCTTGAGCACGCCATGTCCTCCCTACCTCGACCCTCCATTGTGCTGGGCCTTGTTCACAGCTGCGTCTCCTGAACACACTGTGTTCTGCCCAAGCTTCTAGGCTTCGGAACATATCTTCAGGACCCCTTGGGAGCCTGCCCCTTCACTTCTTGAGCCTAGTGCAGGATGTCCCCCAAAGGCTCCACAGGGACAGGAGTTTATAAGAGCTGGCCACGAAGGTCTCCTCAGGGCCTCCCACCTGGGCATCTGGGGTTATGGAGACATCCGGCTTGAGACTTCATGGGTTCAGACTGGAGTCCTTGGTGGGCCAGGCAGGTAGCGGTGGACAGTCTGGCCTGTGCCAGCTACTGGGTTCTAGGGCTGGTCTGCTCTCCGGGCCTGGCATTGAGTGGGCCTTAGGAGGTCCAGGCACCAGCCAAGCCCACCTGGGGGCCCAGGTGCCCTCTCAGCCCCTTCCTGGTAAACCAGAGCCTGCTCCAGACTCAGCCGCTGCCCGTGCTAGCTGTATGTGGGCGCAGCACACACCAGTTTACCTCAAATTTCTGAGGATCACTAACTTCTGCCTGCCCCCCCCCCCCATAGGGTCACACTCAGACCCGCCCTGTAGGTAGGCACCTAGGGAGCCCTGAGGACTTTCCCTGTGGCCCTTGTCTCCTTACCGTGTAGCCCTGAGATTTCACTGCTTTTGGAACTGAGGGGCTGCCCTGGGGAGGCTGGGTGACTACAGAAGTGAGTGAGACCAGAGCAGAGGTGGCCGAGCCCAGTGTGTTTTACAGCTTGGCCCAGACAACTAATGGCCTCTATGACATTGCTGCTCCACATAGCGGCCTTGGAGCAGCTGTAAATCAAGGGCCACCTGCCCAGTGGCCCCAGCCCCCTCCCAGATCATCTGTCCTGGGAGAGGAGCATTACCAGGAGGTTTGGGGCCCTCCTGGCCCAGGGCTGCTGAGCAGCCCAGCAGTGTCCATGAAACCAGGCTTAGCAAGGATATAAAAGCCTAGACCAGGCAAAGGCGAAGTGTATGTGTGCACCCATGTGCAAGAGTGTGGGAGAGGGAGGTATTCATTTATGCCCCTACACCTGAGCATCTGTGTGTGTATGTGTGTGTGTGTGTGTGTGTGTGTGTGAGAGAGAGAGAGAGAGAGAGAGATAGAAACTATGTAAGCCTGTCTGTGTCTATGTCGATGTTTGAAATCTACGGACTATTGGATATGTGTTTAAGCATTATTGTGTGAGTGTATCTGTCTTCATGTGCACTGTACAAGTGAGCGCAGGAATGACAGAAGCATTACGTTTGTTCGTGGATGTTTCCATACAACTCTGCTTCTCTACAGGTACCTCGTGGGCACTTGGCCTACTCCTCTGTGTGGGTGTGCCTTTGCTGCACAATCACATCTAGGGATGTGTCTACGTCATTTTATTCAGTGAGTATTTATTGTTCACCTACTATGTGTGAGGCTGTGTCCTTCGTGCTAAGGTTAGTGTTGAATAGACAAGGTTTCTGCTCTGGGGTGGGTTACATTCCAACAAATGAGCACTAAGGAGAAAATTAAGTTGGGTGAAGGTGAGAGTCTGACTAGGTGGGGAACTAAGTTAAAGTGGGCAGAGAGGGCTTCTCGGTGGAGGTGGCATTGAGTAGAAGTGTGAATGATGAGAAAAAGCCATGTGAAAATCTGGGGCAAGAGTGTTCAGATGGTGGGAAGAGCCTGTGTAAAGGCACTGAGGCTGGGCAAAGTGAGTGGGCAGGACAGGAGGCGAGGATGGAAGGTAGGGAGGGGCCAGACCACAGAAGGCTTAGAGACCTGGGTAAGAAATTCAGATCTATTCAGGAGGCAAGGACAGCTTCAGGCAAGGCAATGTCCAATTCTGATTTAAGTCTTAAAACACGTCATTTGGCAGCTCTTTGAGAATGGAGTGCAGGGGAAAGGGTGAAGGGGGGACCAGGAAGGAGGTGTGCAGAGAGCACAACAGTGGTGACAATCAACATGGCGGCTGTGGAGGGCAGGTCTAGTGGCTCCTGTTTTTTCTGTGACTTTTATTTTGAAAAGATTCAACTACTCTACAAAGAGGCTGAAAGGAAGACATAGTTTTAATCTATGCCAGGTTCACCAATTGTTGAAATTTTGTGCTATTTGTTCCTTTTTCTCTCCCCCCTTTTGAGAGTTAGTGGCAGACATCACAACATTGCATCCCATGAGACCTCAGAACATCTTCTAAGAGCAAGGACATTCTCCGACACAACCACACTACCATGATCACGCCCGTGTTTAATCCAATATAAAGTTATATTTCAATGTTCCCAATTATCCCAGTTCTGTTGTGCCAGAAAGCAAGGGTGTCTTGTGAGACTGATGAGGACATGTCAAAAGACAGCTTGACAGAGACGGCCAACTTTTGAAAATTTGAGCATAAAAAAAGATGACAAAAATGGATTATAGCACATTGAATTAAAAAATAATCCACGAATCCACATCAATACTCAAAGAGAGGACAGGAAGAAAAGTTCTTCATAGAACAATACAGAATAAAAACACAAGAAATGAGAAAATGAGAAAAACTACCATTTTGTAATTACCAACATAATAATCGATTCAAATAAGGCTTCCTCATGGGTGTTGAGATCATTGGATGAAATGCCGGGGACACAGAACACTCCCACAATGTCAAAGTGTCATTTTACAGATCACTTTTCAATTTTTGAATAGAAGTTTCCTTTACAAAAGCACAATACGGCAGACACCACCTTAACTAAACTTAGTGCAGACATAGCGGCATGGAGAGCCTATTTTGTACAAGGACCTGAGAGGGGCTGCCCTTGGATTGAGTATGGAATTGGAGAGACAAGAAAACTCAGGACTAACTTCCAACATCTGATCTGGAAGGGCCTGATCAACTGCTTAAACAGGGGTGGGATGGGAAAGATGAGCAAAAGCCCGCCAAAGGGGACAGCATCGTGCCACACTGACTCTGTCACCTTTCAGATGCCCCCAAGGTGCAGCTGTTGAACAGACAGCTTAGTCGTGAACATGTAACTCCCGACCATGGTTAGGAGCAGAGATAAAAATTCAAGAAACATCAGCATACAGGGAGCTATGGACAAGATGACATCATCTAGGGAGGAAGTCAACTTCTGTACTTTTAAAATCTTTTCTTTCCTTTCCTTTCCCTCCCTCCCTTACTTTCTCTTCTCCTTCCTTCCTCTCTTTCTTTCTTTCTTTCTTTCTTTCTTTCTCCCTTCCTTCCCTTTCCTTTCCCTTCCTCCCTTTCTTCCTTCTATTTTATTTTTAACATAATCTCTACACCCAATGTGGGGCTCGAACTCACAACCCTGAGATCAAGAGTTGCATGCTCCACCAACGGAGCCAACCAGGTGCCCCTAAAATCTTTTTCATGACGAAAAATAGCTGTAAGTTTTCCATTATGTGATTTATACTTAATTAAAAGACTTTTTGTAAAAATAGAAGTGTATAAGAGTAATCCCCTGAACCTAACAATTTACGTTTGATATCATGCCTCAAGCACCTTTCTGTTACTCTGCTTCCACACACATCCATATATAAATGTATCATATCATACATGGGTCTCCCCCCACCAAGACACTTCAAACACTTAAAAAAAAAAGACTTTACCCCCTTTTCCATCTCCCTTTTCCTCTCCTAATATTCCAGAAACTGATGTTAAAATGTTATGAATCCTTTCATATCCTTACGTGCCCATGCAGTCATGTACATAAAGGGCTTGTAGATCACTGTCTGATAAAATGATACTATTACACATATTTCCTTAATTAATAATATTGTGGGAACCCTAATGAAGTGAACCTGTTCTTCTTATTGGCTACATCTTCTTTCATAGCATAAATGTGTCATGGTTTAAACATTGTCCTATTCAGACACTATCTAGTTCTATGGGATCTTTTTTTTTTTTTTTTTTTTTTTGGAAGGAGGGACAAATTCTTATGAGTGAGATGGTTGGGTTAAAAGGTGGGTTTTAAATTTTGTTTAAATTGTGTTTAAGTTTTTAAACAGATTTTTTTTTCTATATGGCTTTCCAAAAAGGTAGCATCAATGCTCTTTCTCACCAGTTAAGTATGAAAATATACTTTCCCTCCCACCCCATCAGTAGTAGGTGATAACATTCTTTTGAATTTTTGCCAATCTGATGGGCAAGGAGTTAGTTTAATTTGCATTTCCCTGAGTACTGGGAAGTTGCTCCATATGTTTATTGGCCATTTGGGTTTATTCTTCTCTGAGCCTATTCACATCCTGGGAACATTTTTCTATTGGATGCTTCGTCTTTTTCTTAACAATTTGTAAGAGCTAGAAATTAACTCTTTATCTTGCCATGAGTCCTGGCAAATCTGTTCTCCCAACTTACTGTTCATCTTTCTGTTATGGGAACCTTTATCCATCTAAAAAAAAAAAGTTTAAATTTTATGTAGTCAGAGAGTGCCACCTCCAATAAGGACAGAATGCCTGGTAGAAGATGATCTCTCTGACAGCTAACAACTAAGAATTCTGGACAAAATACTTTTATTAAAAAGGCTATAGAAAGGAGGCTACTGAAGGACTGAAAGTGATGGGATCACAACCAGGCAGAAATTAGAGAGACTAACACTTGGAAGGGAACACCATTAACTGAGGTTCTCATGTTTACATCTTTGTGCCTAAGGCCAGGCCCCAGGCAGTGCCATGTGAGTCAGCTAAACCTTGGATAGAAATCTGAATTCTTATTTGTTGAGGAATCAGAGGATGAAATGTGGGGCTTCCACAGTGGTTGGAAAGTGATACCAGAAAGTAGAAAGCCATGGAGGGGCGAGTCTGCTTCTAAACTTCACCCAAACATCAGAGTGTTTTCTGAGCAATGACTTCAGTGGAAAAACTCTGAGAAGCCTAACGGGGGCTTCTGAACAGAGATTTCAGCTGCTACCTACCATGGAGTGGCAGGAGTTTGGAGTCTGAGCTCAGCCAAGTTAACTTCCTGAGGAAATAAAAAATCAATAGCCTTCCAGAGGACCATAATAGAATCCAGAGTCTCTACAACTTACTATTGATAGTATTCAGGATACAATCCAAAATTACTAGACATATGAAGAAACAGAAAAATGTGACCCATATTCAAGAGGAAAGGCAATCGTGAGACAAATCTCAAGGTGACTCAGATCTTGGAATTGAGAAATAAGACCTTTTAAAGCAGTGTTATAACTGTGTTCAAGGACATGAAGAAAAATATGCTAATCACGAATGATCAAAGAGAAAACCTCAGCACAAAAAAGATGATAAAAATAAGCAAATGGGGATTTGAGGACCAAGATATAACAATATCAAAAAATTAACTGGATGAGATAAAATTTTATGTTAAAAATGCATTTTTTTAATAGATTCTAGGTTTCCTGTCATAATACTTTTAAAATCCTATAGAAATATCCTTTCTAATTCTGGATTACACATCTATTCACCTAAAATTTCTCCTAAGGTTTTTATATTTTATTTTTACATTTAAGTCTTATTAATTTATTGGGATTCAATTTTTTTATATGGTGTGAGGTGAGGATCCATCTTCACTTTCTTACAAATAGCTAAGGTGATTTTTCCAGTATTATTTATTAACTTTTTTTTTGTTGTTGTTCTTACTGAGGCAAAACATTTATTATATATTGAATTCCCATATATACTCAGATGTATTTATGGTCTTTTTATTCTGTTCCACAGTTTTCTGCCAATACAATAATCCTACGTCAATACAATATTATTGGTTTCTGGTGGCTTTACATTTTAATATCTATAAGGCAAGACCTCCCCGTTTAAATATTTTTTGGCCATTGTCAGACATTAATTCTCCCACATGGACTTTATGAGCATGATATCCATCCAGTTAAAAATGGCACACCTGGGTGGCTGAGTTGGTTAAATGTCCACCTTTGGCTTAAGTCATGATCCCAGAGTCCTGAGACTGAGTCCCATACTCGGCTTCCTCAGCGGGGAGCCTGCTTCTCTCTTTCTGCTGCTCCCCCTGTTTGTGCTCTCTCTCTGTTAAATAAATAAATAAATAAAAATCTTTTCAAAAAATTAAAAAAATGGTAATATAATGGGAATTACCTTAAATTTATGCATCAGTGTTGGGAGAATGGACTTTTTTTTTAATATTTTATTTACTTATTTGACAGAGATCACAAGTAGGCAGAGAGGCAGGCAGAGAGAGGAGAGAGGAGGAAGCAGGCTCCCCGCTGAGCAGAGAGCCCAATGCAGGGTTTGATTCCAGGACCCCAGGATCATGACCTGAGCCGAAGGCAGAGGCTTTAACCCACTGAGCCACCCAGGCGCCCCTGGACATTTTTATATTAAGATTTTCCATTGAAAAATATTGGCCATTTTTCTCATACTATTTCAATATTTTAATAAATTTTCATAATTCAGTGGTTAGGGAGATTGACAAGAGATTTTCTGTATTTCTGTATTGTCTGAGTAATAGTGAGCACATATTTTTGAAATAAATTCAAATAATTCTTTTTAATAAAAGTAGTGTATGTTTGAAGCTGATTGGTGGTTTCATGATATTTCATTACATTATCCATCCTGCTAGTATGTCTAAAAAATGTATTTAAAAACATGAAAAAAGGCTAGCACATATGCAGTGAAAATTTCTTCCAGACAATGCAAAAAACTATAGAGAAGGAAATAAATGGCATCTAAAATTCCACTAACCAGTGATAACCACTTCCACTGTTAATTTTTGGGTCTACTTAGTTTCAGACTATTTTTCTAATTTTTTGGTATATACATAAGACCATATACAAATATGAACACACATAAAGGCATTTGTGATTTTTATAGTTATGTATATGTATGTGTACCTAGGATGTGTGCAAATATCGAAGATATGTATGTATATGTTCCTATGGTGTGTGTATGTATCTAATACACACACACACGCACACACCTAAATGGGCTTCTACACTCATAATTTCTAATAATGGCTTTTTTACATGAACATCTTTCCATTTCCAAACATACACATTATCATCATTGCTAGAACATGCTCAGATTTCTTTATATGGATGCATATTATTTTCCTTAAATCCATTTTGGTTTTTCGAAAACACCATTACTGTTAGACTTGGAGATGTAGATTTTTCCATTTTCTACCATTGTAAATACCACTATGAACTTTTGCTTTCTTGTCCTTCAGCATCTGTAGATGTAAATTCTCAGAAGTAATTTCTAGGATTCCCTACCTGTTCTCGAGAAACTCTACCAGTAGGACAGTGGAGTGGGAGAAGTGGCCAGGGGCACTGGAAGTCTGATTAGGAAAGGTACCTTTTCTCGCATACTTAATATATTCCAGGAAGTTTATATTCATTATTTCACTTAGTCCTTATAACAGAACTTTGAGTTTGATACTATGACGAGACCCATTTCACAGAGAAAGAAATGCAGGACCAGAGAAATCAAGACATTTGCCCAAGGTCATTTCTTAGGATTATACTGAATATTGTGCTGCCATAGATGGTCCAGTAGAACCCTCACCTGGAATTAAGAACACAAAGTCAAGAGAGCTATTCAGGATCTCATCTAGGTGCATGAGTAACGAAGATTGAGGTACTCTGGAATCTTCCAACCCAGAGGCCCCAAAACATAGCTGGGTCCCTGCATGGGCCCCAGAGTACCCTCTTCCAGAGCTGTCCCAGGTCGGTCTGGGGCTCCTGTCCCTTGCTGCCCCCTATACGTGCTCATTGGCACTTGCAGAACCACTGGCCCTACCATGGGGTCCAGAAATAGGCCAAAGACAGACCTGCACCTGAGGAGATCCTAGTCTGGTAAACTAACACTAGTCAGAATTCACTGGTCTCTCTCTGGGGCCAGTGATTTGGCATGAATCGGCCCAAAAACCTGAAGTCCCTTTCAAAGTCCTATGGGATGGCAATGTCTGCCCCTTCCCCAGCCCCAGCCCCACAGAGTCTCGGGCAGCCATTCCTAGGAGACTCAGTGTCTGCAAGTTTACCTCCAGGAAAGGGGACTCTGGGGGAGGGGCTGCTCAATGATGAACCCCAACTCCTTCTCTAGTCTTCCAACCTTCTCCTGCTGCCACACCACCCAGTCCCAGGGAGGCGGCTGTCCTTTTAGTCCCTGAAGCCCTCTGCCCAGGACTGCTCCCCAGGCCCCTAGCACACAATTTTCCCTTAGTCTTGGTTGAGCCCCTCAGATAACCACAGGGAGGTGAGGATGGCCTGGCCTTGAGTCCCCCTAGAGGGTCCTCCCCTCTGGGTGTCATCCTAATGTTCCCTCCCTACCGTCCACACTTCCTCCAAGAACTGGCAACATCACAGGGCCCCCATGTTAGTTTCCTAATGTTGCTATGACCAATGACCACAAGTTTGGTGGCTTAAACAACACAAACTTCCTATCTCACAGTTAGGGAGGTGAGAATCTGGAATGGATTTCACTGAGCAAAAATCAGAATGTGGATAGGACTGCATTCTTCCTGGAAGCTCACAGGGAGAAGTCTTTCCTTGCCTTTTCCAGCATCTACAAGTTGTCTGCATTTCTTGGCTCGAGGCTCCTTCCATCTTCAAAGCCATCCTCACATCACTGCCCTCTGCTTCTGTTGTCCTATCTCCTTCTTGACTCTCCGGGTTCCGCTTCCCTATGATGATCATGGTCACATGGGGCCCACTCTGTTCATCTCAAGATCTCTGGCCAATCACATGTGCAATGGTCCTTTGGCATTACCAGAAGGTAACATACCCGTGGGTTTCAGGGATTGGGACCTGCACATCTCAGAGGGACCACTATTCTGACTACCATAGCCCACAATTCCTGGCTTGTTTGCTCAGGGTGGGATGGCTTTGGTGACACTGTGACAGATCACATTTCTGGGGGCACAGCCATGGCCCATAATCTCAGGATCACAGCTCAGTTCCAGTTTCTGGGCTGAAACTAGATGGATGCCTCTTCCCCAGGGGACAGGCACCAGTTCAAGAACAGAACACTTCTGTGGGGCCCCACCAGCTGCCAGTAGAACATGTGACTCTTGATCTCAGGGATGTGAGTATGAGCCCCATGTTGGGTGTGGCGATTATTAAAAAAAAAAAAAAAAAAAAGGAAGAGGACACTCCCTTAGGACAGAAGAGCTCAGTGGCCGGAGCAGCAGATTACAGGCCCACACCCAGCACTAGCACACGCAGACATGTGGACAGTGTGCATGCAGTTGGGTGTGCGCACACTCACACGTGAGTGTGTGTTTATTTGAATGTCAAGGTGAGGGTGCACGTCTGCAAAGAGTGTATGTGCGTAAGAGCTTTTTAATGAACAGAAAGCAGCCAGTTTGCCGCCGTAGAGGAAAAACGTAATTCATCTCAAGGGAGATGGTTCTTTGTTTCGAAAAGTACATTGCTGGCCCCCATGAGTGTTGTAAGTGGCCTGGCAAGGCCTGGAAGGCAAAGGATGGAACAAAGGGAGAGCTGGATTTCTCAGCAGAACTTCTGAGGACAGCCCAGGAGGCAAGGGATGAGGAGCACAGAAACAGGACAGAAGGAGGTGGGAGGAAAAGCCAGTGAGCAGCAAGCGGACCCGATGGGGGACAAGGCAGAGATTCCATGGAAAGTCACGGCCGAGGAAAAATTACACTTCTAGGAATGGTGATGTCTGACACTGAGTTTTAACCTGCTTCCTGTTGTGTTCGGTCACTGTCCCCTACTGCTCCAAGTCTTTAGGAGAGTCTGTTCACACGAAGTTGGAGGTCAGAGCCACAGGCAGGGACTGGGAATAGTGGTGAGGGCGGCTACAGACCATGGCGACCTGGGAGTCTGTCTAGGCACCCAGACAGTGGGGGACACCTTCCACGGCACGTGGGATGTGAGCTTAAATGATCTACAATGTAAAGTATGGGGTAATCTGTGGGCGTCTGGGCTATAAAGTGCTTGTAAGGACGCTGTGACCATGTAAATGGGTTTACATCTGTGCCATCTGCAACCATGTGAGACTTCGCATCAACCTTACCCCATCGGGTACTTGCCTCTCTTGTTCACTCAATCCCTCCAGGGCACCTGGATCAGACTGTCTTCCGTGGGGATCTCATCTGCATTAGCAACGTTAGTCACTATCTGTCCCTGGATATTTGATCTGAGTTCAGAGATGTGTTTACAACTATCTACCTAGCGTGTCTTCAATGTCCCCAAAGCACCTCGATTCAGCACGTGTCCGACTGAAGTCTACTTTCTCCTCATGACCTAGTTCTTGGCCAGGGTTCTCGTAGATGGCTTCACTGTCCACTCAAAACACACAAGCAAGACACAAGGTCTCCGTCTTTCTCAACATCCCTTTACCCTGCCCACTGCAAGTCCCATACTTGTGTCCTCCTAAGCAAGCGTGTATCCATCTTCTCCCCATCTCTGCTGCCACCAGCCTAGTCTGACAAACTTGTTTCTTTGCACTGCTACAACTTTCTCCTAACCTGTCTCCCTGTGGCCTTGACCTCCTCCAATCAGGTTTCCACTCTACAACCAGAGTGAAATCACAATTTAAAAAATTATATCCAAGTATGAAATGCAGTAGTTAAGGACAACAGATCTCCACCCCGTATCTACCGCAGTCCCCTTAGCCCTCACCCCAGAGGCAACTTCCACCCCCTTTAGCTTCCATTTACAGGACCTCTGATACTTTTCTGATAACACGCTTCCACTTCTGTCTCTTGACATACAGATCTTAGACGTTATTCATTGCTGGGATAGGTAAGGGCTTAGCTCACAGAAAACACTATTTAAATATTGTTCACTGAAGAGCCAAGTAGTATATTAGGGTTATATCTTCTTCTTGGATAAAGCGTTCCCCTGCCCTTTGCCCTGTGCTACTTGCCATTTTCCTATTTGTATTGTCCCCAGCCACCACCACTCCCCCGTTGTGTTTTGTATTCTGTGACACTGTCCCTTCCCAGGACACCGCCTCCAATGTGGACCGTTCCTCCTTCGATCTACTGCATTGTCTCCTTCCTAGAATTTCTCTGCTGCTCTTCTGGTCCATTGTTTCTGGAACATCACGTATTCCTTTCCCTTGGTTTATTCTGTTATTTTGCTGGAGCGCAGTCGTAAGCAATTTCTTTTAAAACAGATGCACTGGAGGTAAATTTTCAGAGATGATCTTTCTTCTTACATCGATCAAGTTGGGTCGGGCATATAAACTCTCATTGAAAATCATCTTCAAAATTTTGAGGACATTGAAAACATTACATCTGCTCTTGTCAGAAGACATTTGATGCCATTTTGGCACGCAATCCTTTCCAGGTAACGTGTATTTCTCTTCCTCGAAGATTTTAACAGCTTCTGTTTCTGGGGTTCTGACATTTCATGTCAGCGTGACTACATATGGGTTCTTAGGCGTTCAATTTCTTGAGCATTCAGTGGATCTACTTTGGAGACTCCTGTCCTTCCACTCTGGGAAAATTTCTTGCATTATTTCTTTGTTAATTCTTCCTCCCGCACCTCCCCCCTTTAAATTAATATTTTCTGGAATGGCCATGAGTCAGGTATTAAGATCCTTAAATAAATCCTTTATTCGTATTTTCTTCTTGTATTTCCTGCCCCTTTTACCTGGCTCTTATGTTCTGGGAGACCTCCTTAAATTCATCTTTGCATTCTATTAAACTTTTTTCATTTGAGCAATTCATTGTTTAATTTCTCAGAGTCCCTTCTTTTTTTTTTTTTTTAAGATTTTATTTATTTGACAGACAGAGATCACAGGTAGGCAGAGATGCAGGCAGAGAGAGAGGAGGAAGCAGGCTCCCCGCCGAGCAGGGAGTCCAATGCGGGGCTCGATCCCAGGACTCCAGGACCACGACCCAGGCCGAAGGCAGAGGCCTTAACCCACTGAACCACCCGGGCACCTCTCAGAGTCCCTTTTTATTATTTGATTGTTCTTTGCATTCTGTGCGTAGGCGTAGTGTGGGAGGGACAGAAGTCAGTGGCTTTCCTGCCAGCTTGGTTTAGGCCCCTTCGGTCCCTCCCACTTTCTTTGCATACGGTGGCATCTCTGAGATGAAGGCTCTCGTGGGTTCTGTGGGAGTGAACCATTTTGTCAAGAGAGCCCTCAGACTGCGCGGAAGCCGAGGGTCCCTTGAGCGGCTCCATCAACACCTCTCTCCCAACCACTTTTTAGCTTCCAGAAATTCGCTGAAAGGTCTAGCCCATGATATCTCCCCTCCTGGTTCTTTTCATCACTGTAAGCGTATATCCTTTTTATTTTTTTCCATGGCTTTTTGGAAGCTTGAGGAGAAAAAGGAGATAAACACACACGGATCAGTCAGTCGGTCATCTGTACACAAAGGTCTGGGCTGATCTGTACGAAATGCAGAACAGATCACATCACCCCCACTTCCCGCCCCCCACTCCCACCCCAACTTTCATTTAAAACCCTTTAATGGTTTCACTGTTCCCTGACAGGGCCTGTGGGCACTGCTTAGTTTTCCCCCACTTACCTCTTCAGGCTCCCCCCACTGCAGCCACACTGGCCTCTTGCTCCTTCTGCCTTCATACTTGTTATTGAAGCGTAACACACACAGAGAAAAACACATGTGTCCAAGGTATACAGCTGCAAGAACTTGAACAGGCCACCCATGTGACCAGTCCCCAGAGCACAAAACAGAGAACCACAAACTCCAGAAGCCAACTTTTGTGTCCTATTCCAGCCTCTCCTTCCCCAGGGAGAACCATTCTCTGACTTCCAACACCATGGGCTAGTTTTGCCTGTTTTTGTACTTGATATAGATGGAAATGGTGTCTATGCTTTTACTCTGTCTGCTTTCACTCATAAATGGATCTATGAGATTCATGCAGGATGTAACAAGCATTATTTATTTCCATCTCTGGGTAGCATCCCAATGTATGAACATACGGCAATTGCTCGATTTAGATAAATTCATCCATGTTACTAACAAGCACGTAGGCAGTTTTGAGTTCTTGGCTATTATAGGTGGTACAACGAGGAGCATTTTAGTTCATGTCTTTGGTAAACATTTAAAATACGTTTAGGGGTAGGTCACTGGCTATTTGTATTTTCAGCTTTAGCAGACAATGACAAACAGTTTGCCAAAAAGGTCCCAAGGTACATTCCCCCCTGTAGTTTGCAAGAGTCCCCACTCTTCCCATCCTCTTCAGTGTTTGATATTTTATCTTCTTAATTTTAGCTACTCTGATAGGGGGCAGTGGTATCTCATTGTAATTTTCGTTTGCATTACTCTGATGACTCATAAAGTCTAGCATCTCATTGTATGTTTACCGGCCTTTGGAAAAATCTTCTTTTGTAAGGTGCCTTTTTTAGAAAAAAATTGAATTGTCTGGTTTTTTTCCCTATTGATTTGAAGCCATTTAAAAAATCATATTCTGAGTCCAAGTTCTTTGTAAAATATTTGAGTCGTGAACATCTTCTCCCACTCCATTAGTTAGATCTTCACTATCTTGCTGGTATTTTTTAGGAACAGAATTTCTTAATTCTAGTACATTCAATTTATGACTTTTTCCCTCATTTAAAATGTTAGCCTTTTTGTGTCCTGTTAATGCAGATTTGCCTTACTCCCAGGTCACAAGACTGGTCTCCTATGTTTTCCTCTAAAAGCTTTACTGTTTTCCCTTTCACATTTAGCTCTACAAATTGTCTGGAATTGATTTTTGTGTCTAATGGGAGGCAGGAGTTTACAGACACTTTTTTTCACGTGGATATCCAATTACCCCAGCACCATTTATTGAAAAAGCCACCTCTTTCCCACTGGACTATGGTGTCACCTTTGTCATAAATGTGGTAATCATCGATGTGTGGGTCTTTTTCCAGATTCTCTCCTCTGTTCCACTGGTCAGTTTGTTTATTCTTGTGCCAATAGCACAATGTCTGAACAACTATAGCTTTATTAGAAATCTTGGGGGTGTCTGGGTGGCTCAGTGGGTTAAAGCCTCTGCCTTCGGCTCAGGTCATGATCTCAGGGTCCTGGGATTGAGCCCCACATCAGGCTCTCTGCTCAGCAGGGAGCCTGCTTCCCTCTTTCTCTCTCTGCCTGCCTCTCTGCCTACTTGTGATCTCTGTCTGTCAAATAAATAAATAAATAATCTAAGAAATCTTGGCCTCAGTTTTGTTTCTTTTCAATACAGTGCCCTAGGCAACCTTGGCTGTTTTTGGGCACTGTATTGGCCATGCCCCCTTTCTAACCGCAGGGCCTTTGCATGTGTCCCTTCGGCTGAAACACCTTTCCCTCCTCTCATCTCTTGGTGAGATCCCATCTCAGTTGTCACTTCCTCACAGAAGCTTTCTCTGAACTCCCTGACCAAGTTAAGTACACGGTGAAAACCCTCATAACACCATCCACCTCGCATCTGTAACACTGATCACAATTCAATTTTACACTTATTCCTGTGGTTAGTCGATCAATGCTTATTTCTTCTCTAGTTTGTCGAACTCCGTAAGGAATGGGATCTTATATGCTTTATTTATCAATATGGTTTCCGGTCTGAGGACAACGAGCTGCAAAAGCAAACTAAACTAGTCATTTAATACTTTGGAGTAAACGAAGGAAAAAGTCCCTTACGGCAGTTGGAGCATGTGTGTCGTGGGTGCCTGTGTGTGTGCTCTGTGTGCGTGAGTGTGTGGGAGTGGGGGAGGAACAAAGAGGTCACAGCTTAGGAGCTGCAGGTCAGGGGAGACGGACCCACCCTCTCCAGCTGTCCTTACCCCTCTCTGGCCACTCCACCCCCCCACCCTGCCCTGTCCAGCGCTCCCAGCAGCCTCTCTCCTTCCTGAGTGGCTGGAGGAAGACGCTGGTCTCCAGCTGCCTCCGCTCGGCTGCCCTTGTGCAGTTGTCTGCCAGTTGTGCGCGCCGATTACTATGAATGCCACCATCTGGTACGCCACGTGGACATCATAATCTTTTCTTAATTACATTAGCAGCGCAATCAGTTACTGCATTACAAGGCCGGCGATGAGCTTTTAAATCTTGGTGGAAATCATAAATAATTGCACTAAGTACCAGGCGCCAGATGTGTGTGCCAACTTTGGTTGCACTAGATAAATAGTAACCTTACAAGAGTGTTAGACAGCAGGCGGTCCGGCCGGCCACCAGGCCACACCACACCTGGGGCCCCACCGCAGGAAGGCCCCCGCCGACTGTACACCTGAACGGAGGCCAGGGAAGGGCTCAGAGGGCTGTGTGTGTGTGTGCGTGTTGGGGGTGGGGGGTGCCAGGCAGAGAGAGGCATTCTCAGAGCCAGTAAGGGTACAGGAGGAATGTGGAGAAAGACAAAGGGAAAATGAGGTGGGTGGACGCGAAGGGAGAATGGGAGATGAGAAGGAGGGAGGGGAGGAGGAGGAGAGACGAGTGGGGAGAGAACAGGGGCCCAGAGAGAGACACTCAGATCGAGACAAAAAGAGACACACAGAGAGACACGGAGGAATGGCTGAGACCCACAGAGTGTGACAGAGACAGAGATCAATAGAGTGTGAGTAAAAAGTCCCAGATGAGCAAGGAGGCTGAGAGGACAAAGGGCAGGCCTTCTTTCTGCTGACCTTTCACTCTTGGCCTGCTGCTGGGAGGAAGCTCAGGCCCCAGCTCGGCTCTTAAGGCTGCTGACATATGGTCAGAAGGTAGGTGAGGCTACCGCCAGGCCTGGGGGCTTCCAGCAGGGTCCTCAAGGCTCTGAGAGGAAACGGCCTTTCCTTCCTTCTCTCCCTCTTTCTGAAAACCTCCGGCACCTATGAAGGAGGAAGTGGGCCACAGATGGTCCAGAGCAAGCAATTCTGGCCTGTGCAGAGATAGCTACTAGAGTTGCTTTCAATGAGAGAAGTCTCAGGATTGGGGGTAGGGGGGTCTCTCTGAGGAGGTGACTTCTAAGTTGAGATATGTACGATAAGCCACAGCCAAGTGAAGAGCAAGTGATAGAAGGAGAGAATGTTCCAGAAGAGGGGAAAGAGCATGTGCAAAGGCCCAGGGGCAGGAAGGAACTTAACATGTTCAAGAATCAGACAGAGGGACGCCTGGGTGGCTCAGTCACTTAAATGTCTGACTCTTGGTTTTGGCTCAGGTCATGATCTCAGGGTCCTGGGATCAAGTACTGCATTGGCTCCACACTTAGCAGGAAGTCTGCTTGGGGATTCTCTCTCTCTCCCTCTGCCCCTGCCCCCACCTGCTCATGCATGCTCTCACTCTCACTTGCTCTCTCTAAAATAAACAAATCTTTAAGAAAAAAACTATACATCTAAAGAAAAAAAAAAAAGAATCAGAGAGAGAACAGATATGGCTCAAGCAAAAAAAACAATGGAGAAAAGGAACTTTAGATAAAATGGATGGTCGAAGATGTCTTTGTTTCTACTCACTCCTGAAATCTTACCAAAATGTGCTTTAATGGAATTTAAAGATGTATAAACCCACAGGGTAAAGAGAACAGGAGAGGAAACAAAAGCAGATGGAGTTATTAACTAAATTTTGGAACCTAGGAAAACGGATGATGGCCACTGACTTGCAGAGCAGGGAAAGCTGAAATCTGAGCCTGCAGGAAGGGAAGCCAACTAGGAGCAAACCAATTGGCCCCAGAGACCTGGGAAAGGCTCAGGGATGGAGGCTAGGTACTTCCGAAGGGGGCTGGGAGGAAGTAACACGAGAAGCAAGGTTCAAGCCTCAAGTCGGCCAGGGGACCAACCACACTTCCCACCACAGCTAGAGACACGAAGTTTACCCTCTGAGAGATTGGCTGGAGGCTCTTGACTTGCAACATTAGCTAAGCACAGAGTGAGGCCCACACTCAAACTAGTATCCCATCCTCTCCTGGTGCTCACAGGATGCTGGCAGACGGCTTAGCGCTGTCTCCGTGCCTCCTTCTCCTTCCAGGTTTCAGGCAACTGGAAAATTTCTTTTCTGGGAAAACTGCCTGGGACAAGGGAAGAGGTCTACAGAGACCACCAGAGGCCCTCCAGTAAAACAGCCAGTGTGTCTCAGATCACCCTGGGATGAGCCCCACCCACGTACACAGAGCTTCCAGTCAGGTCCGTACACAATACTTTGAAATATGAATGACAGCCAATTATCACCAGATTCTTGTAGAAGTCTCTGGAATGAAAGACAGAGACCAGAGATTTAGGTACATAGGAAAAGGCAGGTAGGAGGAAAGAGAGACACTATAGGGAGCTGGGAAACATTTGACTAAACCTCTATAAATAATATCCTCTGAAAGATAAGACACTGCAGCCAAAATGAGATTAGAATGCTATCTATGTATTTTTTAAGGGAATACTGAGAGAATACAGAAAGGCTGGAAGGTAAAGTTAAGAGAATCCAGGAGTTAGAATAAAAAGATAGAGATAATTTTTTTAAATAGAAAGCAAAATAGGAGAAAATTTAGGCATATTATTTAGAAATCTTAGAACACCAAGAATAAAGAAAGATCTTAGAAATTTTCAGAAATGAACAAAGTTGTACACAAGGAACTGGGAACCAGAATGGTATGGAATTTCCAAAAAGCAACTCTGGAAGTTAGAAAATGTGGGGCAAAGATTTACAAATGATAAGGGGAAATTATTTCCAGCTAAGAATTCTGAGTCTCACCTAGTTATCAATTAACTGTGAAAGAAGAATAAATACATTTTTAGACATTCAAGATTTAAAAATATGTATCAGCGCCTTTGCATTCCTTTTCAGGGTCCTAAGAAGATATGCTATGGCTAAATGAGGGAGAAAACCAAGAAAGAGAAAAGCATGTAATATGGGAAGTGAGATCCAACAGAAAGGCAGAGGGAAAACCTGGAATGATGGGAAGGAAATGTACCAAGATGACAGTCGTATGCCAGGGAGGCCTTGAGAAAAATCACCCTGGACCATCACAGGAATATGGAAGGCCACAGGAGAGCTGTGTCCAGTGGAGGAAAAAAAAATATGATATATTATCTGGTGAGTTTGATCATCATAGCTGGAGGGGTATTTTAGTTCATTGGCAACTTTGAAGCAGAAGTGGTCAAGAATCAGAAAACCAGGCAAATATAAAAAACAAACGAATTGTTAACGCTGGGAAAAACAAAAGTTGTACAGGAAAAGAAATGTATTATTAATAGTACACTATGTGGCTCAGCTGTGACCAATCTTTGCATAGGCCTAATTATATAAATATTGAGTATTTGATTAACAAAAGTTGTGATATAATCATGTTGGAAGGATGAGAAGAAGGGAAGTATATGATGTGATGTAAAAGAACTAAATCTTTGGGGTCCCTGGGTGGCTCAGTCACTTGGCATCTGCCTTCGGCTCGGGTCATAATCCCAGGGTCCTGGGATCGAGCCCCATGTCGGGCTCCCTGATTGGCGGGAAACCTGCTTTCCCTTTCCCACTCCCCCTGCTTCTGCTCCTGCTCTCACTGTCTCCCTCTCTCTGTCAAATAAATAAATAAAATCTTAAAAAAAAAAAAAAAGAATTAAATCTTCATCTGATTCTCACTAGAAAGTCAACAGATATTTATTCCAGAATGTGGAACTAGCAGCATAAACCGTTGTCTTGAAGTACAAAGGCAAATCGCAGAAGAGATCACTAAAAGCTGAAAGTTGCTGTCTCATGGGAGGGGAAAATGAGGATGTAGCAGGAACCCTTTGCACTCCTGGGCTCATGACCCCCTCCTCCATCTTCAAAGCCAGCAGCCTATAGCATCTTCCAACCTCTCTTTCTTTCTCCCTCTGTTTCTGTTGTTTTATCAACTTTTCTTCACCTTGAACTTCCTGCCTGCTTCTTACAGGGACTCTAGGGATTACAGTTAGACCTCACCGGGATAATCTAGTCTGATGCCCCCATTTCAAGATCCTTTACTTAATACACCAGCCTCTCCCTTTTACCATCTCAGGTGACATAATCACAGGTTCTGGAGACTAAAACATGCACATCTTGGGAGGCCATTAAGCACCTACAATGTTAACCTTTTGGACATTAAGGGGAGGAACAACTACTTTTCCTTTTTACGGTTATTTTTGTAACATTTATACTGTGCTCAACTTCCATGTATGTTACACAACGTACATGTGTGAGCTTCCACCTGTATACTCTTAGTATGAGAGTCAGGTAGACAGCACAGGTAGGCAGCCACCATTCCAGGCCCTTCTTTGTTGTCTTGTGGTACATTCAGGGCCAAGGGAAACTCTGCATTTATATGACTTGCCCATAGGCTGTTATGGGTCACACTCCCTACCACGTGGTCTAAAGTTGGCTCTGGAATAATCATAGCCTTGGATTTTAGAGATCCAGACTCAGACTCCACTCTCAGGAAAACAGCATATTTTACTAATGTACCAATATAAAGGACGAGGGAATCTGTTACAAAGAGATGTGCTGTCTTCTTAGGTTCATAGAGAAATACCTCAATAAAATGACTGTAAACCCACAAGCTACAGAGAGGTTAAGAAATGATGTCCGTGGAGGATTCTGCCTCTAAGAATTAAGTCGTCCAGAAAGTTGAGGTTTACAGAGAAAAGTATACTTCAGACTATCAGAGCGGGAACAGTGGAAAAAAGAAAACAATTAAAAACAGCCCCACTGAGTGGAGGAAGAGAAAACTGAGAACTTTGGGGCAGATTGGATGGCTATGAAATGTCAAATGGGACCTTGAAGCAGAAGAGACTAACAGAAAGGAAAAGTTAGATGGAGAATTAGAGAAGGGGCCCCATCTTAGCTGTCACTACGCCAGAAATGGTGCGTGAGGAAACGTGCCAAAGAGCGGAATAATTCTCCCCAAGGGAACCATATCCAGGGAGCCCGTGGGAAACGGCTCCTTTCACACACACATGTGCACAATGTATAAACACACGAACGCATGTGCATGTACACGCACACATACACACAAGCACTCACATGCACACACAGACATGCACACATATATGTGCATATACACACGGGTGCACATAGGCACGCACATGTGCACACAAACACACACGTATACACAGTGTATTGTACCATTGGAAGCAACCAGGAACTCTCAACTTAAGACCCCAGGGCATCTAAACCAAGGAGTTACAGAAAATCTGGACAAATCTGAGAGGAAAGAGGAAGAAGAGCAGCACAAAATACTAGAAGCGTTACAAACGGAGTTTCAAGGTGATGGAACCGTTATAGCTGGAGATCAAGTTATTACTTGGCCACTAGGAGAATGGGCTGATAAATCTAAGGCATTAGAACTCTCTAAGGCAGTGGTTCGTAGCCCCCGCTGCACATGAGAATCACCTGGGGAACCTTTTCAACACAGTGATGCTTGAGCACCACCCCAGAGCAAATAAATCAGTCGGCATCTTGGGCAAGCGTTCTCAAACTTGAGTAGGCCTAAGAATCCCCTGAGGGCCTGATAAAACACTGATTTCTGGGCTCCACCCCCAAGTTTCTGATCAGTAACACCGGGGAGGAGCTTGAGAATTCTGACTTTCTAACCCATTCCCAGGTGACACTCAGGCCCAGGGACCCCATATTGAGAACCACATTTTGTAAGGAAAGGCACTGCAAAGGTAGGACAAACAAAATGGGGGCCGAGCAGGACAATGAGAGATGGAGGCAGGCCGAGGTTAGATCTCCGGGGCAAGATTATCCCATTTAGGAAGCAGCACTGGGCAATATTTGTTTGTCCAGCGGATGCTTTCTGAATGGCCAGACCTTCTGATTTCATTCCCTCTCACTCTGGGGGACCTCCTAAGACAGTGCCTTCCCAAAAGGTGAAACACAGGAGGACATGAAACTGCTGGGAAAATCTCCTTGAGGCACGGAACAAAGCAAGTCTGCCCCTGTGGGGATCTTGGTCCTCACGAGGACCCCAGGTAAACAGGTCACAAGGAGTTTCGATCAAAGCTTCAGCGCAGGCATCTGCCGGAGCAGTTTTACAGCAAAAGCAAAGTATGGGGACGAGGACGCAGGCTTCTTTAGAACAGTGGTTCTCACACTTTGCTGCACACTGGAATTACCTGGAGAGTTTTTAATCTGCCCTGTGTAAGCTATGACCCTTAGCAATTAAATCAGAATTCCTGGGGGTGGCACCCAAGCATTCAGAGTTTATAAAACTCCCCAGGGGATGCCAAAGGGCAGACAAGTTTAAGGACAGGACCTTGCTATTCAAAGCGTGGCTGATGAACCAGCAGCCCGGGTTATTACCCGAGAGCTTGTTAGAAACGCAGAATCTCAGGTCTTATCCTAGACCCACTGAATCAGAATCTGCTTTTGATCAATGTCTCCAGGGATCTGTGTGCACATAAATGTCTCAGAAGCACTGCTCTGGAAGGCCTAAGCGGTTCCAAAGCAAGATGCACTGGCGACAGGCGCTGGGCACAGCCCCAAAAACACCTACTCCAAGACACATGGAGGCTATATCATTAGAGAGAGTTCTGTTCATCACTGGCATTCCAGAAACATGAGGCTCTGCAGAACAATGCTGGAGGGAAAGAAGGAGATCTCGGGCAAAATTTGCCAAGTTGTCAACAGTGGCTGCCTTCCGCAGGAGGGGTAGTGAAGCAGGAAACTTGAATTTTTGTATTCTGTGCAATCTACATTTCCTAACTCGTGGGTGCAAGTGTGTGTGTGTGTGTGTGTGTGTGTGTGTGTGTGTGTTTGGGGACTCAGTGAGGATTATCTGGATTGTGAGATTATGGGATATTTTTTAACATTTTCTTTATTAAAAAACCTAATAAATGGTAGCATATTTTAAAAAGCAATACACAAAGCAAAAGCTATTAGGAATACCAAGATAAATTTAGCAAAATCACAATCTTAATAGGATACCTTAATATTATTGCATCGCTTTGTCAAATCAAGTAGCAAAAAGAAATAAAAATACGGAAGCTATGAATAACTTCATTAATAAGGTTATTTACTAGATATATTTCAAAATCTATAATGTACAGACATAGAATACATAATCTTAAACGTTGCACCTAGCATTTTTTAAAAAAATGAAACACTTTTCTAGCCCGCAAAGGAAATGTAAGCCACATGAGGGCAGAGAACACAACGGTCCTGTCACCACTGATTCTCAGTGCCTAACACTGTGGCTGACATAATGTCAGCGCTCAATAAATATTTATTATAGGAAGAAGGCTATATTTTCAAACCTAAATGCAATAAAATAAGAAGTTGAGGAGGAAAGTTTGAACAAATCAAAAGATCAAAGCATTTGGAATACAAAAGAAACTCTTCCTCAAATAATCTTTAAAGTCAATATAATATTGACTGCAACTCCAGAGAATTTTCGTGGAAATTTACAAGCTGATTCTAAAATTAATATGGAAGAGCAAATGCACACACATTTATCGAATAAACATTAAACATAATGTTTGTGTTCATCTATAAGATTCATAAGTTTGCAAATTAAAATGGTGAGAAATTAAAATGGTGTGACATTGGTACAGGAGAAATCAACAGGTAAGAGAACTGAGTAGAGTTCACATATATCCTATCCATTGATTTATTAATCTAAATAAGATGCCATATCAAATGGGTGAGGAAGTTATATACCCCTTGACATATGAAAAAATAAAAGTAAATCCTTACCTCACACTATCCATAAGGAAAATTTTCCAGTGGATGAAAGTCCTAAAGCAAAACACAAAACAATTGTGTGAGGAGAAATACAGGAGATTGTATGATCAACCTGGGAAACTTCTTAAATAATGCACGAAACCCAAAAGCCATAAATGCAACATTTAGTAAAGCTGACTACTCTATAAGCCATAAGTCTTGCAAATCGTTAAGAAAAAGACAAACTAGAATAGGAAATGGACAAAGACTATGAACAGGCAATTCACAGAAAAGGAAATGCAAATGGGCAGTAATCATATCCTAAAAGATGTTTCATTTTACTAGTAATCAGGATGAAATGCAAAGTAAAATAAAGGAACAATTTACAACGACGAGTTCAGCAAATTTTTTTCAAGATCGATTATAACAAGTGTTGACAGGATGGGGGTAAAAGATTTATACAGTATGCGAGGAATAAAAAATGTATATGAAAATGTATATAGAATGGCATTCCCACTTTGAAGGGCATTTAGGCAGCATCAAAATGAAAAAATGCATATTCTATATGACAACACCACAACTTTGCTTCTTATAGAAATCCTGGCATGCATTCCTAAGGCAGCTAGTACGTGATTTTGACTGCAACATTCCCTTTAATAGCAAAATCTGGAAATAATCTTAGCGTCCAAGTGAAATGTGGTTGAATAAAGTATATTAAATCCATACTATGCAATAAACTGCAACAGTGAAAATCAGTTTGATGCATAGATACTGACAGGAAAGATGTTTATTACTGATAGAAAAAGAAAGATACAGAAGAGCATATACAATAGGATACTCTATATGTTAAAAAAAATCCACAGCAAAACTGTATTTTCTCTAAGTGCTATACATAAATGCCAAAAAATCGGAACTGCCACTCAATATGGCAAAGTGAAATAATGCGGTGCCCCTTTCTGCTCTCATCTAGAATCTTCCTAGAAATTCTATATAAAATATTCCACAAAATTTTCAAAACACAGACCTATTCAATCTCTCTTTCTGTCACACACACACACACACACACACACACATAAATACACATAAATGAAAATGCTCAGATATGAGAAATCAAGAGGGATGTTTTCAAAAACCAGAGCTGTAGATGTGCAAACTAAAGTTCACTAGCCCTGAGGTGAGAGACCAGACATTAAATAGATAATTAATTTGGAGAAGTCTTGAAACAATGTAGAACTATATTTCTAGACAAAATAACATGCATAGTGTGGGAGAGAGTGGTCATCAAATCCCTGGACAGGTTAGGAGAAGGGTGTGATTTACCGACTAACTTGGACTTTGGTAATTCAAGCGTGAGTTATAAGAATTTAAGCTTATCATCTAAAAGCAGAGAAATAGATGCTAGAACTTCCAAACCACTGGAGGAGAACAAAGGAAGCGAGGGAATAAAGGAATCTGATCCATCACATACAAGGCAGAAAATAGGAGCAGGGAGAGAATAAAAAAAGAGAAAGCATAGGAAACAGCACAAGATGGTCGGAATACATGTTAGTATTAAAAGTAAATATAAGTGGACCAACTCTGTCAATTAAAAGACAAAGATGCTTAGACTGGGGAAGAAAAAAGAGAACAGCTATAAGCAGTGTAGATTATGTCTCAGAAAGACTGAATATAAAAGAACAGAAAATGCTAAATCAGAGAAATTTAATTAAAAAATAACTTAGAAAGTGGTGTAGCTATATTAACATCCGGCAAAATAGATTTTGAGGCAAAAGTAGAGATAAACAGTGATGTTACATAATGATACAAAACAATTAAGGGAAAAGATATAAGAATCTTGGGGCATCTGGGTGGCTCAGTCGGTTAAGTCTCCGACTCTTGATTTTGGCTTGAGTTTTGATCTCAGGGTCGTGATAGCAAGCCGCACGTTGGGCTCTATGATGCGTATGGAGCCTGCTTAAGATTCTTTCTCTCCCTCTCTCTCTCTGCCCCCCCTAAAAAACCCAAAAACATTTAAGAATCTTAAACTTGTGTGCACCTAACAACAACCTCAAAATTTTGTACAGCCAAACATGGCTGGAATTATAAGGAAAAGCAGACACATCCACAATCACAAAGGGAGATGTTTAATGAACTCTCCCTCATATACATGTCAAGCAGATGAAAAATAAAATGAGTAAAGATAAGGAAAACTTGAACAATACAGTTAACAAGCCTGAATGTGTAAATCTGTTTAGCACCCTGTACTTAAAATTTAGAGATAAATCAATCTTTTTTTAAAAAAAGATTTTATTTATTTATTTGACAGAGATCACAAGTAGGAAGAGAGGGGGAAGCAGGCTCCCTGCTGAGCAGAGAGCCAGATGAGGGACTCAATCCCAGGACCCTGAGATCATAATCTGAGCTGAAGGCAGAGGCTTAACCCATTGAGCCACCCAGGAGCCCCTAAATTAATCTTTTCAAGCATCTATGGAACAGTTATAAAAATAACCAAAAGCTAGACCAGACTAGTCTTTGAAAACTCCAAGACATGCAGATCATATACTCTGACAACAAATAAAATTAAAAATAAATTACAAATAGATGGCTAACACACCCCATTTAGAAAATTTAAAAAAAATAAAAATACTATATTTTAAAAATATGGAAAGCAATATTGAAAGAAGAAAGTGCTTTAAAAAGATGGAAAATCACCACGTTAAGCATCCAATCTAGTAGTTAGCAAAAAAGTAACTAAGTAAACTCAACGGACAATGATAAAAATGAGAACAAAGAAAACAGAGATCAATTATCTATCAATTAAATTAACAGGAGACCGGAGGGGCACCTGAGTGGCTCAGTCGGTTAAGCATCTACCTTCAGATCAGGTGCTGATTCCAGGGTCCTGGGAGTCCCACATCGGACTCCCTGCTCTGTAGGGAGCCTGCTTCTCTGCTTCGCCTTCTGCCTCTCCCTCTGTGTGGTCTTTCTCTCAAATAAATAAATAAATCTTTAAAAAAATTAACAGTAGAGAAGATTTTTTAAGCCCCTCAATCAGTTCTTCGCAAAGACTAATATACGAACCTCTACCACGATTTATCAAGAAAAAAGAGAGAGAAGGCACAAATAAACAATATTAAGAATGAGCAGCAGGGGGACAAAACTTCAGACATAATAAATCATAGGAGGACAGTGCAAAAAGTTTATAACAATGAATTAAAAATGTGAACAATTTCATAGATAAGTGTAATTTATAAAAGTGATACAAGAAAAAAGAAACAACCTGAATGGAGTTTTAATCACTAATAAAATGGTATCCATATTTTAGAATCATCCACAAAAACAAAACAAAACAAAATCATCCAACACCGATGATTCTATAGGTGATTTACCAAAACTTCAAGGAATAGAAAATCCTTATTCTTTACAACATGTTTTAGTGAATGGGGGAAAAAATGGGAAAGCTCCTTAACACATTTTATGAAGGAGGGACAACCTTAATACCAAAACAGACAAGGAAGCTACACGGACTGCCTGTTGTAAGACATGTGAACATAGATATAAATATCTAAATATTAAACAAATTGAGCAATGAGTGAAAAATAGAGCAAGACATTATAACAAGCAGAGATTATTTGAGGCAAGCATAGATAGTTTAGCACTTAAAAATATTAATGTAATTAGCCCAGTAATATATATATATATAGTTTTAAATTTTATTTATTTTTTAAGTAATCTCTACACCCAATGTGGGGCTCAAACCTACGACTCCAAGACCAAGTGTTGAATGCTCCACTGACTGAGCCAACCAGAAGCCCCATAGCCCAGTAATACTAAAACAAACAAACAAACAAAAATTATCATCTCAATATATGTGGGGAAAAGCACGTGATAAAATTGAATACTTATTTATGAAAAGTTACCTAGGAAATAGAAAGGAGCTTATCTGGTCTCGTAAAGGGTATGTATTGGTCAAAGGGCATAAAGTTCCAGCTATAAGATGAGTAAGTTCTGGGGCAGGTAAAGCATGGTGACTGAATAATTCTGTATTGTACATATGTAAGTTGCTAAGAGCGTAAATCTTAAACATTCTCACAACGACCACCACCATCACCACAACGAAACTGGTAATTATGTGAGGTGAGGTGAGGATGTACTAACTAACCTTGTTATGACAATCATTTTGTAATATATACATATAGTAAATCATCCCACGGTACAACTTAAACTTGCATGATATAGATGTCAATCATATCTAAATAAAGCTGGAAAAAAATAAGGTAAAAAAAAAGTTTCAACATACTTGATAGTACTGAAGAGTGAAAAGCATTTCTGTGAAATTCAGAAAGAAGCAAAAAAAGACCACTATCACCACCTGTATTCAATATTAGACAAATACAATTGAGGAGGCCAAAGACGAAAGACATATGGATTAGAAATGACAGAACTGTCATTATTCCCAGATTTAAAAATCATTGCGTATGTTTGAAAAAATTCCAGGAAAATCTACCAACACACTATCAGAAGAATAGAGTTCCTCAAGCCTGCTAAATACAAATCATATATATAAAAATTGACTGCATTCCTATCCAGTAGGAGCAGTTAAAAAGTGTAATTCAAAAAGAAGACAACATTCGCCATGACAACATCCGTAAGATGCATAAGAACTTTGAAAATCATAAAAACTTCCCTGAAGGACATAAAAGGCTCAATGCAGAGATAACTAATTCATGTTAGTGGATGCAAAGACTTGATATCACAAAGATGGCAATTGTGTCTAAACTGAAGGACAGATTTGACACAGTGTCATTCCAAAACATCAAGGGAATTCTCCATGGAACTCGATAAGCAGATCCCAAAGTATTTATGGAATTATAAAGGGTCAAGAAGAGCTTTTTTCCCAGTGTGTGTGTAAGGTAATGTAATCTCCGATGTATTCTTCTGCCGGATATGAAGACTTACTCTGAAGCTAGAGTAACTAAAATAACGTGGCATTAGTGCCAGGACAGACAAATAGGTCAAAAGAACAGTGGAGAGAGCCTGGAAACTGAGCCACATGTATACGGGACCAGCACAAATGAGTGACTAAAGAATGGACTGTTCAATAAATGATGCCAAAATACAGGATAATGGAATGATGGAATTAGAATATTGCTATTTTCCAAGATCTGATGAAGCAATGGATCTAGGCACATCAATGGTTGTTAATATCCCAAATATGTGATGTTAGACATTATATACCTGCTAATGGAAATGCACAGAATCTTGGACAAAGTATTCTTGCCAAATGTCATACCTGAATATCACCAGGTCTCTAAACTAACTGTTTATAGGTAACATCAAGACAGAGGAACATGTTGAATGGTACCACCACAAATATACACTTAGGAAAACTTAGAATGTGGGAATCTGTACAGAACCAACAGTCTAGTTTCTTCAATAAATAAATCTCAAGCCGGGGTGGGGAGAGGAAGGAGATATCCAAGTATTAAAATAGACTTAAGAAAATTCAATCAACAGCAATATATGGAATTTACTTGGATTCTGACTCAAACCAACTGCAAAAAGAAAATTATGGTTTGTAGAAATCTGTTTATTGGTATTAAGGAATTAATGTTTTTTAGACATAATAATGTTATTGTGGCTCAAAAGAGACCTGATCTTTTAAAGATTCATGCTGAAATATTTACAGATGAAATTATATGATGTCTGACTTTGCTTTAAAATAATTCGTGAGAGGGAATGATTGGTGCCATGGATGAAACAAGATTGGCAATGAAATGAGCATTCATGGATGATTAAGGATATGAGGTTTATTATCCTGTTTTCTGTTTATGTTTGAAATTTTTTCAAGTAAAGAGTTCAAAAAGGGAAAAATAATGCTGGAATTACTACTGTCCATACGAGGAAAAGACAAAATAAAATTCCTAATAATTCCATATAAAAATTATACATCATATAAAAAATTAATTCCAGATGTATTGAAGACAAATTATAAATTGAAAGTATGTTGAAACTTTTAGAAATAAACACAGGAACATGTGTATATGACATGAGAGTGGAAAGGATTTCTTAAGCAAGAAAGAAAAAGTACAAACCAGAAAGGTAAACATTAATAAACTTGAGTACATAAAAATAAGGTATTTGCACACAATAAATGATACTATAAACAAAGTGAAAACAGAGCATAGGCTGGGAAAATTATCTGCAACAAAATATTAGTGTCCACAATATATAATGAAATATATATATAATTTGTAGAAACAAATCAATGAGGGGGGAAAAGGGACAAAGGCTATGTACAGGGACTCTGAAGTGAAAACCTCAATAGTAAATAAATAAATGAAAAGCTCTGCAACCTCAGAGGTAATCAAGAAAATTAACTAAAGCGACAACAAGATATGTTTTGTATCCATCCACTGGCAAAATTTAAAAATCAGATGGTACCTAATGATGGGAGGGTGCAAGGAAACAAGCACTTTTACAGAACATGCTGCTGGTGGGAAAGTATACTGGTATGATCACACTGGAGAGATTTTGATACTACTGGATCTAGTATGGTGGAAAGTGCCATTTCCACATCCAAATATCTAACCTAGATAAATCTTCCCTGGTGTACCTGAGAAGACATGGATATAAATGTTTATCATGTGCTATATGTTATTGTTTAAAAATGGAAACTACTGCACCTTGGAAGGGAAACAGGCAAAAAAGGGCAAACAATGGAATACTAGTAAGCAGATAAAATGAAAACTCGCCTATGTGTATCAACCTGAGTAAATTGCAAAATCTTTTAAAAAGTTATAGATGGTATGCTACGGTTCATGTACACTGAAGAACACACAGAATAATTTTGTGTATTGTTTGTGGTTATATGTTGATGTTGTAAACATATATGGATGGGTGGTGTCCTTGGGGGGAGAAGGGGAAGGAAGGGATGGATAGGAGGACTTCCAAACTCTGACAATGGTAAAATGAATATGTTACATCCTTTTCTGCACCTTTCTGTATATTTAAGATATTTCATAATTAAGATTCTTTTTTAAAGAAAATGCATTGGCTTAATATCCTCCAAACATTATCCTTGTCGCACATTAATTAAAGATGATACGATTTTTCTATCTGGGAAGCCCCAGCTAATTAACTGAAAAATACTTACAACTAATAAGAAACAGTGGCTATCTCTAGGGGCAGAATAATCGACATACTTTCACTTTCTAATCTTTTAAATTGTTTGAATTTTAAAATGATGAACATGTATGACTTTTATATTCAGAAACAATAATGATAGTTGAATTTTCAAAATTAAGTAAGGTGGAAGGGTAAAATGTCAAAAAAACGAGCATTTGGGAAGGCGGCCATTAGTAAAATAAATGTGGCAGCAATAAAAATTTGAAGTAATATTGGAATAAAAATACAATTCAAGGGAGCAAAACAAATTATTAAATAGCAAAAAAAGAAGTACAGACATATGAAGAGAACCACACAACTTGACGTAAAGGGAGATGTGAATGAGAAATGTACAAGAATAAGTGAGAAATGTTCCAGAATGAGAAGAGTTGATACATACTACAGAAATGAATTCATTCTAATCATTTTATTTTTATAAAACTGCATTTTCTACTTAATGGCAATTAATGAAAATATTTCCATGTCTCTAAATATTTTGCAGAAGTTCTTGGGCTCAACCGCATGGACTCCTAGGGAATCTGAGGGTCCTTAAACTCACTGAATTAAATGCAAACTTTTCTGCATGTACGAATCCTTCTGGAGAGTACTCACAGCTTTTGAGAGATACTGAAGTAGTCCATTCCAAAGAAATCCAAGAGCCACTACTACTGGTTATTTTTTTGGTAACCGCTTTATTGGATATAATTCACCTATCAAACAATTTACCCACAACGTGTACACTTTGGTGCCTTTTAGTATATTCAGAGTTGTGTGACCACCACCACAATCAATTCTAGAACGTTTCAACTGGACCCTTTGCAACCACTCTTCCAAATACCCCATCACCCCCAGCCCTAAGCAACCAACCACTTTCTCTGCAGATTTGCCTTTTCTAGATATTTCATATAAATAAAAGCACACAATGTGTGCTCTATTGTGACTGGCTTCTTTCACTTATCATGGTGCTGTCCGAATTCATCCAAGAAGGAGCAGGTGACAACACTTCCTTACTTAGAGCCCAGTAACATTCGATTGCCTGGATCTATCACATTTTCTTTATTCATTCATCAGTCGATGGGCATTTGGGCTGTTCCCACCATTTGGCTACTATGAATAATGCTGCCTTGGATATTTCTGTAAAGCTTTTATAGGAGCATTATTTTCGTATGATCAACAGCCATCTGTATGTTTTCTGTCAACCATTTTTTTAGATTTGTATTTCTCAACACTTTCTCAGTATCAACCCTGAAAGGGTTGAAAATTTTGCTTTCATTAATTACTACAATTATTTTCTTATAGTTTAGATTATTACAATTAATGAGTTTGTTTAATCAACCAATTAAAAATTTAATTTCATTTCTTCCTATCAACAGGAATTAAATACTAAGGAATAAGACTAATTCTTCAGAGTTGAGCTCTGGATGGCCACAAACCATTGTAATAGCTGAGATACTCTGCTCCCCAAGAAACAATTTTTTGCCCTCTTGAGGACCATAGGACATATATTGAGAATGCGTGTTTTAGAGCCTGTGCACATTTTTCCTCTATGGGGCTGTCTTTCTATTCTTTTCATTTTTTAGGAATACTTCATATGTTAGAGAACCTGACTCTTTGTGATGAGTACCAAATCATTTCCCCCAATCTGTAGTTTCTAGGAATTTAGCTTCTAATGATTTTTGTCTTACAGATTTTTTAAAATGTAGTTGAATTTATCAATCATTTTATGGCTTCTAGAAAGGCATTTGCCATTCCAAGATCAATTCTGCCCAGATTATAAAAAAACATTCTCCTATGGTTTATGGTTTTGCTTTCTGTTTAAACCTCTGATCTACCTGAAATTATTGTATAAGGCACAAACCAGGGATCCAACTTTTCCCCCCAGATGACCATCTAGTTATCTCAAGACATATTACTGAATGATCAGTTCCCCTCCCACTGATCTGAAATGCCACCTCTATCATACACTAAGCTACAGTGCGTATTTGGGAAAATTCTGAACTTTTATCTGTATGGAACTTATGAACTTCTATGAGTGGATCCGTCTATACAAATAAGTAACCTTCCTACACTGTTCCAATATCTGGTGCCCTATTTCTCCCTAATTTCTTGACATTTAAAAAATTGGTTTCCTATTTTGATTTGTTCATTTTTATGTGAATTTTAGAATCAGCTGGTTTCATTAAGTAATACTGTTGGCATTTTAGTGGGAACCCATTACACTGTAAATTAATTTTAAAAGAACTGTCATCTTTGAGTCTTCCTACCCAAGAACATGAGATAAGTTTCCATGTTTAAAGTCATCATTTGTGAGCCTCTGTATTTCAAAGTTTTAGTCACATATATATCACATATTTCTCACTATGATAAAATACTCAATATTTTAAGTATCAAGAAAGTGGTATATAAATGCTCTTGATTCTTCTTTTAATTTTGTACCCAACAATATTATTGAACTATCTTATTTTTGTAATAGTTTTTCAACTGAGTCTCTTGGGTTATAGCTATACAATCACATCATCCCACCATATCATCTGCAAATAAAGATAATTTAATGTCTCAGTTTCTTATTTTCATACCTCTAATATCTTTCTTTAATTACACTGGTTATTTCTGCCACAACAATGCTAAATAATAATCCTATATTATTATATATAATATTTACATATATATAAATATTATTATATTGGACATTTGTTTTACCCTGACTTTAATGGGAATGCTTTTAGTGTTTTCCCCATTAAGCATAACGCTGGCTTATGCATTGAGATGAATCTATTTTTATGTTAAAGAAGTAGCTATCTCTTCCTATTTTATTAAATGCTTTATAATTAAGAATAGATATTGAACTTTGTCAAATGTCTTTTCAGTGTTTGTGGAGATGACCTTGTGATCTTTCTCCTTAGACCTATTAATATAGTAGATTCTATTAATAGATATTTTACCAACATTTTATTATGAAATTTTTCAAACATATACCAAATTTGAAAGAATGTTGCACTGAACAAGCATGTTATCTACGCCCTACATTCTACCATTAACTTTACTATTCTTGTTTCATTGCACAAATAGATGTTTTACAATATTGATTTTCATCAATTTTAACTAATTCTATTAGAACTTACAATATTGAACCATTCTGGTATGCTGTATTAAACACTTGGTCATAGTGTATTAGTTTAGTTTTGTTTTTAAGCATGGTTGTATTTTGTTTGCTATTATTTTAATTTGGACTTTTGTATCAATATTCACAAATGTATGCATATGTGATACGTATGGGCATGGGTGGGTCTCTGGTGCTTCACAAAACAATCTGGACGTTCAAAAAAATTTCAGGTCCCAGAACACTTTAAATGGCGTTGGAATTATCCAGCACTTAAAAAAATCGGTAGAATTCCCCTGGAAAACTCTCTGGGACAGTTTATTTTTCCAAGAAGGTGTGTAAATCTTTGGTGGCATTTTCTGTTTCTTTTATGGAAATTTGTGGGTTTATTATTTCTTTCTCCTCTGGAGTCAATTTTGACCAATCATGTTTTTTCTAAGAAAAATATCATTTCTTCTAGTTTCCAAACTTATTTGCATAAAGTTGAACAAAGTATGTCTTACAATGTTCATTTGTGTTTATTTCCCAACTGTCATGATTGTTCTGTGTAGTTTTATTTTCTCTGTTATCAAACCACAGATACATTCTTCTTTTTTTCCCCAAAGGACTAGGACCTGGATTTAGCAACGCTATTTTTTTTTCCTCTTTTCTAATTCCTTGATGTCCCCCTTTTTTTTTTTTAATTTCTTTCTCCTGACTTTTTAAGGTTTAACTTTAATTTCTTGAGCTAAACATGATGCACTTTTGTTCATTCTTTCTTTATCACTAATATACATATTCAAAAGCTATCAATATTCCTCTGGGCACTGTTTTACCTCTCACAGATCTGACAGATAGGATTTTCACTATCCCTATTTTCTAACACTTTGAAGTTTGAGGTTTGATTTCTTCTAGACCTAAGAACTGTTTGCACGTTCTGCCTAAATTTCATAGGCAGAAAAAAATTTGCATGTGAATATTGTTAATTTTTAGTTTTATTGCATTCTGATCAGAGAATGTTATCTCACTATTCCTATCTTTGTTTTCTTTTTGAATTAACACACAGTCAACTTCGTGAGTCAACAGAAGCACCTTAAAGTAATGCACAATCACTGTTTTTAATGGTTGGTCAGTGTAATTACATATCAGACTTATCTCAATAGTTACATTTTTAGGTGTTTTATATTATTACTTTTTATGTATATGTCATGAACTCAGAGAAGTGAATTAAAGCTTCTTCTTACCAATTTGTCTCTGTTTCTTCTTGCATCTCCTTGGTGCTAGGTACATAGATATGCGTAACTGTTTTCATTATGAATTGTAGAATTTGACATTATAAATGTCTCATCTTTGTATATTCATCTTTTTATATGGCTGATTTCACGTGTGTTTGTGTATACATGTATATATATCTGATACATATATATCAGACTATTGATGGACCCAGAGCCCCCAAATCTCTAGAACATTTGCATACCCCAAGGAAGAATACCTCAACCTTGGTGGGCTCTGGACAAGCAGATTAGATTAGAGAATTATCTTAAAGAGCAAGGCCCACAGAGCTCTAGGAAACTCAGCGATAGAGGCAGTAAGCCTTTCTGACAAAGGCTTCATTCTGAGAAATGAAATAACAAAACAAAAAACCAGTTACACAGACAGTTACCCAGACTGCTATGTAAGCCTTTCATGGTAACAACTAAAAATGTAGGGAAAGCCACTTGGCCCATCTGTGCTCCATTCTACAGAAACCTTCTCCTATGAATCTAGGAAATGACATCTTTTTCATTTAAGAAACAAAAGAGAAATATAACTCCAAACAGAGGCTTTTACAGGGGGAAAAAAAGAGAAATAAATGAAATACTATCTTGTAGACAAAGAGAAGACAAGTGAACACAAAGCTAAATGGATTGAGAGCAATTAAGAACATGGGATTAGCTCTGAAAGAGCAGCATGGGCCAGAAATAGAAGAGCTCAGATACAGGATGGCCAGACAACAGGGAGATTATTAAAAATCTGGTGCAACTGGAGAACAAAGACAAGAAAATCACAATTCTGAAATGAGGATTAAATTAGAAGGAACAAAGGGGCCCTTGGATGGTTTAGTCGATTAAGTGTCCAACTCTTGATCTCAACTCGGGTCATGATCGTAGGGTTGTAAGATTGAGTCCTGTGTTGGGCTCCACATTGGACATGAACCCTACTTTAAAAGAGAAAGAGACAGACAGGAAGAATAAATTGGAAGGACTACAAGGGAGAATAAACACTGAGACAGGAACAGTTAGGGAGACAGAGGATATAAAATAGACTAGTGAAGAAAATCAAACAGAAACAAAGAAAGAGATAAAAGGGATTGAGAGAAAGTGGTCTAGAAGTCAGGCAAAGGAGATCCAACATATGTATAATTGAAGGCGCTAAAGAATAAAGCCTAAACAATTAACAGAGAAAGTACTCACTTAGAAACTGAATTAAAATATATATATTTTGGACTAGAATTAGATTTGAATCTAAAAATTTAAAGCGCACACATGTGCATACACACACACACACACACACACACACACACAGTCCCATGATAATTATCTAGAATGGTCAATACTGACAGTTAGCTTAGTGATACTACCATTCCTTAAGGATGAAATAAAAACCCTTTAGGCACCCACCTAAAAAGTCCAAGTGACTTCTATGCAAAAGAAAAATCAGGATAGCATCAAGATTTGAGACAGTAACATTTTATGTTTTCAAAATGGAGCAATATTTAAAAAAAAATATTTAAGGGAGACAAAAGGGACACAGATTTTTTTTTTAAGATTTTATTTATTTATTTGACAGAGATCACAAGCAGGCAGAGAGGCAGGCAGAGAGAGAGGGAGGAAGCAGGCTCCCCACTGAGCAGAGAGCCTGATGCGGGGCTCGATCCCAGGACCCTGGGATCATGACCTGAGCCGAAGGCAAAGGCTTTAACCCACTGAGCCACCCAGGTGCCCCAGGGACACAGATTTTATATCCAAGCAAGCCTTTCTTCAAGTGTAAAGGCTACCAAATAGTTGTGAACACGCAAGATCCATGCACTGTGGGTCTGCTTGAATTCTGTGCTCACAGGGCATCACAAATGCTGTACTCAAATGGGGCAGCAAGGTACTGGCAGATGTTCATATTGTGTATTTCTCCTCTGCCCATGTATGCGATCCCCTGCTCATTGGACTCAACTCACAAAACAGAGATAAAATTATTAATAGAATCTCAAAACAGCAAAAGCAGAGCATGAAGCAGAGCCCTGTGTGATTGTACAGGTTACACACTCATGAAACCATCTCTGGGTGACATGCAGTGTCCAGTAAGCCAGATCCCTTCCAACTTGTCTCCCTCCTCTGTTTTTTTCCTACAATCTTTCTCTATACTGGAGTCAGTGGTATTTCTAAGACAGAATTCACATCCAGCTCCTGCTCATCACACCCCTTCCCACTGCTCTCTTTGCCTTCATGGTAATATTCATTCAAAGTGGACCTGCCCCCTTTTCTCCTCTCCTCCCTTCCTCTCCTGCCCCACAGCCACACTCCAGGGCCTGCTCAAACCAAACCCAGCATCACGTATCCAGAACTGAATCCCAGTTCTGCACTTTACCTCCCAGATTACTCTTTCTCCAGTTTCCCCAGCTCAGGAACCAGCACTTCTATCTGGTTGTAGAAACCCTGAGGTCATACTTGACCATTCTTCTCCCTCAAGCCCCACATTTATCAAGCCCTACATTTAATCTACGCTGCCTTTCAGGAATCATCTCTTGAACATTTTCATGTCTATGCCCTTGACATTCTTGCCCATTTGTCCTTCCTTTTCATCTACCTTGCAGCTGTCTCTCCTGGAAGCAACCCATTCTCCTCACTCACACCTAGCATGGAAGCCTACAGGAAAGAATGCCACAGTCACAAAGACTGGTGACTCTAATAAATCAAGGTCTCTAAATTCATATGGGCTCACAGTCTCTTCCTTCTGTCTTTCCAGAGGACACAGGGAATCTTCCCCTAAGATTACTATCTCACTAGAAATTAACACTTCAAAGCAATTAAAAGAGAGTTAAGGTGTCCCATATGCTTGGAAACTGTAACAGTTAACATTTACATAGCACTTGCTTTATGCAGCCATGTTCTGTGGTGGTCTTTACATGAGCTGATATTCACTTCAATGTTGAATGTCAGTTATAGAAGTGAAAAAAGTGAGCAACATAGGGCTTAAGTGACTTGCCCAAGGTCAAACAGCTAGTGAATAGCTCAGCAAGGATTCAAACCCAGGCAGACAGGCTCCAGGGCTCCTAGACTTTACCATGGTACTTAAGAGATCAGTATTTATCAGTATTTATTCCAGTATTTAGAAACAGATGCTAATAAAAACGTACTTGTCAAAACTATGGACACAGCTAAGAAACAGTTAATTGGACTTTATGGCATCAATATCAAGAAGCAGGAAAATGGAAAGGGACAAAACAGCACAAACTGAATACGGAAAGAATTAATATAAAGATATTAATATAAAGATATTAATTAATTAATTAATTAATATAATTAATATAAAGATATTAATCACTCATCAATGAAAGAGTGAAGAAAAAAGCAGAGATGAACCAAACCAAATATTTTTCTTGAAAAACATAACAAAACAACATTAAATAGCAAGATAGAACTACTATCTACCTAATAAGAATAAAAGAGTGGGGCACCTGGGTGTCTCAGTGGGTTAAGCCTCTGTCTTTGGTTCAGGTCATGATCCCAGAGTCCTGGGATCGAGCCCCACATCAGGCCCTCTGCTCAGCAGGGAGCCTGCTTCCTCCTCTCTCTGCCTGCCTCTCTGCCTACTTGTGATCTCTGTCCGTCAAATAAATAAATAAAATCTTAAAAAAAAAAAAGAGTATTGTGACTCTTTTCTAACAAATTCAATAACCTATATGAGATACTTGAACATATAACAACATATAAAATGCTGAAATTTGTGCAAGAGACAGCGAGCTTAAATAGATATGTAAATAGACTCGAACAAATAAATACTAAGAAAAATAAAACTGGTCATCAAGTATCTTCTTTCTCCACCCCACCCCACCCCACAACAATCCAAGGCCCAGATGGTTTTTTGAGAGAGTACAGATGGTTTTATACAGGTGCCGCATATGAATCCCACGAAACTTCTAAGGGACAGTTATTTTCCATTTTATTCAAGTTGTTCCAGAAAACAGAGAAATAGCAAACTCTGCCCAGCTAATCCTATGGGGCTAATATAATCCTGCTTCTAAAACCAGATAGGAACTAGGCAAAAAGGAAAACTGTAGGCCTATATTACTTACAAGCAGATGCAAAAATCCTAAACAAAACATTGCTAACTGGGGGCGCCTGGGTGGCTCTGTCAGTTAAGCGTCCAGCTCTGGATTTCGGCTCAGGGTTGTGAGATCGAGCCCAGCATCGGGCTCTGTGTTGGGCTTGGAGCCTACTTAAGATGCTTTCTCTCCCTCTGTCCTTCCCCCCCACCGCTTTCACTCACTCTCTCAAAATAAATAAATAAATAAATAAATAAAATCGCTAACTGAATCCAAAGTATTAAAAATACATTAAAAATGTATTAGAAATAATACATAATATTCAAGGAATTCATGGATAGTTCAGCATCAGAAAACTTCCATTTAATTCAAAGTTAACAGAGGGAGAGAAATAATGTATGATAATCTAAATTGGTCATTTTATAAGAATCAGAACATTTTTATGATTAAAAAAATTGCTTAAAACTTGAAGTGGAAAAAATTGTATTTAATTTGATAAGCTCTCTACATCCCCAAAAAAGTAATATACATAACAGAAAAATTTTAGGTATATATATCTTCATATCATGGACAAAAACAAGATGGCCCTAATAATATCTCATACTGTTTAATAAAGTATTAGAAATTCTAATTAACACCATAAGGAAATAAGATTGTGAAGTTTGGAAGGGAAGACCTAAAACTGTCATTATTTATAGATGTGACTAACTTATCTAGATAGGCACCAACAGAATTAACAGACCAATTATTAGAACAAGAAAATTCAGCTAAAATTGCTCAGACATGAGATTCACTTACAAAAATCAATATTTTCCTACACCAGCGACAGCCAACTAGAAAATGTAATAAAAAAATGAAATACCAGGATGTAATAAATACAGTATGTAATAAAAGAAATCATAAATAGAACAAAGTACAATAAAAAAGTCACATCACAATTGCAACAAAAATTACTTATCAGAGAATTAAACCAAGAACTTATAAGGACCTCCATGAACTGAACTTTAAAACTTGAATCAACTGACAAACTTTGGAGAGGATGACTTAATATTAAAACCAAGTCAACTCTCCCCAGACTAATGAAGAAATTCACTGCAATCCCCTTCGTAAGTACAATTCTATGTATAAGTGGGAGTATATGTGTATGTTCTTTGAAAAGGAAACTTGGTAAATCTACACTGAAAATTATGTGGACTCATGGAAGATACATGAAGAACAAAGTCAACTTTCAAAAACAAAACAAAACAGCAAAGAGGGGATGACTTTCCCTACCAAACAGTACTTTAAAAAAAGCCTCCTGCAGAGCTGGCACAAGAACAGAAAACATATCGATGCAGAAACACAGAGAACTCCAAGACCTACCTACATAAGCCTGGGAACTTAACAGAGGTAAAGGAGATGGGAAGAGGATGGATGATTTTAGACTAGTGAAAAATGGCTCTCTCTACTAAGCAAATTATAACCAAATCCCTGTTTATCCTCATGCATGAGGGGAGGGCATGCTTTAAGTAAACTAAAGATCTAAATGTGAAAGCTAAAAATCATAGGGCTAACAGAAACAAATGTGGGAGGCTCTCTCTGGGTTCAGGGAAAAGCAAGGAGGCTTACTTATCAACACTTGAAAAGCACAAACCATCATGCACAAATTTGCTGGATTTGATTACATCAAAATTAAGAAGTAGTGTTTAATAAAAAAAATAACATGGGCCAATTAAGAGTCAGATGATAGGATTGAGATTTTTTTCAAAGTCTAAAACTGACAAGGGATTAACATCTAGAATATACAAGGAACTCTGTAAAGCGATACTAAGAGGGCATCAAGTCCAATAGAAAAATGGGCAAATGATATGACAGGCAATTTACAGAAAAAGAAACCCCGAAAGCTAATAAGCACATGAAGTGATGCTCAAACTCATTAGCAGTCAAAGAAATGCAAATTAAAACAAGATAGCACTTTACACCTTTAGACTGGCAAAAACTAGAAAGCTGGGTAATACCAATTAATGGCAGAAATGAGGAAGATAGGATCCCTCACACATGGCCAATGGGAGTGTAAATTGGTAAAGCCTCTTTGGAGAGTCGACCCATAGTACTTATGCAAATTGAGCACACACACACTGCAGGATCCACGGGAATTCTAACATATGTGCACAATGGGAAATCTACACAGATGCTTGCTGCAGGTTTGTGGGAGGACGGCGGTACCCTGAGTTGGCCCTCACTGTTATTATGAAGCAAAGGATCATAAGGACACATAGTGACATGGATAGATCTTAAAAACAGTTAGTATTACACAGTACATACAGCTTACATAAACTGTAAATACATACATGCCCCCCCCACGGTGTGCACGTGTCTTTCCAAAACCTGCAGCAGACGAGCCACATTTGTCTTGTCCGTCCATATCAGCACGAAGTCACTGATGTGATGATCTCTTATTATTACATTGACCTAATGGGATCTTTTGTATAATGTGGAAGCAATCCAGATCAACTCGGACTATTGTACGGCAGAGGATGGGAGAGTTAAGACAGCCTTGGGACAAGACGATGAAACTACAAACAACTACGGCTGCCCTGTTTTAGACCATCTTTTCTGATTGGAATAGAGAAGAATGTGTTCCCCAAACCCGTGGCTGCACCCTAGGTATCTGAGGATCTGGGAATGAATCTGCTCAGGCACGATACCACACCCAAGAGGGCAGCTGCCATCCCCACCTCGGTGAATGGAAAGTGGAACGAGGCTCTTTTGGGGACGAGGGGAGGCCTCCATGACGAGTTCAACTCAGTGCGTGGGAAGACAACACAGGCCAGGCAAGTCCAGGGCTGTCTGCTGACGGAGCGTGCACCTGATGGCTTCTCTTCTATTTGTGAAGAACTGCCTTTTACACTTCTCATTATTTGGGGGAGAATTTTCCCAAATCTTTGTTCCTTAAAAATGTCATTTTCGAAGGCCACGCCATAATCCATCCTGTGGAAATGTACAGTTCATTTGGCCAATCCCCTGCTGTTGGCCGGGCGGGGGGGGGGGGGGGGGGGGGCACCCCCTGGGGCAAAAGGCATCAGCCCCATCCACGGGGGGCCAATGGCTTTCAGCACTTCTGCTCCATGGAAGCCTGGCTCTCCCTGCTCTGTGGTCCTCTTTTGGGAGCTTCTCCAGCACAGCTCTGTCTATGTGAACCCCACCTCCACCTCGCCCACCTGAAACAAGCCTGGCAGCGGGGTGGAGGTTGGGGTTCCCCAGCACTGTCCCTGCATGGCTGTGCACATCCAGTGAATCCGTAAACCCAGAAAGTCACTATACACGCATACAGACACACACACACAGTACAAATACCCACTCAGCACTTCTTTTAAAGACTTTTTTTTTAAAGATTTTATTTATTTGACAGACAGAAATCACAAGTAGGCAGAGGCAGGCAGAGAGAGAGGGGGAAGCAGGCTCCCCACTGAGCAGAGAGCCCGATGTGGGGCTCGATCCCAGGACCCTGAGATCATGACCTGAGCCGAAGGCAGAGGCTTTAACCCACTGAGCCACCCAGGCACCCCCACTCAGCACTTCTTAAAGACACAAATGTTTATCCACAGACACACCAGAGCACACAAACCATTGTGAACCCAGAGACCATCCAAATATACAGACACCTGCACAGATGTACACACACTCACATAATATATACATGTATATGATGACACACGGGTACACAGATATCCCAATCCACCCCCACCCCAAACCCACTATTCCCAGAACCTTCTCCATCCTGGCTGAGGGTGATTCTCTCCTTCTGGTTTCTCAAGCCAGAAATCTTGGGAGTCATCCCCGACTGCACTCTCTCACCCTGTATCCCAATCCGTCAGGACATCTTGTTTCCAGGACTTTCCCCAAATATCCATAATAAACCACTTCTCACCACCTCTAGCCTTACCATGGACCACTGGACTACCTGGGCTAGGCTCCTAACTGGCTTCCCTACTCTGCCTTTGCCCCAGAGACTATTCTGAAAGCACCACTGTGATCCTTTAAAAAAGCTGGTTAGAAAACACCACACTCAAAAAAAAAAAAAAAGAAAACACCACACTCAGAACCCTACAAAGACTCCACATTTCACCCACAACTAAAAGCCAAGTCCCTAGGAGAGAGTCAAGGATTCTGTGAACTGACCCCCATCGCCTGGCTCACACAGAGTCCCTTATAACTCTCTCTTACTCACTCCACCTCTTTGCTCATCCTTGAACTTGGCCCTGTGTTCCCACCTTGGGGCCCTTACGCTGGCTGACCCCCTTCCCTGGCCCATGTGACGTAATACATAATTTTCAAGAACTGTTTAGGTCTATCATCTACTGTCTGTCTCTGTTAGAATGAAAGCTGCATGAAGATACCACCTTTATTTTGTTCCCTGAAGGACAAAGAGAGAGTGGCACGACAGGTGCTTGGTACGTATCTGCTGAATGAGAGAACGAACGCGTCATGCGCACATGCTCACACACACCGTCCCCACAAACACACGCCCACGTGTGCACGCTGCTAAACACACATGCTCAGACTCTCAGGCCCTGACCTGGGAACCACGTATATTCTGAGACCCCCTGACACATAGGCAGACATTCAGTACACACACGTGTACACACACACATTCACACAGGCATCGAGCACACACAGAAAATACATGCTGTTCCAGCCACCTACTGCCACCTAGAAAACTACCCCAAACTTGGTGGCGTGAAGCAACCATCTGACTATGCTCCCAGCCTCTGTGGGGGTGGCTCGTCACTGCTCCGCCATGACAAGAGCCTCAGCTGGAAAGAATCAAAAGGCTAGAGACACCTTCACTCCCATGTCTGGCCCCTGGCCTGAGATGACCTCCATGGCTGGTGTCCTGGGCCATCTCTCTCCCTCCCAAGGTCTCCGGGTCTCTCTATGAGGCCTCTCTAGCAAGGGGGTCCAGGAGCCAGTGGTTTCTGAGATGGCAGCTCAGGACTCCAAGAGTGACTGTTCTTAGGGGCAAGGTGCGTGCTGCAAGGCCTTGTATGACTTCGCCTTGGAAATCACACCATGTCCCCTCTGCCACATTCATGTAGTTAAAGCAGTCACAGGCCTTCCCAGATTCAGGTGGCAGAGGACAGAGACCCCCACCTCTTGATGGGAGAAATGTGAAGAAAGAAATGTGACCCTATATTAAAATCGCCACACATGTGCACATATAGGGACGATTACACACACACACACACACACACACACATACACACACCCCTATGCACACACATACACACAATACACACCTATACACAGACATAACCATGCATACAGTCTTAGGTCTTGTCCTCAGAACCTCTGCTCTGAGAGCAAACTTCGAAAAATATGTATGTGTGTTTGAACACGCATGTAATATGGACCCAGTCACACAAATACACCCACAGTCACATCCAGGTACACATGTGTGTACTCACATGCATATGCACACATGCTTGTGGTCACAGGCCCTGCCCTGGCAGTGTCCGCTCCCATAACTGTAGCCGCACCTGCTTGCTCCTTGCCCCGTGCAGGGGGCCAGGATGGGCCGGAGAGCCTCGGCTGGTTATGGGGTGCGCCTTCTCTCCTCAGCACCCTCTCCTCGCGGCTGGGGCCTGGCAAGAAGGAAAACAAATAACCTTGCAGTGTTTAAATAAGCAAAGTTTTGTGCAAAGCAGAGGTTAATGTCCTTTATTGTTCAATGTCATGTTTATGGTGGATTGGTGGAGGGAAAAATGTGATTAATTGCCCCGAAGCCCACGGATCTACAATTATTTGGTTGTTGTGAACAAATAAAGGACTACAGTATTCATCATATTCAAATGAGGCAGCAGAATAAATGATGGCGGGCCGGGTAGGAACAAAACCTAGGCGTGTTCCCGCACAATCGGAAGGCGACTGGCACCTTGTCAACCAGACGCAGGGTGGTGGCGGGAGCCGAACCCGTTTGTCTCTGTACCGCCAGCAAGGGTTGGACTGACCCTGCAGGTGCCGGCGTTAATTCATGTCACACCTCGCGCCTCCATCCTTCGTGGTATGAAAACCAGGCGCCAATTTTGTAATAAAGACTTGTTTCCGACGAGGCCCAGTTTGGGGCGGGGGCACAGATCTTCATTAAAGCCCCTTTTCCCGGGCCACGCTCGTTACAGAGCACAGGTACTGGCTAAATGTGTCCGATCATTCATCATGATTTTGCCCTCCACTTTGTCACAGCGTGGGGATTTAAGGAAGATAGATGGTACAAGATGTTGTCTCCTCCACAGACGCTTTCTGCTCTGGTAAGTGTGTCCGATGCAGAATTATTTTGCCACTTTATTATTTCCTAGTGAGTGTTTGTCAGAGCTTCGCCTCTTGGAAGGAGCGAGTTGTTTCCTGTCACTCAGGGATGTCTCGGGAGCCATGATGCTTGGCTGGGCTTGCCAGCCAGCTGGAACCTGGGCAGGGTCCCCAGGCAAGGCTGGTGGGGGGGGGTGGTCCTGGGAGTCTGGGCCACAGGGCGAACATCAAATCCAACAGAAATAAGGGAGGGGGGCAGGCTTTAGGAGAAGGTGGGGCACAGGGGCTTTGGATATGCTGGGTTGGGGGAGTATAGGGGGCATATTTCAGGATCTGGCCTGGCTGTAGGCCAGCCCGCTGGACAGGGAGCTGTTCAAACTAGTGTCCAAAGGGCTGTAAGAGCTTGGCCTTGAGCTGAGCCAGCTGGAGAGGGTATGGGCAAGGCTGGGGCCCTGCGGGGCTGCTGATGGCCTTAGAGCAGTGTGGCCAATTCTGGTACCCACTGCTGGCACCAGATGAGCTTCCTGCCCCAATCAGGATGGCTGAGAGGCCATGATGTGACCAGGAGGGGTGCCAGGTGGGTGAAGATCACAGTGTGAAGCCCAAAGTCCAGCCCAGAGCCCAGGGAACTCTTGGGAATATGGAACTTCATTCAGGGCAGTGCTGAGCCTCAGAGGGGAGGGCCCTGGAATCTGAGAGCGAATCTGACCCCAGGGAGAAAGTAGGGAATCTGGGGATCACCAGTCCGTCCTGTGGTCCTTCCTCCCTTGTGTTTGCTTTGCAAGGGTCTCTCCACTGACCCCATCCTCCTGGGTACCCGCTTCCCAGTGACTTCCCACGACTCTTGCCTGGGCCGAGGATGATCAGCCTGTCTCAGCCTCTCCAGCACACAGGAGTGAAATCTACTTTGTTTTTGCTCCCCGCCCCCCCTCCCCTGGTCTGATTGGTGAATCCAGGAGGAATGCGCCCCAGAGGTTTTGGGGCAACACAGAACCAATCCAAGAAGAGCCCAAGCAGAGATACCTGGGGCACAGGAACCTATGTGAGGGCGCCCACCTTTCTCTGGCACCCAGATATCACTGCCACAGTCCACCTTGCTAATGTGTAGATATCTCTCCCTCCTCAAAGTCTCTCCCGAGGCCGCATGATGTAGGATAAAGAGCTCAGTCTGAGAATCCGGCAAGCCTGGACCCAAAGCACTAACTTGCCATGATGTTATTTTTAAGTCTCTGTCTTCCCAACTGTAAAATGGAGACAATGAGATGACGCTCCCCTTGGAAGGTCTTGCCATGGATCCTGGCACGTTCTGTCAACCCCGATGTCCCCTCCCTGCCTTCTCTCTCTGGTTGCTGGCTGCTAGGAGTCCCATTCCCCTCTGACCTGTCTCCCCTGGGCCTGGGCTTCCTGGTTGGCATCCAGGGTGTCCGCAGGTGAGGCAGCCTACCTCATCAGCCGGTGGCTGCTCTTCTGTCCTCGGCACTCCGCCGTCCACCCATCCTCAACAGCCCCAGAGGAAATCTGTTTGAAGCCACTAACTCCCCGGCCCTTCCCCACCCCTCCTCCAGGCCCTAGCTGAGCCCTGGGACACAGTGCCTGCCCTGGGAGAAGGGGATAAAAAGGATAGGGAGTTGGATGTGAGCAGACGTTACTCCAAACACACGTGGCCGCCGCCGGTCTCAGGCCAAAAGTCCCAGGTGATGGGTATTCACTTACCGAGCCCCGACTTCGGTTGGACCCGCTGCGCCTCGCTTACGCCGCTCCGCAGCGCCGGGCGGGAAGCGCGGTCCTGGAAGCGCCGTCCTCACCCCCACTTTGCAGCTGAGCAAACTGAGTCCGCAGACGCAGGGACGCGCTCGAGATCTCGCAGGGAGAGATTCGAACTCGCGAGGCTTCTGGCGTCTTAATCCCGTGATTGCGGCCCGCAGATAGGCTCGCCGACCAACGGCCGCGATTGACAGGCACTGCATCCAATCAGAACCCAGCCCCGTCCCGGCTCAGGTTTTTCCTTCCCCGCCCACTTACAAGCGCCTGGCTCCCCATTCCGGCTAGGTTTTCCAGTTAGGAGCCCCACGTCTGCGTTTCTGTGCAGTTTTATGTTTATTGTCTAGTTGCCTTTTTTCTCCCTCGTTTATTAGGATGTTGTCTTTTGTGTCTTGTCTCCCATTCCTTCATTCATTCAGCAAACACTGAGGGCTCATTCTGCGCAGTGAGATCGAAGCAGCCCTTGGTGAAAGCCAGCGCGAGGGGCTGGCGGGGAAGGGCTGGCCGAGGCCCCTGCACGGCACCTCGTGAGGCAATGGCTGTTGGAGGAACCAAGGGCGCACGGAGTTCCGCTGGTCTTGGAAGGGTGCGGCGGGCACTGTCCCCCGCCCCCCAACCCTTAGGCCCTCATGTTGGGGAGCAGCGATAGCGGGGCCCTTCCCTCCAATCCCCAAGCGCTGCCCTGGCTTGGGCTTGCATCCACTCTCCGCAGGACTGTGGCCCCAGCCACCTAATGGCTTTCGTGCTTTCCTTTTCCCCGTCTCCCTGTCTCCTCGCCTCTTTCCATTCTGCGGCCTGATTGTCCTTAAACACAGATCTATTGATGTGGCCTCCTGCTTCAGAAACCTCAGGGGTTCCCCACTGCCTACCTACTTTAAACCAAAACCCTGAACTTCAAGGCCTTTCAGGGCCCAGCACCAACCTACCCAATGTCACCACCCACACGCTTGGTTTTAGCCGGTCACTGAAATTCTTTCTCTACATGGATTTCCTCTGCTGTAAAGGGGGGTAATCCTAGTACATACTAGAGCAGCCAGCATTTTTCAAAGATGTCAGCCACAATGTAGATCCCATTCCACAAGCTCTATTCTCCTAAGAAACGTAACTCTTTCCAGGGGATGGTGGGAACGGTGTTCCCTCCCCTTGAACTTGGGTGGACCTTTCCCACTGCCTTAACAGATAGGGCAAAAGCCATGCCATGTGACTCCTGAGGCTAGGTCATGAAAACACCAGGTACACTGCGCTGTTCCGGGAGGCTCACTCTTGGCATCTGGCTGCTGTGCTGCAAAGAAACTAAGCAGCCCGGTGGAGAGGCTGTTGTAGCTTCTGGTTGGCTGTGGGTACCGACTGGCCAGCCATGAGTGTGAGCCATCCCAAAAGCCATCTGCCCCAACCCATGCCATGTGGAGCTGAGAGGAGCTGACCCTGCCAAGCCCTAGAGCAAAATAAATGATAATTGTTTTTCTAAGCCACTGTTTTAGGGCAGCCTGTCACATAGCAAAGCAGGACCAAAATGCCTACCCCAAGGGTTGCCACTGTAGGGTAGACGAGTGTATTCGTTTGCTTAAGGCCACCATCACAAAACACCACAGACTGGGTGACCTTAAACAACAGAAATGTATTCTCACAATTCTGAAAGCTGGAAGTGTGAGATCAAGATGTCGGTAGGGTTGGGTTCTTCCTAGACCTCTCTTCTTGGCATGCAGATGAATGCCTTCTCCCTGTATCTTCCCGTGGTCTTCCCTCTCTATGTTTGCATCCTAATCTCCCCTTCTCCTAAGGACACCAGTCACACTGGCTTAGGGCCCACCCTGACCTCTATCTAACTTAATTATTTCTCTAAAGGCCCTATCTCATATGTCAATTATATTTCAATAAATCTAGAAGAAAACAAAGACCCTGTCTCCAAATACAGTCACACCCTGGGTACAGAGGTCTAAGATATCAACATATGAAGCTGGGGAAATACCATTCAGCCTATAACAATGAGTAAGTACCTGTGAAAAACTTAGAACAGTACCTGGCACAGAGTCAACACTCAGTAAATGATGGCTGTGTTGTTTTCTAACTACCACCACCTACCACTATGGTCATCTATGCGGCCTCAAGTCACACCACCCGCCTGCAGGCCTGAGGACAGCTCCAGATCCCCAGGCCTCCTCTGAGTCGGTCTCTTGGGCCTACTTAGGGTGCCCAAATCTGTTTTCCATCTACCCAAATCCTTCCTGTCTTAGGAGGCCCAGGTCCTTCAACATCACCTCCATGGGACTTTCCTGACTCCTCTCTCCTTCCTCTGAGTCCCTACAGCTTGTGTTGGGGGCTCTGGTTAGCCATTATTCTGGTCTCCAAGGTATGAGAAGCTTTGCTTTTTGGAACCACGCCTTTGTTTTGTTTTTGAATATAGAAATAGAGAATAGAAATAAGACAAGGTCAGTTTATAAAAATTCAGACAGTACAAACAGGCTTAAAAAGAAAGTGAAAATCACCTTGAATTAACGACTTCTAACACTTTGGTTTATATTCTTCTGGAGTTTTCCATATGTGTGTGTGTCTGCGTGTGTGTATTTCTTGATTCCAGGACAACACTGATTATAGAATGCATCACTGATTTAATTACACAGCTTTTAGGGGGGAAAGAACTACTGCATTAAGCATACCCTGATTTCAGAAATGCAAAAATGTGAAAACATGTACATCTTAGCAGCAAGAAAATATGATATAAGCCTATATCTGTTTTTCAAAATGGGAATCTCTATAAATATTATTTTACGGCCTACTTAAAAAAAAAGTCTGAACTCCAAAGCTTGGCCATCTTTCCGCATCAATAAATAAATGCCCACACCATCGATTTTAATGGCTGCATAGTATTCCATTAAATTGATGTATGATAATGCATTTATTCCCCACTGAAAGGCATGAATTTTTTTATTATCCTTCTGATACAAATACATTTATAGACCTTTGACCTTATTTTCCTTAAGATAAATTCCTCCAATCAGCACGGCAGGACGATAGACACTCTTTGTCCAGCAGGTGGCTGCCACCGCCCACATGCTCCCCAAGGACAGGAACTGTCCCTGAACCACCTGTGGGTCCTCTGGCATGAACCTGGTACAGGATGGGGCACTGAAAAGAGTTGGCACATACTAATTTCTTAGAAATAACAAGTCAGGAGACAGACCTCCCATGAATACCCGCCTGAAAATGAGATGTAGGATAAACTCAACTTTCTGCACCTGAGATTGAAAAAAAATAAAAAGCATAGTTATGGGGGTCAGCGGTGGCTTCAGAGCCAGTGTAGCTCAGTGTGTGACTTACTCTCCCAGGACCTCAGTGTCCCCCATTTGTACAAGGGAGATAATTACAACTCTTTGGCAAGCTTATTTGGCCAGGGTTCTGTCCTGATTCTGCATATCCAAGAGGATATGAAGCCTGTCCTCCCAGGACGTGTCCTCCCAGGCACTGCTCTCCCAGGGGAGCCCACCTCTGAAGAGATCTAGAGCACATCAGAGAGCTCCATGACCTCTGACACCAGAGCAAGAACATATGTGCTTCAGTGGGCTCTAGGCTCCAGGCTCTATCAGTGAGCTTGCCCCCTTGATACAGATCATGGTAAATTGCAGGAGTTGGGGGGGGGGGGAGTCCTTTGGGTTCCAAAGAAGAAGAAGATGGAGAGATATATATATATATACACACACACATATATACGTATATATACGTATACATACATATATATACGTATATATACGTATACATACGTATATATACGTATATATACGTATATATGTGTGTGTGTGTGTGTGTGTGTGTGTGTGTATATATATATATATTTTTTTTTTTTTTAAAGTAGGCTCCATGCCCAACCCAGGGCTTGAAATTACAACTCTGAGATCCAGACCCGAGCTATTATCAAGAGTTGGATGCTTAACAGACTAAGCCACCCAGGCATCTCAAGAAAATGTCATTTTCTGACTGTTCATTATGTGCCAAGCAACTACTAAGTACATTTGCATTCATTTCCTAGTTTCATCCTTCTTGCAAAGAGGAAATTACATTCCAGATGACTGAAGACAAAACTTGGGCTCAGAAAGTGACTGGACCAAGGAATCCTCTCTGCCCCCTCTCCCATCACCATCTCACCCCTTCACTCTCTGTCCCACTGCCCAGTCCTTCTCCACTCAGCGGCCAGAGTGTGCTTTCCAAAACAATGAGTATTTGTGACATTCCTCTGCTGGTGACCTTGTTCAGTAAAGGTATTCCCAGGGTCCTTGGGGAAAAGCCCAAAGTCCTAAACATGACACGATCGGGGTCCTGCATGAAAAGCCTGGTTCCTGGAAGCTTCACTTCCACCCCTCTCCTCCTGGTTCTCTGGCTTTAATCTCCTGGTTTCCACAAAATGGCCAGCTCCCTCCTGCCTCAGGGCCTTTGCATAGCTCTTCCAACACCATTAGCCATTTAATCTCTCCTCATCTGAGTTCAGCTTAGATTCATCTTCTCAAGGAAGCCTTCCATGACATTTTTCCTCCCCGGGTTGAGCTCCTCTGCTCTATTTTGTAACACTGATATTTTTAACATCATTAGGGTAGAACATAGGAAGTTGACAATAGTTGACCATTTTGGACCTCTATCAATGGCAATTTCCTATGGTTCAATCTAATATTTACAGTGTTATTTCTTCAATGTCAGGCCCCCCGGACATTTACTGAATGCTCACCATTGATACAATGTTCATCATTCTATCACCCCACCCATCGTACCTGGACACGAAACAGAACCTCAACACATTTTGGTGAAAGAATAAATAATGAAGTTGCAGGTTGAACCCCAGTCTCTCTGGGGAAGTTTAAGCAACCTGGCATCCAGTCTACACTGGCATGGGGGCTGCCCACCTACCACTTCGCACCAGCCACAGGTTGCAGAGACAGAGGCCAAGGGAGGCAGCCCAAGCCCTGCTGGGTGGACAGCACTGGTCCACAGTAGCTCCAGCTGCCACGCAATCTGACCCCGGCTCCCCAGGCCGGTGTCTGGTTTCACTGGGAAGCAGCCAAAACGGCTCATCTAGATAAAGAGGCCCAAGTCGGGGGTGAGACTTCAGGGCTGTCCCTCCCCTGTCGTTACCGCGGGCGGGCTTTCCAGCCTTGCGGCATGCGTGGTGCCATGCCCCTGCAGCCACACGGTGGCAGTGTTGGCACCAACTGGGCTCCAGAGGAACGGAAGCCTCAGCCTGGCTCCTGCAAGATGCCCTTAGAGGCTGCGCGGGCAGGGAGCGCACACTGTGTGCACAAAGGGCGCTTGTACAGGATGGGCCGCGAGTGTGTGGGGCTCGTTTGGGCGGGGAGAACGCAGGGAGGGGTCTGCGGACACAAGTACAAACATGCATTAGGAGCGCTGTTGGTGGGTGTGTTTGTGTGCCCTCCTGCACCTGTGTTTATGAGTGTGTCTTTGTGTCTCTGGCTGTGTATAGATGTCCCTGTGTGTGTGTGTGTGTGTGTGTGTGTCTACATCTTTGTGACTAACAGAGTGTGTGTCTGACTACGTATAGTCACTTTCTGCCTCCGTGCATTTCTGTTTCTTAGCATGTCTGTCTTTGCTTTGTGACTGTGTTGATCTGTTGGATGGGTGTGTGTGTGTGTGTGTGTGTGTGTGTGTGTGTATGATGGGGCCTCTGGGCCTCTCTGTGAGGAGAGAGCCAGTAGTTGAGGGATGAGTGTGTCTGGGTATTAGGACATCAAGGTCAGAGACTTCTGGAACTCAGCCTCCCTCTCCTTTGGCCCCTATCCCCCCATCACCTGCACAGACAGATGCTCTGATTCTGACCCCAGAGCCCCAGCCGCTGGCTTCACCAGTTGGGCCCCCTCCCTCCCGAAGGGCTCTGCCTCTCTCCTTGCCCTTCAGCTTTCTCTCCGGGTCCTCCTCTGTCCACACCAGCTCCTGTAGGCTCAGATCCTCATCCAGAGGTAGTCCCAGGGTTCAAGGGTCCTCCCGACCCTGTCACCCTGACGGAACCAAATCCCCTCCCCTCTGACAGTGTGGAGCCCGCCTGCGGCCTGGAGGGACAAGGTCCTGGCGGTGGCAGGGTGGCAGGTGGCAGGTGACCTTGTCCTGCCACCACCTCCTGCCCTGGGGAAGCTTCTCCGCATATCTAGGGTCCCAAGTGGTTCCTGAAGGAGCAGACTTCAGAGCACCACATGTCTCCATGCTCAGACCGGAGGCGCCTAGAGATGGGACTCCGTCTCTCCCCTCCGACCTCAGAGTGGAACCACGTCTCTGATTCTATCATCTAGGCCTGGAGAGAATGTGGGTCTCCTGGTTCCTTCTCCAGGCCCCAGCTCTGACCCTGAACAGACATTTCGCAGCAGGGGTGCCGGCTCCCTCCCAGTCCTCCCCTCCCCCCACCAGGCGAGGGCCCAGAGGGCCACATCTGGCCACATCCGGCCACCCTTCCCCCATGGTTATTAATAATTGGGTATTAGGCAGGAGACGACTATTGATTCTGGCGCAGGCGGCTCTGGGTCGGGGTAATTTATGGAAACACTGGCGTCCCCGGTGATAAATAATGAGGTGATCGCAGAGACAGGTCACTAGTGAGTGGCCTCCAGCCCGCTGCCCTGTCCACTAGCACACAAGCTCATAAATGGAGGGAGAGAGGAAGAGAGACCCGGGCTGGCCATAAAGACAAAGGATCGGTGGTGGTGAGAGGCACCGGGAAGACAGGGAAAGCAGAAACACACAGCCATGAGGGCCATGCAGGGGCTGGTGGGAAAGGGGCCGGATTTCACAGAGAGGCAGACAGAATGACAGACAAGGACAGGGACACCGAGCAAGAGGCGGGGCAGAGGATGGAGAAGGCAGATGTGAGGACAGACAGACAGGACAGGGAGAGGGGGGAAAGACAGACGAAGCCAGGGAGCCTGAGAAATGAAGAGCAACAGAGCTGGATAGGGCGGGGACGGTGATGGGGAGACGCAGGGACAAAGACAAAGAGAGGTGAGGCCGTGCTATGGAAGGCCAGCTGTGCCGAGGGCCTACTACATGCTGGCTCTACTCTGTGGCCTTATTTCCTCATCCTGGCAGCCCAGAGCATGGCCTCCAGAACCAGCCTGCCTGGGTTCAAATCCCAGCTCCATCTCTGGCCCCAACTGCATGACCTTGGGCTGGTCGCTTCACTCCCGGGGCCCAGGGCCCCCATCTGGAATGTGGAGCCAACATACCTATGCCAATGGCAGTGAAGAGGATTAAACAAATGGGCATCTGTGCCTGGGGACCAGTGCCTGGCACCAGTGGATGTTCTAAAAGCAGGTTTATCCTAGCTCTAGACAATTTCATACAATTCCATTTGATTTAATCCTCTTCCATTTGATAGAGTGTCTAGTTTACAACAAACAAATCAAGAAAAATGATATGTGGTCTGATTGGGCAGCTTTGGGGAGACTCCCTGCAAGAAGGAGGGATTGATATGAGCCTTGAAGTAGAATTAAAAGGAAAGACATTCCAGAAGGCAGTCACAATTTATGCAAAAGCATCACAAATTTCAAGGCTGGAAGGACCTTTGAAAGCCTAGTGCATCTCTAATGCCTGGACTCCCCCTACGGTAGCTCTGGCCAGCACCACCCAGCTTTGACTTGGTCACCTCCAGGGATGGAGAACTCATTACCATTCTTGGGAAACTGACTCTGAGAAGGTCCTTCCTCAAAATCGGGCTTCACATGCTGCCCTCAGATCCCCCACCCCTTGCCCAGCCCAGTGGGGTGCACTGCACCCCACTTTTGGGGGGGGGAAGATTTACTTTATTATTCATTTTGAGAAAGAGAGAAAACGAGAAAGAGAGAGAGTGTGCGCAAGTGGGGAGGAGGGGCAGAGGGAGATAAACTCCAAGCAGACTCCCCGCTGAGCATGGAGCCCAATGTGGGGCACAATCCCCCAATCCATGAGATCACCACCTGAGCTGAAACCAAAGTCCCACATTCAATGGACTGAGCCACTCAGGAGCCCCTCCCCACCCCACTTTCTGATCATCAGGTGCGACCACTCTCAGGTGCTCCAAACATTCCTGCTGGGCTGGCTGCTCTCCTGGGCAGCTCCAGCGGGGTGAGCCTCCCGGGGCAGAGCCGAGGACCTGCTATGTGCTGAGTAGGGTGGACTACTCCCTTTGACACCAGAGCCCTGAGGTTTCTTAGAGACGCACCGGTCTGCCCTAGAGTTGAGGGGCAACCTCTCTCCCCTTCTGTCTCCTTTGTCATTGGTTCTGCATAATAAAGAGTAAAAAGACCCTAGTCTACAGGCTGTTGAGGCTGCCACCCTAATAGGAAGCAGCTTCCGGCAGTAGGCCCTAACGCATTGTGTCCTACGTTGATATCCTGGCTTTGCCACCCAATGACCAGGCGACCTTGTATAGGTCCTCTGACCAGCTGGAGTCCCAGCTCCCTCCAGTGTAATAGAGTTTGTGTGTGAGGGGCTTAATGCCAGAGGAAAGCCTTTCCAGTGGTCAACTGCTATCATTATCACCCCTCCTTCTCCCCTCCCACCCCTTCCCACCACACACTGGTAGCCTAAGTCATTTCCAAATATAAGAGCATCTATGTATCCCTGGGACGTGTGTCGTGTCATGACTGAGCTTCTCTCTCCTCGTCCTGGTTATGCAGACAGCACAGCTTCCCCCAGCCTACAAAACCCAGCAAAACTACCTCTACCTACATGCACGAGGGGCTGAGACCAGAGCCGAACAGCACTGAGCTCTGGGCACTCCACGAGACCCCCCTCAATATGGGCATAGGCTGCTATATTGATATTCACTTGGCTCTTTGTCTATCCCGTCTCTCCATCTCCCCTACAAATATGTTCCAATAGATCTTACTGCCCACCTTCTAGGAATCTAGAGGACTTCTCTCAGCCTCACTGCTCTGACCTACGGATCCAGCCACCCTATAGACAAGAACATGGGACAGCTGGATCTCATCTTTTCTTGGCAAATCTATCCCTCTCCCAGATTTACACACTTCCTCTTGTTAGAGGCTCATCAATCATCCCTTTATATTCCATTCAAGAATCTTCACTGAGATACTGAAACTCATACCATACTACCGTTACTGATAATAGCAGCTAATTAATTTTTTTTGTTTTCCCATTTTATAGTTGAGGAAGCTTAGAAAGGTTATATTGCTCACTCCCAGAAATGCAGCTTGTAGGTCTGTGTTCTTTGAACTCTCCCTTCTTCGGCCTTAAAACAGTAATATTCAAGGGACAGAGCTGAAGATGGGTGACTGGGCCAGTGTGTGTGTGTTGTGGCGGGGGGTGTTGGGGGCTGTAGAGGAAACTGTGTTTAGAATAATGGGTCAGAACCAGCTGTTAGGTGGGGAAGGCATTGAATGTCAGCTTACTGAGCCTGAATTTCATTCTGTGGGCAGTGATGAGCCATGGGAGCCATCTGGGGTTATACCTGAGTGGCTGGCCAAATAATCCAATAGTGGATGAGAGATGAATGGGGTTGGGGTGGGGGGAGAAGCAGGGAGACCTGTGTAGGGTACAGGAAACAGGCCAGGTGACAGAGAGGAGATGCCCATGCCAAGGCAGTGGGAGCAGTTAGAGGAGAGGAAAGGCTTGAAGACCAGCTCAGAGGAAGGACTTGCTGAATTTCAGCTGGATGGATGGAAGTGGGAGTGGGAGAACGGAAGTCACACAACCTGACCTCATCAATGGAGGGGTGATGCTTCCTTTCATAAGGAGAAAGCAATCTGGCCAAGAGTAAACACCGAGGGGCACGTGGGGTATTCAGCGTGGACCCCATAGATTCAGAAGGGCCTGGGAGATGTCAGATGGAGATAGGGTCTGATGCTCAGGAGAGTGGTCTGGGCTGAAAAGAGTCAGGTGTGGCAGCACAGGGCTGGTAGTTGGAGCTGCTGGAGGGAATTAGATGCTGGCCGGGCAGGTGCCTGCCCAGCTCTGCCTGTGTCCCCTGCAAGGTGAAGCTGGGCCTTCGTGGCTGCCTCCTCCACCAGACTAGGAAGACTGGGGGCTCCTCAGGGCAGCGATCCCGGTCTCCACCCAGACCAGAGCCCTGGTGCTCAGCACGGAACCCAGCACCAGGTGGGGTCGGCCCCTGGGGACGTTAGGAGGATGCAGCAATGGAGCTAAGGAGTGACAGCGGTGCCAGCAATGCAATGGGGGTGGGATTTTGTTCCCAGAGGCCACCCACTGGAGCCTGTAGAGGAGTGGCAGGGATGCAGAGAAGGCTGTGGCTCCAAGGGGAAGTGATGGGAATGGATAATGATCAGGTAGGCACCCACTGTGTGCCTTGATCTCAGATCGTTCCCTTAACAGCCCTACAAGTTGCTGGAGACCTGTGGACACCCTCCACTCTGCTTGTAAAGATCAGTGGTGGGGTCAGACTTTGAACCCAGAGCCTTGAGAAAAACAAATCCCTGGATGAGAAAAAAGCATGGACAAAGACCCCTACCCTGGGCCTCTGGTTCTGCAGGGTCCCCCCCCTTCCGCTCCTAGAGGAGTCCTGCTCCTGGTTTCTTGCACAGCAAGTGTGGGAACTACTCCCAGGGCTTGTCCCTCATCCTCCCTGGATGCAGAGACAGCATCAAGGCCACGTGGCTGGTGGCAGAGACAGGATTTACCCCAGCTGAACCACCCCGGGGCTTCCCTACGTCTGCAGTTCTTTCTACCTGGAAGTGCTTCTTGCTCATCCCCGGGGACATGAGGTCTCCCCTGTCGTGAAGCCTTCTTGCCCAGTCAATGTCCTTGTCCCCTCCTCCTAGCAGTTCAGCCCTTTGTGCATTACTTTGTCCCTGCACTAGTCACTCCCAAGGACAGTGGTTTGTTTAGGGTCTGTCTTCCTTTTCTGTGCCCAGGGGCCCCTTGGGGCCAGAACAGGGTCCCACTCAGCTCTGGTCCCAGTATACAGGGCCTGGCACAGAGAAGGAACCTGTCAACCTGTGCTAAATGCATGAGCAAAAGTGATGGACCGATGGAGCAGTCCCCCTCCAGGCCCTTTTGGAGGGGGTGGGCTGAGCTCCTATGCCGGGGTCCACCCCCCTAGGCCCGTTCCCGCCTACAGGCTGGGGTGAGAAGGGGGGCTTTGTTCCCGACCTCCAACCACAGGGAGAATAAAAGTTTGTGAAATATTAGTTTAATAAGACATGCGACTACTATTAAGGATCCGAGCGGTCCTTATTTATTATTCATGCGGCCGCGTGATTTAGGGGCAAGCAGGTCCGCAGAGGCTCCAGCTCTGCCGCCTTCCCCCCCCCCCCCCCCCCCCCCCCCACTTCCACACTCCCACCCAGTGCCCCTTCTCTCCCTCCCGCTCTCCTCCTCCACACCCATCAGCATTGCGCAGGCACATTCTCCAGCCTGGTACATGGTTCGGTGGGGAGGGCTGCGACCCAACGCCCTCAGGGCCCCACTGGACCCTGGTAACATGTGACTCTCTTTAAAGCTAGGGGAAGGCCCGAGCTGCCCAGTCCTGCGCGCAGAGAGGGTTCTACAGCTTTGTGGACAGCCACACAAGTGGGCCTGGGGTTCCCTCTTTTACTCCATCCGTTCTCTCTGCCTTCCTTCCCTCTTCTCTTTCCCAGGTCAGGGACCTCCGAGAGTAGAACCGTTGGAAAGACTGGGGGAGAACTCGATTCCTTACTCCAGTCCAGTCCCAACTTGCTGTGTGACCTTAATTAGGTCCCTTGCCTTCTCTGGGTCTCAGGAATCCCTCTAAAACTAAAGGTTGGAGTGAATGACCCCAAAATTTCCCAGATGTTTTGGGGGGTAGGGGGAAGAGATTACATACAATGCAATGCACACATCTTTAAGTGTCCAATCCTTAAATATTGATAAATGTAATATACCTATGAAATCATCACCCCAAGACACAGAACAGCACCATTACCACCTAAAATTTTTTCTTACCCCTTTGCAGTCCACTCCCTCCCCTACTCCTAAAGGTAACCAGTGTTTTATGTCTTTTGCCATAAATGAGTTATGTTTGTTCTTGAACTTCGTATCAACAAGATCATATAGTACACACTCCTGGGATCTGTGTCAGTAGTTCCTGCCTTTTTATAGCAAATACTCAAGTATCATATGACTATGCCATAGTTTTTTGGCGCAGCCCCCTGTGGAGGATCATTTGCATTGTTTCCAATGTCTGGCTCTTATGAATAATAGCTTCTTTCAACATTTATCTACAAATCTTTTTGCAGAAATACAAATTATAGACATTTAAAATGTCTCTTAATACTTAGGAGTCAAACTGCTAAGCAGAATATGTGTATGTTCACTTTTTCTAAAAAAAAAGAAAAAAGATTTCATTTTTTTTTTAAAGATTTTATTTATTTATTTGATAGAGAGATCACAAGCAGGCAGAGAGGCAGGCAGAGAGAGAGGAGGAAGCAGGCTCCCTGCTGAGCAGAGAGCCCGATGCGGGGCTCGATCCCGGGACTCCGAGATCACGACCTGAGCCGAAGGCAGCGGCTTAACCCACTGAGCCACCCAGGAGCCCCAAAGATTTCATTTTTAAAGTAATCTCTACACACAACTTGGGGCTTGAACCTACAACCCTGAGATCAAGAGTTGCACACTCCTCAACTAAGCCAGCCAGAAACCCTGTATGTTTACCTTTTTAGGTAAACTTTCAAATTGTCTTCCAAAAAGTGATACTATTTTACACCCCCCTCCAGCAAAGTTAGAGATTTCTCGTTGCTCCACATCCTTGTCAATATTTGATAAACAGTCATCTTTTTATTTTAAGTAGGCCCCATGCCCAGCATGGAGCCCAATGCGGGGCTCGAACTCACGACCCTATCAAGACCTGAGCCAAGACTGAGTGGGACACTTAACTGACTGAGCCACCCAGATGTCCCAATATTGTCAGTCTTAATTCTCACCATTCTGTGCAGTGGAATAGTATCTCGTTTTGTGACTAATGCTAATGATCACCTTTTCAAGTGATTATTGGCCATTTATGTAGTTTCCTTTGTGAAGGGTATAAGTATTTTGCTCAATTCCATTTGGGTTGTTTGCCTTTCTATTATTAATTTATAGGATATTCACATATTAGGACTACATGTCCTCTGCTAGATATATGTATTATTCATGTTTTCTTCCAATCTGCTTTACCTATTGATTTGATAATTTTAAATTTTGATGTCTAATTTGTCAGCTTTTTCATGCTTTTTGTGTCCTCTAATAAATCTTTGCCTATCCTAAAGTCATCAATGTATTTCCCCCATATTTTCTTTGTAGTTATAGCTTTTAAAATCTATTTTGGATTAAATCTGTGTGGTGTGAGGTAGGGATTGAGGGGGTTTTTACCCCCATACATTTCTCCAGTTGTTCCATCACTATTGGTTGAAAAGATTTTTCCTATTCACATTGACTATCCTTGCTGCCTTTGTCAAAGAACAACAAAATCAATTGACTCTGTGTTTGTTGGTCTGTTTCTAACTGATTTGTTGATCCATTTAATCTCTTATGCCAGATCTCCCTGTCTTGATAACTATACTTTTATAGTAAGTTTAGAAATCAGGTAGAATAAACCTCCAACTTTATTTTCCTTTTATAAGATTGTTCTATTGTAGGTTCTTTACTTTGCAATAAATATTTTAGAATCCGCTTGTCAATTTCTACTAGAAAAAGCCTGTTGGGTTGGGAATGTCACTGGAATCTGAGTTTTTCTGTTAAGTCACTCCGGGAAGGGTCTTGGGAGGCTCCCTGGCTTCTGTGCCCTACCCTGCCAGTTTGGCCCAGGGAACAGACATGGAACTCTGAAAGTCTCTGCCACTGAGCAGCCACTCTCAATTGCCCTCTCCACCAAAATTGTATACTGAAAGATCAGCACTCCGCCCAAGACACTGTCCTTCCCAGGAAACCCAGCCCACAGGGTGAAGACTACAGTGTCCAAAACCTCAGAACCCCAAGCCCAGTTTGGAGCCTGGACTCAGAGCTCGGAGCCTGGAGCTTAGAGCCCATCTGGTTCTGAGAGTAAAGGAACAAGAGTCAAGCCCCAGCCCATGGAGGCAGCTCTGGATGAAAATGCAAACCTCACATGTAAGATATTTAAGGTTAAGGTATTTAAGGTTAAAATATTATTAAGATGAGAACTGCTTTAAAATGATTGAGGGTGAGTGAATGGTCATATAGAGGAAATCAAAATGGGTCATGAGTTGAGAATTATTGAAACCGGGTGATAGGTACAGAGTGTTCACGATATTTTGTGATTTTTGAATGTTTTGTTTGCAATTTTTTAGGATAAAAATTTTAAAAATTCACCCTCTCCAGTGAGGCAAACACCCTCCTCCATCATCTTCCCCATATCAGGGCCCTGGGCCCTGCTGCTCTCTGGCTAATGACAGCCCCTACACCATCTGCAGCATCCCCAGTGGCTGCCCCCATCCCCCGGGGCCTGTGCATCACAGAGCAGACGCTGACCTGGTGGGAGCATGACCTGGCTGTGCAGTTGGCTGTATCCAGGCATCGCGTGGTGTGGTGTTGGCAGGTGGGTTTCCACATCACCTCAAATGAGTTTTAAGATGAATGAACTACAACAGCTGCCACCCACAACCCAAAGCAGGGCCCCAGGCCAACCCTGGAGCAGTGACAGGCAGGGTGGCTGGGCAGAGCAAGCAGGGAGAGGACAGTCAGAGATGATGTCAGGGAAGTGGGCAGGGAGGGGCAAGGCCAGCAGATTGGCCAGGGCATGACTTTGCTTTTTACTCCAAGTGAGGTGGAGCCCCCTGGAGGAGGGTTTGGAGCCCAGAAGTGACCTTACCTCTGTTCAGAAGTCTGCAGAGTCAAGTGCCTGGAGGGCCCTGCATGGAAGCCAAGAGGCAAGTTAGGCCACTGCAGGAATCCAGGTAAGCTATGCCCTCGCTTGCTTACACCAGGGGGTGGTGGTGAAGTGGTCAAAAGTGGTCCAGTCCCCGGGAGCTTTTGAAAGCATTGTTGACAAGTTTCCCTATGGATTGGAGGTGGGTTGGAGAAGAAAAGCAGGTGTCAAGAATGACTCCACGGGTTTCAGCCTGAGTAACCCGGTCCATGGAGGGGCCTGGGGGAAGCAGGTTCAAGGAAGCTACTGAGGGCTGTGATTGTGGGTATGTCTGGTTGGTGGGGCCGGACCTGCAACCACATGGAGCTGCTGCAACACAGTGCCGGGAGCGCTCAGGGCTGGAGACTGGTTTCAGGGAACCCATGGAATGATGGGATTTAAGGCTGTAAGACCAGAAGAGGTCACTTGAGGAGTGAGTGTCCCTAGAGAAGATGTCCGAGGCCCAAGCCCTAAGCATACAAATGTTTTAGGATGAGAAGAAGAAGAATCAGCAAAAGAAGCTAAGGACGAGCAGTCAGGGAGGTAGAAGAGCCAAGCACACCTTGGAAGCCACAAGAAGACAGTGTTTTAAGGAGGAAAGCATCTGAGGGCATTGAGAACTGACCCTGGACTGGGCAACACAGAGGTTACAGGCGACCCTGACAAAGCTGCTTTGGGGACATGGTGGAGTGAGAGCCTGGTAAGAGGGGGTGTGAGAGAGGATGTTGGGTTCCTCTCCCCATGACCCCCTCACTTATTCCAGCTGTTTACCGCTGTCCCACACTCCTTCCTCCTCATCCCTCCCCTTGCTCTTGGGTATCCATGTGGTCTCGCAATTAATGGAAAGAACAGAGCCCCCAGGTTCCCTCTCCCAGACACACCCCATCACTTGTACTCACACCCTCTGCCCTTGGTCCCCTCTCAAGACCTCAAAAGACACAGCTCTGTCCTGCCCAGGTGGTGCCTCCATCCAGACCCTATTCCAACTTGACTCCCCAGAGGCCCCTCTCTGCCGACAAACCTCCTTTCCTGGTGTTCCCCCTCCCCCTCCCCCACTCACTGGCATATCCCATCATTAAACAGTAGGCTGAAGTCTGTACCATCTTAAAAATCTTTCCCTTGAGCATATTTTTCTTTCCATCAAAGCTCTCAATTTCCTTTTTCTGCCAGTTTTCTTAAAATAGCCTACATCTGAACTCTCATGGGCTTACCACCTGGTCAGGAGCAAGCAGGGGAGGGTGGCCAGGGGTGCAGGTGCTGCCTCTGAGCACATTCTCACCAAGTGGCACTTTTACAGGTAGGACAGGCTTAGAAAAAGTGCCAAAGGGTGATGTCCGGCTTAGGGGTCTGCTCCCTCAATTGTGGATCCTGGCACTCTGCTGTGTCCTTCACCTTCTGCAATCTGACTTTGATTTCGGATCCCTCCTTGCTCCCACCTTTGCACCCCTTCCAGAAATGGCCAGAAATGGAGGGACACACTGCACCAGAGAAAGCTGGACAAGACAGGGCGGGTGTCTACCCAGGATGCCCCGACAGAGACCAGAAGCCCACCACGGTCACAGAGTCACAGCCGAAACCTGGCTGGGTCTAGCTGCTGTAGATTGAAAAAAGGCACTGATCAAGGTGAGAGGTTCAGAAATAAGGCTGTCAGTGAGACAAAGGAGGTAGAGGCCTTGTACAAGGTGCCAGCTGCATAGATGGGGCTAAACATCCGGCTTTAACTGAGACACATGCGGGAACGTCCGTCTGCACCCAAGGAAGAAGCTGAGTGTCACCCCTGGGCCAGGCTCAAGGATTCAGAACCAAGACTTGTCCCTGAGCCCCAGAGTCCCCATTCCAAAATGTGCCATGGAGGAATCAGCTGGGGCTGAAAGTCCAAGGCCCTGGCCCCCAACCCCCACTGCCCACATGTACCTCATCGACCTCCTTCCCCTGCTCTTTCCCTCCCATGAAAGAGGCCCAGGCTGCAGACACTGTCACCGCACCCCCGGCTCCACATCCCACATCGGAGAGGGGAGCTGAATATTCAGTATCTGGGGAGACAATAAAAATCCCAGGAAGAACCTGGCTAAGGCAATTACCTCTGCATAAATGCATATATTATTCATCCGTGGCTTTGAATATATAAATAATACTGATACAATTTGCATGCGTTAAAAGGAGATGTAATTACCCACTGATGCCTGTGAGCGCCTGGTACCCGCTGGCCACATCCCGGGTCTGCTGCCCCGCCCCCAGGAGCCCACCTTTGCCCTTTCCAGAGGCAGAATATATCACATGTGGGTTTTGTGCAGTTGTTAGGAAGCCGGTCTTTGATGTCCTTGGGGCTTTGGTTGGAGTGGGCTTTTTTTTTAAGATCCCGTGGGCTGTGGCAGCTACTCTGTTCTCAAAACTTTGGGCTATTTTAGTATTATAACTGCTGCTTTTAAAATCACATTTTTGGTAACAAAAAACATCGCACGTTCATTGTATAAAATTTGAAAGATATGCAAAAGTTTGAAAAAAGAAGAGCTCATTCATTATCTTGCTGCCCAGATGTAAGCACAGTCCCTATTTGTCTGATTTCCTGCCAGTCTCCTTTTTTGATGCAGAGATAAACTTTAATTTTCCAAACTCAGCATCATATTATACATAATGTTTTGTAACCTGCTTTTATCTTTTACAATATGTCATGAGCAGATGAAGAAATATAAAAGGCTAATAAATAAGAAAAGATGCTCAACCTCATAGTAATTAAGGGAGATACAAATTAAGGAAGATACAAAAAGGAAGAGATAAATTTTCACCGATCACACTGTTAAAGATTTCAAGGAATAATACCCACTGCTAGTGTCTGCATGTAGAAACAGGCTCTCTCCAACAATTCTTGCTGGCAGGAGTGTAAATTGGAACCCTTTCTGGAAGGGTAATTGAGCAATATGTACCAGAAGGCTTAGAAATATGCATGCCTTTGCCCTCTGAAAATCCATTCCTTAGAATTTAAATAATCACACAGATAGAAGATATAACAATGTGAACTGTAGTGTTTTATCATAACAAAAAATTAGAAACAACTTTAATAGTCCAGCATTGGCAATTACTGTAATAAGTTATGGTCTATCTACAAAGCAAAATCTCATGCAGCCAGTTATAATGAAAACACACACACACACGCACGCACACACGCACACACCCCTTATACAATCAAGAGTAAAAAGGTGTTCCTGAACTATTTATGTTGGGACTTCTGGCTAAACGTGGTAGGTTGAGGAAACGTTTTTATTTTCGCTTCCTCCTGCCACGCCACTAGAAGGAATGAAAATGATATAGACCCACGAGGACCGAGTGAACATGAGAGGAGATGAGAGGCATCAGTACATTTCTGGGAAGTGGAAGGAGGATGAGGAGTTTAGAAAAGCTGGAAAGGATGAGCCTCATGAGCACAGAACCGGCAGAGAACAGCATTCCAGAAGGATATAAGGGCCAGAGCACCAGTATCAGGCAAGTCCCAGGCCTCAGCTCTGGAGTCTGGCACTGGTCAGAGGTGGGGCAGAGAAGGAGGGACCAGCAAAAGGGACTGGGAAGGGGCATCAGGGGGAAGAGGGGACCAGGAAGGGGACCAGGAGAGTTCAAGGAAAAGAAAGGGTCTCAAGGAGCAGAAAGTGACCAGTTGTGGCTGCTGAAACGTCCCATGACAGCAGGTCTGCAAATGGAGGGTTAGCCACATGGCGGTTGCCAGTGAACTTGAAGAGAATCATTTCAGTGGAATGGCCGAGGTGGAGGCCATATGAGAGCGAGTTCAAGGGAGAGCAAGAGGGGAGGAACTAGAGCACGCATTCAGACCAGCTCTGCCCAATACGGGCAGAATGCAAAGCTACATATGTAATTTTAAACTTCTTAGTAGCCACAAGTAAAAAAGGAGAAAGAAATGGGTGAGATTAATTTTATTAATAGATTTTTATCTAACCCAATAGATAGAAAATATTATCACTTCCACATATAGTCAATATACAAATTATTAATGAGATATTTTATATTCTTTTTCAAATGGAGTCTTTGAAATCTGTTGTACATTTTACCTTTAAAATACATCTCAGTTTAGCTGGCCACACTGCCAGTACCCGCTAGCCCCGAGGAGGGTGAAAGAGAGGGCCCAGGCTGCAATCAGGTAAAACCAAAGGTTGTGCAACAAATGTGAGGTCCTGCACCCAGTCAGCTCCTTCCGCAGCTTACCTCCAAGAGCTCCAACAGCCAGAGTCCAACCCAGAAGGAGAGCGGAACATCTTTTTTTAGTTTGTTTGGGTTTGGTTTTGGTTTGCCTTTTTTTTTTCTTTTTTTTTTTTGCTTCTGAGAAGTGGTAAGGTCTTTTTTTTTTTTTTAAACATTTTATTTATTTATTTGACAGACAGTGAGAGCAGGAACAAAGCTGGGGGAGTGGGAGAGGGAGAACAGGCTTCCCGCTGAGCAGAGAGCCCAATGTGGGGCTCGATCCCAGGATCCTGGGATCATGACCTGAGCCAAAGGCAAATGCTTAAGGACTGAGCCACCCAGGTGCCCCAAAGTGGTAAGGTCTTAAAGAAAAGATTTATGGATTACTGACATTTGGGAGTGGGGTCAGTTAAATGGCCAAAGCCCCATCTGGTCACCGCCTGGTGAAACTGACCGGTTGACAGATTCCATCTATGCACACGGGCCTTCTCAACTGCTTTTTAAAGCCCTACTTTTTTTTTTTTTTAAGATTTTATTTATTTGACAGAGAGAGAGAGAGAGAGAGAGAGATCACAAGCAGGCAGGGAGGCAGGCAGAGAAAGAGGAGGAAGCAGGCTCCCCGCTGAGCAGAGAGCCCGATGTGGGACTCGATCCCAGGACCCTGAGATCACAACCCAAGCCGAAGGCAGAGGCCCAACCCACTGAGCCACCCAGGCACCCTAAAGCCCTACTCTTAAATATGAAAGATCAAAAGGCACCAAACATCACCTTCTGGTACTTAATACGGTAGACAGTCCTTGAAACACAGAGGCCCAAAATAATAGAAACAGAGGAATCAAGGCAATGCAGGAAGTAGAAGGAAACTTAGAAAAACAATCATTAAACTCCTCAGATGGATGAGAGAAGATAGTGCAGCCATGAATTATATACCTGCAAGAGAAAAAAAGGAAAAGAGAAAGCTCTGCCACATGCAGAATTGAAAACACGCTAACAAATTTAAAAATTAAATAGAAGAATTCAAAGAAAACATTGAAGAAATGTCCCAGGTAGGCACTCCTCTCCCCTAAGAGGCAGAGTGAAAAAAAGAAGGGAAAAAAGATTCAAAACTTGAGGATCAGTTGAGGAAATTCAACATCTCACTAACAGGAGCTCCAAGAAAGGAAAACAGAGCACACAGTGGGGAGGAAATTATCAAAGAAACAACAGAAGACAAGTTCTTGGAATTAAGGATGTGAGTTCCCAAACTGAAAGACCCCCTGAGGATCCGGGGCAGTGAATGAAAAAGCCCCACCCCCATCACTGCAACATTTCAGAGCATGAGGCCCCAGAAAATCAATCCAAACTTCCAAAAAGGGAAAGAAACCAGTCACACACAAAGAATGGCGCCAAAGTTCTCAATAGTAACAGTGAAACCGGAAGACAATGGAGTCAATGTGGTCATTGTTCTGAGAGAAGATGATTTTTAACCCGGAAGTCCAGATGCAGCCCAAAGAGTGAGTAACTGTGAGAGGAATGGAACACATTCAGAAGGGGGCAGTCTTCTTTTTCTTGAACTCTCCTGGTCCCCTTCCTACTGAAATGCAGTAGGGAAGGAAGGAGGGAGTCCCAGGGTCTGAGAACAGAGAGGCCAAGGAACTCCAGCTGAAGCATGGACCCCCAAACACAGGAATTCCAACACAGAGAGCTGGCAGAACACCTGCTGTGTCCACCCATGTGAAAAAGAATGTCCAACAGGTCTCAGATTCTTTTGAATAGTGACAGTGACATAAAACTCTAAGCAAATAAAAACAAAAACAAAACCAAAAAGCAGCCCAGCAGCTATCTCCTGCCAGTTGCCTGAGAAAGGAAACGTACATAGTACACTCCCTGGCTCGGCAGCGAGGGCCAACCCTGACTGCGAGACCCTGAGCAGAGAACCCAACCGGATCCACCCAGATGTCTAACCGACAGAACTGCGAGCAAACACACGGGCAAGGTTGTAAGCAACTAAGTCCATGGTGACGGGTCACGTGGCAATAGGAAAGCAAGACAGCTTATAGCAATAAGCATTTGTTTGGTTCATCCATATTCAGGTCTGCTGGATGGTTCTTCCAGTCTTAGCTGGGCTCACTCAGTGGTCCTTGGTCAGCTGTGGGTTGGGGAGGCAGCTCTGCAGACCTGAGCTGGGCTCTCTTCTAAGCTTTGGGGTCTGCAGGTCGTAGACCCATGTTGGATGGCCTCAGCTGGGATAACCAGGTTTAACGTCATGGCCTCTCTTAGCCTCCAGGAGGCCAGCACGTTTATTCCTATGAGCGCTGGACTCAGTTCTGAGACAGAGCAGGAGCTGCCAGGCCGCTTGAGCAACAGCACACCACTGTTTCTGCTGCCTTCTGTTGGCTAAAGCAAGTCAAAAGCCCAGCCCACATTCAAGGGTGACAAACAGACTTGTCATCTTGATAGGAGTTTCTGCAAAGTCATGTCGCAGAGGGTGTAGATACAGGAAGGTGGAAAAACTGGGGCCACAATCAATCTCCCTCACAGTCTCATCCCTAAAAAATCCCTGTTTTGAATCTCAAGTCATCCCACGAATCTACTCCCTGTGCCGGACTGTTACTGCAATCCACAGATGCCATGCCACTTCCCATTCTCATCTTTGATGGTTTCAATATCCTCCCAGATGGTCCTTCTAATCTTCTGGGCTCTCAGTGTCCAAGTTCTTTTCCTCCTAAGACCCCTTCCACTCTACCTCAGACACTGTACCCTATGGTCACACTCCAGACATCTGCGTTACCAGCAGCCTACTCCCGATCACCGCCGTAATTTCCACCCTACTCTCCAAACATCACCTCTCTCTCCAGCCCATGCCTTCTCTAGTGCCTCATTCTCAACTATCCTTTGCCCCCAAAGAGATTTACAAGCACTGGTGCCCCCTTTTCACTGTCCCTACCCACTCTCTTCCTTACTCAGCTTCAAGTTCATAGCCAATCATTCAAATCTTTCTTGTCTTCACCCTCATCTTATTCCTCTCTCACACTGGGATACACATGTGGCAAAACCACAGCCGAGTTCAATCCAATTTCTTCCCTGCTTCCAATCAGCTCAATGTTACTGGAGAAAAGCACGCAACCATGAGAAATGGAGAAAAGCATGCAACTGCTCTCACTTTAAAATTATGACGAGGAGTCTCAATGGCCTTGATGTGGCCCAGCAACTGCACTGCATTTCCCCCATGCATTCCTTCTCCCACCCTGTAGACCCTTTCAAAATCTTCTCTGCTTTACTTTCCCCTCTGGCACCTCACCTGCCATCCTCTCCCCAGGAATCCATCACTCCACACTTCCACCCACCAGCACATGGACCCATCTACTCTCTGGCTTCCTTCCTGTCACTCTAAACCATCACTTCAACCCTCCACTTGAGCATGAGGTTCTACCTTTCTTGTCACACAAGGGCACTGCCCAGTAATTCTCCCCCTCCCTCTATCTCCAAAGTTCCTTCCCAATGGATGGCTCCCATGGTCCTATGAACATGCTCACATTTCTCCCTTACAAAAAACAACTTTGGATTCCATCTGCCCCTCAACTACGGCCCTATTTCTCAACTCCCTTTTGCAGCAAAATCCTCAAAAATGTTATCATTTATACCAATTTTCTCCACTTTTCTTCCTTCTGTTCCCCTAAGCCTACCATTCCTTGGAAGCCACTGACATCCAACCCATCAGCTACCTCCATGCTGCTAATTCTGGGGGTCAGCTCTCGGTCCCCCACTTTTCCTGGCATCCCAGCAGCATTTGTTACAGCAGCTCAGCCTCCTGGAAACACTTCCTTCTCTTGGCTTCCAGAACAGCACACTCTCCTGGTTTTCCTCTGCCTCACAGCTGTTCACCTTTTTTACTGAACATCCTCGCAACTGCTCTTGTTCCCACCTTGTTCCGTCAATCCATCCTCCTTTAAACATCCATGATGATCCTCCCGAAGTCCAAATCTCATCCTCACAGATCCTGTGAGAGCAGACTTTCTTTTTTTTAAGGTTTTATTTATTAATTTGACAGAGAGGTAGAGAGAGAACACAAGTAAGCAGAGCGACAGGCAGAGGGAGAGAGAGAAGCAGACTCTCCTCTGAGCAGGGAGCCCGACGCGGGGCTCGATCCCAGGACCCTGGAATCATGACCCAAGCCAAAGGCAGGTGCTTAACCAACTGAGCCACCCAGATGCCCCTGAGAGCAGACTTTCTTAAACCAGTGTATGTGACAAACTATTTTTGTGCCATCACACGAAAAAGGTTAGTAAGAACTGAGCTGGAAAATTTCTTAAAGTGTTTTTTTGCAGGATGAGCCTAGGGGTATATAGCCTGATATCAGCTGTTTTCACGCCAGACAACACAGGCATAAAATGCTTAAGTCACTAAATCTTTCCTTCATAACTGTTGCCTCATTGTTGTCTAGTACTCACTGGTTTAGACAAGTCTGGGCAAGTCAAATTTTGCTTCTTCAGAGACAACTTTTTCATCTGCCTATATCCCTATGGGGCTTTATTCTTATAATTAAACATGTCTATGCATATATCTCTTAAAACTAATTTGTACATTTTAATCTGTGAGTTTACTAATTTCTTCATTTTTGAAGTATTCTTCCCCTATATCTTTAATTATATATCTGGTTCATTTTCTTTTCTTATTCAAGGATATTAATGTAGCAATATTTATTAAATACTTATTGATTATTAATTAATTGGGTCTCCCTCTTCTTTGTCATTTCTATCAATCATTTTGAAAAATCTCTTTTCCTCCCCTTGGCTTTCAAAAGAGCTTGTCAAGTTTTTTTCTACAAGACAGATTCAGTTTTCTGCAGTGTTGATTTTCAAAATCATTGTTTCTAAGAATGTTGATTTTTAACTATGTGATTTTATTTTAACTTCTGTTTATATTTCTAGATCAGATGCCACTCTGTTTTTACTTCTGCTAACCTCATCGCTTTTCAACTCCATCCTTGGTCTTATCATATTCTGTTTTTCTAATGCTCTTGCTTTCCTGACTTTTATTGAGAGAACAAAGCAAATACTTTCTAAAATTTACTTTGGCTTCCTGCGGCAAAATTTCTCTAAATATTTGTTCTTCCCAGACAGTGTACATTTCACAGACAGTCTTTTTACAACCAATGCTGCCCCCACTTTCCCCGGTTACTTGTCTTTACTCTTCACCACGGAACATGCTGGAGGCTCCTCTTTGCTTCTGCTCCTTCCTCACCCAGGAAGGCTGTTCCCTATGAACAGGCCTCAGGCATCGTTCTGATGGGTTCTTGTTTCTCAATTTGATCATCTAGCATGGATGTGGTGACTTGGTAAGGAATGTCTTAGTGGAACTGCCAGGTTATAAGGAATACAATATTCCTGGACACTGAATGCTCTGTAGTTATTTCCTGGTAGGAAACAATCAATGAACAACTATAATTCCCAGGATGCACCCCTCCTCTCCTCTCCTCTTTCTGGTTCTGTTTCCTCAAGCTCCTCAATTTGCTGGGGGTGGCACCAGCAGCTCTTCAGAGAGGTCTTAATTTGGATGTGGGAGAATAAGGCAGGGGTGGGAGGGGGTCCCTGGACTGGCTACTGAAAATCTTGCCCCTGGGCTGGCAGATTTTTGAACAAGAGCCCCAGTCCTAAGCACTACTGAAATTTCCTCTCCTTTTTTGTCTGACTTGGGACGATAGGAGACTTAAAGGCTTATCTAGAAAGTACTTTGGCTTATTTTACAAAATGGCAGAGTTCCTGTTATATTCTAGGCACTCAAATCCATCTCGTCATTTTACCCAGAATAATAAATTAGGTAAGTACTAATATTATCCCATTTTACAGATGAGGACAGTGAAACTCAGAGCTTATACACATTTCCAAGGTCACCTGGCTGGTGAGTGACAGAGCTGGGATTCAAGATCAGGCATATAGAGCTAAATGCCCATCTCTCTCTCTCTCTCTCAGTTCCTTTCTCTAACTGAAATCTACATAACATAAAATTCACCACTGAAAAGTGTATGATTTAGTGGTGTTTAGTACATCCACAGTGTTCTTCAACCACCAACCACCAACCGTATCTAGCTGCCAAACATTTTCATCACTCCAAAATAAAGCCCCAAACCCAAACCCATGAAGCAGTCACTCTTGAGCTCCCGCTGCTCTTGCTAATCTCTCCCTCTCAGTCATGCTGGAAACCCCATCTTTGCTGGTGGCCCTGCTGCCATCAGGGAGAGGGCAGGGTGAACACTGCCTCCCCAGCCTGCCTCAGGCCCTTCCTGACACTCCCCAGCAGCCTCGGCCCAGGCCACTCACCTCACCAGCAGGACAGAAGGAGCCTTGCCCCCCCGGGTCAGGCCTGATCCCTGCCTGGGCCCTGCAGCCTGAAGCCCTTCTCCAATGCCCTGTCCTAACTGTTAGATGCCTGCATCAAGCTCAGCATTGCCCTTTTGTGCAAAGCCTGGAGTCCTGATGGTGTGGAACCCAGGCCCTCTACCCTTACTACCACCAGGGATAAGATGAGGAATGTGAGACTCCCCAAGGCCACGCAGCATGGAGCACAAAGGCCCCCCTTTCCAGTCCTGGCCCTCCATTCCACACAGCTCAGCCTCTCCCCTCCATTCCTGACCTGTGGCCCTACATCCTGCATTATCCCTCTCAGGGGTTTCACTGTCTGTGGGGACCCCTCTCAGCCCCACGCTATCCTGCTACTCAGAGCTCCTCAGGGCCAGTGGCCATGAGTGCTCGTTGAGCTTATGCCCCGGCTCAACACAGGGAGCCAGAGGAATTTGGGTTGAAGTCCATCTTCCTCGAACACGCTTGCTTGGCAGCAATCCATGTGCCCCTTTGGGACCCTTTGTCTCCACACAGAGAGAGGTTTCTGGAGCCAAAACATCTTCAGTCTGACCTTGCTGCGGCCAGAGAGAAACCCTGTCTGGCAACCTTGCAGACGGGTCACCTGCTTGTGTCTGGATTTAGTCCACATTAATGGCCACAGAGCGGCCTGAAATTAATGATGGGGAGACCCAAAGACCTCTCCCATTAGCCAGCCTTGATGGCGGCATGGCCAACAGACATCTCTCTGCCCTTCCCTTCCCAGCTGAGTCAGCCGGGTCTGGAGCCCAGCTAGCATTAGGGTCAGTTAGAATCCTCATTAACAGGACTGCAGGTGGGCTAGCTCGGTCTGTCCTCAGCCATGTCCCCTTGTGCGCCTTTCCTGACATCTCTCAGTTCCCTCCACAGAGTCTCCAAGCTCCTCCAAGTTGTGAAGGCAAAAATGACATGACATGTGCAAGGCGCCCGGATCACAGAAAACACAGTCAATGCCAACTGCACTTACTGAGGGTAAGTCTACCCGTAGGCATTATTGATGATGACTACTAATTACAAAACTCTACACACACTGCGAAGTCACAGGGTAAGAACGTCTATACGCGTACCTACTGGTTGACCTTCCTACTGTCTGTGCTCACACCTACATCCACACACCTTCCCTCCCTCCCTCCCTGAGTTACCAGCGCATCACTGAGCATCCTCTTGGGGCCCTAGGTCTATCAGGGGAGATGCGGCCTTGATCTGGCGAGGTCAGCGTGTGTCCCCGTGTGCCTGTCCCAATGTGTGTGCAAACTGATGCAAGGCTACGGGTGCCTATCTTCATGGGTCCCTCTGTGTGTGTGTGTGTGTGTGAGAGAGAGAGAGAGAGAGAGAGAGTCTGCTCAGGCCACCATAACAAAATCCCACAGTCTGAGTGGCTTAAACAACAGACAACTGTTTTCTCACAGTTTTGAAGGCTAGAAGTCCACGATCAAGGTGCCAGCAAATCTGGTTTCTGGTAAGGACTCTCTTCCTGGCTTGTAGACAGCTGCCTTCTCACTTGTCTTCCCATGGCCTTCCCTCTGCACACGCAGGGAGAGAGAGAGACAGACAGACAGAGAGATCAATCTCTGCTGTCTCTTCCTTTTCTTATATAAGGGCACCTTATCAGTCCTATCAGATTAGGGCCCCACCCTTACGACTTCATTTAATCTTCATTACCTTCCCAAAGGTCCAAATATAGGCATACTGGGGAGTTAGGACCTTCGCATATGGGCTGGGGGGCAGGGCACAATTCAGTCCATTGCAATGTAGGACTTGCGTGTGTGTGTTTATGTATGTATGTGTTCGCTCATGTGAATGTATGCATGTATGTCCTGGCCTAATGCCCACATGCCTGCCCACTCATGTGTTTGTGTGTCTTCTCGTGCGGCTGGTGGGGGGGGCAGTGAGGAGCCGCACCTGCCAATCACCCCCTCCCACCTGAGGCCCAGCGCCAACAGAATCAAGTGTGGGCTCCTCTCTGCCGATCAAGATCTATAAATAAAGTTGTCTCCCTGGCATGTTCCACACCACACGCGGCTCTTTAATAAAATTGGCTGAGATTTGTGGATAAGCCTGAAGCAAAGTCAATGCTCGGTGTCAATCCCACGCTAAGAGGGGCCTTCAGGGGTCAAGCTGCTTCCTGTATATGATTCCATATCAAAGATATGTCAGCCGGGTGCTAACCAGCTCCTGGAGCGCAGGGAAAGTCTGAACTCTGCTGAAGTTCAAGCTGGGGTCCTCTGGCTGAGGTGCCACTTAGTAAGTGGGGGTGGGGGTGCAGGGACACCGCCAGAGCCAGCCCTTCTAGGCACTCAGCTATTCCTCAGTGGCTCTGGGACTAACTCTTGACTTCGCTGTCTGAGCACCAGGAAGGAGGGAGGCGGCAGCTTCTCCCCAGCTACTCCTTAAAAGCCTCCATCGTTCTGGGCTAGAAGAGGCATGTTTTGAGGGGTGCAGACAGTGTCTCTCTGGGTCTCTGCTACTCCAGAGGAGTGGAGGGGAGCCTCTGCCCAAAGCCACAGGCACAGTCTTACAAACACATGTTGGGGTCCCTGGGCTTCCCTGAGCTTCCCTGAGCTCCCAGTTGTTAGCTGAAGGAAACTGGGTGTACGGAGAAGCTAAGGGATTCTGTCCACTCTAGGCCACTCGGGGAGAAAGCACATCTAATAGGCATGCTGACCACACTCAGTGAGGCAGAAAGAGGGGAAATCAAAAGAAGTTTGGTTTAATTAAGTATCAGGAAAGATTTATGCAACTTCCTCTCCTTGTCATAAATATTAATGAGGCCAGCCAGCAGCCGGCTCCTGCAGCATCCGCTAGCTGGCTGGGGAGAGCTGAAGAGGACAGGGCTGGGGGTGAGGAGGGCAGCAGCTGCCCCTACACACACACACACACACACACACACACACACACACACACACACACAGAGGCAGATGTCGGGTGAAGTCCCCTGCCAAGCACCTGGCCACTTGGCCAGGAGGTCCAGGAAAGGGAGCCAGCCCCTTCTTGCCCCCAGTCAGGCTGGATTTGGGGACAGGACCCTTTAGCCAGTTTCACCCTTCACTCTCTTGTGGCCGAGTCAGCTCCGACCTGAGTGGAAGCATGAGTATGTCCGTGAGCGATGGGGTGGGAGTGTCTGGGGCACCAAGGGCAGCATTCCAGGCTCAGTGGGTCTGGGAATGGAATGGAGGACAGTGGTCCACTTCCCGAAATGGGAGCTCAGATGCTGAGGGAGCTACCTACCAAGCTGCTATGGGTGGCCTGTGTGCTCTCATTCAGCAGATCCTAATTCATATTCCTAATTCAATACACCAGATCCAGCGTCCCCTACGTTCTATTGGCCAAAGAAAGTTTCAAGGCAACTTGGATTCAAAGAGCAGGAAACAGCCACCTCCTGAGGGGAGCAGCTGCAGAGTCACAGGGCAAAGGGCTTGGATACAGTGAGGGATGAATAAGAATTGAGGGCATATTTCCAATCTCACTAAACCTCACGCTCTAAACCTCCAGACTTTCTAGATCCCACTCTGGCCAGAGGGCTTTACTCACCAGGTGTCGTTCCAACAGAGAGTGACCAAGCCCCCAACATTTGGCCTGTCACCTTTCCCACATCACTGTATTAAAGATTCCTACAGTCCATTTCCCCTCTTCCTTTCAGCCTCACCCCCACTGCTCATTCCCCATTACTGCCCCCACCTCCCTGGACTCCTCTGAGCTGCCATGTGGACCATGGGCAAGGGGGAGGGGCTTGTAAGTACGTGTCGAGGTCCAATGCTGGGACCACCTGGGATAGGGAAGTCAATCCTTCCTTCCTGCAACACCAACCTAGAGCTTTGGGCAACTTCCCAAAGGACTGCAGCCTCTGTGCAAGATGCACTTGGTGTTTGGATCAGGGGTGGCTAGAGAGCTCTGCCAAGTCACCTACTGAACATACCCTGGTGCAGTCAGCCAAGACAAGTAGAGCTACTGCCATGCTCCAACCCAGAGACGCTGTGGGGTGAACACCTGACCCAAACCCTTTCCAGCTCCAGGAGTGAGGAAGAAGGCAGCCCAGAACCTGTCTGTCCCCGGGAAGCAAGGAGGCCAGGCTGCATAAGCCCAGACACCAAGACCCTCCATTATCCTTTCAGACCTCACTTACAAAAAACATATGCAAAGATAAATGATGAAGAATTTCAAGACAGCAACACAGTTTCAAGAAGTAGCTTGGCTTAGCTGGTGTGGTGTTTCTCTCTTTTGGAATATTTTTGGGGTGGGAAAAGGAAGAGAAGCCACAGATAAACACAGACTTTTTTCCTCATGTAGCTATTATGTACTTGAAGTTTTTGAGGAAAAAAAAAAAGTTGTCTTTTAATTGGTAAGTAATGACATAATTTTTTAAACATTACCTTATATTAAACATGTATGTGTGGGGTGCCTAGTGGCTCAGTCAGTTAGGCGTCTGATTCTTGATTTCAGCTCAGGCATGATCTCAGTGTTGTGAGACTGGGCTCACATGCAGGGCTCACATGCAGGGCTCCATGCTGAGCATGGAGTCTGCTTAGGATTCTCTCCCTCTCTTCCCCTGCCAACTCGTTCACATGCATGCTCTCTAAAAAAATGTGTGTGCATGTGTTCAAATGTAGAGATAGACAACACAGAACGCAAAAAATGTGCATGACATTTTAGAAACAAATAATAAATATTCTCTTGCCTCCAAGAGGCCACTTTAGGCGATGCCTCCCACTTTTTGGAAACATTCTCTATTCTCTTGCACTTAAGGGCCACTTTGAAGGAAATGTTTAGCCCACACACCTAGTGTTTCATTAGAGTCAGGAGGACTTCAGTTCAAGATCCTGCTCACCTCTCTGAACCTTACTGTTTTCATCTGTGGCATAAAGTATTTCAATGCAATTTCAATTCCAAACACAAGATTATAAAGTGACATTACAGGGGCACCAGGGTGGCTCAGTCACTTGAGCATCCAACTCTTGCTTTTGGCCCAGTTCATGATTTCAGGGTCTTGAGATAGAGCCCTGCATCTAGCTCTGCGCTGGGCATGGAGTACGTTTGGGATTTTTTTCTCTCTCTCCCCCTGCCTCTTCCTCACCCCTGCTCACATGCACACCTGCACACTCTCTCTCTTAAAAAGTAAAAAATATAAAATGACTTTACAATGAGGCTGTGTTTCATTCATCATTACATCCTTTGTGCCTATCACAGTGCTTAGCACATAGTAGATGATCAATTAACTGTTGAGTAAAATTACGTTGAAATCTGGCTAGTATCTCTTAAGAATAAATTCCTAAAAGTGAAATTTCTAGGTCAAAAGGTATGCACTTTTTAAAAAAGATTTTATGTTTACTTTAGAGCAGTTGTAGATTTATAGCAAAACTGAGAGGAAGGTACAGAGACTTCCAACATAAGCCCCGCCCCCACACATGCACAGTCTCCCCCATTATCAACATGCTCCATCAGAGGAATACATCTGTGACCACTGGTGAACCTACACTGACACATTATAATCACCCAGTCCATGGCTTACATTAGAGTTCACTCTTGGGATTGTAAATTCTATGCATTTGGATGCATGTCATTACACAGCATTACAATATCAGAGAGTATTTCACTGCCCTAAAAATCCTCCATGCTCTCTATTAATCCATACTCTCAATGCCAACCCCTTGCAACTACCAATCTTTTTACTATCTCTATAGGTTTTGCCTTTTCCAGAATGTCATCTAATTGGAATCATATAGCGCGTAGTTTTTCCCCTTCATAGTATATGCACTTAAGGTTCCTCCAGGTCTTTTAATGGCTTGATATCTCATTTCTTTTTATCACTGAATAATAGTTTATTGTCTGAATGGACCACCATTCATTTATCCATTCACCTACTAAAGGACTCATCTTGGTTGTTTCTGGGTTTTAGAAAGTATGAATAAAGCTGCTGTAAACACCCACGTGCTGGTGTTTGTGTACGTTTTCAACTTCTTAGAGTAAATACCAAGAAGTGTGACTGATAGATCAGATGGTAAGGGTGTTGTAAGAAACAGCCAACTGTCTTCCAAAGTGGGATGTCTCCCATATCTGATGGGAATGCTATGATTGAGAATTCCGGCTACTCCAAATCCTCACCAGCACTTAGAGCTGTCAATGTTCCGGATTTGGACCATTCTAGTAGGTGTTAAGTGGTATCTCACTGTTATTTTAATTTGTACTTCCCTGATAGCGGATGTGAAGCAGGTATGTACATTTCTTATTCTGAAACATTTTGCCAGATTACTGCCCACAGATATTTTATATATTTACTGTTTTCTCACACCTACCTTGTGTTATCAAGATTCTGATGTCTGACATTCTGATAAAATTAAAAAGGATATGCAGTTATAGATTTTTATTTCTGTTATGAGTAGGACTGAGCATCTTCTCATTTGTTTAAGAAACATTTGAATTTGTCCTTTTAGATGGCTTCCTCTAACATCTCTTTGCCCTTAGTGCTTCTGGTCCATCATTGGGTTTTTAAAACTTATTTGTAGGCATTCTTTATGTTAAAGAAACCAGTCGTTTATTGACCCATGTGTAGCAAATACTTAGCTTATTATCCCCTCAGGCTGTATTTGTCTTTCACATTAAAAATTATTTTACTTCAATTTAATAACTTTTTTAAACGTTTCTGGGTTTTATGTCTTATTTAGAAAACTCTCTCTTGATAAGATTATTACTTTTTAATCTGAATTTTTATAATATCTTTTGAGTTTTTCAACTTTTTATATTTAAACGTTTGAGGGTCATGGAATTTATTTTGATGTAAGGAGTGAGGCAGGGATCCAAGTTAACTATTTTTCAGATGGTTGCCAAGTTATCCAAATACTATTAATTTAATAACCCATCCTAAGATGAGGAGGGTTCATCTCATACACTAAATTCTCATGAGCAAGAGGGAGAGGTGAGAACGTAGGGAGACACAGCTAACAGAGCAGAGACTCGCAAGTGGAAACAGCAGCAGGAACTAGTGCCGAGGTAAGAAAACATAAGCTGTAATGAACCTATCGCTGGAGGCTCAGTATGGACAAATCTGAGAGTTAAAAACTCCAGAAAAACCCAGTCATAGGGCCTCCACACCATTTTTGTTGACTCCAGGAGTTCAACCAGTGTCTCACAGTAAATATCAGAGAAAAATCACCTCCTGCTTCTGGCAGGAAAAGGAGAAAAGGAACCATTCTGAAATATGCCAGAGTATTCTGATCTTCTTAACAAGAGCTGCCCTTAGGAGAAATGAGTGAACCAAAACCCAAATGATCTGAAATACCCAATTCTTTAGCCATCCTGTCTCACCTACACGGGAGGGGGAAAAACTGAGAAACACTTGTGAAGTTTAGAGTCCAAAGGCACAGGTTTTCTAAAAGGGTGTGATCCAATTATAGGACTATAGAGTGCTTCCCCCTCCCTCCACACCTCACCATAACATTACTAAAGGCCTATTTGCAGCAGTTTCTTTTACCCAATAAATGTTTAGCTATCAAGAAAAAAATCATAAGGCACACTAAAAGACAAAAAACACAACTTGAAGAAATAGAGCAAGCATCGGAACTAGCATACCAGGAATGTTGGGATTATCAGACCAGGAATCTAAAACAACTATGATTAATATGCTAAGGGCTCTTGCAGCATCTGGGTGGCTTAGTTGGTTAAGCATCTGACTCTTGATTTTGGCTCAGGTCATGATCTTGGGTTGGTGAAATCAAGCCCTGCATCAGGCTCCACACTCAACGGGGAGTCTGCTTGTGGTTCTCTCTCTCCCTCTCTGTCTGCCCCTCCCTGCTGCTCATGCTCTCTTGTGCTCTCTCTCAAATAAATAAATCTTTCTTAAAAATATGCTAAGGGCTCTAATGTGTAAAATCAATAGCACACAACAATGGCAATATAAGCAGAGAGATAAAAATCTAAGAAAGAACCAAAAAGAAGTGTAGAAATGAAAAACGCTATAACAGAAATGAAGAGTGCTTTTGTTGGGCTTGTTCGTGGACTGCACACAGCTAAGAAAAGAGTCTCTAAGCTTGAGGATATATAAATAGCAATCTCCAAAACTGAAAAGCAAAGAGAACAAAGATTGAAAAAAATAAGAGAGGTTATCCAAGGAAGGTGAAGCAACCACAAATGGTAAAATAGGCATAATGGGAATATCAGAGAAAAAGAAAGAAAGGAACAGAAGAACTATTTGAAACAATAATGAGTGAGACTTTCCCAAATTATTTTTAAGTACCAAACCATAGATTCAGGAAGCTCAGAGAACACCAAGTGTGATAAATGCCAAAAACAAAACAAAACAACAACAAAAAAAACTATACTCACGCATATTATTTTCGAACTGCAGAAAAATCAAATATAAAAAGAAATCTTAAAAGATACTGGGTGGGAGTGGGGTGGGTAACACCTCTCTTCGGAGCAATAAGAAAAATTACATCTGACTTTTCCTCAGAAACCATTTCAGAGACTGCAATGAAATGTTTAAAGTGTTAAGAGGAAAAAAAAAAGTCACCAACATAAAATTACATACCCTGTGAAATTATCCTTTGAAAGTGAGGAAGAAATAACTTTCTTAGACAACCAAAAACTGAGGGAATCTGCTGTAGGTAACTTGTAAGAAATGGAAAAAGAAAGTTCTTTAGTGAGAAGGAAAATAATATAGGCCAGAAAAGGTGGGGCACTGACTCACGTATCAGTCAGCTATTGCCATAATAATGCCACAGAACAAACCACCTACAAACTACATGGATTAAAACAGCAATCAGCCAGACTAATTCTGGGGGTCAATATGGTGGAGTAAGAAGTCCCTAAGCTCAACCTGTCCACGGATACGACTAGGTAACATTCACATCAGTGTATATAACCCAGAACATCACCTGAAGGACTGGCAGAACAAACTCTACAGCTAAAGGTAGAGAAGAGGCTGCATCAAAGAAGGTGGAGAGGGTGGAAAGGGTGGAGACACAGTGGGGAACTAAAAATACCTAGGCCACCTGTGGGCAGGACGGAGCCAAGAACTGGGAGAAGGGAGAGAAACAGATTTTCATACCAGGGAGCTCCATGCAGGGAAGGTGAATCCCCACAACATTTGGCTTTGAAAACTAGAGGGGATGAATTTCATGAGTTCTCACAACCAGTGAGACTTAAAGCCTGGAATTTAAAAATCAGCAGGCTCAGCTCTGGGAAAGCCCAGAGGGCAAAAGGAAGCTGAGATCCTGCCCTTAAAAAGACAGCATACACAGGTAGAAGCAGCAGTTTGAAAAAATGCCTGGGGTACACAGGAAGGAGAGTTATTTATGCATCTCAGAGCATGTACCAGAAGAGCAGCGTTTGCAGAGAGACTTCTCCAGGAACAAAGAAGTCGCTGGACACCATCTCCTTCTCCTACCCCCTTGCATAACTTGTTTACACCAAGCCCTGCCTCACTGTGCTTAGGTGGATCCACCCTTCCCAGTCACACCTGCTTCAGTCCCAGTGCTATGGGTACCCTCCCCCAAAAGACTCGCAGAAATCATGCCAAAACCATGACCCATGCATTCTGTAGGGCCTCAGGGGCAGCAGTGGGACCTGTGGAAGCCCTAGGCACACACTGCTAAAACTATGTGTCCCACCCTGGCCAAAAATTTCTCACAAGAGTCTCTTCAGATTAGCAGACTGAAGGAAAAAGCAGCCAGACACAGTAACAGGGCACCTGAAGCACACACACAGGAGATATCCCTGAAGTACCAGGTTCTGTGGAACAGAGGACACTGCACTGCAAGGCACTACTTCATGACCTCTACTTCATAAGGCCATAACGTTCAAGAGCAGGAGATGTAACACACAGAAACAGACACAGAGTTAGACACACTGAGGAGACAGAGGACTATGTCCCAAATGAAAGAACAGGACAAAACCACACTAAGAGACCTAAGCAAAATGGATATAAATAATATGCCTGATAGAGAATTTAAAGTAATGATCCTTAAACATACTCAATGGACTTAACAAAAGAATTGAGGACATGAGTGAGACTCTTAACAAAGTCTCAAAACAAAAAAAGAATCAGAGACGAAGAACACAATAAATGGAAATAAAAATACATTAGATGCAATAAATAAGCTGGAGGAAACAGAGGAATGAATTAGTGAACCGGAGGGCAGAGAAACGGAAGGTAAGCAAGCTGAGCAGGTAAGAGGAAAGAAATTATGTAAAATGAGAACAGACAGATTGCTCAGTGATTCCATCAAGGGAATCCAGAAAAAGTAGAGAAAGAAAAGGGTACAGAAAATTTATTTGAAAAAATAACAGCTGAAAACTTCCCTAATCTGGAGAAGGGAACAGATATCCTGATCCAGAGGGCATAGATATCCCCCAAGAGTATCAACCCATGGTCCACCCCAAGACACATAGTAATTAAAATGGCAAAATGTAGTGATAAAGAGAGAATTATAAGAGAACCCTAAGAAAAGACAGTTATATACAAAGGAAACTCCATAAGGCTATCAGCAGATTTTTCAGCAGAAACTTTGCAGGCTAGAGAGAATAGCATGATATAGCCAAAGTGCTGAAGAGAAAAAATCTACAGCCAAGAATACTCTATCAGGCAAGGCTATCATTCAGAAGAAGAGAAATAGAGTTCCCCAGACAAACAAAAACTAAAGGAATTTATGGCCACTAAACTAGCCCTACAAGAAATGTTAAAGGGGATTCTTTGAGTGTAAAGGAAAGACCATAAGAGTAAGAAAAATAGGAAGCACAAAAGCAGTAAAAATAAGTATATCTGTAAAAATTGGTCAAGAAACTCACAAAATAAAAGGATGTAAAGTATGACACCATATACCAAAAACATAGGGGTTGGGGAGAGGAGTGAAAAATGGGCTCAAACATAAATGACCTTCAAGTTAATATGGACTGCTCCATGCAGAAGATGTTATATACAAACCAACCTAATGGTAGCCAAAAATCAAAAATCAGTAATAGATATGCAAAGAATAAAGAGAATGGAATCCAAGTCCATAACGGAAGAAAGCCTGCAAACCATAAAAGAGAGCAAGAAAAGAAAGGGTCAGAAAGGAACTACAAAAACCACTACAAAATAGTAAAAAAAAAAAAAAAATGGCAATAAATACATACTTATCAACAATTACTTCGAAGGTAAATGGACTAAATGCTCCAACCAAAAGACCGAGGCTGACAGAATGAATGAAAAACAAAAACCAAGATGCATCTATATGCTGCCTACAAGAGACTCATTCAGACCTAAAGACATGCAGGCTGAAAGTGAGGGGATGGAGAAATATTTATCATATGAATGCACATCAAAATAAAGCCAAAGTAGCAATAACTGAATCAGACAAAATAGACTTTAAAACAAAGACTGTAACAAGAGATAGAGGACACTATATAATAATAAAGGGGATAATCCAACAAAAAGATATAACAACTTTAAGTGTTTATGCAGCCAACATGGGAGTACCCATATACATAAAACAGGTAATAAGAAACATAAAGGAACTAATTGATAGTAATACAATAGTAGTAGGGAACTTTAATACCACACTTACATCATCAATGGATAGATCATCCAAACAGAAAATCAACAATGAAACAGTGACCCTGACACAGTAGACCAGATAAATTTAACAGGTACTTTCAGAACATTCCACCCTAAAACAGAAGAATATACATTCTTCTCATGTGCATGTGGAACATTCTCCATAACAGATCACATATTAGGCCAAAAAACAAGTCTCAGCAAATTCAAAAAGACTGAAGTCATACCATGCATCTTTTTTGACCAAATACTATGAAACTAGAAGTCAGCCACAAGAAAAAAATCGGAAATTACATGGAGAAAAATGAAAACACAATGGTACAAAATCTCTGGGACGTAGCAAAAACAGTTCTAAGAGGGAAGTTTATAGCAATACAAGCCTACCTCAAGAGGCAAGAAAATTTTCAAATAAACAACTTAACCTTACACGTGAGGAGCTAGAAAAAGAACAATAAACAAAAGCCAAAACCAGAAGAAGGAAGGAAATAATAAAGATTTAGAGTAGAAATAAATGATATAGAAACTAAAAAAAAGTAGAACAGATCAATGAAACCAGGAACTGAGAGATCTTTAAGAAGATCAACAAAATTGGGGCGCCTGGGTGGCTCGGTAGGTTCAAGCCTCTGCCTTCGCTTCAGGTCATGATTCCAGGGTCCTGGGATAGAGCCCCACATCTGGCTCCCTGCTCAGCGGGGAGCCTGCTTCCACCTCTCTCTCTCTCTCTCTCTCTGCCTGCCTCTATGCCTACTTGTGATCTCTGCCTGTCAAATAAATAAATAAAAATCTTAAAAAAAAAAACTAAAAAAAAGATCAACAAAATTGATAAACTTCTAACCAGACTCATTAAAAATAAAGAAAGAAAGCAAGAGGATTCAAGTAAAAAAAAAAATCACACTTGAAGGAGAAGACATAACAACCAACAGCATAGAAACAGAAAGAATTCTAAGAGAATATTATGAAAAATTATATGCCAACAAATTCAACAACCTAGAAGAAATGTATAAATTCTTAGAAACATATAACCTCCCAAGACTGAAGCAAGAAGAAATAGAAAATTTGAACAGACTGATTACCAGCAATGAAATTGAATCAGTAATTTTAAAACTCCCAGCAAACAAAAGTCCATGACCAGATGGCTTCACAAGTGAATTCTATCAAACACTTAAATAAGAGTTAATATGTATTCTTCCCAAACTCTTCCAAAAAAGGGAAGAGGAAGGGAAGCTTCCAAATTCATTCTATAAGGCCAGCATTACCCTGATACCAAAACCAGACAAAGACAACACACACACACAAAAAAAAAAAAAAAAAAAAAAAGAGAGAGAGAACTACAGGCAAATTTCTCTGATGAACATAAAGCAAAACTTCTCAACAAAATATTGGCAAACCAAATCCAAAAATACATTAAAAAAATCACTCACCATGATCAAGTGGGATTTATTCCTGGGACACAAGTGTGGCTCAATATTCACAAATCAATCAATGTAATATATCACATCAGTAAGAGAAAGGATAAAAACCATATGATCATTTCAATAGATGCAGAAGAAGCATCTGACAAAGTACAACAGCCATTCATGATAAAAATCCTCAACAAAGTAGACTTAGAACATTCCTCAACACAGGGCTTTAAATGAAAAATTCACGGTGGGGCACCTGGTTGGCTCAGTTGGTTAAGTGTCTGACTCTTGATTTTGGCTAGATCCTGATCTCAGGGTCAGGAGATTGAGCCCCGCATCTGGCTCCACACTCAGCGTGGAGTCAGCTTATCCCTCCCTCTCTGTTCCTCCCCCTACTTGCACTCTCTTTCTCTAATAAATGAATGAAAAAATTCTTTAAAAAAAGAAAAACCCACAGCTAACATCATACTCAATGGCAGAAAAACTGAGAACTTTTCTCCTACGTCAGGGATGAGACAAGGATGTCCCCTCTCACCACTTTTATTCAACACAGTACTAGAAGTCCTAGCCACAGCAATCAGACAACAACAACAACAAAATAAAATAAAAGGCATCCAAATTGACAAGACACAAATAAAACTTTCACTCTTCGCAGATGACATGATACTATATACAGAGCACCATAAAGACTTCATCAAAAAACTATCAGAACCAATGAATGTATTCAGTAAGTTTGCAGAATAAAAACATCAATGTACAGAAATCTGTTGCATTTCTGTACACTATTAAAGTAGGTGAAGAAAGGGAAATCAAGAAAACAAGCCCATTAACAGTTACACCCAAAATAAGAAAACACCTAGGAATATACTTAACCGAAGAGGTGAAAGACCTGTACTCTGAAAACTACAAAACACTGATGAAAGAAATTGAAGACAATATGAAGAAATGGAAAGACATTCCATGCTCATGGATTGGAAGAAAAAATACTGTTAAAATGCCTATACTACCCCAAACAATCTACAGATTAAATGCAATCGCTATCAAAATACCAACAGCGTTTTTCACAGAACTAGAACAAATCCTCAGATTTGTGTGGACCGTAAAAGACTGCATATAGCCACAGCAATCTTGAAAAAGAAAAACAAAACTGGAAGTATCATAATTTCAGACTTCAAGTTATTTTACAATGCTATGGTAGTAATCAAAACAGTATGATACTGGCACTAAAACAGACACATAGATCCATGGGACAGAAGAGAAAGCCCAGAAATAAACCCACAATTATACGGTCAATTAATCTTTGATAAAGGAGGCAAGAACATGCAATGGAAAAAAGACAAATTATTCAACAAATGGTGTTGGGAAAACTGGACAGCTACATGCAAAAGAACGACACTGAACCACTTTCTTAAATCATACCCCAAAATAAGCTCAAAATGGATTAAGGACCCAATTTTGAGACCTGAAACCATAAAAATCCCAGAAGAGACCACAAGCATTAATTTCTCTGACAATGGCAATACCAACATCTTTCTAGATATGTCTCCTGAGGCAAGGGAAACAAAATAAAAAAAAACACTATTGGGGCTACATCAAAATAAAAAGCTTCTGCACAGCAAAGGAAATAACCAACAAAACTAAAAGATAGGCTACTGAATGGGAAAAGATATTTGCAAATGATATATCTAATAAAGAATTCATATTCAAAATATATAAAATCTAATGCAACTCAATATAATACAAAAAAACCAGTAATCCAATACAAAATGGACAGAAGACGTGAACAGACATTTCTCCAAAGAAGACATAGATGTCCACCAAACACATGAAAAGATGCTCAACATCACTCATCATAAGAGAAATGCCATTCAAAACCACACTGAGATATCACTTCACACCTGTAAGAATGGCTAAAATAAAAAAACTCAAGAAATAAATACTGGCTAGGATGTGAGGAAAAGGAACCTTCATGCCCTGCCGGTGAGAATGCAAACTGGTCCAGCCTTTGTAGAAAACAGTGTGGAGATTCCTCAAAAAATTAAAAATAGAACTATCCTATGGATCCAGTAATCTCACTACTGAGTATTTACTCAAAGAATATGAAAACACACACTCGAAATGATATATGTACCCTGATGTTTACTGCAGGATTATTTACAGTAACCAAACCATGGAAAACAGCTCAAGTGTCCACTGACTGATGAATGGATAAAGATGTGCTCTGTGCATCTGTGTGTGTGCGTGTGTGTGTGTATGTGTGTGTATATGTGTGTATATATAATGGAATATTAGTCAGCCATAAAAAAAGAATGAAATCTTGCCATTTGTAACAACATGGATGGATTTAGAGAGTATAAAACTAAATAAAATATGTCAGAGAAAGACAAATACCATATGATCTCACTCATATATGGAATTTAAGAAATAAAACAAGTGATGGAAAAAAATGATAAACCAAGAAACAGACTCTTAACTATAGATGGTTACTAGAGGAGAGGTGTGTGGTGTGAAGGGTGATACAGGTGAAGGGGATTAAGAGTACATTGATGTTGATGAGCGCTGACTGATATATGGAACTGCTGAATCACTCATCGTACAACTGAAACTATTGCAAGACTAAGTTAACTATACTGGAACTAAAATTTTTAAAAAATTTTTAAATAAAAAATAAACAAACAAAAAGCCAACAATGATCCCTTCTCGCTTACATGTCTGTAGGTCACCTAGTAATTGGCTGATCTCACCTTAGCTTGGCTGGTCTTGGGTCCAACCTGCAGGTAGGTCCAGGTGTGTTCCAAGTGTCTCTCATCTTCTGGACCAGGAGGCTAACCCGGGTATGCTTTTCTCATGGTGATGGCAGAATCACAAGAAGGCAAGCAAACCATATAACACATTTCAAACATCTGCTCTTAAAATATCTACTCACATTATCCTGGACAAAAGAAAGTAAGATGGCTAACCCCCAGGCCAACGAGCAGGATATATGCTCTCTTCCTATGAGGACATGACAAAAGTGTGGATGTCTAACTATACTACAGAGGAGTAAAGATTTGGGCCCATAATTCAATCTAATTCAATTTACCTTACGTATTTCATTTTATGGAGCTAGTGGAAATCTGAAGCCAATACTGAAGAGAGATAGCACAAAAATGATGTTATAGATGAACCTAACTTATGAATTTGGATGTGAACTGCTTTAAAAATTAGTCAATTAAAATAAGCAATGATATTCTCAAAATCATCTTTTACAACCAAGTATGATTTATCCCAGAATTTTAAGGATTATTTATATGTAAGAAACCCATTCATGTAATACATCTTATCAAAAGGACCAATTAAAAAAAGATATAACCTTACTGAATGTAGAAAAGATATAGAATAAAATTTGACACTCATTACTAATTTTTATAAACTCTTTAAAAACCAGGAATTGAAGAGTATTTGTTAACGTAATAGAGCAAACTTATCTTAGAACAAAAACAGAATGCATCTATGGGACACAACAGATGTCCTGTAAAATCAAGAGCAAAACAGCATGACTAGTTCCATTTTTATTCAACATTTTTTTCTGCTCAATGCAGAAAATATATAAATGCCAAAAATACATAAACAGATAAGTGGTCTAACTATTAAAAAGGAGAAGATGAGATCATCATTATTTGCAGATGATACAATTACATACCTACAAAACATAAAAGTATCAACTGAAAAACTCTTAGATAAATGAGCAGTCAAATACAAGATAAATAATTGAAAATCAATGATTTTTCTATATGCTAGCCATAACCAGTTATACGATATAATAGAAAATAGATTCTATTTACATAGCAATAAAAACATAAAATATTTAGCAATAACCATAAAAAGAATTGTGTAGAAATTATATGTGAAGAGTGCTACAAACCTTTACTCAGAGATAGAAAGGATTAGAAAAAACAGAAATGTATACCAAGCTCAAGAGTGAAATAATGAAATATTGCCAAGATATGAATTCTTCCCAAATTTCTTTATAGGTTTAATACAGATCCGTTTGAAAGATTAAAGGTGTTGGACCAACTTGAGAAGTAATTCTAGAGTTCATCAGGAAGAATAATTTTGAGTATATATATTTTGAAAAAAGTGAGGTTATGAGGGGGCTCTAGCCCCATCCAGTAACAAAACTTACTGCATAGTGCAGTAACTTATTTGGGGCCTCTGCCTTTGGTTCGGGTCCCGCATCGGGCTCTCTGCTCAGCGGGGAGCCTGCTTCCTCCTCTCTCTCTGCCTGCCTTTCTGCCTACTTGTGATCTGTCTGTCAAATAAATAAATAAATAAATAAATCAAATCTAAAAAAAAAAAAAAGAGTCATTGTTACTGTATTAGACAACACGCCTCAACAGAGCACTCTAAGCAAGTTGGAAACAGACGTTAGTTATAAGAACTTACATGTAAGATGGTGCATGAACATGTACATTCCTTTAACATAAAAGACAAGTTGCATTCGGTTGTACGTAACAGAAACATGACTCTTAGGGTTTAACTACTCACTGCATGAGGGCACTGTTTCTTTTATTAAAACAAGCTGGCCACGCGTGAACAATCCCTTCCCCCTCCACCATGCAGGGAGTGTGTCTTTCACCCTGAGGTTGCAAAAATGGCGACTCCACCTTTATTATAGAGATAATAAAGAAGGAAGAACAGAAAGGGAAGAGGGAGGGAAGAAAGGAGAGGAAAGGAAGAAGTAGCAGTATCTATCCTGAAGAGAACTCCCCCAGAAGTCTCCAGCAGACACCCACTTATATCTCAAATATGAGATATCATCAAAAATGAGTCACACTGCTGCCCCAAACTCTAAGGGAACCTTAGAGAAATACTTTTCCAAACAAAATTAAGATTCTGCTGATAAGAAATATTAAGTGTTATAGATAGGCAGCAATGCCAGCCATAGAAAACATCTAGATTATTGCAAGATGGAAGGGCAAGAAGGAGTAACTATTTGACTAATGAAGTTAGAGAAATTGCCTAATATGTTTGGTTTAAAAAAACCTCTTTCATTTTTACGTTATGCCAAATACTAAGATAATGTCTGTAGGATTTATAGAATTATAATTTTTTAAAGTGGGACTTTAAACTCTTGTTTAAGCAATGTGGGACTTGAACTCATGATCAAGAGTCACCTGCTCAACCAGAGCCAGCTAGGTGCCCCGGATTTATAGAATTAAAAAATAGGAAAATTAGAAGAATATATTTGCAAATAAAGAGCATTTTTAACTTCATGGGAAGGTAAAGGACTATCTAGGCCTATTAGTCAAGAAATAAGTATCAAAGAAACATACTGATAAATCTCACTAGACTCTATTTAATTCTGTAAGTTAAAAATCCTATTACAAAATTAAAAGGCGAACAACAAACTGAACAAAGAATCAGAAAGGGTTACTATCCTTAGTATATATTATGATATGGATCAATAGGGGGAAAAAATTAAAGCCCCCTAACATAAAATGTTGACAAAGGACTTGAGCCAACAATTCATGAAAGAGGAGACCCAGTTTGGAGTACCTGGGTGGCTTGGTCAGCTGAGCAGCTGACTCTTGATTTCGGCTCAGGTCATGTTCTCAGTGGGGGGAATCAAGGCCCATATCTGGCTCTGAGTTCAGCAGGGAGTCTGCTTCAGGATTCTCCCCCCTCTCCCTCGGCCCCACCCCCTACGCGTGTGCATGCGCTCTCTCTCTCTCTCTCCCCCAGCTTCCCTCTCAAGTGAATAAATCTTTTAAAAACAAAGAGGAGACACATATGAAACGTGCTATTTTGAATATATTGATAACAATTCAAAAACACTCCAATCGTTGATTTTTTTTCCTAGAAAAAAATATAAATCACACCTGTCGAGAACTTGGAAATGCGGAACAGCATGAAGGAAACAAAAATCACTGTGCTCCAACCACTGAAAGATGAGAGCTTTTGGGGATGTGTCATTCCACTCTGGTTTTTTCCTTCACAAATACTTTCTTTTTTTTTTTTTTTTTAAGATTATTTATTTATTTAACAGGCAGAAATCACAAGCAGGCAGAGAGGCAGGCAGAGAGAGAGGAGGAAGCAGGCTCCCCACTGAGCAGAGAGCCCGATGCGGGACTCGATCCCATGACCCTGAGATCATGACCTGAGCTGAAGGCAGAGGCTTAATCCACTGAGCCACCCAGGCGCCCCACAAATACTTTCTAATTAGTTCATTTTTCTCTATTGTCTTTCCTTTTGTTTATTTCTTTGATTGCCTCACACTTCACTGTACTTTTGTCAGCTATCCCCCCAGTGGGGCATATGCTGCTCCCCTCAACATGAGCCTTCCATGGGAACAGCAAGGGGAAGGCCAGATATCAGGTAAGCAGCGAGCAGCGCTTTCCACAGGAAGTTGATAGGGCTCTAACAGAACTGCTAAGGAGGCTCTGCGATCTAGGGAGCCCGTGACATTGGATACATACTTCCTGCCACTGGCGCACAACTATGCTGAAACCTAGCTCTTTGTGGTTTTGCTTTCATTCAGTGTAAAAGGTAAAATAAAACCCTTGAGAATTTTGTTCCTGCTGGACTTACCCTTACCTTATAATAAATTATAAATTTTGTACGAAATACAAAGATCAACCACCTAGCAACGCTGGAAAGTGAACAATTTCAGCTTTTTTCTTTCCCAAAATGTCAAGGTAATTGTCACAACATTGCTTACTGAATAATTTTCTTTTTTAACTATTTTGGTCCATTTTTGGATTCTATTCCATTTTAGATTCTACTCCATTATTTTCATTATTTTGCATATCTATCTATGCGCCAGTACCAAATTGCTTTAATACTGTAGCTTTATTTTTTCATTTTTTTTTATTTTAGAGAGAGAGCATGAGCGGAAGGGGCAAAAGGAGAGGGAGAGAGAATCTCAAGCAGGCTCAATACTGAGCTCGGAGTCCAAAACGGGACTTGATCTCACCACCCTGAAATCGTGACCTGAGTCAAAACCAAGAGTTGGACACTTAACTGACTACACCACCCAGGCATCCCAATACTGAAGCTTTAAAATGCATTTTTAATATCTGTAGGGCAAATGTATCAGTTATATGTGGGGGTGTTATAAACAAGCCAAAATCTAATGGCTTCCAACAAATACCAACTTATTTGCTCTTGACTATTAAAATTAGCACAAATATTTGTTGCATAGAGTCTGAAACTAATAACTTTACCCTACTCCTGGACAATGCAGGGACCTTAAGACACTTTAATTTGGACAACCCCTCCTGACCCATGCTTTTTTTTTTTGAAGATTTTTATTTATTTATTTGACAGAGAGACACAGTGAGAGAGGGAACACAAGTGGGGGGAGTGGGAGAGGGAGAAGCAGGCTTCCCGCTGAGCAGGGAGTCTGATGTGGGGCTCCATCCCAGGACCCTGGGATCAGGACCAGAGCTGAAAGAAGACGCTTAATGACTAAGCCACCCAGGTACCCTATGACCCACATCTTTTATCCCATATTTTCTTCTATCCTTTTGTAAGCTTCACATATTTGATATCATTCTTTGTATTGTTTCATAAAATAAATGTGTATTTTTTTATTTTTATTTTAGATATAACTATATGTTCACCATTTTCTTTGCTCAGTATTCCTATCTATATCTCACACTTTTTATTTAGGGTCACTTTTTTTTTCTTTTTTTTTTTGTTTTTTGTTTTTGTTTTTTGTGTTTTCCTTTTTGATTGATTCGAGTCAGTACTGAAGACATTGTCTCATTACATCTAGTTCCATTCAAGAATAGAAAATAGGGGGCGCCTGGGTGGCTCAGTGGGTTAAAGCCTCTGCCTTCGGCTCGGGTCGTGATTCCAAGGTCCTGGGATCGAGCCCCGCATCGGGCTCTCTGCTCGGCAGGGAGCCTGCTTCCTCCTCTCTCTCTCTCTGCTTCTCTGCCTACTTGTGATCTCTGTCTGTCAAAATAAATAAATAAAAAATCTTTAAGAATAGAAAATAGTATTTGAACAGAAAAACTCTGAAGATTTTTTTAGTTAGTGTATCCTTTAAGCTTGAATGTAGGAAGTGAGGATCAGAATTGGACACAATAGAGCTATAACTGGTGTGTTGTTGTTGTTGTTGTTTTCCCTAATGCAGGGTTATTCAGAGAGAGGACAAAAATATGCAGTACCAAAGTTAGGAATACACAACCCAAATTAGTCTTTTGTAAGCTCTGTATTTCTTCGAAATGTTAAATTGCATATGAATACTTCACAGATCAACCTTTTATTCTGGCTTGTGCAACAAGTCATCAGAAAGGCCTTGTTCCTCTGTGTTAGTGATATTTGTATATGTATCTTGAAAAAGAGGTTCGCATGCATAGCATATAAGTAAGAATAAAAGAGAAGTTTCAACCCGATTTTATATGAGAAATAATATGGTAGGTTTTGGGGGCTGTTTTTTGTTTTGTTTTGTTGGTTTTTTTTATTTTTGCATTTTCTAAGACTAAACAGCCTGAATTTATTTATTTATTTTCAAATTCTTATTTAAATTCTAATTAGTTAACATATAGTGTAGTACTGGTTTCAGGAGTAGAATTTAGTGACTCATCACTTACATACAATACCCAGTGCTCATCACAAGTGCCCCGCTTAATACCCATCACCCTTTAAAAAATTTATTTATTTGACAGAGAGAGATCACAAGTAGGCAGAGAGGCAGGCAGAGAGAGAAGGGGGAAGCAGGCTCCCCGCTGAGCAGGGAGCCCGATGTGGGGCTCGATCCCAGAATCCTGGTTTCATGACCTGAGCTGAAGGCAGAGCCTTAACCCACTGAGCCACCCAGGCGCTCCGCCCCCCGCCATCACCCTTTTAGCCCATCCTCTGCCCACCTCCCTCCATCAACCTTCAGTCTGTCAGAAGTCCTATAGGGAGTGACTATTAATATAAAGTCTCTGGGTTTTTATTTGTTCTAAAATGAATTTATTTGATAATATGTCTTCAAATATTACCTCTCCCTCCATTCTCTGATTATCTTCTTGTACTTTAAATAAACGTGGTTTTAGATTTAATTTGTGATGTTAAGACCAATCAGAGTCCAGGTGTTGTCAACTTGATCACACATTAAAGAGTGCTTTGACTTTGATCACTGGTTGGTTTGGTTTCAGAGGTCTATCTCAGCAGGTTTAATGTTCTGCCTCTTGGCTCTTTCATCCAATCCTCAGTCCTTCTCTGAATCAGGGCAGGGAGTAGAGGCTGACCCACATAAGCCACACTTCCCAACCACCTGTGTCAGCAGGACTCCAGGTGGATAAACCCAGTGGAAGACACTGGTAGAAGACTGGAGCCTGCAAGAGGGTGGCTCATCTCCCTCTCTCCTTCAGCTCTGTCTCCATCAACAGCTGCCTCCTTCCTGCCTCCTGCTGGACCGCAATGCCCCTTTGGTTCCAGCTTCCTCCTAGTGATCTCTGCCTTTAGTCTGCGGCAACATACCTCTTCCCTTTGTCCCTCCCATGGCGGCAGCTTCTTGCTATTGCCAACGTCTGGGCTGCCTCACTGTCCACTGGTTTCTCAGCTCTTCTACCACATAGGCAACCAATTCCCATGTTAAATTCCCTCTGTTCGACGCCCAGAGTGACTTCTTTTTCTTTCCTGAATCTCCAGAAATATTATATTGGTTTTGTTTTTTAAAAAGAAGAAAAAAAGTTCTCTCTCTATGCTCCTGAAGAATTTTAAAGCATTGATATCATCTGTTTTTAACAAGTTTGGATGAATAAATGTATCCAGACCTCAAGCTTTTTAAGTGGGAAACTGGAATAATTTTTCAATTTTTCCTATGGTTTTTGATCTATGTAGGTTTTGGGTTATTTTTAAAGAAGAAAAACGTGAAGTATCAGTTCATACTTTAAAAACTATAGATTTGGACACCATCTTTTTAAGTTAGATAATAAAAAACACATGCAAAATGTTTCTTTTGTTTTACTTTTAACAGTAAATTTGCCTGCCTCCAGATTTGGCTCAAACCGAGAGTACCTTTCAGGGTGGTCCAAGGGATTGTCTCAGGATTAAAAACTGGCAATAAAGACCCGCACAACTGACTAAGATACAACAGCCACTGGAACTTAAGATGTGAGTTGTGTTGCCATTGAGACTAAGCTAATAGGAGAGAGTTCTCATAACCTGCAAGTTTCTGACTTATTCTCTCCGAAATATTTCCTCTCCCACCTCCAACTGCAAAATGTATTTCTAGAATTCCAGGAGTACCTGCTAAAAGAATCATTACTACCTTCCTGCTTCACATTTTTATATACATAAACCATTACGATCACTTTGACCAGTACACAATCTCCTTTTATATCATTAATTTATTCATGAATTCATTAAACATTTACTGAGCAGAGGCAGTGCCAGGCAATGTTCTAGACACTGGGGCTGTAGTGACAACCACTAAAGACCCCGTCTCTGCCCTTGTGGAATTTACGATCTCATAGGGAAAAGAGAATTGACCATGTTACTGCAATTTTTGGTAAATGCTTGGAAGTCAGAGTCCTAGATGTTGGAGTTGCAGGGGTGGGTCAAGGAAGGCTTCCTCAAGAAAGCAACATTTCTGCTCAGACTCAAGGATGAACAGGAGCTGACCAGACTAGGATACGTGTGTGCAGGTTATTTCAAGGACAAAAAAGAATTTAGGATGGAAGGTGCTAAATTGGAACCGCGGTTTTCTCTCTGCAAGCCCTCTTTATTAAAAACATCTTTTAAATGAAAAACACCTTAAGTGGAAAGACAAGAAAGGAAGAAAGGAAGGGAGGGAAGGAAGGAAAGTGAGAGAAAGAGAGAGAGAGAGACAGAAAAGAACACAAAACCAGTAACATCTATCCAACACAAGTCGTGGCATCAGATTTAACTGTGTGCCTTTGGCTGGGTGACCAGACTTCTCTGAGCCTCAAATTCCTCCTCCACATAAGAGGTTCATGTTAGCACCCTGCCAGGCTGCCATGAATATGGAATGAGAACAAGTTTATGCGAGTGCCTCGTAGCTGAGAATGGATCACCTCCGCATGTAGGAGTATTTTTTTTTATGGCTATTTACATTTGTTAACCTGATTTCTATGAAGAACTACTTGGGAACTGCAGCCTGAGAGTGATCGTAGTGATCTAAGGCTGCCAGAAGCCAGAAATTCAGGGACCTGGGCCCAAGGAGGGGGGACCCCCCAGGGCTCCCAGTCTGCCCCACCCCACCCCCAGTATTCACAAGCTTGCCTCGCTCCTGTATATGAATGAGGTGATCTTTCAGCTGCCCTTTGTCTTGGAAAAAAATTAATTCTCATTTGCATTACCTCGTCTAAATGTCACCCACCGATATTTTGTTAGACATTAGCGGCGCTGGCAGGGAGGGCCGCGGGGTAATTGTGTTCTGCCTGGTGCTGGGATTTACATAATTTCAGACAGCAATTAAAGAATCCTGGGGAATTTTTTTTTTCTCTTTTCCAACCTCTCCTACAAAGAAAGTGTTCGTTTACATTAAGCGCTCAGCTCCTCGCTGTTCATTTGCATAAAATTAAAGGTTTTTGTGTTCCCGAACAGCAGGGTAACATTTAAAATTCCGTTTTAAAAAGCTCACCTTACAATAATAAAATGTTAATATCATTTCATAGGCAATGCAACGTTGCCAGATGCCTTTCACTTCCAACTTGTACCCACTGCTAACTGTGTTCCCTCTCTCCCTCTCTCCTCCATCCCTTGCCTCCCCAGTCTTTGTCCACCTCTATCCATCCCCCCACGTCTTCTCGGCCTCACCCTATCTTGATTTCTCCTTTTCTCTTTCCCCCTTATTCCTTTTCTAAACAGAATCCAAATGTCCTCAATCCTCACCAGCCTGCGGCCATGAGCAAAGTCAAGCTTCCACGATCATCCCGTGAATCATGGTGCCAGGCTCAGCTGCCAGGTCCTCAGGAGATCCTGTCTCTACACCGTTCTCCAAGTCGCCACCCACCCAGTGCCACATCCCATATGTGCTGGGCTGCCCGAAGCCAGAGTCAATCCTGGTTGCTCTCACCACTCCCGTGAAGCCTGCAAGTTGCCGCAGTCACTGTGGATGCCCGTGATGCCTCACAGAGATCCTTCCTCAGCCACTGCTACAGTTTTCCAGCTGCCCCCGACTCTCCTTTAGTTTATTCACTCATTCCTTCCCTCTCTCTCTCTGTCAAACGACATTGAGATGATGGTGCCTGAAGGTGCTGACAGCAAGGACCCCTGCCTCTCTGCTCTCACTGCCCAGCCCTGGGGCAAGTCTAGGCCATCAGACAGGCTCCCTGCCCCTGCCCCCAAGATAACACCTCCTCAGGCCTCGCTGGCTTTGTTTGCCACCTGGACCTCCTCGGTGCACCCCAGTCTACCACAGTATAAGAACCTCTGAACTCTAAAAGGAGAGGCAAGGGCGAAGGGGGGAGTCACTGATTCTTTTTTCCTGTGAGCATCCATAGACATGATGTCAAGTTTGTCACTTGGAAGGGCAATGGCTTCACCTCATTTGCCAACTGTCTAACCTCAGCAGGCGCTGGTTTTCAGGTGTAGACATAAGGTACAGACAAAGGGCCCTGGCCAGAGATATGAAGGGAGAACCAGTTTTTTTCACACAGAGAAAAGATTACTAGCTGGAAGGAAGAGAAAAGACAGAGACAGGGAACAAGCCTCACCAGTGGTGGAGAGACAAGGGGAGCCCAGAGAGAGGCAGGCATGTAGGGTAAGCAGAGGTTTTCCACACTCCTTGCATCATCCAGAAGGAGGCAAGGGTAGGGGTAGAAACCACAGAAAGATAGAATCCACCCCTCTTAGCCCATGGCTTGAGAGCTCAGGATCAGAAATGATGCTAAGATATAGAAAAATAAAGACAGTTCTGTTTAGTACAAACCAGTTTTGGAACTGATATTCATACAACAAATATGTAAGTTTTTAATGTGATAGAGTCTCTAAGAGATAAGAAGGCATCAATGAAGTAGGAAGGGGATGAGTGTGGTCATTCCAGCAGAGGGATCAGCCTGTGAAGGTTCTGAAGGGGGAAAAGTATAGCTTGTGGAAGACCTGAGAGAAGGAAGGTGAGACACATGGAGCATAGGAAGCAAGGGGAGAGGTATGCAAAAAACAAACAAAAAAACAAACAAAAAAACCAGGAAAGTATTAGGGCACCTGGATGGCACAGTAGGTTAAGCATCAGACTCTTGGTTTCAGCTCAGGTCATGATGTCGTGGTCATGAGATCGAGCTCCTCATTGGGCTCCACCCTGAGCACGGAATCTACTTGAGACTCTCTTTCCCTCTCCCTTTGCCCCTCCTGCTCATGCGTGCTCTTTCTCTCTCAAATAAATATATAAAGCAAAACAACAAGAAAGCATGGCCCATACACAGGGGAAAAAAAAAAAAAACATTAACAGGAACTGTCTCTGTGGAAGACAATGAACTTATTAGACAAAGACCCCCAATCAGCTATTTCCAATATGGCCAAAAAGCTCAGGGTAGCCAAGTCCAAAGAACCAAAGGAAACCATGAGAATGTTATTTTACCAAGTAAAGAATACAAATAAAGACACAAGCTTTTTAAAAAGGAACCAAATAGAGATTCTAGAGTGGAAAAGTACAATAATGGAAATGAAAACTTTACTAAAGGTGATCAATAGCAGATTTGAGCTGGTGAAAGAATGAATCAGCAAATCTGTAGACACGTCCATCAAGATTATTTAGTCTGAGAATCACAGAAGGAACAAACAATGAAAATAAGTGATCAGTGCCTATGAGACCTGTGGGGTTCTCAGTCAGGCACACAACCATATACATAATGGGAATTCAGAAGAAGAGGCAAGAGTGAAAGGGACAGAAAGCATATTTGAAGAAATAATGTCTAAAAACTTCCCAAATTTGATGAAAAACATGAATCTACACATCCAAGCAGCTCAAAAAAACTTCAGTTTATACAAATCTGAAGAGATGCACACAGAGACGCATCATAAGCAAATTGAGGAAAGATAATCCTGAAAACAGCGAGAGACAAGGGACTAATCACATACAAAGCATCCTCAATAATATTAGCGGCCAATTTCTCATCAGAAACCATGGAAGTCAGAAGGCAATGTGATGAAATATTCAAAGTTCTGAGAGGAAAAAACCTGTCAGCCAAGGAGTCTATATTCAGCAAAATTATCCTTCAAAAATTAAAGAGAAATTAAGAATACCCAGGCCATTTAATGGGAGAAAGAAATCCCTTCAACAAATGGTATCAGGGCAACAGCAACTATTTCATACTATTTATACAATTAACTCAAAATAAGTTAAAGATCTAAATATAAGAGCTGAAACTATACGACTCTTAGAATAAGACATAGATGTAAATGTTCATGACCTCGTGGATTAGGCAGCTGTTTCTTAAATATGAAAAGCACAAACAAGAAAAAATATACATAATTAGGACTCATCAAAATTAGAATCTTTTGTGTATCAGAGGACATTATCAAGAAAGTGAAAAGCAAACCCACAGAATGGGAGAAAATATTTACAAATCATATATCTGAAAAAGGTTTAGTATCTGAAATATATAAAGAACACTCATAACTCAACAACAAAAAGATAAATAAAATAACCCAATTAAAAAACAGATGAAGTACTTGAACAGACGTTTCTCCAAAGAAGATAAACAAATAGCCAGTAAAGCCCAGGAAAAGATAGTCAACATCATTAGTCATTAGGGAAATGAAAATCAAAACCACAACGAGATACCACTTCATACTCACTGGGCTGGCTATAACAGTAATTTTTTTTAATGGAAAATAACAAGAGTTGGCAAGGATGTGGAGTAATTAGAACTCTAATACCTTTGCCAGTGGGAATGTAAAATGGTAGCACTGCTGTGGAAAACAGTTTGGCAGTTCCTCAAAATGTTACACATAGAGTCACCATATGACCCAGCAGTTCCCCTCTAAGATAAGAAAACTGAAAATATAGGTTCATGCACAAACTTGTATACAAATGTTCATAGTAGCAGTATTCATAGTGCCCAACGAGGGGAAACAAGCCAAATATCCATCAACTGATGAATGGCCACATAAGATGTGGTACGTCCATACAACAGAATGTTATTCAGCCATAAAAAGGAATGGAGTTCTGATACATGCCACAACATGGATGAGCCCTGAAAATATTATGCCAAGTGAAAGAATCCAGAACCAAGGAGCAGATCTTGTAGAATTCTATTTATATAAAATGTCCAGAATAGGCAAATCCATAGAGACAGAAGATGGAATAATGGTTGCCTATAGGGTCTGGGGAGAGGGGGGGAATAGGGAGTCACTGCTTAATGAATACATGGTTTCTTTTAGGGCTGCTGAAATGTTCTGGAATCAGATAGTGGTGATGGCTGTAAAACACTGTGAATATACTAAAAATTTCTGAGATGTACACTTTAAAATGCTTTATGTCATTTATAGAGCAAGTGAATACAATGATAATGCAAATGAGGTAAAATAAGAACTGGTAAATAGGAATAAGAGGTACATAGGTATTCTTTACCAAACGACTTAATTTTGCTACTATGTAATGGTTCTATAAATGTGAAATTATGTTTTAAAATAATGGCTTAAAAATAAAATAATGGTTTAAAATGGGAATAAATAAATAAAGTAAGCATCAGGAGGAGCCTGGGACCTAGGAGAAACACGTGTCTCTGTGTATCTGCACAGAAAGAAATCAAAGTGAAAAGGAAAATGGCGTGAGCAGCCGTGTGAGCCTGGGCCTGAATAATCCTTTGTGAAAGGGTACAGAAGCACACACATCCCAGAGTCTGTGACAGGATTCAGTAAGATACAGCAAATGCTGAGATAGTCCAGTGTCTGGTCTCAGCAAACAAGGATAGTTATAATGATGATTACATAACACTTATACACATGCAGAACTTTTCTAAGCACATAGACACAAATCTTAGGAGGCAGGAACTATTATCAACATCCCCATTTTATGACAAGGAAACTGAGGCACAGAGAGCTTAACAACTTTCCCAAAGTCACAGGGCTTATAAGTGTTGGGACCAGGATTCGAATCCAAGTGATGAGGTGCATGAGGCCTCTGTAAAATGACCGCACAGCTCTCAGTGTTCTCAGTTTCGTTATTTTGGTATACACACACACACACACACACATTATATACATACATACATACATATACACACACTATATATATACATATATACATACACACAAACACACACACATGTAAGTATTTTTTAGAGAGGGAGACAGGGAGTGAGGGGCAGCAGGAGAGGGTGAGAAAGAATCCTAAGCAGGCTCCATACCCAGTGCGAAGTGCAATGCAGGGTTCAATCTCAGGACCCTGAGGTCATGACTTGAGCTGAAACCAAGAGTTGGATGCTTAACTGAGCCACACAGGTGCCCTTGCTTATTTTGATATTATAGCTATAGTGGAATTAATTCAACCAGCCTCTCCAACTCCTCTAATCTTCAATTTCAGAATCCCCTGCTATAGTCATGAGCTCTTGCTTCTCTGTTCAGAGGGGACAAGAGTACTGAGCAGGGAGCGGAAGCACAGAGCATCTACAGGGATGGAGCTCCTGGTGAGAGAGAGGAGGCCGAGAATGTGCAGGCTGGTGCCACCCACCAGATGTACCAGCACTGGGATGGAGCAGCCGGCCTGGGGGGGTGAAGGGTTAAGGGAGTACAAGGGGTGGGGAGAGGGAGGGCAATGCTATAGTTGAGCTAAGCAGGTGCCATGGTCTGTTTGTGTCCCCTGCAAAATTCATGTTACAACTTAACCCCCAAGGTGATAGTATTAGGTGGTGGAGCCTTTGAGAGGTGATTAGGTCATGAAGGCATAGCCCTCAGGAATGGGATAATCACCCTTATAAAAACAGACCAGGAAATCTCCTTTGCCCCTTCCACTAGGTGAGGATACAACAAGTCAGCATCAGCAATCTCCAAGAGGGCCTTCACCAGACGTCAAGCATGCTGGCACCCTGATCTTGGACTTGGAAGTCCAAGAACTATAAACCTTCAGAACTGGAAGCAATCAATTTCTACTGTTTAAAAGCCACCCAGTCTATGGATGTTGTTATAACAGTCCAAACAGATGGAGACGGGAGGCCAGCCAGAGTTGGGCTTGACTAGCTAGGCTGGTGGGCCGGGAGGGGAAGGACTCATAACCTGAACACCAATGCCTAGAAAAACACCGAGTGTCATTTTCTGAGCATTTGTTCAGTGCCCAGTAAGGGTTTTACCCACATCATTGATTTAACTAATCTCTCAAAAATCCTTAAGGGTGTTACTGTGCCCATTTTACAACAGAGGAAGCTGAGGCTCAGGTTTTGCCCAGGACCACCCATGTACAGAAAGCCGGGTGGGACCCCCAGCTCCCAACTCCTCCCTGCTCCTCTGCCCTGTCTAGCACGGTGCCAACACATGGCTCATTGAGCCACTAACCACAAGTTGACGGAGTGTTTGACAGGAAGTCACTTGGAACCTCAGCTCAGGGCTCTCGCCTTAAAGTCCCCATGGAGGTTGGCATGGCCTGAGGGCAACATAAAAGTCAGGGGACCCTGCAGAAATGGTCCCTTCTCTCCAGAGGTCCCTTCCTCTCTGGCAGAATTGCGGCTGGAGGGTGGATGGAGGGTGGGAGTTCTGCTCAGGTGCTCACCAAGTTAACAGCCTCGGGGCTGGCCAGGCCTTGCCCCTCATCAGCTGCCTCAGAGCCTGCCTGTGGTGGCTCCTTATGCCCTCTGGCTCAGAACAAACAGGCACCTCATTAGCCCCATTAAGCACTCATTTTAGCTGCATGGTTCTAGGGAGCAAGTGTATGCTTGGAACACAGAGGGATTTATTATGTTTTCAGAAATAACACTTATGTAGACAAAAGAGGCCAGCAGCCCTGGGAGGGAACTTGAAGGCACAGTGAGGATGGTCAGCAGCCTGCTAGCCTGGTCCCACCCTGCCCTGGCGAGCCTCCCTCCTTCCCAGGTCTAAGCTGCCACCTGCGACAGTGCTTCTGTGGGAACGAACGCAGCCACCCACTCCCTTCCCCAGCTGGCCCCACCAGACACAGCCCCTAAAGCTCTTACCAGTCATATAAGCCAAGGGGCCTTTCTTTATACTCCCAATAATGGGTCAACTTGCTCCAAATGGAGCACTCAGCCTTCAACGTGCTGGGCAGCCCCAGTCCTCATGTCCAACCAGTCGTGCCGGCCAGTTCTCAGGCTTGGTACTTGCCTGTAAAGTCTGCTGACACGGCACATAGGGTCACGCTCATATCTTCCACCTCCAAAGGATAGCAGCTCCAGCCATGGGGTTTTCTCTTCCTCTGAACACACCTCAGGGATCCAACTTAGTGCTGAAAATCTGATTTCCAGTATCTTCCCCATTCCGCTTCCAAGTGGCCTCCATCCACTGCTCAGTGGCTCTAACCCCGCAGTCACAGAATCCTTCCCTGCCCTCTCCCAGCAAGACCCCAGAACCAAGGGACGAGATACCACATTTACTGGTGTTCTAGTTTCACAAAAGCCTATCCAAAACTGGCTCCTGGGCCAGCTGAAATGGTTCAAAATGGCCAAGGGCGCCACAATGTGAACAGTAAAGAAGGATTGGATTATAACCCGAAGTATAAAATAAATATCCATGAGCCCATTTCAACAGAAATAAATGATTGATTGAATAAATAAATGGAGGAGAAGAGACAAATCTCCCATACAGAAGAATTCCACATAATTTATATCTGCCCTCGAGGAGGTAAGAGGAAAACTCCCCACTCTTTAGGTGTGGGCTGTGCAGAGCAACTTCATTCCAAAGAGGACAGTATGGAAAGGGGGGGAAAGAGTAACCTTACACCGGTGAAACTGGACCGATGCACCTCAGCCAGGTGATCACGGTCAACAACAGTGACCAGGCATGTGGACAGCATGTACCCTCGATACAATGTGAGGAAATGTGAGGAAACCCTCGATACAATGTGGTCTTCCTCCCTAAAACCCATAACCTCAATCCAATCATGAGGAAAACTCCTGACAGCTCCCAACACAGGGACATTCTACAACACAGGGACAATCCCCCAGTACTCCTAAAACTATCAAGATCATTAAAACCAAGGAAAGTCTGAGCAACTGTCTTAACCGAGAGGAGCCTAAGAAGATATAACGACTAAATGTAACATAGTATCCTAGATAGGATCTTCGAACAGTAAAAGGACACTATGTACAAACCAAGGAGATAGAAATAAAGCATGGAATTTAGTTAATAATTATGGATCAGTATTGGTTCATTTATGGTGACAAATGTATTCATGTAAGATGCCAATAATAGGGAAGACTGGGTATGGGGTACATAGGAATTCCCTGTACTCGCTCATTTTTTCTCCGAATCTGAGACTATTCTAAAAACATTTAACGGTTTCCAGGTCCTGCATGAGCTGGCTCCTCTTTCCCCTCTACCACATACCACCCTGCTCCCCAGCTCCCGTGAATGTGCTCATATTAACTCTCCACCAGCACCCTCCTTGCCAGTCTGTGGGGTCCCTCTGCTCATTTTCAGTAACCTTCTGCATTTGACTCTGCTCGCAGCTCATGCCTTTGTAGCTCCCCTCTTCCCCGGAGAAAGCCATGTCATGGGTCCCTCCTGGTTCTCCGGCTGCTTTTGTGGCCATTACTCCTATGCCATCCTCTTCCGGCTTCCATACTGTGTCCGTCCCCCAGTCCTGCCAGAGCTGCCTCTTGGCCCCTCTTCTCCTACGTTCTCTCTAGTGGGTCAGACCCCATTTAGAGGCCGGGGTCCTAGGTGTTCTTCTCCAGCAGAGATGGCTTTATGGTGACCGAAAACTATGTGCTCATCCCCCGGTTGCAGACATTTCCATATGGAAGTCAGCTATACATTTCATCAACTGTCCTGAACCCACATGATCATCTTCCCTTAAGCCCATTCTTCCCCCTCTGTCTTCTGGCTCAGGGCCTGGCATCTCCATCCACCTGGGGGCCTGAGTCCTATATACAGTCCTGGGCTCTTTCTGCCCCTCATCAGCGACATATCATCTGCTCCTGGATCCTTGGAGGCTAACTGCTTAATGCTGGCTTCACATCAGGCTCCCTGCTCATCAGAAAGCCTGCTTCTCCCTCTCCCACTCCCCCTGCTTGTGTTCCTGCTCTCACTATCTCTCTCTCTCTGTCAAATAAATAAGTAAAATCTTTCTTTAAAAAAAAAAAAAAAAAGCTGGCTTTGGGTACTTTATCCACCCCTGTGACACCATCCTGCTGTTCCCACTCTCATCCCTTGCCTGGATGTCCACCCCAGCCTCTGTTCGCTCCATAGCAGTCAGGGTGTGACCCCATGGCCATCTGCCTGCAATGCTAATGGATCTCAGATGCCTTAACTTGGCTCCCACAACCCTTCCCTCTCTCCTTGCTCTGCATCCTCACCTGCTGCCTCTATTTTAACACCATCTCCACTCCACACAACTGACCCTATCACTTGCCCATGTCCTAAGTCTGGAGTGCTCTTCTTTCCCTTGTTCTCTAAAACCTGGTGGTCCTTCAGGACTCAGGAGAGAGGGAAGCTCTTCTGGGAACCTTCTCTTACCTGCTGGTTGGCCAGGTGCCTCTCCTCTGACCCCAGAACACCATGCACTCCCCCAACTAGAGAACCTAACTCTTGAGGCAGGTATCATCTGCTCAGTCAGCATCTACGTCTCCCTTGTTCCCTCCTAGCCTATGAGCACCTCCAAGGAGAAGACTGCATCCCACGCATCATTGCCGTCCCCCACCCCAACCTCACGGCTCACCGTTGCCCCCAGGGTTCAATACAGCAAACATGTCCAGAGCCCCTACCACATGGTAGCACAATGCCAAGGAGCTTATATGCATTTTTTCATATTTATCCCTCATAATGACAAATGAGGGTAGGTGTTTTTTAAATGATTATTGTTCTTCTACCAAAGAGGAAACGGAGGCACAGATAACTTGCTTATTAAGGTCATGCTGCTGAAGTCATGGAGTTGAAATGGAAGCCAAAGGCCTGACTCCAACACTTGTCCTTTTAACTGCATTATTATTGCTTCCTGTTCCCTTTCCACCTAACAATCTAGTGACCCGTGCCAACAGATACCATCCATAACACTGTTTCATAGGTCCATAGCATTCCATCATATTGATGCGACATAATTCGCTTAACTGATCTTGTTATTAGTATGTGTCCTGTTGTATGATTTTTTCAAATAGCTAACCAGTTATACTAGCACTATTTATTACATAGGTCTTTTTTTTTCCTACTGATCTGAAATGCCACCTTTATCATATGACAGTTATAAATCTTGAGTTATTTTCTTATGGTGGCTCATTTGTTTAATTGTACCAATTCATATGGCTTTGAGTGGTTATATACTCACAATGTGTTTTCCTTCCTTCCTTCACTCACTCACTTATTCATTGAATAAATATGTATTAAGTAGTTTTGTGGATCAGGTGTTGTTCTAGTAACTTCAAATCAACAGTGGACAATGGAGCATTGAGCAACATTGCCTTTCCTGTACTTGCATTTTAATATCTGACCTTGAAAGTAGCTCCCACCTCGATCAATTTTATTTATTAAGATGTTCTTAGGTGTTCTTGCCTATTTATAATTCCCAATGAACTGATGTTGGCAAGTAAGAAAATACATTTGGGATTTAATTGGCACTGAATTAAATGTATGGGTTAATCTTAATGGAATTGACAATTTTTAATCTTCTTTTCCATGAACACAGCAGGCATTTCCGTAGAGTCAATTCTTATTTTTATGTTAAGTTTAGTCTCACACATTTATTGCTAAGTTTATTGCTAAGTATTTTATATTTTTGTTGCTATTGTGAATGTCATCTTTTTTCCATCATATATTCTAAATGATTAATGCTAGTACATAGGTAAGGCATTGATTTTTGAATATTTCTTTTAAGTCAGCATCTTACTGAATTCCCTGATTAACTGTAATAGTTTCTAGTTGATCTTTTGGATTTCCTAGGTAAATAAGCATATAATATATGAAAAATAATTTTGCCCCCTTCTTCTTTGTAGTTTTACCACTTGTTTGTTTTTCTTTTATGTTCTTGTTATATTGATTGGTAAAAGATTTCCAAGGTGTGCTAGACAATGTTTAACCAGTTCTCCAGGGAAAATAATCCTAATTTGTTGCATTTTCTAATTTCCACGGTATAAATGCCCCCACTGTGACCAATAGTCACTAGACAGGCTAGGAAGAGATGCACACTTCTCTTGATGCCATAACTCATGGTCCCCAACCGCAGATGATTTCACAACAATTCTTATATGTTTCCCTGGTCAGTGCTCTTTTCTGTTCTCCACTCCTACCCACTTTCTCTACCCTCCTCAAACTGTCCACCTCATCATCTTCTCTTCCCCCTTAGCCGGCCAAATCACAGCCTCTTCCTGGTGAAACCATCTCTCCATCAGCATCTGTCACTTCCTCCCCCTTCCCAGGTGATGGAAGGCACTGGGCCTCCCCCTACAGAAACCAACCCCACCCCAGCACCAGTGCTCTACCCTGGCCCCTTCCAGCTCTGGGGGTTCAGTCCTTCCATAAACCCCATTCCTCTCCTACTACAGCTTTGTTATCAACATTTAAACATGCTCAAGTCTCTCCGATCCTAAAATTCAAGCAATCAAAAACACTTTTATCACGTTCAACCCCTCTGTATGTGTTTACTGGACTTCACAGACAATACTCCCCCAAAGAAACTGTCTCCTGTGCTTTCTCTTTTCTCCCACTCATTTCTTGACCCCCTGCAATCTGGCTTCTTTTCCCACCTCTTCATGGAAACAACTCCCATTGAGATCGCCAATGACCCTGTTACTGTTAGGTCAGTAGATGCTTCTTAGTCCTCTTCTTCCTGACTTGGCTGCAGTTGTTAACTCCACTCCCGATGCCCTCCTCTGTGAAGTGTTCCTCTGGGCTGTGGTGATTCTGTACCCCTGGATTTCCTCCAAACTCTCACATTACTTGGGCTCCTTCCCTGATTCCCCTTCCACCCCCAGGATCCCACCCAGTCTCCCTTTCCCTTTAACCTAGAATCTTTCTTCCTTAGTATCAATCTTTATATCTATGTTCTGGGCTCCTAAGTCACCTCAAGCCCAGGACAGGCATTTGAAAATGGCACCCGGTGGGCGTCTGGGGAGAAATAACTGTGACAATGGTGACAGGGACAATGAGATGGTCAGCCGAAGTCTAGAGCCATGAGATTATGATTCTGGAACGAGAGCAGGGCCCCATGCTTCCCACATTATGTTGTCTGGCCTCCACCCTAGGACTGCAAGTTGGTGCAAAGAGGTTCTTTTGTGTGTGACTCAATAACAAACACTCCAGCTGTTCTCTGACTCATCACCCAGGGAACAGACCCAGTTGCACTGCTACACAGATTTTAGGGTCTAATGGTGGAATTTCCTTCCCCACATCGGTGACAACAGCCAAGAGAGGAACAATATGGAGGAGAAACTCAGGGTCACTGCTGGCGGCAGCAGCTGGCCATTAGTATACCATGAGGTACCAGCTGTGCTCTCATACCCTACCACTGGCTCCCTGAGGACACTACTGTGGGTGCAGGTGCACACTGGGCCCAGACTCCCTCCTGGGCAAGCTTTGATAAGGATCCTGTCCAAGGGTATGGGGGTCCCAGCACTTGTACTAGGTGGGGACTCAGAGGCAAAAAGATTTCTCATTTTCTGTTGCTAGTGACACCCCCAGTTATTAACTGATGGCCTCGAGCAAGTTAGCTAACCTCTTAGGAGATTTCGTTTTCTAACCTGTGAAATGGGAAGACTCATATTAGTACCTTATAGGTTGTTATTAAGAGTCCATGACATCGTGGAGACAGGGGCTCTCTGCACAGTGCCCGACAGGCTAACACAACGAGATACACGAGGGCAGGTTCTGATCATCATTACTGGCTGCCTCGAGAAGCCTAAAAAAAAAGTAAGTGTCCCAGGAAGAAACAGAAAAGCCAGCAATGCCTGCAGGTCTGTGGACCTGATTAAAGCAGCCCCCTCCTCTGTGACTGGGAAGGGAGGATCTCCATACTCACAGACGGGGGATAAAGAGCTCTCTCCCCGGCAGTGTGGGAACTCTGTGCCCCCTTTTCTCTGTCACTGAGGCCTATATTAAGAACATTAAATGTCAGCACAGACGCTTTAACTGCTAATGTGCGGGTGAAAGGCAGGTGGAACGCAGGTGTGTTAGAGGGAAAAGAGAAGTCAGGAGGTAGAAAAAGCAAGAAGCAGGCAGAGGGAGAGAGCAGGGGGGTGGATAGAAGAGCAAGATTAAATTAATTAGGATTTACAGCAGGAGGAAGCAGCACGCCAGAGGAAGGGCAAGACCAATCAACAGGACATGTGTGACCAGTCCAGGAATGCAGTGAGGTCTGGGAGCAGCCTGACTCCCCGAGGGTCAGGAAGAGACTGCTTGAGTCTAGGCTTCAAACCCCTGCAAAGATCTCCACTTGAAGAATGGATGGGGTTGGGGAAGGAGCCTCCCGGAAAGCCGACTGTCTGTGAAGGCGGCTGTCAAAGCAAGGCGCTGTTGCTAAGGGAACCGCCTGGGAAGAGCCTTGTGTGAAGATGAAGTCACCCCACCTCCTGGCAGCTGTGAGGTTGGGGAGGGGGCCCGGAGCTTCATTCAGGTCTGCTCTGCCATCTCCCCAGCCAGGATTTGGTCCCTGGAGGGCAGAGATCCTGCCTCCTCTGACTATGGCCCAGATCCAGGCCACTCATTAGTGGGACAGCACCATGATGATGACTGGTACAAACAGTGGTAACCAAAAGAAACCAACCAAATGTCCCTTAGATAAAAGGTCCTTGGAGCAGGACACTAATGCCGTTCTGTGCCAAAAGAGCTCCAGAATCCCAGGCCATATCCCTACAGGAGGACATCTGTGATTCCACATGAGGAGTAATGAGACTCATAAAACGTTTTCGTTAAATTGGGATGAACGTTTCAGCTGGGGCGGGCGGTACCACAAAGGTATGCGAGGACTCCCTGGGGCCTAGGCTTGGAACCAGCATGGGGTCTCCTCCGTCACATATTATTGCCCAAAGCAAGTCACAGGCCGCTCTGGATTCAAAGGGCAGGGAACGAGACCCTTCTACTCCAGTGGAGGGAGACGTGAAAAACTGTGGCCATATTTGCAATCGATCTATCAAAGTGGTGATTAAACAACACGGGTTGGACTAAAATTTTAACTCACAAACCACAGGCTAGGTGATCTCGGGCAAGTTACTTTCCTTCTCTGAGTCTCCCTTCCCTCATCTAAAAAAATGGTCAAAGCAAATTTCTCCTCCCATAAGACCTTCGGGACGATTCCGAGAACTCATGCTTTGGAAGTGCCTGGCATGGTGCCCAGGACTTAGGGGGTGCCAGCAAATGGGGCTCTTTCCCTTTTACCCAGGAGACTGGGGACTGCTTCCCGCTGTGCAAGAAAAGGCTGGGGGCCCAGTTGGGGGTCTGCCACCCTCCCACTTCTCCCCCGCCCTTCATCTTGCCCCCTCTGGAGCCCTCCTGCTGAGAACTCAAAGCACTCGGGGTCTTAAGGATAGTTAAGTAGCAAACTATGTGTTCATAATAAAATTTGCCTGCTTCTCACAGACATCCAATTTGCTTACATCCAAAGAGAAGAATTGGGTGCCTGCTTCCGAAATTGTTTTAATCTCTGCCACAGAATGCTTCTGGCAGGGTTTTTCAACTGGAAAATAGGAAATGAGTTAGAAACAATGGAGGAACGTGAATAATCTCACTTAAGATGTTTGATCTTGAGATGAAGTTGAAATCGATTTCCCGGTTCACAGCCAGACAGCAGTGAGTGCCAGGGGAGAGGGCTGGGGGCAGTGGGCCTGACTGGGTCCCAGATCTGGCAGGAGCAAGGGCTCTCCTGCCTACCTGGCCTAGGAAACGCCTCCTGGTCCCTACAAAACTCTGGCAAACCACATACTGAGAGGGAGACAACCCCAGCCCCATCACCCCAAATGGAAGCAATACCCAAAGCCCTTCGGTTTCTCCATCTACCTGTATCTCATGCTAACGGCCGACAGAACCAGCCCCTGCATCTACTTCACAGACGTCTGCCGTGCACCTACTGTGTATTGTGGTCTGTCCTAGTCACCGTACCACCAGGCTTTAATAAAACCCATCTCCTATCCTGAAGGCACTCATGAGAGCTGCCTGCGACAGGGATGGAGAGCTACGAGCTAATGTTTACAGAGGGCTTCCTAGCGCAGGCCTGGGCTCAAGGTGCTGCCTTCAGAAACCTGCTGCATCTCGCAGAACCTATGGGAAATGGGCTCAGAGGGAGTATCTGACTCTTCCAAAGATGGGATCTGGTGAGGCTACAGAGTCTGCCCTCTGCCTGGGGGACTATTCTGCCCAAGCAAATGGCATGAGGAGGGGTGGCACAGGAGGGCGCAGAAGGCAGAGTTCAGGGAAGCGTGAAAAAACACGGGTAGCCTGCACCCTGGGAAGGCAGATTCTGCCCAGATTCTGGGCAGCAGGGAGGACATTCTTATTATCCCTGGCCCAGCTCAGTGTGGAGAAGTAGTGCTGGCCTTAGTCCTGGACATGCTCTCAAAGCCAAGGGAGGCAAGGAGAGGAAGTGCCTACGTATACCGTGATCGTCACAAGGACACACTTCTGCATCACGCAAACAAGCAGACCTAGACAGACACACACATATATAAATACACATGCAAAGCACATAGCCCACCCCATCCCCGGACAAAGGCACTAGATGTATCCGCAGGTACCCATGCTCGCACGTGTTCTAAGACTAAAAACTCCTCGGGGGCAGGGGCAAGGTCAGTCTTGCAGACCACGGTCCCCAGCACAATCCCTGGCTCACAATAGGCCCTATAAGTAAAGATGAACTTGAACTCAGTTCCAACACATGTGCACACACACAGACACATGTACACGACCTGTGTGCGTGGCAGCTGACACTGGGGGAGGGGTGCTTAAGTCCCCACAGCCCCCAAAAGAGTTGGACCTTTGCAGGTGGAACCTGGAGGCGGAGCTGGGTCTTGGGGGCTCACAATTCTGCCACTGCTCCTCAGGGACCCAAGCCCAAATGATGGCCTCGGACGGGTCTTTCTGCCTTGGAGGCTCCACAGGGTGACTGCAACCCTCCCCAGTAACAGTTTCCACCAGGGCCTGGCCTCTCAGGGTCCTGGGTTGGGGGTTTAATGCATTATTGATTTCCCCAAGAAGGGAAAGTGCTGCAGCCATGGGTCCAGGTAGCTTATTTTGTGCGTCGATGACATTCAGGTACTAGTGAAAAATTATACCAATTATTAAATCAGCCATTATTACTTCAAAGTGCAATCAGTTGTCACAGCGGAGAGAGCTTGCACGGCGCGTTATTAGTCGGGCTGTGTGCACAGGGAAAGTGCTGAGAGGGGAGACTTTAACCAAAGGGCAAATGCATGAAATTTACTTAGAAATAGCGATTTATCACCCCTGGGTTTCTTACTGCTCAAATCCAGGCAGACACTTCGCTGGCAGGAGACAGGCTCTGCGGCCGCCCCTGCCTCCTGCAGCTCCCACCCTGACAGGAAATGAAAAATTGAGAAGTCGTTGTAACAGCTTAAAGATGCATTATCCTTTTTGATGTGCAATTTGAGCTTCATATCCAAAGGCAGATGAAATCACCTGCACCCACGCCAGGCAGAGCGGAGAGAACCACCTTTCTGAGTTTGGGGAGGGGGGTTCTGTGCCCCTCCCCCGCAGTCTGGCCTGGCCCCACCTGAGAGAGTCCCAGGAGGCCGGGACTGGGTTCAAGAAGGGAAAATGTCTGGCTGGGTGGGAAGGGGGAGAAGGAAGAAGGAGATACAGAGAGGAGAGAGAGAAACAGAGACAGGATGGGAGGAAAAGAGGGTGAGCAATGAAAACGAAAGACAAAGACACAAAATGGGAGGAGACATGGACAGACAGACAACCAACAAAGACCAGGCCAGAGCAATGGCGCTCACTGAAGGAAGGTATGTACATTCAGGGTGGGAGTGTGTGTAAATGCCGGTGAAGGTCCACACAGCTGCTGGCAGGGGAGGACCACGCCAGAGACCCTTGGCCTGCGGCCTCCTGGCATATGCAGGAAGAGGGAGAAATCCCCTTTTTCAATTTCTGTGGTTCCTACGGATCCATCCTCCCTCAGCACACAGAGCAGTGAGGCCCCAGAACCAGCCCTTGCCCCACTTAAGAGCTTCACGGTTGGCATGGCCCACTCACCTCCTGACAGCCCCAGACCACCAGCCACTTACATATAGCTGAGGGTACAGTGAAGGGTGGACCTTGCCTTTGTGCCGCAAGAGGGGAAGGGACACAGATGGATGACTCAGGAAAACCCGGGAGACTCTTGTCCCCACTGCTGTGTGACCTGGAGCAAGTGATCCATCTCTCTGGGGCTCTTTCCTTACTTGGGAGATGGGTGAGGAGAGCTGAGAGCCTGTGTGGACATCGCACCTGGAAGAAACAGCCCATCATAGCCATCCAGAGCCCAAGCCAACTCAGAGGGCCTGGGTGCAGGGTGACCACCATTCACAGGGGCCCCAAATGGACCCCCATGTTTTTATTTATTTGAGAGAGAGAGAGACAGCAACAGAGTGTGTGAGCACGAGTGGGGGGAGGGGCAGAGAAAGAGAATCTCAAGCAGACTCCCCGCTGAGCGAGCGCCCTGAAGCTTGATCCCATGACCCATGAGACGACTTGAGCCAAAATAAGGAGTCTGACGTTCAACCAACTGAGCCACCCAGGCACCCCTGGACCCCTGTGTTTCTATTCTCCAGGCGTCTGTGGTTAAAGACCTTAGATCCATGCACCTGTCAGGTGGACGACACACGCAAGGCCCCACTTTGCACACACACCTAAAAAGACAGGAAGATCTGAGAGTAGAGCACGTGGCAGGAGCATTGGGTCTCGGGCGGTACCCATGTGAATGCAAACTTCCTAAGGGCAGATTTATGTTCACTCAAGTATTTGCCCATCACTCAAATACTTGGTGAATAAACAAATCTTGTGCCACTTTCAAGCTGAGTGACATTAGGCAAGGTACTTCACCTCTCTGATCCTTCGATTTTAGCATCAGTGAAAGGGTGCCTGCTTCACAGACCACCATGAGGCCTGCATGAGATAAAGCAGGTGCAGTCATGTAATGGGCAAGAAAGAAGTGAGAGTGTCGATTTTTGTTACTATCTACAGGAAGGAAAGGAGGATATATGCTATGAGTGTTTATCTCTAGGCAATGGGATAAAGGAATATTTTTTTTTTTTAAGATTTTATTTATTTATTTGACAGAGAGAGATCACAAGTAGGCAGAGAGGCAGGCTGAGCAGAAAGCCTGATGTGGGGCTTGATCCCAGGACCCTGGGACCATGACCTGAGCTGAAGGCAGAGGCTTCAACCCACTGAGCCACCCAGGCACCCCTTTATTTTTTGTTCTTACCTGTACTTGACAGGTCTGAGCTAGCTTTTTTTTTTTAAGATTTTATTTATTTATATGAGAGAGAGAGAGCACATGAGAGCAGAGAAGGTCAGAGGGAGAAGCAGACTCCCCGTGGAGCTGGGAGCCCGATGCGGAACTCAATCCCAGGACTCCGGGATCATGACCTGAGCCGAAGGCAGTGGCTCAACCAACTGAGCCACCAGGTGCCCCTGATCTAGCTTTATAATCACCAAAAAAAGTAATACATTTACTTTAAAAGAAATAAATATTTGGCATCACGAAATTCTCAGTGAGGCAGGGCGTGGGGCCACTGAGCCTGGGGGCACCTGTACTCTTCTCCAGCCTAGACTGAGTTTGTGTCCTGAGGACTCAGGGCTGTCCTTAAGTTTGGGTGTCCAGGGACACAGGCGGAGCCCAGCGACCCTAACCCTACTTCCTCCAGTGAGTTAGGGGAGGGTCTCCAGGGCTCGTGCGCCGATTATGTCCATCTAGTCCAGCTCATGCTCCTGCCAAGCGAGCTCACAAAGACACTGAAGCCGAGTGTGAGGCTTTTGCTACATTCCTCATTCCAATATGGAAAACAGTAGCCAACACCCTTCTCTGCCGTCCCAGAAGACTGGAAGCTCACTGCCAACACAGATGAGCCTCTGCCAGGACCGCCTTGCCTTTGTTGTACCCATTTTCCTGCATCTTCCAATCCCCATGAACTCTCACAACAAACCCACAAGGTTGCAGCATTACCCTCATTTTAGAGAAAGAAAGCTGAGGCCTGGAGGGCGGACCTGTTTGCTCCAAGTGCGTCAGAGGTGAGGCAGGACTCACTCCAGCCCTCCCAACTCCAGGCCTGTGTGCCCTTTCCACAACACAACACCCTCTTCCTGGTAGCAGATGGCAGAGAGAAGGCAGCACTAATCTACTTCTCTATTGATTCCAACTTCTCCGTCAAGGAGATTGATCTTCTCAACAGAAAGGGGCGAGCAGACAGCATCAGAGGGAGCTGGAGGACCAACTCAGTGAGGTAGCTGGCAGCTCAGCAAATGCTGCCCTGAGCCTAGGTCACCTGACCCAGACAAGAGTGGCCAAGGCCCTAGACCAACAGACAGCGTAGCACCTTGGGGGTGCGCCATGCCTGGGCCGAGGATGAAGATGGTTCTGCAAATGACTATAGTCATGATGGGCCACAGCTCTCTGGCCTCAGCCATCTCGGTCATCTGTCGGCCTATCCACCTGTCCATTCTTCCATCCATCCTTCCACTTCTTTAGTCATCCAGCCTTTTATGAGCTCCCTCTCTGTGTCAGCCACTGTGCAAGATGCCAGAGTTCCCAGGCCGACTTCAGCACGCCCGCAGTCCAGTCAAGGAGGCGATGCAGTCAGGTTGTAATTTATCCTGTTACACCTTCTTATCAGTGAACTGGAGGACTGGCACGAGAGTGGCAGATCTCTGCGCTGACAAGCCCCAGGCCACAAAATAATCAAGATCTAAAACTCTTCTAAAAGTTGGTCCTTCTTTTGTCAGAAAGCTCACAAGCTTTTATTATTTCTCCTCCCTCTGAATAGAAGCTTTACAAGGGCAGGGACCCTGGCTGTCTTCATCACTACTCTTCCTCCCACACTCCACACAGTGCCTTGCACATGGCTGGGGCTCAGTGACTATTTCCCTGGATGGACAGATGGACGGACGGACGGACGGCTGAGGTGTATGAAGCTCAGGGAGGCTCCCAGGATCAGCTCCAAAATAGTTGAGAAGTTTATCCTTTCCGCACAGTTGTTTCTATGGCCTGGACATCACATTTTGATCTGTTCACCTCTGGTGAAGGGAGCTCACTACCCACCTAGGCAACCCACCCCACAGCTGGATGGCTGTCATTGGCGAGTCCCAGCCTGGGCTAAGGCAGGACTAAGAAGCTGCCTCCCACTTTTAAGTTTAATCCTTCATGAAATAAGTTAAGTCATCTATCTGAAGGGACTCTTCTCATTCACGGACAGTGTTGCTATAGCCTTCGTCTCTTCTCATTACATGGAGTCCTCTTACATGGTAGGGGATGGAGGTTGTTCTGAGCTCCCTTGGAATTACCAAGATAATTCTTAAAGTGGGACTTCCTGAGGAAGGAACAGTCTGGATAAATTCCCGCTAATCCAGAAATGACAGGGACCATTGCCTCTTTTGTTCGAGACTCGACATATCTATTAATATAGCCTGCTATCAGAGGTCAGATGATCTAATACATATGGTGGTTCTCAGTAATATGCCTGGCACAGGATCATACAAGATTGTGCTAGGAGTTTCAAGAACCATTCAAACATATTCAGAGCCAAATAAGACTTAAAGCCAAAACAAGCCTGGGATGTTCCGGCTGCAGAAATGACTGTCATACAAATGGAGGGATGCCCCAGGGATGCCGAGCACAGTTTGGCTTGCATTATGGCGGGGGGGGCAGAGTTAGCTCTTCTCAGGGTGTGTCACATTTCAGGGACGTACTGGATCTGGGTTCCACTTAAACTCCCAGATCTTCATCACACGAACTGGATCACAGACTCCCCATCCTGCTGTCCTCCTGACTGTGGTAACAGAGGACCTGAGATTCAGATGGCTTTCATATTTACAGAGCACCCACTGCCTGTTCAGAATCTAGCTCAGTGCCTTACTGACATCATCCCTTGGTAACTTGCATCTTGGTGCTTGGGAGCAATTCATTCCTTTTATTGATTAGCGTTTTCTGAATGCCTACTGTATGCCAGGCCATGAGCTAAGAATGAGATGGCAGCGAGCAGGACAGTCTTGGTTCCTGCCCTCTCAAAGGCCACGGCTCAGCAGAGATCAGCAGGGGAAAGAGATATAAGCCTTTTGGTGATGTCCAGGGGAGCTCATTTCCCAACGAGACCAGGGCCCCAATTAGGGAGAAGCAAACCCAAATTAAGGAGGTGCAGTGCTGGGGAACCCGGGTGGCTCAGTCGTTTAAGTGTCTGCCTTCAGCTGAGGATCTCAAGGTCCTGGGATCGAGCCTGCTTCTCCGTCTCCTGCTTCCCCTGCTTGTGCTCCCTCTCTCACTGTCTCTCTGTCAAACAAACAAATAAAATCTTAAAAAAAAAAAGAGGTGCAAGTGTACACCTCCTAAAACTCTGTACCTTCAGCCAAACTGGGCTCATCCCAGCCCCAGCCCTGGGTTGGGAGTACTATCTATGGGAGGAGGAAGCAGCTCCCTGGGGCAGGACTTGGGGGGGTGGGCGGTACTAAGACTTAGCACAGGTGCTCATTTGGCTGCAGGGGGGAGATGGAGGGGAGCAGGTCAGGGATGGAGCGGCAGTTCAGAGAGGTAGTAAGGTGTGAGGGGCACCGAATGCACATAAAAAGAACACAAGTCACTTAGTCATTTGGCAGCAAAAACTACTACTGCTCATAATAAGGAAGGACTAATGGCACCTTACCAGGAGCAGGTGATTCCTCCTGGGCTCCCTGGCACTGGGGCATGAGAGCCTCACCCTAACCCCTAACCCAAGTACAGACAGCCCAAAACCTTCCCTCATCCTGTCAGCAGCTACAGAAGGAAGCCCAGGGCAGGCAAAGGCTGGAGGTGAGAAAGGGAAGGGACAGCCTGACTCCCAGGCACAGAGGGGATGGCCCCAGAAGGTCCCTGGGGCCGGGGAAGGGGGCTCCCAATTACAACCTCAATCAGGCCTTGGAAGGCTGTGCTGGGAAATGAGAGCCAGAGCAGGCAATTGCCTCTGGCTCATGGAAAACTCCAGATCTATAACTTCCTGGAACATAATTAGCTGCTAACTTCAAAGATGCATTGGGGTTTGTGTAATAGGCACCGGGTCTGCTCAAGAACGGCAGAAACAGGGAGAAAAATGGGGCCGTCTGGCTTGGAAATGGAACGAGACAAAAGGTTTTCAATTCAGGGCTTCCTTCAACTGAGACCTGAGAAAAATAATAATAATTACGATAACTCCCTTTTATGGAGTGTTTACTGAGTGCCAAGCGCTCTGCTAAGTGCTCTGCATTCGAGCCTTTTTAGCGCTCACATATCTCCATGAGGCAGGCTTTATTATCAGAGACGACAAGTGACTGCACAGAGATCACGGACACACACAACTCCTATCCCCGGTCTACTGCCCGGTCACCACTCCAAAACCTCCATGTCCTCAAGTCGCTCACACCTTCCTAGGAGAGGGTAGGGTGTAGGGAACCAGCATCTGCAAACGACCTCCTCCCTCTTCCCACGACACTCGTCTTGCCTGCTGTGATGGCTGGTGGCAACCAGACAGGGATGCTAAAGGCAGAAAATGTCCCTCCCAGGGCCTCTGTCTCGGGGCATGTATCAGCTAGGGTTAAGTTCCACCTCCTGCTGTCACAAGCTCCCAAACCTTAGTAGCTTCACACAACAGAGATTTATTTCCCAGTCGGGTAAAAGGAGAGCCCAGTTCTGCTCCACAGTCATCCAGTAACCCAGGCACCTTGTGTCTGTAGCCAGGCTTTTCCCTAGGGCCTCAACGTTCCCTGTGGGACCCTCTACGTCATCTGGAAGCACATGGAGGAGAAACACAGAGAACCACACAGATCAGCCCTGTACCTCACTGGGTCCCAGTGAACCTCACTTCAGCCACATTTGATTGGCCAGACTCAATCACATGACCACATCTTTGCAAGGAAGACTGGGAAGACAGGAGGAAATGACACTGAAGTACCCCAGAAGTCAAGGCTCCCCCCAACCATCCATTCAACATTTAATAAGCTCTGCAGTCCGCTGGGCACTATGCAGTCTTTTGGAAAAAGCAATGAGTTAAATAACTATAAGTTTATCTCCATAGAGTTTAGAGCCCAGAGGGAAAGAGAAACATAAAATTACAGCGACAGTGTACATTCATTCTTATTAAAATAGTAACAAGTGCTACTAAGAAGCACAGGGGGCAGTGTTAGCAAATGGCACTGTGGCCTGAGCAAGACTGAGGAATCCAGGATGGCTTCCCTGAAGGAGTGACTTTTTCTTTTTTAAGATTTATTTATTCGAGAGCATGAGAGAGAGTGCGCACGCGAGCATGTGAGAGACAGTGCAGGGGAAGGGGTAGAGGGAGAGAGAATCTTAAGCAGATTCTGTGCTGCGTGTGGAGCCCGACACAGGGCTTGATCTCATGACCCTGAGATCACAACCTGAGCCGAAACCAAGAGTTATACGCTTAACTAACTGAGCCAGTCATTTGCCCTAGGACAAGTGGCTTTTGTACTGAGTCCTAAAGGATGAGAAGGACTTAGTTGGGTAGGTTGCATCAGAGTTTTCCAGGCAGAGGAAACGGCACGTGCCAAGGCCCTGAGATGTTTTGCTCCTGCTTGTTGTGGGGTCACTGCCTTTTCAGAACTACCCAGATGGGACTCTGTAAGAGCCTCCTCCCCAGACCGCTTAGGAAAAGCTCTTGGGATGGCTGGGGTTCTCCTGGGAGCTTCCATATTTCATTCCTCTCGTATACAACTCCCACTTGACAGGCTTGCCCAGCTGAGTCCACCACAGAACGGGACACTACACTGGACCAGCTTCATCCTTCCCTCCTTCCCAACTGCAGCCTCTGAAGCCTACAGATTCGGGCCTATGTCTACCCAGAGATACTCTTGGAAGACAGACCTCAGATGAGCCACAGTCTTCAATGTGGAAAATGTAAAGACCCCTCCTGAGAGACTGGGCCCTGCTGACTTGCCTTGGGCCAAGTGCTGGCCTTCGCTTAGTGTTCCTCACCCCACATCACACCAACACTGCCTTCGGGGCCCAGCCATGTCCCAAAGTACAGGCCTGGAGCTTGACTGTGCTACTAGGTGGAAATAACTCCATCTCCCCAGAATGCTCTGTTTGGAGCAGAACCACCTTGATGAACCATCTCAGACTGGGGGTGACACTCCAAAAGGCATGGTGTTGCTTACCTGCCTTTTAAAGAGGCTGGGTCCCGTTAACAGGGGGTGCTTGGCTTCTCTGAGCACACAGTAGGAATAACAAGGTTGGAGAGAGAAACTGGGGCAGAGTTGAACCATCTATACCCCAGCAGCCAGAGAAACCAAAGTGTGTGATGGGGCGGGGTTGAGGGAAGAGAACCGCAGCAGGCTGGCTAACAGGGGAGGGACAGGGAGAGCCAATAATCCTCCATAGAGGAACAACCAAGGAGAGGTTTAGGGTACCGGTGGGCGGCATATACTCCTCCTCCATAGTGCCAAAAAATACTCAGTAACATGATTCATACATGCTTTTGCTTGGGGCCCTCACGGAGGTCCATTCTCCAATAGGGCTGGCATGGGGCACAAAGCAGAGAAGCAGCACGGGTGCTAGGGAATGAAGGGATGGACACACTGGGGCTATCTGCTTGAGGAGTTGTTCTTTCGATGCAATACCTGATTGGCTTCAGTTACATAAAATGGCAGGCTCTTTTTCCAGTGGGCTTAAGTTGGCAGGTGTGGTAGGTACATCGGTGCCTTGCCCACAAGCCTAAAGCATTCACCGAGGTTGCTGAAAGTTGCTCACTGCACCTGCAACCCTCTGCCTGGGGGCTCTTCTGCCTGTGTAAGCACACTTAGCTCAAGGGCAGGGCAAGCCAGAAGTCTAGAGAGTTCTTGCCCCTGGAAGTAGCACTGGACTGATGAGGAGAGAGGCTCTGACACACAAATACCCAAACTGTCCTGTCTTTCAGTTGGGGCAACCCTGAGGCATGTTCTCTAAAGTCTCCAAGGCTCCACGGCAGAATTTCCTCTACTTAGGCATGATGGTAACCTGTTTTGACAACTCACCCTTTGTCAGCTTTCTTCCCTTCCCTACCCTCTAACTGGTGTCTCCTGGGATCACTTCCTGAACAGACTACTTGTCCCGAAATTCTTCTCTCAGGTTCTACTTGTGGAGGAACCCACACCAAGACAAGTTTCCTCCTTAGCAGATTATATGACTAGCGAGAGATCTTCTCGATGGTTCTCTGGAGGATTATCTTTGGCAAGATGTGACTTCCCAGGTCCTCCTCAAACCAACAAGGTGCCTTACATTTGGTCCAAAAGCACAGATCTGCCCAATCTGTAGTCACCCCATTTCCTTCTGTAGGCCCAGATCTCAGAGTCTGGAACTTTCTGCAAAGGAACATCTGTTCTGCCGAGCAGCTAAGATGCTTCCCTCCCCACCCCCCACTGAGGAAGTGGTTCTAAGTTAGCTTCCTCACAAACGGTTCTTGAATGGAAGAAAAGCAGCTGTCTCTGAAGCCACGTCAATCTGAGTGGTAAAAGGTTTGGGCAAAAACATATTTTATTGTTCTTGCTGTCAGAAACATAAAGATTTAAGGGGCATGTGACTCGGTAATTGCTGTGGACTTTTTTTTCCCTTGACAATAAACATAAAACTTAAAACTGTATTAAAATCATTTGACAATTTTTATGCTCAAAGAGCCCAGAATGAATAATGGGGTTTTTCTGCATCTAAAATGCACTCTCTCGTCAACCTATAAAACTGTCAGAAATAAATTCATCAAAAGCAGATTATATAATTAAAAGTCGCTATTTGTGTCTCTGCCCGGTTGGGATTGAAGTTGTTTGTTTGTCTCTCTCTCCTTCTCCCTCACCCTCCTTTTTAAAATTTAAAATTTTTTTAAGTTCCAGATGATGGCAAACTCAAGCTGGCCAGCTTTGTCTGGGGGAGAGGATAATACCAGGGCTTCCCTCATAAACCCAAATTTCCTGCTCCCGCCAGTCCCCCACCAAATCCTGATCTCAGCGGAAGACATGGCGCGCCCCAACCAGTGCAGTTTTGGGGTGAGTTAAAGGAAACACTCAAGATGGGGCAGCGCTTCTTTTTCAGACCCAGCAACAGGGGAGAGAGGATGTGGTAGATGCTTCCAGTATACAGCCACCGCTCACTCCCTCCTACTGTACACAGTGGAGGATTACTCCCGGGGTGGGGGTGGGGAGAGGTTAGGCGGCTCTACATCACTGTCCTACCCAATGCGCTGCAAGCATGTGTGGTAGGTGCCACTTCTGGGCCGCAGCACTTAAGTGCTGGTTTTAAATCCTCCAGCGTTTTCTCACTCTGCACAGTGATGGCGGATGTATGCTCCCAAACGTGGAGCTAAGAGGGTGAAGCCTCCAGCACTCTGGGTCACTAAGTCACTGCATGGAGGATGCCGCCGTGGAGAGTCACTCACACTAACACCAAGCTTCCCAAGTTATGCCGAGGAGATGTGGAGGTCTGTTTCGTACTTCAGTATAACCGGGTCTATTGTGATTATTCAGGTAAGTGAGGCCAAAAGATCAGGAGATGAAAACACAGTCTGTTCTATGGACAAATCTCAAGAGGAGGGGGCATGCCACACTGCAAGGGGCCACATGGAAGGCAGAGGGAATAAGGGAAATGTGGACCATTGTGGCTTCCACGGGAAGAAACAGGTGAGGCAAGGTAAGCAGACACAGGATTGACTAGCGTGAATAAATTCTGCAGACTCTGGGGCATAGCATCTGTCCCTAGTCATCTGGTGCCTGTCCCAGGGTGACTGGGGCAGGCAGACAGTGGCCCACAAGGGTCAGAGATCCATAAAGAAGGTGGGGAGGGGTGCGGGCTCTGGATTGAATGGTTTGCGTTTAAAAGGTGGCTCCCAGGCAAAGTGCTGACTACCTCTAGGAATTACCTAAACCTGAGACTGTCCCTCCAGAATCAATAAGGCCTCAAGATGGCAAAGCATTAGGATACAGACTGACTAATAAATGGGATTATTGTGATGTTCTAGCAGGGAAAGGACTAAATGCTAACTCTGATGGCCCAAGGGATACTGGGTAAGAAAAAAGAAGGGGGCAAGCATGCTGTGGGTAGAGGTGTGGAGGTGTAGGAGGCATAAGGAAAATTTGGGGTGCTGAAGAGAGCAGAATGGCGGAGCTTAGGAGGGGCCAATGAAAGAAATACAGGGTGCACTCGGTGGGGATCCAAGGTCTTGCTTTTGTCTTCCCCTGAGAAGCAGTGACTCTAGACTCTGGCCCAAAGGGAGAATCCCAGAAGGAAGTAATTAGCAGGAGACTGGCTCCCCAGAGTTCTCCAAGCTGGTGTCTGCTCACTCTGGAACCTCCCTCTTTAGGCCAGAGTGCAGAACCTCCTACAATTCGACCAGCTCCCTTGCAGTTCCATGATTCACCAACCAGTCCCCTGGGGGCAGAACGTGGGGCAGGAAGGACTGGGGACAGTCCCCAGGTCAGCCACCAATCAGGCTCCATACAGCTACCTTCCTGTCTTTGGGGGCTAACTCTAGGGTCTCCCCACATACCCTACACAGTGGGCATAGTTGGGGGAAGGAGACCAAGGAGGCCAGGCCCAGAGGCATGAAACAGGAGAGGAGATGCCAAGATGGGAAGATGAGGACGAACAAAAGGGGAGCTGGGAAAGGAGGGAGGCGCCAAGCCTTTACCATACACCAAGAGTTTACCATACTTCGAGTTCACTGCCCTATAAAATAGAAATCAAAGGCCCATTTCACAAATGAGAAAACTGAGGCTCAGAAAAGCTCAGCAAGTGGTAACAGCTTATCCAACATGACACAGTCATTCCAATCTGTCTGGGTCCAAGTGCCTACAAAGCAAAACATCCAGGGTCTCTCTGGGTGAGCGGGATGTTCTGCCTCCAGTGAGTCAGAGAAGTGGGGACATGGGGATTTCCTCTCAACTTTGAGAAGAGGAGACGGGCAACTGGAAGGGATCCTCTGGCTTCAGAAGGTCCCCAGGCTATGCTGCCTTACCCCTCAACATGTTTCTGTGAGCCTTTCTTATCATGCTAAAGAAGACTCCTTCTATTTTTATTTTGCCAGGAGAGGTTTTTCTATGAAATGGATGCTGAGTGTTATCAAATGCCTTTTTATCATCCCTGGTTTTTCCCTTTTGGCCTATTAATATGATGAATTATATTAATAGAGTTCCTAAAATAGAACTGTCCTTGCTTTCCAATAATATACCCTACCTGGCCATTGTGGAATAGTCATTTAATATATTGCTAGATTCAATTTGCTAATATTTTATTTAAGATGTTTGCATCTATATTTGTAAATGAGATTTGCCTGCAGCCGCCTTCTTTGTGCTATCTTTTGTCAGGTTTATTTAGGTCTGTAAATGAGCTAGAAGGGCTTCTGGTTCTGGAAAACTGCGGACCAGATAGTCCAAAAAACCTCCCTGACATAAACACCTAGAAACGCTCAACACAATGTAACAAATACTTGAACTTACAGAAACATAGGGGAAATTTCCAGGAGCAAGATATAAAGTGGGAACTAAAAAACCAGAAAGCACATGGCTGTCATGGCAGTTGACCAGGGAAAGGAGAAAGAGGAAGTTGATGCTCATACAGGGAAGGGAGACAAAGCTTCAGGCCTGAGTTCCAAATAAGATATGGGTTGAACAGGCCAACAATAATAATGAATTTGGGAGGTATAAAATAAGGCAGGACTAACATACTGGACAAGTACAACATGTAATCCAAAAGGATATATTAAGAATTAAAATACTTAAGGTTTTGAGAGAGGAAGGTCATTATTATTATTCATTAGCCTTAACATTTGTTAAGTCAAGTATTAATGTTAACAAGTTAAAGGTAAGTTTCTAATGCAACCATTCTCCAATAAAAAGAGTGAGAGCTCCTTGGAGTAATGGCTGATTGTAGGACTTGGTGGGGGGATATAAAAAATGATCTTGGAGTATCCTGTGGGGTCAAAAAGGGAAAAAGTGCTAACACAGGCATGGTGACAGGGTTATATGAAAGGTACACAGGAACCAACTGAATAAACTTCCAATGGCCAAAGGTGAAACAACATGAACAGCAAAATAAAGGAGTTTGGGATTATATCCAAAGTATAAAATAAATATATAATAAATATCAATTAATCCAGAGCTATGTATATAAGTTATTGAATTAATAGACAAATGGGAGAGAATAGACCCATCCAGAAGAATTCCAAATAACTTATGCAGATATTCTGCCCTCAGAAAGGTAGAGTGTAACTACCCACTCCTTAAATGTGGGCTGTACATAGTTAATTCCTTCGTATGGTCAACCTGTTCCAAAGAGTAGAGTATGGAAAGGAGGAAAAAGAGTAACTTTATGGAGGAGAAACTTGACAAACACTACCTCAGCTGGGTGACCAAGGTTAACATCAATAGGGATAAGTCATGTTGATATCCTTGATATGATGTGATGCAAAATGGCCCTATCTGTGATTTTCCTCTCTAAAGTCCATTACCCCAGTCTAGTAATGAAAAAACTCACCAGACACATACCAGTTGAGGGATATTCTACAAAACAACTGACTAGTAATCCTTAAAACTGTTATCAAAAGCAAGGGAAATCTGAGAAACTGTCACAGCCAAGAGGAACCTGAGGACACACAAATGAAATGTGGTAACCTGAATATGATTCTGGAATAGAAAAAGACCTTTAGCAGAGAATCTGAATAGACATTTCCAAAGAAGACCAACAGATGGCCAACAGGCAAATGTAAACACATTCAACACCACTCGTCACCAGGTAAATGCAAGTCAAAACTACAGTGAGGTATCATCCCACTCCTGTTAGAATGGCTACTATCAGAGAGACAAGCAGTAACAAGTGTTGGTGAGGATATGGAGACAACAGAACAACTTGTGTACTGTTGGTGGGAATGTAAATTGGCACAGCCACTAGGGAAAACAGTATGGAGGATCCTCAGAAAACAAAAAAATAAAAAAACCCTACACAATCTAGCAATTCCATCTCTGGGTATTATCTGAAGGAAAAAAAAATACCAACTCCAAAAGATACACTCCTATGTCACTGCAGCATTATTTAAAATAGCCAAGGAAACAACCTAAGTGTCCATTGATGGATAAACGGATAAAGAAGGTCTGGAATATATAGATATACAATGGCATATTACTCAGCCATAAAAAAGAATGGAATCTTGCCACTAGCAATAACCTGGATGAACCCTGAAGGCATTATGCTAAATGAAATAAGTCAGATACAAAAAGACATATACCATATGATCTCACTTACAAGTTACGTATGGAATCTAAAAAACAAAATGAAGAACTCCCATAGAAAACCAAACAAAAAATCAAGCTTATAGATAGGTACAGAAAACAGACTGGTTGTTGCCAGAGGGAAAGGTGAGGTACAGGTGGGTAAAATGGGTAAAGGGGGTCCAAACATAGAAATTTCCAGTTATACAGTAAGTCATGGGGGATATAATGTACAGTATAGTAACTATAGTTAAATACCATGTTACACCTTTAGAATTTGGTAAGAGAGTAAATCTTTAAAATCTTGATTATAAAGAGGGGTAACTGGCTGGTTCAGTCAGAAGAGCATGTGATTCTTGGTCTCGGGGATGTAAGTTTGAGCCCCACATTGGATGTAGAGATTACTAAAATAAATAAATAAATAAAAAGTCCTCATCACAAGAAAAAAAATTATAACAATGTATGGGGACTAGATTTATTATGATCATTTTGATTTATTTAGATTTATTATGATCATTATGATGAACTAGATTTATTATGATCATTTTGCAATGATATAAATACTGAGTCATATTGCATACCCAAAACCAATATAATGTTCTATGTCAATCTACCTCAATAAAAATTTTAAAAATAAAAATAGTTATTAAATAACTGGAAAAACACAATGAGAAATTCTAGTGGTTGAGTCCCTATTATGTCTCAAGCACTGTATTAGGTGGTTTTTTTAATACACTAACTTATTTCTTCTTCATAAAAATGTCACTAATAAAAACTGCTACCATTTATTTAAAAAACTTCAGGTAAAATCTAAGTCAATATGAATAAAATATATACTTTAGATAATAATAATGGGTTAATACTGCTTCATTAATTGTAACAAAGAAAGCATACTAAGATGTTAATAATAGGGAAAATTGATTGTGGGGCATATGAGAACCTCTATTCTACCTTTATAATTTTTCTATAAGTCTAAAACTTCTAAAGTTAAAAGTTTATCTAAAAAAAATTAAAGGTGGGATTCCTGGGTGGCTCAGTCAATTAAGAGTCTGCCTTCAGCTCAGGTCACGATCTGAGTCCTGAGATCGAGTCCTGTGTCAGGCTCCTTGCTCAAGGGGGAGTCTGCTTCTCCCTCTGCCTGCCACTCCCCCTAGTTGTGTGTGTGTTCTCTCTCTTTCTCTGAAAAATAAATAGATGGAATCTTTAAAAAAAAAGAGAAAGATAACACTATAAAACTAAAAATAGTATGTAGAGGGGGAAAAAGGAATATAAAGTCAATCAAATTAAAAGTATGGTTAAAAAAGATACAAAACAGTTACAATAGAACTAAATACAGACCTTATTGCAGCTTACAATAAATGTAAATGGACTAAAATCTATTCAGTTAAAAATCAGATTTTCAGATTGAATTTTAAAAATAAAAATCTAGTTATTTGTGGATAAAAAATCTGAAAGAGAGAAAAATTATACCAACTAAATATTTACCAAATAAAAATCGAGGTGGCTATATTAACATCAGAGGGGAAAAAACTCTAAGGCAAAAATCATGATTAAGTCAAGAGAATATTAACAGTATGTAATGATTTAAAAAAAACTTCACCTGTAATATATAATGTTATTATTATATACACATCTAACATCACAGTCTCACAAAATTCATAAAGAAAAAATGTGACTGATTATTTTTTAAACTAACAAATCCAGTATCATAGTGGAAAATTTTAAACAGACTCAAACAGTAATTTATAGACAAAGCAGACAAAAACATTTTTTGAAGAATACAGAACACTTGAATAAGACAACATATTTGACAATATAATGAACAATTATAGAAAATCTATTCTTTCTTGGTTTTGTGGGTTTTTTTTAAAGATTTTATTTTTTTGTGGGGGGGGGGGGAGTGCACAAGCAGGGGAACCAGGAGGTAGAGGGAGAAGTAGACTCCCCGCTGAGCAAAGAGACCAATGTAGGACTTGATCCTGGGACACCAGAATCATGACCTGAGCCAAAGCCAGACACTTAACTGACTAAGCCACACAGGCATCCCAAAACCTGTTCTTTTTGCACACATAAGAAAAGCCTGCAAAAATGACAGATACAAGACCATGAAGCAAATTTCAACAAATTTCCAAGTTTTGCTAGTATACAAATCATCTTTTCTGACCATGATGCAATTAAATTAGAATGAAAAGATAAAAAATGATAGTCTATGTTACAGCATAGATGTAAATAACTTAAGAATCAAAGAAAGAATAATTATGGATGGCTCAAATAATACATATCAAATCTTATGGGGTCCTGTTAAAGTAGTGCTTGAAGGGCAGAGGTTAGATATATATTAGACAAGGAGAATGAAAATTAATAAGCTATGCACCCAAATCAAGAAATTATAAAAAGAATAACAGAGCAACCCAAAGAAAAAAATAAAGAAAATAATGAGCTGAAAATATTAAATTTAAATGATAAAATCAACAAAACCAAAAGCTAATAAGAAAAAGAAGGCACAAATATACATTAGAAATAAAGAGGTACAGAGAAAATAGTGATTTTAAAAATCACAAAAAGATGTTTTGAACTGAATGCCAATAAATTTAAAAACCTAGTCCAAAACGGTCAGTTTCCCAGAAAATCTAACTTAAAACTGTCTCAAGGAGAATTAGAAACTCTAAAGAGACTCATATTCATGAAAGAACTGAATCATTAATGTAAAATCTAAACCTATCTCTACCCAAAAAGCCTTAGGCCCAGATCGTAATGGTCAACTTCTACCAAACATTCAATGAAGAAATAATCACAGTTGCGCAGTTGACCCTTGAAAAATGCAAGGGTTGGGGCATGAGCCCTCCATTCAGTGGGAAATCCACATAACTTTTGACAGCCCCCCCCCAACAAAATTAACTGCTAATAACAATTGACGAGAAGCCTCAGTGATAATATAAAGTCAATCAACACTTATTTCATATGTCATATATATTATATATTGTATGTGAGCCCAAGAGCAGAAAATGTTAAGAAAATCATAAAGAAAATACACTTACAGTACTGTGGGTTTTTTAAAAAATTGGTTTATAAATGGACCTGTGTAGTTCAAACTTGTTTGTTCAAACTTCAACTGTTTTAGTCAGGATTCACCAGAGAAACAGAGCCAGTAAGAGATGTATGGATGTTTGTGTGTGTGTGTGTGTGTGTGTGTGTATTTGTATATGTATATATATAATGTTTGGCCAGAAATCTGGGTACCCCATGGCCCAGTTAAGTTGACACTAGTCTTAAATTATCTCAAAAAACAGAAGAGTTACTGCTTCCCAACTCTTTCTAGGAAACTGGTAATATCTTAATTAAAAAACAACAGACAATGACAGTATGGTAAAGGAAAATAGGACTATACCTCATAAACACAGAAGGACAAATACTGAATGAAATATTAATAGACAAGTTACAGCACTGTATTAAAAAAGACAAAGTTGGATTGAAACTCATAATTTATTATCAGAAAATCTATGTAATTCACTACATTAATACACTAACAGAGAAAAACCATAAAATTATTTCAATATATATAGAAAAGGGGTGCCTGGTTGGCTCAGTCAGTTAACCATCTGCTTTTGGCTCAGGTGATGGTCCCAGGGTCCTGGGATGGAGCCCCAGATCTGGCTCCTTGCTCAGCAGGGAGCCTGCTTCTCCCTCTGCACACCCCCCCCACCCCGCTCATGCTCTCTTTTTCTCACTCTCTCTCTCTCTCTCTGAAATAAGTAAAATCTTCAAAATATAAATAGATGATAGATAGATATAGATATAGATACAGACATAAAAAATTTGATAAAGTTCAATACCCATCCAATCCATGGGGGGAAATACTCTTAACAACAAATGAATAGAAAAGACACAGAGAATCTACCAAAAACATACAGCAAACATTCCACTTAATGGTGAAATGTTAAAACCATTCCCTTCAAAATCAGGAATAAGACAAAGATAGTCTTTACCATAATTTATTTAACAGTGTATTGGAAGTTAAGGATCGCACAGTAAGATAAGAAAACAGTAAGACCTGAAAGGAAGAAAGAAAACTTAATTGCAGGTGATATGATTGTCTTATCTGTCCAATAGAATCTATACAAACTATTAGTCTATAGAATGGGTAAACGAGGTTGGTTAATAACAAGAGCAGTACACTAAAGTGACCTTAACCATATTTCAATTCTATGCTCCATTAACAATTCAAATTTTTAATACTTAAAAAACCTTTATCACAGTAAAGAACATATAAAATTAAACACCTTAACCCTTTTTTACAGTTCAGTATGTTAAGCATATTCATATTGTGCAAGAGATCTCCAGAACATGTTAATCTTGCAGAACTGAAATTCTATGCCCCTAAAACAACTCCTATTTTACTCCTTCCTCCCTGCCCCTGGTAACCACCATTCTACTTTCTGTCTCTATGAATTTGATTACTCTAGGTATCTAAGTGGAATCAACCAGTATTTGCCTTTTTGTGACTGGCTTATTTTTACCTAGAATAATGTCCTCAAAGTTCTCTCTGTTGTCAGAATCTCCTTCCTTTTTAAGGTTGAATATGTATATATTTGCCACATTTTGTTTATCACTCATCTGTCAATGGACATTTGGGTTGCTTCCCCCTTTTGGGGGTATTACTATTGTGAATAATATTGCTATAAACATGGATATGCAAATATCTGTGGTCCAGTTTTCAATTCTTTGGGGTATATACCCAGAAATGGAATTGCTGGATCATATAGTAATTCTGCTTTTAATTTTTTTAAGAACTGCCATACCATTTTTCGTAAGGGCTGCACCATGTTACATTGATCAATAGGGCACAGGGTTCCAATTTCTGCAAATCCATGCCAATGCTTGTTATTTTCAGTTCTCTAGGTTTTTGATAGTAGCCTTCTTAATGGGTGTGAGGTAGTATCTCATTATGGTTTTGAGTTAGATGTCTCTGATGATTAGTGTTGAACATCTTTTCATATGCTTGTTGGCCACTGCACTTTTTTATCTTAAAATAACTACTATTGCAACAAAACCTACAATGTATGTAAAAATAAACCTATTCAGAGATGTGTTAGAGTTTTATAAAGAAAGTTTCAAAGATCACTGAAAGACTTTAAAAAAAGACCTAGATAAAAAGGGGGTATATCATTTCATACACAGGGAAGGTCAGTATTATACAGAATCTCCTAAATTGACATACAGATCCAGTACAATTTCAGGCAAAATTGTCAACACAATTTCCTTGCAATGTGTACACTGATTAGTATCCAGAACATTTGAGGAAGTCACAAATTCATTTGAGTAACATCAATTAGGAAGCTTTCCTTCCCTTTCATACCCTGGTACATACTAAATGGCTCAAAAAGTGGTTCTTGGTTCTCAAAGAGCACCCTACAAAATCCATTGGGTCAAGCGATTTTTAACTATTTTCTAAACTTCTACCTTGGTTGTTACTTATATATTTATGTTTCCTATTTTACTTTAGATTTTCCTAGAAAATAGTTCACTTTGACATTTTCAGATTTATTCATGTAATATTCTTGGGTGCTTAGCTTATTACTTTTATTCTTGCTCACTTAATAAGAAGCAATTAAGGCTATGAGTCATCCTGTTAGTACAGGAATAGCTGCATCCTCGGTTAATGTGTAGTTTTGTCATTGTCTTATTTTCTAAATATTCTGCAACCGCAGTCAGGTTTCTTATCTCACAAAACCATTATTTAGCTTTTTCTCTTTTCATTGTATATTTATTTCCAGTTTTAGTGCATTGGAGTAAGAGTTTACCAATAACCATTCTCTCCTCCCTCATAATAACAGAACCCTAAGAGGCACATGGTTTTTTAGAATAAAAACTACATATCCCAGCCTCCCTTGCAGCTAGCAGTAGTCAGGTGACTAAGTTCCAGCCAATGGGATTTAAAATACATTGATGTGTGGATCTCCTAGGTGATGATTTTAAAAGAGGTGTAAGGGGCTTTCCCTGCTTTTATTATTAGGCCAATCTGCCACTATAACAAGGATCCTTGCAGATGAAGTTAATACCCTAAAACTGGCAGAGCAACAAGATAGAAGGAGTCTGTATTAAGTCTCTTAATACTTCAGAACTCTGGGAAATCATACAGCAGAGTCCCCAAACAAACCCTGAATCACAAAAAAAATATTTTTGTATTGTTCTAGCCATTGTTATCTTCCCTTGGAACACATAACCAAATCTATTTAATAACTAACACAATTGGCAATGTTTTTTTTCCCTGCCTGGATACTTACAGGGTTTTCCCCTTTAAGCCCTGAAATTCAGATGTCTCACTTGGTTAGTGGTCTTGTTTCAGTAGCTTCATTCTTTGATGATTATTTGTTTTATTCTATTTGTTGGGTCTTTCTTCAACATATCTTTTCATTAAGCATATTCATCATCTCTTTATTCCTTTCTTCTGAACTATAGGAAAAATTTCTGAAACCTACCTTTTAAACCATAGGTTCTGTTTGAATATAATATTCAATCTATTTCCTGCTTTCATTGCCTTTTCTCATGCAGTAGTTCTTACTTTTCAACTGAAAACGATCTTTTCCAGTCTCAGAGTATACTTTTTCAGATATACGATGTCCCCTTGAATCTTATTGGGCATACAAATAGGAGATTTTCTAAAGATGTCTGCTGATTCTGGCGGAAAGTCTGTCTCAAAGTGGAATATTTGCATTGATTTCTTTACTGTAAATTTGAGTCTTTTCACAGGCCCAGTGGCCTCTGTCCATGCATCCTCACCTTTATCCATTTGTGCAGGGTGAGATGAGAACACTATTTTAATCTTCCAGGTTCAGATGAGGGTAACACTTAGGTTTGCTAAAGGTTTAGTGCTATTTCTGGGTTTTGTTGTCTTTTATTTTATTTTATTTTTTTTTTTTTTAATTTGAGACAGAGAGCGAGCATAACCAGGGGGAGGGGCAAAGAGAGAGGGAGAAGGCGGCTCCCCCCTGAGCAGAAAGCCCAATGCAGGACTCGGTCCCAGGACCCTGGGATCATGACCTGAGCCAAAGACAGATGCTTAACCAACATCTACCAGGTGCCCCTGGGTTTTGTGGTCCAAGGGGAGTAATAAGGTGAGATGCTATGGCACATATATCATGGGAATGAACATTAGTGCTCTGCCCATGAACCTTGTTTCTGAAGCTGGTGTTGCAACAACAAGCTGGCTAAGGTGCTGCCCTGCCTCTCTGTCAGGAATGGCTGGTGACACCAGGATCCAAGTGAGGTTGCCACACACTCTACTGAGACAGCCTCCAAAGAAAGTTATAAGCTGACACCTTGTCTTGCTGCAAGAGACATTACAGAAACTGCTCCCACCTACACCTCCCAGCCCACCTCATCTTCAGGGTCTGCCTCCCTGTGCTTAGGTTATGGAGTTCTGATGGGGATTCTTACACTTAGGAAAGTCTCCTAGCCTGGTAGTTAAGAAAATGGGCTCTGGAGTTAGGTGGGCCTGGGTTCAGGTTCCAGATCAGCCACTTACTAGCTGTGTAATTCGAGAGCCAGATTCTTTGGGCCTCACCTCCCTCTTATGCAAAATGGGGTCAACAATAGCTCCGCATCCCTGTGCTGTGATGGAGGTTCATTAGGTGGCAATGCTTGTGACTTGGGATCAGGATCTGACACAAACTAGATGCACAAGCACTGGAAGCACTAATGGTTTCTAAGATTGCTCTTCCTTCTCACACAGTGCATCCCACAGTGGCCAGCTCTTTCCTCAGAAAGGTTCCTCCAGTACAGGCAGAAACTCTTCCAGTTTCTAATGTATCAGTGTCACTTTGCCCTCTGTTCCTGGTAGCATGTGTCCTCTCTGCTCCCCTATTTTACATCCCTGTAGTAATTTCAGAGGGAATAGGAAGAGAGAAGGGAGCAATTACACACACACAAAAAATCTCAATTCGCCATCATTCCACAAGCCTAACTGTCCATGTCACTTTCAGCTGCTGGGCCCAATCTGCCTGAGCCACAGGACTTGGCTTCCTGTCTTCCTGTGCCATGGGCTCCTCAGTTTTAAGACCACACACTTAAAAGGAGAGGGTCCCCCTCTTGCAGCCTTGGCCCTGTAGTGCCCCATCAGTTGGACCATCCCTGCCCTACTTCCTTTCTATCCTAGCCAAGCCAGGGACTGTGGAGGATTCACATCCCATCATTACGATTTTGCTTCATAGACCAGGAAGGTATTTTAGAGAGAGCTGAGCAAAGAAGTGATAGGCAGAGATAAAACACAACACCGTTTAGGCAGCACTGGGAAAGAGTCAGAAGGTAAGAGACATAGGGGCAGAGATAAGACCCAAAGTCAGTCACCCAGTGGGCGGGGTGGGGAAACACTGCCACCAACCACTAATATTTTCTGTGTGCTCATCATGAGCTAAGCATATGCATTCCATCAATTTATTCTCAGAACAATTTCGTGAGGTAGGATTCTTATTATATCCATTTTACAAATGAAGGACCTAAGACTCAGAGAGGACCAATACCTTGTCTAAGGTCACACAGCCAGCACCTGGCTGATCCGGGAGCTCTCCCCATGTATGTCAGATTCCCAAGTCCACGCATATAACCGCTACTCTAATAGACTAATTCCCATTCCAATCACCAAACCTTGACCAAATCTGTTTCTCTGTTGCCCCAACCATCTGCGGGGCACTAAATACCCCAGACTCTTGGGGGTTATATGGGTACCCATCACCCTCCAGCCCACTGTCAGCACCTCCAGGATCCCTCCCTCCAAAGCTAAAGCTGGAATTCAGAGGCTGGCCAGCCCAGGACCAATGGCACCCTCTCCCAGCTACTTCTGTTCCAGCCAAGCTGCAAGGAGCAACATTTCTGGACCTGGAGCATGCACTAGAGGGTTTTCTGATAACATCTGACTTGGCTTTTAATTATTGGGAAGTGATTGTTGATTTACACAGAAATATTTATCCAGCAAATTGCTAATTAATGCACTGAAAAATGCCAAGTGGTGTCAAATATTTGCTTTTATTTCCAGTACCAAAATATTTTTATTTTTGGTGAGGAGCAGAATCAATGAGAAAGTGCTGAAGTGTTTAAACAGGGTATGTAAAGTTTAAGCTGAATATTAAACAGGGAGGAAGGCTGGGCTTTGTGGCTGGGGCTCTCGGGTGTTCTGCAGACTGAGAGATGCTCAAAGGTAGCCCAGAAAGCAGTGCACCCCAAATCTTTTCCCTGAATACGCAGCTCTTGAGATGCAAAGGGCACCAGTTAGCCACAGACCAAAGACATCTGACTGACCAGGATCATCTTCCCTAAGACCCTCCCCACCTTCTCCTCCTCTGCATCATCATCACCTCCACTATCTCCTCTCCCTCCCTCCACCACCACTGCCTCCACTACCACCAACAACCACCAGCATCACTACCACCAGTCTCTCCTTTACGATCTGTTCACTCATTCATTACATTTCATATACTGAATACAAACTATGTGCTGAACTTTATTGTGCTGCTAAGGAGATAAGTCCCTTTCTCATGGAGCTCACACTGAGTTCTGACACCCAGTAACCAAGAAAATAAATAGACAAGAAAAATTTCAGAGGATGATAAGTGCTATCAAGGAAATAAATCTGAAGGACGCAATAAGGAGTAGTTACTTTAGACTGGTTGGTCAGGGCAGGTCTTTGTTGGGAGGAAAAATGGCATTTTAGCTGAATGACACAGACAAGCCAGCCACATAAAGATACCGGGACAGAACTTTTCAGGGGCATGAACAGGCAGTGCAAAGGCCCTGAGACAGGAAGGGACTTGGGGGTCAGTGGAACCAAGGCGCATGGCCAGGGGCAGGACAGGAGAGGACATCAGCAAGGAGCAAGAGCCTCATCAGCCCGGGACGTTGGAGGAGCAGTCGGGGAGACCTGAGAGAGAAGTGATGGGCTCCGGTGGGCTCTGGAAAGCTCCCTCTGGCCACGGAGTGGTGAACAGGTATGGAAGCTGGAGGGAGTTGTGATGCCTGGAGCTGCAGGGTCCAGGTCAGGGTGGGGACGTGGAAAGGGCAGGCGTATTCGGGGCGTGCTTGCAGGTGGCCTTTCTTGCCATCGAGTCCCATACGGGGCTGCCTGGGCCTCGCCATCGCCCCTACTGCCCCTTCACCGCCATTCCGTCATTATCCAAAACCGCAGCAGCTGCCGTTCACTGAGGATTTGCTCAGTGATATTTACTTTACTTTACGGATATTTACTTTACCAACTGGTCTGTCTCAAAATGACCAACAACACCATGAGTGAGATAGCACCACGCCTCGTGGGACTTACCCCACCTTGCCCATTCCTGAGAAGATCACACACCGAATGAGAACAAGCCATTACTTACCCAGGATATTAGAGGCGGGCGCGCAGCGAAAACCCAACTGCGGCTGCGTACATCTACACATCCGGGGCTTCCGCGGGCCCCGCCTCCAGCCCAGGCGCATGCTCTCTTCTGCCCCTAGTTGGGAGGACCCTGTGTCGGCCTCTGCTCCAGCCTTCCACCTCTGTTCCGCCATGTGAGGATGTATGAGAAAAGAGGTCTTGCTGCACTTAACCTGGACTGGCCCAATCCACTCACTCACCTGCTGGATTAGCCTTTCTGAAGTGCGTATCTGACAACATCCTTCCTCTGTTCCGTAGGATCTGGCTGCTCCCACCACCTCCGTGCCCACCTCCCTGCTCTCCCTTCTTGCAGTGCCCAGAGCCTGCCAAGCACTAACTCCAGGACCTTGCCTAAAACTAGCATCTTCCCTCCATCCCGTCTTGCGCAACTGCTCCTTCTAGCTGGGCTCCCACCTGTTCTCCAGGTCTCAGTTCAAAGCATCCCTCCCCAGGGGTCTCTACTTCACTGCACAGTTGTTGTTGTTGTTGTTGTTTTAAAGATTTTATTTATTTATCTGACAGGCAGAGATCACAAGTAGGCAGAGAGGCAGGCAGAGAGAGAGGGGGAGGCAGGCTCCACACTGAGCAGAGAGCCCGATGCGAGGCTTGGATCCCAGGACCCTGAGATCATGACCTAAGCCCAAGGCAGAGGCTGTAACCCACTGAGCCACCCAGGCGCCCCTCACTGCGTAGTTTTCGATACTTGCTGGCGCTTGTAATTACCCAGTCGTGCTGTGCAGGGTCATGACATTCATAATCCCTGGGAAGGTTCGAAAGGTTCACGTCTGCTACCTTTCCTTCCCTCTTTACTGCAAGTTAGCTTTTTGAGGGTGGAGGGTTTTACCCGCCACACAGCCGCATTGTGGGTTCTCTTTCCTATGCAGCTAATCAAGTGTGCACTCAGACCCTAGAATAGTTACAGTGGCCCAAAACCAGACCCCAGGGCCAAGGGAGAAGAATGTGGGCATTTTGGAGTTCTGACTTTGGGCCTGATGGGTGCTGGATATCCAGAAAGGACTAGATGCTGAAGATCATTAAATGTCATATGACAAGAGGTCTCCCAAGATAAAGGGCAGAGGTAGGAGGTCCCAAGTTCTCCTGCTGGCCCTCTCTCTCACTTCCTTTGCTAGGGAGGATTGGAAAGTCACTGTGGTTTTGGATGGTATAAGATTATAATACAAGCCTCTCTCCATGACCTTGGACTAGTAGAATGGGACAAAATGTGGTATGTTCGCACCCTGGAATAGTACATGACGGTGAAAAATGAACTAACAATACACACTGCAATATGGATCAAGGTCATAAACATAGCGCAATGTCACAGAAACCAGACACAAAAGAGTACAGAGTAAGACTCCATTTATCCACAGTTCAAGAACAGGCAAGACAAACCTAATTTGTGTGGAAACCAGGAAAGAAGTAGGAGACTGGCCAGAGGGAAGCTTCTGGTTGCCAGAGATGTTCTACGTCTTTATAGGTAGTAACAGATATGTTACAACCTTAACTTTTCTGGAAGTTCTACCTCAATACAAATTTTTTTTCTAATTTAGGGTAAATTGACAAATCATTTGACTCCAGCTTAAGGTAAATCTAAGTAAAAACGAGAATTCATAGAACTTAAAGAGTTAGTGAGAACACTTATCGTCAGCTCCTCGTAAGAGATTATACTTAGGGGATTATATTTTAGTAAGATTTTCTAACTCTTTAAAAACAGAGGAACAATAGTAGATAATGGATTATGTGTTAATACTTATTTTTTATAATATTTAATCATCTAAAAATAATTTATGGACATTTTACTCTTAATTTTTATTTACTGAAAAAATATTACTTAACAAGAAGGAAAAATATCTCCCTAAATACATTACTACCTCAAGGTTTTTGCCCCTAAGCAATCATTTTACTCAGTTGTCATGTCTATATAAAATTATTATTTATGTATATTTTACATTTTATATAATTTATTGTGGTATCTCTTTAAAATCCGTGTTCCAAAGATCTGATAAATACTCATACCCATTCTCTGCTGTTCAGTATCTGGTCCTTTTCTGAATTTAATTTTATATGCAAGTGAAATCATTTTGATATGAAGTACAAGGTGTATCTAAATTAAAAATTATTTTTTCAAGTCTCTAATCAGTTTTTTTCAATGCATTTACTAAATAATTCATCACCCATTCATTGTTTTGGGGTGGTTTCTTTATAATATTTAATTTTTACATATGATCTCATGTATTTCTAGGCATTCTATTCTAATTCATTAAAATCGATTTCTTTTTCCTCCATCAATATTCTCACTGTTCTAATTATTACTACTTTATATGTTTTAATATCCAGTAAGGCTATATAACAATGTTTTCCTTTTTCATAATATTCCTTGATATTCTAACCAATGTCTGTTTGTTTGTTTTTAGATGAATTTTAGAATCATTTTATCAAGTTCCTTTTGCAAGATTGTTTGGTATTGCATTAAATCTGCAAATTAACATGAGGTGGTTTGACATTTTTACAATATTCAGTCTTCCCATGCAGAAACATAGTATCCCTCTCCATTTATTCTGGTCTTCTTTTATTTCACCAATAAAATTTTGTAGTTGTCTTTATATAGGTCACATGCATTTCTCATTAAGTTTATTCCTAAGTATTTTTCCATTGCTTCTGGGAATGGCATCTCTTTTTTCATTACAGTTTCTGGCGGACTATGGCTAGAATAAAGGAGATCATTGATTGGGGTAAATAGGTCTTGTCTCTGGACACTTTACTAAAAGATTATTTGTTTGTACAATTTGAGTTGCTTCCTTTAGATTTTTGGTCCCAAATCACATTGACAGTGAATACTGTTTGTCATGTTGGCATTGGATGGGACTCCAAATGAGACATCTGATAGGCCTCGTGGAGACAGTCATGGCCTATCTACTGAGCTGCAGCCTTACCTTGGCTGGGACTAGAACCTGCTCTGATCCCCTCCCCGACAGACCTTGCTGAAGGCCCTAACACCCTCCTAATTGTCCACCCCCTTCATCTGGTGGCACCCTGCCCTGGCTTTCCTAGCCACTAGAAGAGGTCTCCTCTCATCCCCATGGATCCAAGGTGTTGCCACCATATTAATCAAAGTCATAGTTACTAAATATCTGGGATGTATCTGGCCCCTTATTCAAGCCTTACATAATGTCTTTATTTTAATAATCTGTGAAGGGGATAGATGATTAGCCAGTAATTAAGGTGTTTTCTGAGATCACACTGCTATTAAGTACCCAATCTGGGATTCAAACCTGCAATCCCTTTACTCTGCCATGTTGCTTGCCTCTGCAGTGCCCTTGACATTTCCCAGGAAATTTTGCCTCCCACCCATCAAGCAGGCCCCAGAGTTTTAATGCTTTGCCAGCCTGGACTCTCCAGGGTTTGCCATGCCACGAGGAATTCTAATATGAATCCTAGGAGCCTGGCCAGCTCTGTCACCTCAACCTGGTCCCACCTGCTCCAGAATTAGTGTGTTATGAGTGTTTGGTGACAACCTAGCAACTTTCCCTATTAAAGAATATAATCATTACAGGCACCCAAGTCTCTGACTCCTTTGAGCAAAGCTTTACCTGAAAGTTTATCATATCATATCAAAGGGTAATTGTAGTATTACTAGTCATAGTAACAATAACAGCTAAAATTTACTTAGCTCTTATCACGGACCAGACACTGTATATAATGCATTACATACATGATCTCATTTGTCTTCACCACAACCCTGTGAGTTAGAAACTATGGTAACTATTTTACAGGTGAGAAAACTGAGGCTCAGGCAGGTAAAGTCATTTGTCCAAGGACATTCAGCTTACAAGGGGCAGAGTCAGAATTTGAAACTTGAAAGCCTGCTCAGAAGTTGGTTAACTTTGTTTGAATGCTTTATTTCTGCACCTGGGACTTCCTATATCATTCAGACAAATGATGTTATAAAGCAGTGGTTCCTCAAAGCAGCTCCACAAACCTCTGTGTCTTCAGCACCAGAAGAGGGCCTTTATAAGAAACAGAGACCGAGGCTTCTGTGTACTGAGGAATCAGGCAGCCCAGAGCCTTTGTTTTTAGGAAAGCTCTCATAGGGTCTGCTGATGAGGTGGCTCAGTTGGTTAAGCCACTGCCTTTGGCTCAGGTCATGATCCTGGAGTCCCAGGATCGAGTCCCACATCAGGCTCCCAGCTCCATGGGGAGTCTGTTTCTCCCTCTGACCTTCTCCCCTCTCATGCTCTCCCTCTCTCAAATAAATAAATAAAATCTTAAAAAAAGGGGGGGGCTCCTTTGCCACCCAATGACGTGGACTTTGGTTTCTTTTGTAATGAGTCTCCATTAATAAATGTTAGTACAAAAGGAGCAAATGACTCAGCATTTGTCACTGAAGTATTTTTATACATGCAGCAAGTGAGGAGGAATTTCTAAACAAAGATGCCAAAATCACATTCACTGTTCAGAAAGCAGTGAATATCTGTACAACAGAAAGAGTCAGAAATGACTGATAAGAAAAACATCCAATCCTAATAGCTATGCTGAAGGAGGTGTACCAAGGCCAAGAACCAGAATAGGTCACTCACCCAAAAGGCAAAAACAATGAGTAAATCAGAGATTGGGAAAATATTTAAATAATTTTCTCAAAAAGACAAACTAATAAGATGTCTTTTAAAATCTGCTACATTATAAAATAAACATTTTAAACCTTTCCACAAAGTAAAAAGCATGGGCTTTGGAATTAGCCCTACCTGGAGTAGATACCACCCCCCACCCACAGTTGTGTGACCTTAGTTAGGCAAGTGATATGACCCTTGTGAGTCCCAGCCTCCTTATCTAAAAGATGAGGATCATAGTGGTGGTGACCTTTGTAGGGTCGTTTTACTTACTGAGACAACAAACGTATAGCACAGGCCGTGGCCCCCAGTGGGCACTGGTTAATATGGGTTGTGGTCAACCCCTATATTGTGTTGCAAAATCGTGGCAAAACTGTTAAGTGCCTGCGCTGCCTACTTTTTGCTAGAGAACTGTGTCACAACCAGATGAAGGACATAGACCCAAAACCCAGGGCCTAAGCCCCCCACAATTTCATGTCAGGCCAACCCTGCCTACCCACAATTCATCCTCCTCCTTGCCACCCCAACCTTTAACCCCATTACTGTTTCTCTCTGGTTCCCATTCCTGGCCCTAGGCATGTCCTTCCAAGAAGGCTCCTAAACCTGAATAGGAAAATGGATTCCCTTCTAGCTGAAATACAGCGTTTCTTTCCACTGTGAATGTAGTATTAGCAATACCCATGACTTTGTCACCAACAGAAATCACAGATGTTTTCATAACCCATTATAGTTGCTACAGATTTCTCAGAATATCCTTTACGCTTATCACGGCCCTGAAATTGTGACAGTTATTAGACCCACCACCGGATCCTGCTATTTAAGGCATTAATAAAAAAGCATACATATTGCTATGTCACAAATTTTTATATTTTAATAATTATATCTTAACAAATTGGTTTTCTTTCTAATCCTGTGAATATTATTTTATGCATTTGAAAACCAATGTTCTGGAAAGGGACCCAAAGCCCTCCATCCCCAGATTGCCAAAGGGACTGTGGCCCGTAAAGGTTTAAGAGCCCCTGTCCTAGGACCTCTGCAGCAGGTCCCAACATTTCCTCCATTTTGCAAATGGGAAAACTGAAGCTTAGAGAGGTCAAGTCACTTGTCCAAGAGCGCCCAGCTAATAGGTCATGAAGCATCGGTTTGATATTGGCATTCCCTAGAACCAGTGCCTAACCAATACACCACTTCCTTCCCCTGCAGCCTTGTTCTGGGGGGCTGAGAACACAGATATGGTTCTGCCCCCCCAGAAGGGCCCAGAGCAATGGGGAGACAGATCCTTCTGCAACCCAAACACAGGATCATAAACTTTTTTCCCTACAGACTGCAACAGATGCCCTAGCCTGATTGCTCTTTGGGAAATGGGGGACCCAGTGTAAGTAAAGGCTGAGGTGCAGTGGACCCAAGGGCATGGTTGGGCTGTAGTGACTACTGTGGCTAAGTGCAGGTGGAACTGGGGATGAATCCCTGTAGGCAGACCCAAGAGAGAGCCCCAAGAATCCAGCCAGAAAAGAGAAGGTTGTGTCCGGGCCTGAGGGCTGGGGGACCAGGGAGAGAATGGGTGAGACAAACCTCTAGACCAGTACCTGCAAGCCATTTCACATGGCCATTAGAGATTCAGCAGAGGTTTGTTGATTGAGTGAATAAATGAATGAATGAACAAGTAGATGCAGCCTGAACCAATCAAAGCCTGGACTGGCTAGAGGTGTCCCATGGGAGCACAGCAATGGCCACCCTCCAGCCCATCATTACATCTTTGTTGTGTCAGGAGGGCCTGGCCCTGGTCTCCCCTGTCTTCACTCTAGTTCTCTCAGGGTGACAAGACAGCATGATCCCCCTACTACCATTCATGTCTCTATTATAAGGTACACAGTTTTGGAAAACATTTAAATCACACCTGAGGCCAAACATCCCAAAGTTTGCAGAGATTAATTGCATTAAATCCATCACCTTTCACTAATGCAAATGACCATTCTTAGCCTGGATAATCTTATCGAAGGAGGAAACCAAAAATGATATCCAGGTCAGACCCAAAAAAGGAAAGACCTTGAATTGCACTGTTCTTAAAAGCACTTAAAAGGAATTGAATTAGAACAGAGACAAAAAAAAAAAAAAGAAGAAGAAGAAAAAAAAAAAAAGGAAAAAAAAAAAAAAATGGCCCCTGAATCCAACTCCCGCTGACACCAAGTTAGAAAAATAGCTGAAGGAAAAGGATGTAGCACGTCAATCAAGATATGATCGTTTTATTTTTAAAAAATGAGAAGCCTTTTGTTTTAAGAGGAACAGGCTGGTAATTTGGAGGCGCGGAGGCAGCGTCAGAGAGAAGAGCTTTCATATTTCCAGACAGAAAGGATTTGGCTGCTGATAGAGAAGTGGAGGGTTGCATAATGAGATCCAACTCTGTTGAGGTTCCCATTCCCAAAGAGAAGAGGGGGATCTCAGCCGTCTGGCTGATTGATGGAAATCCAGGTAGGGTATGCCGAAACAGGTATGTACAATCTCTCCTGTGTTGGTAATCAAAGACGGCTGAATGAGACTCCATCTTTTCTTTCTTATTCCTATGTACCAATTTGAGGAGCTCAGATGAAATGTGTTGCATTACACCGGCACCAATAAGTCACACTATCTATGTTGTGACACACCGAATATTACTAATTGTCAATCACAAACCACAAGTCTTGTCAAGGCGCTCCCTTCTCAACGGGCTGGTTCAAACCTGAAGTGATTTTTAATCAAGTGTTAATAATACAGCATCTGTCAGTGGACGGTGGGTATCAGGCAATCAGAAAAAGTGAACATATGACACGGCAAATTTTAATGTTTTCATTTTCCGTTCTTCCCAATTATCGGTGGGATTTCTGTCAGCCTGAAAAGTGCACTGACATTATTGCTAGTGAACTTCACTGTGGAAAAGGGGAAAGGCGGCTGTCAGGGCTCCCAGGGCAAGGGTACCCTGCCCCACCCTGCCAGATGGGGTCTACCCACCCCTCGGGAAGCACAAGGGGGCCTGTGTGGGCCTAGGGGGAGAGGGAGGCTTTGGTTCTGGGGCAGGGGAGTTCCTACCCCCTGCACAAGCTCACCTGGATATTCCGAGAGATGGTGCTGTTCCCATCAGGGGGGTACAAGGAGGAGGAAGAAGTTGGCTAAGCACGAGTTCCTCAAACACACTTACCCATGGGGTACATATATAGGCCACGCCCTCCTGGGGGAGTTGCAAACTCCCATGCCCAGGCACGGACTGGATCACAGTGCTCCAACATGAACAAGAATTCCCTGGAGTTCAGTTGCCTTTCCTTTTCCCTTTTTCCCATGTTGCCCACGACATATGCTCAGGACTACAGTTCTACAAGAACCTAGAAGGAATGGGCAAGGGGAAAAAGGGATGATGTGTGACGCATCTTAGAGCTTGCTTATGTGACCTAGTTCCTTTCCTCCTTAAGTCCTGCCTGGGACCCCTCTGTGAGCTCAAAAACAGAAGTCTGAGGACTTCCTGCTATTTGGGCTTAGCTGGCCTGTGTCTTTCCTTCTCTAGAGCAAAGAGCTGGAAGGGGCAATGCCGGGTGTCTACCCACCACCTACAATTCTGATATTTGACCACGCAACATCTCGAACATCCCTAGCAATAGGACCCTCATGGTCTCATTGGGTAGTCCATTCCACTATTACTCCGTTCTGATTGTTAATACCGATCTGTAACTTTCCCCCTACTTTGAGCAGGGAACAGGTATGGACACTGCTCCTGCCCCCTGGATGAGCTGACATGCTGTCCTATAATGGGGTTGGGAGGTAACCCCTGGGTGTGGTGGAGCAGTTGCTGAGTCAACCTGCTGGATATGCCGATGCAGCAGAACTCTATCTTGTCCGCCCCCAGGAGGCTTCTCCACCCCATCTGGTTGTGGCAACCACTGGGTCTGTCCTGAAGCTTCCTCCTCACCTGGCCTTCATGATGGCATGAGTTCCCCATTCCCTTTCCTCACCCCTGGCTGTTGCTTCTCTGTCTCCATTCCTGCCCATCTCTTTAATGTCATGGTTCTTCATAGCCTGGCTTCCTTCTCTGCTGACATCACATACAGTCTGGGCACATGTATCTCCAATGACTGCTCTCTCTCTTTTATTAACATCAATGAGTTGAAGACCTAGCCCAGATTTCTCCTGTAAACTCTACCCAGGTCTGTAAATGCCTTATCACCCCAATATCTCCTCCTGGCTGTCCCACAGACACCTAAAATTTAATTTGTCCCAAAGAGAATTTTTACCCCCATCTCCCGGTAGAATTTTTTTGGGGGAGTTCCCAGCTTGGTGAAAAAATACTACCACTGTGTCTCCACCTATCACATCCTGAAACCAAGTAAATCCTAGTCTCTTCTTTCCCCCACCCCCATGTCTAGACTAGCTCTCACTCCATTCCCTGTGACCCTCCTACCTTTACCCCTCACCATCCTCCTGGTCCTGCCTCAGCTTGGGACTCAGAGCATTTCCCGTGGGCTGCTAGATTCTCCAACTTTTGCCACTTTCCTCTGGTCTGTCCTCTATCCAGATAGCCGGACTCATATTTCCAAAACTCAGCTCAATACCCTTCCAGGGCTCCCTAGAGCCTACAGGATAGAGTTCAAACTCTTGAGCCTCTATGTCCCATCGAAACAGTGGAAGAGTAAGAGCCATCTCACAGAACTGGGAGAAAGTGAATAACATAATGGGTGTGTAGCAAGCACATGGAGGGTACTGGGAAATCTCCAGTTTCCTCTTCGATCACCCAGGGAGACTTATTTTTCATGCTGAAAAGAATGCATTTGTTTCCCTAGCTACCTTGCCAAGAGATGGTAAGAGCTTGTCACCTCAGTGTGTCCTGACCCAGCCTAGGATGAGACTCAAGATTTGACTCTACATATCTTCTTGAACAGAGTTAGGTTAACCTTGTGTTTCATTCTGGGGAATTTGAAGATAATCCAACCCTCCAACCTCACTTTATTAAAAACAGTAACAATATATTAGTAATCTATTACTGTGTAACAGAAGATTCCAAAACTTTGTAACTTAAAACAGTGAACGATTTGTTGTCACACAGTTTTTGAGGTGGTTCTGGCTTGGGTTCAGGCTGCCAGCAAGGGTCACAGTCAGCTGGAGGCTCAACTGGGCCTGAGGGTCTGCCTCCAAAGCTTACTCTTGTGGTAGTTGGTCTGAGTTCCTTACCTGTGGGTCTCTCCCCACATAAGTTACCTAAGTGTACTTGTGACCTTGCAGCTGGCTTATCTCAGAGTGAGCTATGAAACAGAGAAAAATCAAGATACAAGCCAGTCTTCTATAACTTAACCTTGGAGGTGACATACCATCATTCTGCCATATTCTACTGGTCACACAGACTGGTCCATTGAGAGGGCACTACACAGGGGAGGCCACACCAGGAGGTGGAGATCATTGGGGGCCATCTTGTGGAAGCTGGCCATAATAGGTAGTTTGATCCCCATATCTGCTGCCTAGTGACACTTGACTATTTGCAAAATCCAGATAGATAAAAGGCTTTTGTACCATTTGGAAAGTAAAGCCAGAAGAAGGAGAAGCCCTCAGAGCAGGGAGGCCAGAAATCCAGGTATGCCGTGTGAGAAGGCCTCTAATCAGTATATAGCACACAGCTCTGCCAGGCTTCAGTGGTCCCATTTAGATAATGGGGGTGAACTCGATGAACTGAGGCCTCTGAGACACTGCAGCCATGGGTCTCAGCTCTAGGATGATGCTGCCCAAGGCCTTGAAAGTGCTCCAGGGGGTGGCAACATCATTAGGAGAAGTTCTCTCCCTAAAAGGACCACTTGGCAGGGATCAGCACCACCCCATCTGGCCCCATTGTCACCCTCCATCACTTTGTTTTGGAGCCCCAGGACATAAGCTTTTGTATCTCTTCCTTACCTGTGACCTGCTGAGCAGAGGGCAGAGAGGTGACAAAGGAGGGATCCTGGGAGCTGTGGCAGAGAGCAGAGAACTGTATTGTCTGCCAAGACCTCTCCCAGCCAGGTTTGCCAAGTCCTCCCCCAAGGGTCTGCCTCTCTAAACTCTGAAACCTGGCCTGAATAGGACAGAGGATCCCAGAAGAGGGTGTGGAGAAAGCCTTGCCATCAGGGACCATTGCCTGCTTGTCTGTTGGTTCAGATCATGCATGCCACCCTATCTACCTTGGGTTCCCAACAGCAGCTGCTTGGCTGCACCCCAACACAGCCCTGTGAGGACCCTCTCCAGTGCCCAGGAGAGACAGAGAGACACAGAGACAGAGAGTTTCACCTCAAGCCCATCAGGTTTCTACAGGCTCTGACCAGTTCAGATGGTGTCCTGTACATGCAAATGCACAAGTCCAAGAACACATGTGTACATAGTCACACACACGGCACACTTCTGCAAGTTCACCCCAGACACATAGAACCCTATGCTCTAGGCAGGCTCAGGGTGGATGAGAAGCACGGGGTCACTTCATGAACAGAATAAACTCAAGCTTAGGGGTCCATCAAAGCAGGGATACTTTAAAATAAAGGGGGGGAATGAAAGAATTTGTAATAAAATAAATTAGCTATCATGGGAAAAATTAGAGCCTGGCGGAATTCGTACAGTCGTCCTATAGTTTAGGATTGTTTTTATTCTGAATCTTGTGTTTTTATTCTGAATCTTTTATTCTGAATCTTATAAGGGCTCAGTGAGCCCTTACACCCAGGGCTCTATGAGTCCTAATCAGGTCTGGGAAAAGTGGGAACAATGCCTCACCCCACTTTGAGTCCCCAGCCTGCTCCTCTCTCTATCCTCACATGCCACACTGCTCCAGCTCAGCCAGGGGCCAATTCTTTCTGCAGAATGGGCTCACACTGTGCTCCCAGGGTCCTTCCCTCCACAGTGGTCACCCACTCTGAAAGCACAGCTGTCACCTCTGAATAGAGTGCAAATGGATTTATTACACTGAGATGCAATTTTGCCGCCTGACCTTGGAGCTGGCCCATCATTACTTACTAAGTTGAACCCAGACACCTCATTCTTCTGCTTGTTTGAATGAACCCTAATGGCCTTGAGTCTATTGGGTGAGTTGGGGGAGGGGGATTCATTAAAGCACAGAGCACTCTCAGGCATAGATGGGGGTGAATCAATAGGACTCCCCTGGCTGGCGGGGCATCAAACCAAATGCCTCGGCTATGTTGTCAGGGTCCTCTGTCCAGGTTTATTACCACCGTCACTGGGAGTGTCCCTCCTTTAATGGTCTGTCCTTCTCAGAGCCGAGATCCCATCAGTTCCATAGCAGAGATGAGCTAGGCTGGCATCTCTGAGGAGACTTGGAGACATAATGATGAGAAATAGAGGTTGCAAAAGGGCCTGAAAAGAACCAAGCCTCTGAAGATTAGCTTTCTATTTCTAAACTAAACTCTCTGACATCCTGTCCCTTATAGCCAGCTCCATCTGTATATCATTTCTTCCGGGACAAGTCCCTCCACACTGAGGACTCAGTTGCTCAGAACCAGTGGGGTCTTTGTCCTCCATTCTGGCCTGAGAACCTGGATAGCCATCAGCTCTCTCTTATCAGATCACCATCTCCACCCTTCTTGGTGCTGGCTCGAGGTTTTGCTCAGGCACATGCCTCCTGCATTCAAGAGAACTGTACTGGTTGGGTCTTTTGAACTGAAAGTCATAAAAACACACCCAAGTTATGTAGGAAAAGGAAATATAGTTTTAGGATCCAGAGATAACTCATAAAACTCAGATTTTTCCAGGAAGACTCAGAACCAGAAACTGGACTTTCTTGCCTCCTTGTCTTTCCTTCTTTCTTCTCTCATCCTGCACACCAGCCTTCCTGCTTCTCTAGATCACAAATGAGATAATTGGATCTACCAACATTATCTGACCTTCCTATAGTCTAATTCCAGATTCACAGAGGGGAGACTCTGATTTGCTGAGCTGTGGCCCATCAGCTATGGCCAGAAGGTAGGAACAAGTAACATCAATATGGCCATGGGGACCCACCCATGTGCCTCAGGGAGCAGTTCTCAGAGAAGAGTAACCAATGTCATCTAAGTAAAAGGCTCTGCTAATGTTAGCAAAGTCAGGACAGAGCCAAGTCCACTGCATTGTTACCACTCCATGACTATCCCACACGTACAGGGAGAAAAATACCCTTATAGGATCAAGAAGACTATTTCCTTGTAAGCTGGAGGAGACCTTAAGAAGTCATATGGATGAAACCAGAGGAGTGTGACTTGTCCAAGATCACAGAAGGAGTAAGCAGCTAAGGAAGTACTAGGACATGTCTTTGCCTCTTGGTCTGGTATGTTGTCCAGTGATAGATAAGCTGCCCCAGCAGGAAGGATTCTCCATGTTCTGAATTCAGATATTTTGTCAGAGACCCCAACAATCACTAAGGGCAAACTAATGATTGTGCATCTCTGTTGATAGAAATGTGACACCATGTTAAACCTGGAGTATTAGAGGGAATTTAGCAGGGAAAATGAGTGTATCAGAGCCTTGATTCGAGGATAAGCTCTGTCTTCCCTATGAGCCATTCAGGAAGAAAAGGGACCTCTCTCTCTCTCTCTCTCTCTCTCACACACACACACACACCCCACACCAATACATACCATTTAATTGAGTCTATAAACCTACAAAGGTTGAAGGCATCCTACAGATACTCCAATTGGAATAGGAAACTAAGATTTCTCCTCTGAACTAAAAACCCACATAAAAGTGGGGATGATGCTCTGGATTCAGAGAAATCAATCTGGCCCCAAAGAGTCAGTAATTTTCAAAGCAAAATACACCATCAAAATAGATCTAAAACCCTCAAAAGGCTGCCAGACTTCAAAGAGATGGCAACATGCTGGGAGCTGTCCAGAGTGCTAATAAGACTGGTCCTTTCTCTAACCAAGCCCCAGTCTCTCTTGGCATCTGCCCTGAAACTTGCCCCATGGGTCTTGGTTCGGCAATAACCCTACAGGGTGTTGGATGGTAGAGACAATGGACACAGGTTGTCCCCAGTCCCCAGTCACCCACAACCAGACTCTGGGCTAACAGGACCTTCTCTTCCCTGACTCCTTCCAGGCGTCCCCCTCAGAACCATGCCCAACCTCACCAGAACAATGTCATGAATTTTTCCTCCTTGATGAACTTCAAAGTCTTTTAATGACTCTTCATAAAGGAACAGTGGGGCCAAAAGTTGAGCAAAGGAGATGATTAAAGTACCTTATTAAAAGCAGCCTTGTAGAATTCTCCACATGAAAGCAAGCACCATTATGAGGGCTTATCCTTATAAATGACGCTTCGCTTTTGCGAACATGCTGAAACCTGATTAGAGTGACAAGCACTGACTGATACTGCAAACCTGTTAATAACATGAAAATTAGAAGAGGCTCATGCAAAGAAGGGAGATTAATTTAGCCGGAGTACATCTCGCGCAAATTGCAAAGTTGTGAATATGTTCTCAGATAATGAGCCTTCCCAGTCATCAGCTCACTTGTCATTTTCTGTAATTAATGTTAAGGAAGACGCCTTCCTGATGGTTCGTATTACTCATATACCAAGAAAATTTCTTCAGAGAAATAATTTACATTTATTATCATCGGTCTGTTTGTGTGGTTTATTTCGCGCCGGAGTAATTTATTGCAGGACCGTTTGCCATGCCTTGATTAGTCGCTCGTCAGGACGGGATGTAATTTTTTTTGCTTGATGGCGACGTCTAAAACTTGACAGTGGTGTAACACTCCTTCTTGTCTCTGGGTGGGTTTTTTCACTTAAATAAACTTTGGGGCTGAGTGCCCCAGGCTGTCTTCCTACAGGGATGAGGCCTTGGCACAGAGCTTACCCACCTGCTTCCAGAAGTAGCAAGGGACTCAACCCTGGGGTCCTCTGGAAGCTTCTAGACCACCTGCCTCATCTGTGGCCCTGGCTGGGGCTTGAATTCCAAAGATTTCATTCTGTTACTCTTCAGGATGAAGAGAGGTTTGCTTCCTGCTCTCAACTCCACACTTGCCCTGTTATTTCTCTTCTCCCTCGGGCTACCTTCTATTGGAGATATCTCTGCAATTGCTTTTATCCCCCCATACCTGGCTGAATTTTTCTTTCAAATGGCTAAATGTAAGAGGAAGTGCTGCAGATGAGGTTTTGTTTCCAAGGCCCATGAAATCTTTAATTCCATCTTGAATTTCATTCTCTGGTAACATAGCACCAAGGAATATGTCCAGGAAACTCAACAATCCCACCCGCATGTCTTTTTCAGGTCCCACCAAACCCCAGAATACTCAGGAGGAGGAGTGACTTGGCAGAATAAGAGACCTTTATAGAATAGATCTGAATTCATCTCAATAGGACACGTTTTGCTCTGGGCTTATACCCTATGCCTTCTGAGTTCTCGAGGAGTAAGGCAACCAGGGCCATGGCTGTCTGGGACAAATCTTCTACCTTTCTCTCTGTCTGGTTTCCATCAAACTCAAGTGAAATAGTCCTCATGGATGCTTAAGAGTGTACCATCCAACATGCTGAGTTCTTTGGAGGTAGATCATCACAGCCAATGGTGATAGATATTATTAAGAGTCTTCTACATGTGAAGACCTGAAGCTCAGGGACATCAAGCAATTTGTAAAAGAGTTCAAGGCTAATGCAAAGAACAATGACCATTGTCATTATCATCATCATCACAACTAATGTTGACCATGTGCCTATGTGTCAGGTTTGGGTTCAGTCTCTTTGGAGATAGGTATGATTGTGATTCCCATTTTACCAATAGAAAAAAAAAAATGAGACTCAGAGAGTTTAACTCTATTGCTTAAAGTCTCAGCCAGTAAGCAGTGAAGCTGGATCCAACATCCTCCAAATTTCATATTCATGCCCCATCCAGTCCAATGCTTCTCCAGAAACACTTTACCCCAGCCCTCTCAAAGTGATCTCATCAGAGCCCTTAGGCTTCTTTCCTCCCCATCCCCTCAATCACTTCATTTCCTTCCCCAGGTCCAAACTTGAGAAGCATCCTGCCAATCTCCCCAGCAGGGGTGTCCAGGCTGTGAAATGCACAAACAGAGGCAGTTAGTGTGAGTTACTGACCCCTGCACTGCAAATGAGGCAAACGATACAGATCAGGGTTCGCAGACAGGGATAATGATTTTTTTTATTGGACGTCTTCATCCCAAACCAGTGGCGTGGCGCTGGGTCGGCCAGCAGTGCACCGCCGGTGTCGGTTAATGATAATCTATATTTATAAAATGATAGTCCATCAAAGTGGGATGAATATTTTAGAAGCCGTGGACAAATCAAATTGTCTTTGTCAAATGGACGCGTGCTCTGGCACTGAGCGTGTTTTATGGCTCTTTCTGGGGTAAGAAGCAAAGGGCTCTTCTCACTGGCTGGAGTGTGGCTGCGTTCTTCATTGGAGCTGGGAGCTGAGGGCTGTATTTCCACTATTTTAAAAAACTCAATGAGCTGTGGAGATTGACATTAGCGCCTGAAAATTGTACTTTGTTTGATGAAGTTAGCAAATAATGTATGAAACAACATATGCGGTGTCTTTGTGGGAAAGAGTCCATTTATACTTAGAGAAATAAATTAGTTCCTCTGGAAATCTGGGTAGGAAGGGAGGGCAGGAGGAAGGAGGCAGACTGGGGGCCCTGCACTTCAGAGAGGAGACAGAGCAGGGGAAGGGAGGACAAGAGGAAGAGGAGTAAGGAGGAGTGTCCTAGGCCTGGACACCTCCAGGACAAATAGAGCTCCTGTGGCAGAACCCCTTCCCCAGAGTTAACCACTCCTGCTCTGTCACAAAACCAGATGGGTAAGTCAAGTCACCTTTCTGAGCTCCCATTTTCCCATGTGTCCAATGGGGAAACCTCTTCCATGGGGCCATTTGTCTGAGTCAAGCCCCTCTCAGTCACTGGTACACAGTTGGACAATAAATGAATGGGAGTTCCCTTTCTCTGTCCTATAAAGTGGGACCCATCCAGCAGAAAGCCTGATATAATCCTGCTAATATCTGAGCTCTGGCCTCCACCTACTCAGGACAATATTTGCAAAAGTAATACCTACCCTTTACTGAGGGTTTTTCACATGCCAGGTGCTGTGCTAAGCACTTTACACACACCTAATATTCTCAAGGCTCTGTATCAGCACTGTCCAATAAAATACACTCTGAGCCACATAATTTTTTAAAAAGTAAAACTGGGTGAGATTACTTTAATAATATACTTTAGTCAACCCAATGATACAAAATACTATTTCAGTATATAATCAGTATTAGAAGTATTGATGAAGTATTTAACATTCTTTTGTTCATACAAATATGTGCATTTTATACCTACTGAACATCTCAGTTTGGACCCACCACATTTTAAGTACTTAGTAGCCTCATGTTGGTAGTGGCTACTATATCTTGATCATCTGCTGCTGCATACAAAACCACCCTAAAACTCAATGGCTTAAAATAGCAAACACTTAATTTCCTGTGATTCTGTGGGTCAGGAATTAGAGTGGGGGTCAACAGGGACAGCTCGACCCTGCTCTACGTAGCGTTGGCTGGAGTTGCTTGACCTAAACAAACACATCCAGAATGGTCTCACTCACAGAGCTAGTGCCTCAGCAGGGATGGTTCAAATGTCTGGGGAGCTGACTGGGAGAGCTGGGGGCTTCTTTACTCATGATATTGACTGAGATGTCAGTTTTAATTCCATGTGTTGGCTCATCCTTCAGCAGGATGACCTGCACTTATTTACATGGCAGCTGGATCTTCTCTGAGTTTATGTGGGTGGTACACAGCTTTTTCAGGTCTGAGTATATTAATCTCAAAATATCCCTTCAGCCATATTCTACCAGTCAAATCAAGTCAACAGCCCAGGTTCAAGGGATGGAGAAATAGATTCCATCTCTTTAAGGGAGGAAGAGGTATGCTTACAGGGATGGGAGGAACTGTTGATGGATATATTTGCAGATACACTCTCATACTATGTCTCTGGGTCATGGGTACAAGAGCTAGAGTTGTACATTGACCCTGCCTCACCCTTGCTGACCCTATGAATTCTGTGCCCTATTGAACAATTTACTGACATGTCAAGTGGAGAAGCTTTCCTGGAGGAGAAGAGCCATAAACACACTAAGCAAGGGTTGGGGAGGGGATGTAGGGATGAGGTGGTTTGCTTAGCTCCTCTCTCAGGAATAGCAGAGGTGAGTAAAAGTCTGAGCACTACCTCAGAGAAGGAGACAGGAGTCATAAACAGAAAATCTAGGGGGTCCGGGAAACATTAGTTCTCCATAAAGGTCAGCAATAAAAACTGTAGGTTCAAAACAGCCTAGAAGTTTATTTTGAAGCATCTAAGAAAGGGACAAGTGTTGATAAGATGACACAGTACCGGGTGAGAGATCCATGGACAGAGAGTAGAATAGGCTTGAAAGTAGAAAGCAAAGTGAGTATTGAAGTCCATAAGAAGAAAGTTGAAGGTGCTTAGAAACAGGTCCTTGGCCTGAGAAGTAGATCCAGGACATGGCAATTAGAGAGTCCATTATGTTCCTTGCCCTCAAGGAAAAATCATTCTTAATTAGTACTTAACCCTTTCTTTGTTTTCTCCATTTAAGATGTAGTTAAAAATAATCATTTCCTTTAAACTCATTCCATCCCTCAGTATGATTGCCTCCTCAGCCTAGAATTGCCCACTTCTAGAAGAAAACTGGGATTGAGGAGACTGAGATGCAAAGCCAGAAGCAACGTGTGTCCTGAGCTTTGAGACCTGAGAGGATAAGTGATGAGGAAGCTCAGACAAGGCCTGTGGCTGCTAGTCCTTGGGACTACAGACTTTGCAGAGGACTACCGTCCCTCCTTTCACTACACATATGAGTCTCTTGATGTCCCTCTCCCTGGACTGCTTTGTTCCTAGTCTTAGAAGGGTCTCATAGCCATATTCATCTACTCTTCTCCATAGCCATTTGGCTGTGGTTTCTGGGTTCACAGAACCCCTGAAGATTCCTGGTTATTTTTTTAAAAAAACATTTTATTTACTTATTTGTGAAAGAGAGAGAGCACAAGTGAGGGAAGGGGCAAAGGGAGAAGTAGAAGGAGAGGAGTATGTAAGGGAAAAGGAGGAGCAGGGGGTGCCTGGGTGGCTCAGTCAGTTAAGCTGTCTGCCTTCAGCTCAGGTCAAGATCCCAGGGTCCTGGGATCAGGCCCCACTTTGGGCTCCCTGCTCAGCTAGCAGCCTGCTTCTCCTTCTTCCTCTGCCACTCACCCTGTTTGTGCTCTCCTGCTCTCTATCAAATAAATAAAATCTTTTAGCAAGAGGAGGAGGAGGGGGAGAAATAGACTCCCTACTGAACAGGTAGCCTGATGTAGGGCTTAATCCCAGGACCCTGTGATCATGACCTGAGCTGAAGGGAAATGCTTAACTGACTGAGCCACCCAGGCACCCTAAGACCCCTGGTTCTTACCAGTTGCTTCCTCTAGACTCCAGGTCAGCCACTTTTCCTGACTCCTGATCTCCCCATCTCCCAGAGCCTGGGCAGTGGCCCCATGGCTCTAGGGCTGATCACATTCACCACCCACCATCCCCTGCATTTTGGCTGAGGAGACCCCACTCAGCTCATATTCTCTCTCCCTCTCTCTCTCTCTCTCTCTCTCTCTCTTTCACACACACACACACACACACACACACACACACACACACACACGAGAACCCAAACTCTCTACTTCATGCCTGGTGCAGAATTATCTGATGATTATGAATATGACTCTTGGTATAAATAGAGTTGGTTCAAACCTCAGCTCATCTTTTTAATTTCCTGTAGTACCTATGCAAATTGCTGACCTTTCTGAGTTTCTGTTTCCCAGTCTGTACACTGGATGATAGTAAGGATAGAATACATAGCCAATGCTCAAAAAGGTGCTTAGCATAAAGCAAGTACTCAATAAGCATTAGCCATTTTTACAGGAAGCCCTCATTCTTGATTCAGCAAGGACTGCTTGGAAGTCTAGAAAAGTTATTAGAAACTATCTCAGCAGAAAGAAACAAACAAACAAACAAACAAACAAACAATCTCAGCAGGGTCATGTCCACCTGGTACAGGACCTGGAGTAGATGTGTGGTCAGTAAAGGAAAGAACGAATAACAATCTCTGGAAATGTATCAAGCCCTTTCACAAAACACTTGGAAGGCAGATGGGGATGGCTTAAGCTTCCTGAATGCTGACTGCCAGGTTGAGAGACAGAGAACCAGGAGTTACTGATTTGTTCTGTTTCTTAATTTCTTAAAACTTTAATTCAAGTTCAATATAGAAAATTCTAAATTTCTATTCTTTGGAATAGAAATTATCTATCTATTCATAGATAATGATACTGTACAAAATTATACTAAAGTAGAGAAAACAATATAATCAGCTTCATCTACTCTACCCATCACTTCAAAAATTCTCAACTCGGGGACAATCTTATTTCATCTACAACTCCCATTCCTGACTCCTAGATAAGCTTGAATCAAATACCAGACACCCTATCAACTCATTTGAACATTTCAATTTTATCTGTAGAAAGTTTTTTCATTACCAAATACCATTATCACACTTAAAAGCATTAATAATGATTATTTACTATGATAAAAACTAATCAGTATTTATATTTACCAAATTGACTTACATTTTTCTTACAGTCCATTTGAATTAAAATCCAAAAGTCATATATTACAACTGATGAATGTCTATGTGGTACCTTTTAATCTGTGGCTACTGCTTCATTATTTCACTGCCATTGTAATGTTTTGTTGAAGAATCCAAAACCTTTGACCTGTAGAATATCCCACTGTTTGGATTTTGCTGATTGCATCCTCATGGTATCATTGAGTATGTTCCTCCATCCTCTAAAATTTCCTAGAAGTTCGTAGTTGATCTAGAGTCTTGATTGGACTTTATTTTTTTTTTGCAATACTACTTCATAAGTGGTGTTATGTATTTCCATCAAAAGATACATAATATCTGGTTATCTTTTATTTTCTTTTGGAGGTGTTTGCTGCTGTTGAAGCTCATTGCCTAGATCCATTATTTCATTAAAGGTTGCAAAACAGCGACATTCTAATTTATCATTCTTTCTTTCCTTATTAGCTGGATAACTTCAATAAAGAGAAATTTCCCTTTATCAATTAATTGATTACCTAGTATGTTAATGGCAAGATGAATACTTGACTCCTTATCTTTACCAGTTCAAAATAATGCTAATGTCCTCCAAAGGTAACCTATCAATTGTTTGAGGGATTTTATTTTTAGTGTCATTATGAATTCATAGACTTACCATATTTGATGTGTTTCAATCCATTGCAGCTATTATCCTTATTTCAGTTCATATTATCACCTTATTGGCCATGGGAGCCCTTTTCAGCTTTGCTTCTGAGTCCTTTCAACACAATCTTAGGAGTCTTTAATATTTCTTTGCTTTCCAGAAAGACAAGATAGTCCAGGTTCATCTTGTACATTTCCTTCCTTAGACCTGCAATTGACAATTTCTCCAAGAAATCCTGGTTTCTTTTAGGGGAAAATGGTATTTAAAGACCATTATCTGAGTGTTAGGGGTGCTCAATGCTACTAAGTTGTTTACCATCTTTAGTAATTTTCAGTGCACAGAGATAGGCAATATGTCTTCATTTTTTAATTTTCTAAGTAAGATATGTGAATGTATACTACTTCTAAATCAGATTCATGACTGCAAGATCCTTGTTTAACTTCATAGATCTTATATCTTTATCCTCTTTCTCTCATGCCAAAACTCCTAGTCCACAATGACACCAACGTAATTGTTCATTTGCTTTATTTTACTATATGCCACACAACAGCTTCAGAATGATAGGACCAACATTTCACCAACAGCGTGATTTCTGAAATTGATTTTAATACAAAATATGTACAACTAAATTCCTGTATTTTAAAGGAATAGAGATGGTTTCACCAACAGCGTGATTTCTGAAATTGATTTTAATACAAAATATGTACAACTAAATTCCTGTATTTTAAAGGAATAGAGATGGTTTCTCTTTCTGTGATTATACCACCAACTTGCAACACATTTAGGTTCATTTGTCTCATTTTGTTTTCAATTTTTAAAGACTGATGTTTTGTACTTATGTAAAATATTCACTTGTTTCCAAAATAAAATCTACTAAACAAGGAATATGCAAAGCTATTTAGCTTCTAGCTCTATCCCTTTTATCCCCTATAGGTTGAGCTTTACGAGGCAAATACTATTAGTCTTTATTTCCAGATGAGGAAAATGAAGCTTGGATAGGCTATGTTACTTGCTAAAGTCACACAGCTAGGAGGAGAAAGAACTGGGGTTAAAACCTGGGTTCACAGAAACCTCCAGAAGACAGGATTGTATCTATCTTAACTTTCTATCACATTACTAGAATCTATTAGTACAAAAACAATTGGTGAATCAATAAACGAAATGTGGGTTGATTACTTTTCTGTTTCAAATGGTTTCAGAAATGGTTTGGGGGCCCATGGGAAAAAGTCAGAAAAGGTGGCTTTGATTGGCACCATCACTTCATGGAAGGCAACAGGGCTCAACCCAGACCTGGAAAGTGGTTTCTGAGTGACTAGGCAGAAATGTCTCCTCCAGGGACATGGAATTAGTGTTCCACTATGACCACATTCTGGTAAATGGCTTCTAATTTTGAAAACTCTTGTGGCTGGTCAGGTTACTCTACTTTTATAGTATAGTCACCTCTTATAGCTGAACAGGTGGGTACAAAGCTGGCTGTCCCGGAAATACCCAAGATAGTAATGATTTTCATCAGAGACACTGTTTTTTATCCCTGTGTGCTTATTGCCTACTGAGCCTGCAATCCTGTAGCTGCCATGAGGTTGACCTGCTATTCCCACTCTGTGGGTCCATTGGTTTTCTGGAACATTCCAGAAATGGGAATGTTCCAGAAAACCAATGGACCCACAGAGTGGGATAAATCCTGTCTAAAACTGTTCACTGAGCAAAAGGGAGGCTGGCCAGGATTTGAAGCTAGACTTAATCCCTAAGTCTGTGATAGCCACAGCTCTCGGTCATGGGCATCCCTCCTGTTGAAAGGCAGGAACCCTATTATCTTCTGTCTTGATGGGGTTTTCCAGGAAGGATCTTGAATCACATTTATGATACCAAATTCCTGCTGCTGGCCTCCAAGTACTTGAGGACCCCAATCTCCGTGTGAGGGGCTTTGAAAGTCTTGCTTAAAGTACTGCCTCATCCATTGTCCAGAGACCCCTTTCCCTACACTTCTCTGATGCAGACTCCTTCCTGAAAGCATGGGGAGGGCTTGGGATGTGAGGAGGAAAAGAAATGGCCTGCAGAATGGCCCTTCTCTCTTTTCTTACTATCTTTAGGGTGAAAACTGATACAATCCAGCCTTTGTGAAGGTCTGACATGCCCCAACCCTCCTGTGGTTGTATGGACTCCCTCAAAATCAGAGCAGGTTTGATTCACAAAAAATGCCCCCTCTTCATCGCCATCTTGCCCCTCTCCCAAATCATGCCCACTGACTGAGAACCTGGGCAGTATGGTGTAGGAGACATAACAGTGTCAAACAGACCAGTCCTAACCTTGGACCTTTGGGAAAGTCATTTCAGCCCCCAGAGCCTTACTTTCCTCATCTACAAAACAGAGACAAAAGAAACTCCCTGGCAGGATTGGTAGGGGAGTAAAGAGATGTCCCAAACATCTCAGGTGCCACCAGTCTGAGAACAGATATGTTCCCATCAACATGAATTCCCAGTTAGATTGGCACTAAGTGCCCACCTGCTGTTGCAGGATCATACACACACACACACACACACACACACACACACACACACACACTGTGTAACAAAAAACATATGAGTAGTGTTTTTCCTGTGCACCTGCCATTCTATGTGCATTTAAAAATACTCACTAATTTAATCTTCACAGCAGTCCCTTAAGGCAGATACTATTAACACTCCTATTTTGCAGAGGAGGAAAGGAGGTACAGAATGGTGAAATGGCTGGTCCAAGGTCACAAAGCTGGGAAGCAATGGAGCCAGGAAAAAATCCAGGCAGAACAATTCCAAAGGCCAAGGTCCTGACCACCCTGGCCACCCTGGCTTGATAATGAGTCCGCCAGAGGGTGACCCGCAATGTAAGAACCAGTCCTCTTGTGGTTTCAGCCTCCTCCCCTCCCCTGCACATGCCTACTGCACATCTCCTCTGTTGCCCACCTGTCCAGTGTCCAGGGTGAGGCCCAGGGCACAGAATTCTCAGGAGGCGGGCACTGGTCCAGGGTCTCTGGTGAGGACAGAGAGAATACCAGGCTGCCTTCAACATGGTGGGTGCCCCATTGGTGGAAGCCCCATTTTTGTTGTTTCTGAAATCCCCCAAAAGGAGCTAGGGAGTGTCAGAACTAGGATTTGAACCCTCTAGCCTCTGGCGTACAAGCTCATGTCTTAACCCAGCCTATGGAGAAGGAGAGAGGCTCCCCCTTCTACCAAGACACTAAGTGTTCCTCGCTCCCAGAATGCTGTCCCTACGTCCTTTCCTCACTGAACATACATGTCATTCTCCCACCAAGAGGTGGAGTGGATCACCCACCCACTTTGGATCTGGGTTGGTTTGTAACAGCTTTGACCAACAGAACCTGTCAGAGGGGATGCTTGGCCAGGTCCAGGCCTAGTCTTTAAGAGGACTGGGAGTCTCTGATGGAATGCTCACGCCTGGGAAGCCAGCACCATGCAGGAAGTTGAACGATATAACCTGGCACTGCCATGTTCTGAGGAAGCCCAAAGAGAGCAGAAAGCAATGCCTGCCCACCTCACTGTCCCCAGCATCCCAGCTCAGGTGCCTGACATATGTCATGGACATTTCAGCCCTTGTAGATCCCATACAGAGAAGAGCCAAGACCTCAGACATGTGGTTCCACTAGGGCCATTCCAGCCACCTCCAGCTTGTCAAGCCACCCCAGCTGAGGCCCCAGACATATAGACCAGAGAAGGGCCATATCCTCTGGGCCCTGCCTAAACACTAGTGTCCTCCTGAGTTCCTGAACCATGATCATAATTAAATGGTTGTTTACACCACGAGGTTTTGAGGTGACCAGTTACACAGTGCCAGGTGATCAGAACTATGGGAAAGCAGCATGACCAGCCATGCTCATTGACCTGAGCCCTTGTGGTACAGGAAGCAGAAGCTCAGTGGTTGGAAAAGGGAGGGATAATACCAAGCACATAGTTTCATTTCAGAGCAAATGCCCAGGACTGTTTCCTGGGGTAATAGACAGGACAACTTAATCCAATGTGAGGAATTTACTCAAGTGTAAATCCCTCTTTTCAAGCTTTCCCAGTGAAGGTCTCTCCTTTGTGACCTCCACTCTCCTGAGGCCAGACTTGAGAAGGCCTACTGGCTAAGGGGGTGTTGGTGTAGGTGGTACCTGAGCCTACTTCCCCAGGGTCACTGACACCCCCACTGTTCCTCAGACAAATGCTCAACCCCCAGACCCCGAGGAAGCCTCTCCTCCTTCATAACCACGTTTCCTCAGATACCCAGTGGGGACCTCATGCACCCTCATCCAGGTGTGTGGAACCCCTCTTCCTGCCATGAAGAGAGACAGATTCAAAGATCCAGAGACAGAGAAAGAACCCGACCACAAAGATGTAGAGGCAGAGACACACAAAAAGAGACAGATGGAAAAAGAGACATACAGAGGGGGACAGATACAGAGGGAGGGACAAAAGAGAGTCTGAGAAAGAGAGACAGAGATGGAGAAAGACAGGAAACAGGGAGAAAGAGCGGGAAGAGATAGCAAGAGATGGAAAGGTAGAAGCAGAAACCAAACAAAAGAGGGGATGGAAGCAGTGAGCGAACTCTAGAAGAGAGGAGAGTGAGAAGGTTCTGGAGGCCAAGGGGGAGCTGCTCCATTTCCCCACACACCAGCTTTGCCCTCCTCCCCTCCCTGCCCCCACTACTGGTAGTTCCTGTCCCCCAGCCCTGGCCCCATCTCAGCTCTCCACTGGCTTGTCCCAGCACTTCCTGCACGACTGCCCCAGGTTGGACCTGGCTGGGTCCAAACCTCCTAGTGTTACTCACTTTACCCACAGCACGTCTCCAGACCCCTCAAACCCCAGAGGTATGACCTCATCTCCTGGAGACAGAGGGCTACCCCAAGGAAATCCTAGCAAGCTGCCCTTACCTCTGACTTTCTCTGCCTCATGAAAGCCAGTCCCAGGGCAGGGACTACCCCCCCCCGCCCCCGTCACCCCATCCACCCTCCATGGCTCCAGGGTTAAGTTCCCTGGGGCACAGCAGCTGTGGGCTGGCAGAGATAGAGCCACAGTAAAGGGCAGCAGGGGGTTCTGGTTAGGAGGGTCCAGAAAGCCACTTCCTAGGGTCAGTCTCCACCTCCCCCTTCCCCTCCCTCTAGCCAACGGAGGTGTAAAACCAAGAGGGTCCCCCTGAGCAGGCTCCATAACTCAGCCAGCCAGCGGAGGCCGATATTTAAATCATAGCTTACTTTGCTTTGTGTGAGGGAATTTATTAGCCTACCACATAAATGTTTTATTCATTAGGCTGTGTAAATAATGCATGCCTGTTTCCATGGAGACTTAACCCTTTCACTCCCGGAGCCCTGGCCTGCCCTGGCCTCCCCACCTTTGTATTATCTTGCTACTCCCCTGGTTCTGAATCGGCACAACAATAAGACCACCAACAATACACAATAATAATGATCGTTATTATTACTATCCATCATTTACTAAGTCCTCTAGGAGTCAGACACTGTGCCCAGCTTTTTACCCCCATGGTGTCATTGTCACACATACTGCCATCTCCCCCCGTTACAGATGATAAGACTGGAGCTCAAGTGGGAGGAAATACTTGTCCAGGGTCACACAAGGCAGGTATGGAGCTGGGATTCATACCATATATTAGTGACAACAAAGCCCAGATGTTTAGACTCTATTCTCCTCTTCTCTGTCCAGCCCAGTTCCCCCACTCCTCAATGTGCAGAGAGGCGGCTTAGGGGCGCCTTGTAGGCAGGACTTCTCCCCCTGCTCAGTCTTGCTCTGCCAAAGGCAAGATGAGCTCTCTCTCCGTAGCCCTGTGGAATCCCAGCCTCCCAAGGCTGAAGTTACGGCTGTCAGCCAGATCGACCCCTGAGAATCAATGTGTAAACTAAGATCCACAGTGGCATAGGACTTGTCCAAGGTCATACAGCAAATCCCAGAAGAGCTAGACCTCAAACCCAGGTTCTCTCCTCATGCCCTATGCTGCCTCTTCTAGAAACTTCTGAGGTCTAAAGGGGACAGTGCTTGCACCTCACTTTACAGACAGAAACTCTGAGGCATCGAGGTTGAGAGCCTGGTGCAGGGTCACTAGCAAATTGGCAAGGGGAGCGTGCTGGAAGTCCTGGGAAGGCCCCTTTTTCCACCCAGTCACAACTCACAGCTCTGCTCAGTGAGCGCGCTCATGCCCAGGCCTCCTTTGCCATCTCAGCTGCTTGGGAGGCAGCTTCCAATGGTGCCTGCGTGGCCCCTGATGATTGCAGTGACCAGAGGCCACCAAAGCTCCCATGACCATTGTTGGGGACAGCCTGCTCCCCACCCCCAGCTTTCTGTCTGAAAACAGCAAAATTATATGTGAATCCAGAGCTGCTTGTGAAGAAACAGCCCAACCCACTGGCGTCTGCAAATCACACCCTTAAATGTTGCTGTCCTCGCTTTTCTCCAGCCCAGATGTGGGCTTGAAGTCCTCCTTGATTCACTGAACATGACACTAGAGCCTGGGAACCTGGCCAGGACTGAGGTAAGCCCTTGAGCCTTTCATCTTAACCACTCCTCAAGCAGCCCTAGGAGGGGTACCTGGTTTGTCTCGCTTTCAGAGGAGGAATTTCAGGTTTACAGAGCTGGAGAAACCTGCCTGGGTCACACAGCTGGCAACTGGCAATCCTTGGAGCTTTACCCAGGTTGGAGCATCTGTCTGTTCTCCTTGCCCATCGCCTCACAGATGCAGCCCAGAGAGCGGAACATGGGCTGCTGGTGGGCAGAAAAGACCATTGCATTCTTGGTAGGGAAGTTGTTTTCCTTTTAAGTGTCTTCGGACCTTCTGCCCCAGTCAAGAAGAAAGTCTCTGTCAGGTGCCGACTTGTGGAACGCCACTCAAACCCACAAATCGCTCTTATAAACAGAGATTTCGACCTAGAGTTGGAGCCCTCTGCAGGCTGCAGGAACCAGCTGGAATTTAATAACGCTATTGCATTTTCATTACAGTTATTTTTATGGTTGCCTCTGTTCATAGCAAGTAATCCTGGTTTTCCACTTAATAACAATAAGGGTAATATTATATCTAAGACCTAGATGGGTCTTACAATAGGTCTGGCTTTTAAGCTTTGTATATTTTCACTCATCAAATCACCAGAAGACCTTATGGGGTAGAATCATTGTTATCCCTTATGAAGAGATAAAGAAACCGAGGCGTGGGATGCCAAGTTCTGTTCCCAAGTCGCCCAGCTAGTTAAGTGCCTGGGGTGAATTGAATCTTTCGTAACATAGTGCCTCCCCCAGTAAGGTAAATTTTCCTCTTCAAATACGTTATTTAAAAAGTGAAAGATCCATTTGTAATATGCACTAAGAAAATAATCAAACGCGGAGTCTGTGGATGTGCCAAAAATTGAAAAGGTGTTTACAAACTCAGCACTGAGAGGAGGCTTACAAACGACGTCATCCCCCATAAGCTCCACCCCCTTGGCTTGCAGCCAATGAGAACAAGGCCTAGCTTGGGACTGCCGGCAGGTGGAGCACAGAAGTGGTCAGCTATCCTGAGTCCAATGTATAGGGGGCGAGGGCAGAGTGATGCCTAGCAGGCACCGTCTTGCAGACACCTCCCAGCTCCCCAAACGTAGGTCCTATCCTTGTGCCCATTTTACACGGGAAGGAACTGAAGCACGTAGGCTTAAGCACCACACCCTCTCTCATCAGTCCCCAGGGCACAGAGCCAGGATTTGAAGGTTGGTAGTCTGGTTTCAGAGCCCTGAGCACATGACCGCTGGGCTACATGGCTCAAGTCACCCAGTGGTTGCATCAGCAGAGCCCCTAGAGTCAGCTTGTGCCCGTGGCCATTCCTTTTTTTTTTTTTTTTTTTTTTTTAAGAATTTACTTATTTATTTAACAGAGAGAGAGAGAGAGATCACAAGCAGCCAGAGAGAGAGGGGGAAGCAGGCTCCCCGCTGAGCAGAGTGCTTGATGTGGGGCTCAATCCCAGGACCTGAGATCATGACCCGAACCTAAGGCAGAGCCACCCAGGCGCCCCTGCCTGTGGCCATTCTTCCTCTGGACATGTCCTTCATTCCAGCCAGTGAATTCCCATTCATGCTTCATCTGCTAGGAGTGGACTAAGAGTTTTCAAAGAAAAAGAATTATGCTGCTTTCTTCCTCCCTTGACTGGGAGGAATCAGCTTCATGGGGTCTGTTCATGATTTCTGTCCAACATTTGGTGACCTCAAGTGGCAGGTGCAAGACGAATGGGCCAGTATCAGGACAAGAGTGTGGGGAGCGAGGCACCTAGGAGGCAAAATGTAAGGAAGCTTTCCTTCACCCTCAGGGGCTAATCATGCGTTTGCATGTAACAGTGAGGGTTTCCTTGCATTTCTCACCCTGGGTGCTCACTCTTATGCCCCAGGCATTATCTTGGTGTCTCCAGTGGATCACTTTCATGGGCATGACCCACATTTCCCTGGCATAGTCCCTGTACCTCCACGTGCACACTGGTAGCTCTGGAGTTTTTGGGGGGGGGGCAGTGGTGCAATTTCCTGAGATCACCCATCACACTCTCCTGTTCAGCCCTGCTGAAGTTTGTGTCCCTGCCAAGGGGCTGCCCCTGATGCCAACAATTCTGCAAGCCCTCCTGGCACCAAAGGATCCCAGCATCCCCTGTAACCCTCAGTGAGCTGAAGCCATGCCGGGCTCATGCACATTTGGAAGAAAGAGTCTCTCTGGGCCCACACAACACAGCCAATGGCCCAAGTCACCAGCAGCCCCATGGAACTGGTCCTTCAGCTCCTACCTGGATGTCACATCTCCATAGCTCAGCTGTGAGTCCATGGTGACCACAGGTGACAGATACTCTTGTCACTCACCCTCACCCTATTCATACCAACCTCCACCTTCCCCTTAAGGCCACTGATACAGGCCCAGGACATACAGGCTTCAGACACACCCAAGAGTACTCACCTCACCACCACACACTCACTCAACCATTTACCAAGTGCTGTAGACTCTGTTCTAGGCATAGCAACTCCTGGGGACAAAATGGTACTCTCCCCATTTTATAGAGATAACCCACCAGAAAGGGCCAAGAACTTGTCCCAGGTCAGAGCTCTTAAGTGGTAGAGCTCAGGAGCAATCCAGCCCTGATTCTACTGCATCTATTATTTGTGACTGAGAATGAGAATCAGCCTGACCCCAGGTTCCCTTAATCAGTTGGTCTTCTCAGTGATGCAAAGCCATGCTCTTCTCTCCAGGGAGTGTGAGAATCCCCAAGCCCTCTGAGCCAGCAGAATCCAGGAACTCCCAGAATTCTGTGCAATTGCCAACCTCCTCTTCAAATCTTGGGGCATGCACACCCCCACCAGTTCCTCCTTCCGCCCCAACAGCCTCTACCCACCACTACATTTCCCCACCAGCTCAATTCTAGTTTCTGACTCAAGTCTTCAGCTCCTTAAATGATTCAGGAAAATCAGCCCATAGGGGACCAAACACCTCCCAGACCCCCAGAGAGGGCCACAGTCGCACCTCTCAACCCTGCTTCACAATCCTTGCTCTGCTGTCCCATTGTGCTGCGGGGACTTAACAAATTTGGCCCCATGTAGTCTTTGGACCAACCTTGATCATGGTAGGAAGCAAATCTGGGGGCCCAAAGTATCAGATCACCTTATAACTATCAATGAAGTCTCAGTGGGAAGGTCCATCCTGAAGCCTTCCTGGCCCACTATGTCAGCCCTACAGATGTGACCAGTCCCCATCTGTGTTTCTCTGCCCAGTACTTCAGCTTTCTGCTGGGCATGGCACACTTTTCCTCTCCCTGGTGAGCCCAGGAGTTCTGGCTCTGACTCTGCCTCCTTATCTCATTCCCAGGAGGTACTTAATAAACATTTGCTGAAGTGAGAGGAAGGGAACTGGGTGAAGGAAGATTAAGGCACCTGTCCTGGCTCAGTGCCCTCTCCATCCCAAAGCTAGACAGTATCTCATCGCTTGGAGCAAACCTGTTTATTGGCCCCTGGTAGCACCCTCGGAGCTCACCTAACCATCACCTAATAGCTGTCTCACACCATCTCACCCACCTGGAAATTGCCATTAGTGGGAAATCCATTCTCCTCAAATGAACTTGTGCTTCTTTCAACCTAGAATACTTGGCCCAATCTTCCTTCTCCATTTGTCTGGCTCTTTCTTAATCCCTTACATCTCTGCTTAAATTCCTTGAACCCACCCACAATCAAAATCTGGCCTTCCTATTATATGTTTTGATAGCTCCTTGAAAAAAAATATACATATATACACACACACACATATATATATTATATGTATTGTATGTATGTATATATATACATATACACATATGTGTGTGTGTGTGTGTATATATATACATATATATATATATATATATATATATATATTAGCTATCACTGTTTACCAGTGGTTCCTGGAGTGCTTGTTTGATTAATGACTTACTCTGTGAGGTTACCTCCATACCAGTTGCAATCCCTGGCATGTAGTAGGCCTATGGGAAATATTTGATGAATGAATGAGTGAAGAGCTGCCCATAAGACCTCAGCCCTAAAAACAGTGTCTGAATAGCTATACCCTAAAGTCAACACAAGAGGCACCACCAGAAATATTTACGCCAAGATCTTGGGTAAGGCCAGCACCTATGGGACAGCTTTTCCAAGCCAGAAGGAGCAGCTTTGTCCCAGCCCTGGAACTCACAGTTCTGACCACTCCTGAGATGGCCTCACTGCTGGGATGGTTCTTGGGGTCGTGGTCACCCGCTTGCATTCCTAATTGCTAACTCAGGTACTATGTAGACCCAACTCTTATTCCCAAGGTGTCAAAGTTACCCTCTGTACTTGCTTCCCAGTTCCCTCCTTCTGACTACTACTCTTAGTCCTCAGTAAGACATTGCCAGGGTCTCAGGGATTCCCTTAAGAGGTGTCATGCCTCAAATTGTGTCCCTCAAAAAGATATATTGAAGTGTTAACACCTGGTGCTTGTGAATATGGCATTATTTGGAAATAGAGCATATGCAGATGTAATCAAGTTAAAATGAATGATACTGGACTGGGGTGGACCCTTAATCCAATTTGAGCCTCATCCTTACAAGAAGAGGAGAGAAATTGACACAGGAGGACAGAGGCAGAGAGAGGAGAGACACAACAGCAAGCCAAAGGGTGTCAAATACTGCTAGCAGATTCCAGAAGCTGCAAGAGGCAGGAAGGATTCTTTCTTGCAGCCCATAAAAGGAGCATGGCCCTCAGGGGCACCTGGGTGGTTCAGTGGGTTAAGCCTCTGCCTTTGGCTCAGGTCACAATCTCATGGTCCTTGATTTCAGACTTCAGAGTGGTGAAAGGATAAATTTCTTTTGTTTTAAGCCATCAAATTTGTGGTGCTTTGTTAGTTTTGCCCCAGGAAACTAATGCAGATGACTTCCTGTCCCTGTGGGTCACAGGCCAGGAGCTGCCATGGAGAAAGGCCTTGTTCTTAGCCAGAGCCAGGCATGCATGCCCCTGGGTGCAGAGCTGCTCAGGAAACGTTTTCTCACAGTAGTACATCAGGGAATGGCCTGAGGTCAGCACGTCTCTGAGCTGTAACATGCTATGAGCCTGTCTCTCCAGAGACCACACCATCTAGATGCGACACCAGCTGCATGCCACCCCCACAACCACCACCAGCAGCCTCTTTGCTCAGCATCTCACAGAAGACTTCAGCTCTTGGGCCAAGCTACCAGCTACAAAAAGCAGAGAAATTCTCAAGAGGTGTTTCTGGGAATGGAAGGGGCAGGACTTAAGTTTGGTACAAAGGGATGAATTTCAATATTATCAGCAACGCTTACTGAACATGTACTCTGAACATCAATCTATTGAACATCTACACTTTGCATGCACTATCCGAGTTCCTCCTCTCGTGGGTATTGATCGTCATCCCCTCTCTATACTTGAGCAGACAGTGGCTCGGAAGACTTTGGCTCAAGTTCCCAAGTTGATTGTGATAGAATCAGAATTCAGATCATGTTGAATTGACTTCTCTGGGATAAGAAGGATACCATAAGGAGACTTTGGTCTTGTACATCATGAATACACATGAACTGAGATAGGTCAGTAACTCAGGACAAGAGGTCATCCTCAGAGATGAGCTCAGAAGGGCATGGCATGGACCAGCAGTGGGGCTGCCTGCATCAGAGCCTGCTGTCTCCAGACTCCCAGCTGTTCCTGAGGCTCCACCCTGCCCAGGCCTAAGCCAGTAAGTGGCTGACCCAGTGGCATACCTAGGCCTTCATACCTAGGGTAGTGTTAGGAAGCCATGACTTTTTCATGAATCTCATGCTCCACCCCATTAAATATATACCCATGAGCTTCAAACTGAAGTCTCCAGGTCTCTCCCTGACATCCCAGTTTGCCATGTTGGGCTCCTTCTGGAGTCTCGGGCTGGCATCTGCCTGGTTTTCCATAGCCAAATACCCCTGGTCTATGCCTGAGACCACTCCACTCCTGGCATCTGCCCAGGCCACTCTGGTCTTTGTAGTAGACTATCTATAAATTTGAACATAGCAGACAAATCTAGACATGTCTGTCCAGCTCACAATTCCTTACTCTAAAGTTGCCTTCCAGGGACGGGCCTGGGAGCCATGTTCAAGACACAGTAGAGTAGGGGCACCTGGGTGGCTCAGTGGGTTAAGCGTCTCCCTTTGGCTCAGGTCACAATCCCATGGTCCTGGGATAGAGCCCCACATCAGGCCCTCTGCTCAGCAGGGAGCCTGCTTCCCCCACTCTCTCTCTGCCTGCCTCTCTGCCTACTTGTGAACTCTATCTGTCGAATAAATAAATAAAATCTTAAAAAAAAAAAAAGACACAGTAGGGTGTAGTGCTCAGACGCACAGATGTTACAATCAGATTGCCAAGTTCAAAGTCCAGCTCAACCACACACTACTTGTGTGACCTTGGGCATGTCATTTAAACTCTCTGTGCTTCATCTGTACAGGGAGGTCAGTAACTGCAGCGCCCATCACAGGAATGTCGTGTGAAATAGAGGAATTATATATAAGCACTTGAAACAGTGTGTAGTAAGCACTCAATAGGTGTTGGCTGTTACCATTACATCATTGTAATTATTGTCATCCTCGTCATCAATATTATTATTACAATGGCTCCAGCCATAGCTGAATGGGCCAAAGATGAACACCTGACTTAGCCTGGGCCAATCAGGTTCTCAGTCCCAGGAACATGGGACTTATGCCCAGGACAGAGGGACAGAAAATGGTCTAGGTTTGCCTGGCAACATGGAAATCCAGAATTCTTAGCCCATTTGTCCACAGGCATGGAGAATCAAGTGCAGAGAGAATGAAACCAAAGCACACAGAGATATTCAACTCAGAGGCCATTTGGCTCCTGACAGAAAAGAAAGATGGAGGGTGAGTCTTCCTGGGACCCAGTGGCTCTCTAAACTTTCCTCAGGAGGTATTGCCTGTCTTGGACTCTTGCAAAACACCTTGGTCCCAGAAGAAAAAAAAATCTCCTTTGAGCCCAAGCCAGATAGAATGGGTTTTGTTACCTGAATCTGAAAGGTAGACATCATCCCAGATCTATAAAGCAAAAAACAAAAAGAAAAGAAAAGAAAGTGAACAATGTTGGGAAAGAATAGGAGTCCTACTGGTGTGGCCATGTATGCATGTTTGTATATCATGTTTACAGGGGAAACAAAGCCCTGATGTATCATCCATCCACCCTGGTTGGTTTTCCTGGCAAATGTAGGTCCACAATGCCCCAGAAGTGGCACAGGGAACATCTCCCTGCTGAAGTCCAGCAGCACACCACTTCCAGGTTAGCTTGGAACGATCATACAGCATCTTCAAATGGCCCCAGTTCCCATTCTGCCTCTGGCTGGCTGTGTAACCTCAGATGCATCACCTTTCCTCCTTCAACCTTGGGTGTCTCATGTTCATTGTGAATAATATATGTCCTGCCTGCCTCTCTCACAAGGGAGACTCGGGGAGAGGGCAAGGGACTCAGTGGGGACTATGCCTCATGGATGGGAAGGGAGGTGACAGGTCATCCAGAAGAGAAATTTCTCCCCATACTCCATGGGATCATCTTTCCTGCACTGCTAGCTTCCTCAAAAGCCAACACCCTGTCTCTACAGGCCAAGGCAGGGCCTAGCAAATAGGAACAAAGTTATCCTGGGTCTCAGATCATGTGATAAGGTTGTGGGAGGCCTGCAGATCCATCCCTCTGTGTTTGGGTAAACCGATTCTCAGCCAGAGAATCTCTACCCAGAGAAAATGGCTGGACCAGGGACCATCTCTTTGGGAAGAAGGGTAGGCATGTGAATGTCCATGTGGGTCTGATTTCTTCCTCACTCCTCTCATGCCTCTGAATCCAATCACCAGTGACCTCCATAGGGCTCCTAACATTTTTCAGCTCCTATCTGATTTTTTTGCAACATTTCACTCTAGCAACCACTTACTGGTTTCTGAAACACTCTCTTTCCCTGAGTTCTGTGACATCACATTTTCCTGTACTCCCCCCTCCTCCGTGCTGCTTCTTTTCTGTCTCCTGGAACTTTGTCAATGGCTGGTTGTCCTCCAGGTACTGTCTCTAGGACTCTCCTCTCTCCACACACTCCCTGAATGGTTTCACCAGTTCCCTTAGCTTTTCCCCCAACTTGAGCGCCAAGGATACCCAGATCTGTCTCCAGAACAAACCATCTATGGGGCTGCAGGTTTCCAGCAGCCTCCACCACAGTCACCTGTGGTATTCAGAGGCTCCACAAACTCAGTGAACTTGACACTAAAATTTTCCCTCCTATTAAAGAAGGATCACTTGTTCCATTTCTCAGCGAATAATGTCCTCTAGTCTCTTCGTCTCTACTGTGATGGACACCCCATGATGTCTCACTCTCTCCCCTGCAAATAAAACCTATTAGTTAGTCTCATCTCTTCTACCTTTCAAGCATCTTTCTAAGCTGCCTATCTTCCCATCCCCTCATCAATGCCTGTTCAAAAGCATACTATTGCTCACCTGAGCCTTCCCATCAGATGTCAATGCTAAATAAATCTTTTAAAATAAATTTATCTAGTTTAAAGTCTAAAATATAAGAATTAGGCCTGATCTGACTAGACTCAGGAACAGCTCGGAGTGTAAATCAGACCTTACATCTCAGCCCAGATCTCAGAAGCTAGAGCTGATGTCTAGAGTCTAGAGCAAAATTCTCTCCTAAAACTCAGAGGGGGAAGCCTAGTACCCTACACCCAGCCCATTTTTTAGTCTAAGGAGTCACATATGGCTCAACCCCTTCCACCAACATCCCTTATTTTATTTTTCTCAAAGAAAAACAAGTGTCGATGGGGAGAGGGTTAACAGTTTATTCTATTTTTTCTGAGTGATTTTATCACTGTCGTTAGAACATTCATTGAAGTAAGTGAGGAATCCATCACAGGCTGACAGCAGTGTGCAGACTAATGGCTGTTAGATGGTAATAATTTTTAATATGATTTTTATTTCACTTAATTTCATATGTGCTTGACAAAAGGTCCCCAGTCACTGGGGAGCAGTGCGGAACTGGGAATATGCTCACAGGAAGGTCTATTAAGTCAGGTGCTGGAAGCGTTTCAAAGAAACAACTTTGCCATTCAGGGGAAAGTCAGAAACTTGGTCAGGTGAAGGGAGCTGTTTTCTGGCACAATGTTAGTATCACACCCCACCGACACTGGCATATCTATGTCTCACAATACCATGAATCAGAGGGACAGGCACTTAAATGATGGGAATGCCCACATTCATGCACACAATCATGCCAAGGCATAGATGGACATAGATGAACCCCACCTTGTGAGGTACATAGACAAACAATCACACCCAATGAGCTACACTCCAAGTTTTCAGAAAAACACAAACTAAGCACAGATTGCACACATACACATGCATATTGCAAGGCAAATAGAGAAAGACCGAGACTCATTCTTTGGTATGACATAGAGTCTCACCCAAAGAACCAGTGTGTGCTTGCACTCACTCTTATTCTCTCTCTCTCTTGCACACACACACACACACACACACACACAGAATCACATAAAGAAAACATACAGATTTATCCCTATAGGGAGTCACATCTCACACACATAAAAATAATCACATACAAAATATCTCTGACAGTCACTAAAATAGACACTCACATCCTACTGGGTCTGTCCTATGGCCTGTTAATGGACCATGAAATGCTTTTGGGGTTTTCTAAAAATTGTTCTTAACTATTAGAGGAAGTGTTGGGGAGGGCAGCCCTTGTGCCCAAAGGCAAACCTCCAGAGGTGGCCATAGGGACAGGGGGAAAAGAAAGTCATGTTTTGTGTAACCTCAGCTTCCCAGCATTCCAGGAGCTCCTGGCAGGAAACAAGGGCAAGCTGACATAAGGATAGGTAAGGATGAAACCATATCTAACTACAGCCCATATTTAAAATATTCTGGGGTAGAGTAGGCAGGGTCTCAGGGCATTGCTGACTTGAGACATCAGATGCCCTTCCATATGTATACCAGTTTAAAGTAACCCAGCCCAGATTCCCAGGTTCTGGGGGGGAGGATCCTATAAGACTTCTATGTGGGGATTCCAACCTTAGGAAGCCAGGCTAGTTTTGGAATTGATCTCACATCAGCAGGAACTTGAACCAGAATGGGGGCTTAGCTTAGAAATCAAGTGGTCAGTGGAGAGAGAAGTGGGAGGAGGGAAAAGAAACTACAGTTCATCAGTCCTACAGTTGTCTATTCACTAACCTGACACAGAAATAGAGGAAAGATCATAAATCCCCTGGGCAGGTGAAGAAAGCTCTCACTGTCACACCTTACTGATTCCTTCTTGCTCCAAAACAAGGTCTAGAAGAAGCTGAAAAGAGCTGACAGGACCCCACCTCTCCTTGGCTTCCCCTCTGGAGGAAGAATAAAACAATAAAACAGCGTCCCACAACACACAGCTTGCTGTGCCAAGGTATTGTACAGGTCTCACCACAAATCTGTGCAGGGACTGATTGCTGATGAACTGTCAGCATGCTGTTCTCTCAGCTTGACTCTGAGAGGGGCTGTCATGTGGTATTAAGAGAGAAGACTCTAGCGTCAGTCTGCCTGAGATTAAACCTCACCTCTGCCCACTCATTAGTTTTGTGAACTTGGGAAAACTGCTTAACCTGTGGCTCTGTTTCTGCATCTACAGAATTGTAGTAGTAAGTCCCTACCTCACAGGTAATTGTAAAGATTAAGTGAAAGAGACTAGCCTTCAGAAAAGGTTACCTACTATTATTATTTCCTACAAGTTTCTCCTAGAAAGAGTGGGAAATGCCTTCTCCCATGTTTTCTTAGCACAGAGGGGGAATTCTTGAAGGCTGGGGAAGTCATCCCATGAGGTCATGCTTTCTGAGACTGCCTGAAAACTATCAGCACCGTGGACAGCATCAATTCTCTGTCCTTGGTGCTGAATTGTGCTTTCTTCGGTGTCTGCACCACATGCTTTCTCCTTCCATATTCTAACCAGGAAGTCCAGAGGGTCATTTATCTGGATATTGAGACTATAAGAGATCAAAGTTATTGATTCCATGGAAATTCTGAATCTGAAGAGATTCTTTTATAGAGAAGACTGCTGAGTGGTCCAGAGGCAGCTTTAATCATTTGCCCTGGGGGCATCTCCAAGCTCCCTTTCTCTGGATTGGTCATCCCAGGCCAGGACCTACTGAGAAAAGACTTAAAGAGGAAGTCTTTATCCCACATTTATTGAGCATGAATGGTGTTCCAGGGTCTGTGCTAAACCCTTGACACACATTATTCCAGTTAATCTCCAACAAACCAATGAGGTAGGTGTTCTTATCATCTCCATTTTTGCAGATGAAAATTCTGATGTTAGAGAAGCTAATGGTTCACTTAAGTTCACACAACTAGAGGTGGAGGAGCAGGATTCACACACATGTCTAGACTGTAAACCCCAGTAACTTTTCCTATCTTGATGATTTATGTGTCCATCCCCAGACCATGCAAAGAAGAAACTCTCAATGAATATTTGCTGAAAGGGTGAATAACTCCACAATCATTGTCCTAGCTTCTTTGGCTTCTGCTTCTCAACTGGGAGATCTGGTTCAGCATTAAGATTTTTTCTTTAGACACAGATACTCCCACATATTTCTACTGGCAGGACTTCTCCTTCCCACAGCCCCCATGGAGTCAGGCATAAGCCTCCACTGGTCCTCAGCAAGATCTGACCATCTCAAACCTCCCTAGATGAAAAATTAAAGGTCCTGAGATCTGGGGTGTCTGGGTGGCTCAGTTGGAAGAGCTCTTTATCTTGGGATCATGAGTTCAAGCCCCACATGTGGTGTAGAGAGGTTACTTAAATAATAAATACATACATACATACATACATACATACATACAATAAAGGTCCTGAGATGTGGCTGTCTATATCCTAGATACTGTTGGTTAGACTACCAGGAGAGGCCCTGCCAACTTTGACTCTTCAGCTGAATCTACTATGGAAAGTAGTAAGTATTCCATAAATGGTGACCATTATCATTCTTATGGATCAACAAAATTGTCTCCACATTGATATCTATAAGGGACAAGTTCAAGCTAGTTTTCAAGGTGGACGGAGGGCTTTGAGGGGAATATGGCCAAATAAAATTACTTTCGACTCACAGAAAAAGAAAGATTCTGCTGGAGTCTCTATCTTGCAGTATATGAGCTCAGAAATCATTTCATAGACCCAAGACAAGAGATTCATATGTGAGCCATAACCCATCTCTATATAGGTTGAGCCTTTCTAAAACCATGTGTACAAGTCTTCATGGTGGAAGGTCAAATTCTAATTTCAAAGAGTGTAGTGAATAAGAGTTGTATCATCAACAAACAACAGTAACAAATTACTGTTCACTGAGTACCTACTACGAGCCCAGCACTATACTAGGCACAAGACACACAAAGTTAACCAGACAGGGTCTTTGCCTTCAACAACCTCAATGATAGACAAAAAAGAAATACAAGTCAAAGGGCAACTTATTCCAGACGAGTCTTTATCAGGGATGACTGAAGTAGAAAAGAATTGGGGTTCTCCCTGGGCTATATTAGCTGTTCCCTTGACAGCCTTCCCCAGATTCCACGTGGATCCACTCATCAGATGTCCCAGCCCCAGACAGCATAGCCAGGTACAAGCAGTAAACTCTAGTGGCTTTTAAAGGCAAAGATTCAGAAGGGAGACTGCTTTTTTTTTTTCCCTAATCCTTGTTCTTCCACTTACTTTAGGTGTGTCTTTGTACAAGTTATTAATCTCTCTATGCCAAAATATTCTCATCTTCAAGTGAAATAATAAAACTTAACCTATCACAATGGGTGTTGTACAAATTAAATAAGTGAATGATTAGAAAGAGTATAGGACAGGGTTTGGAATATAGCAAGGCTATAAAAGCACTAGGTACTGTTGTTGGTGTTATCCCAGCACACAAGCCAATCAGCAACCGGCACCAACTTAGGGGAGGCTGCACATGGGGTTCAGCCCCACAGCACTCCTGCTTTTGAATTATTCTCTGCCCAAGCCAAAGGCGGAGCCCAATTAGAACCCTGTCTGCATCTCCAGATGCCCAGGCAACTTCCCTGTGCCTCTTTCTCTGAGGTTCCTGTGTATTAACTATTTTAGTTGCCATTAATTGGGTGCTTACTTTCCAAAATGCTTAGGATACATTATGCCATTCTACATCCTCACAATAACCCCTTTGAGGTGGGTGCTATTATGAGATCCACTTTTCAGAAGAGGATACTGAGGTTCAGGGAGGTTTAAATCCAGGCAATTGACTCCAGAATCCGAGCTCTGATCCATTAAGCTATAACTCCTTCGTCCACAAAGAATGTAAGGTGGCCTTTCCCCGTTAAGTCTTCCAGCACTCCTCTATCCTTGGAACTTCCTCAACCCTCACCAAGTTGCCAAGTGGAACACAGTATCCCAAGTCCCCCTTCCTACTGTCCTCAAGATCCTGCTTAGTTCCAAATTTTGGTGCTGCTGTTGGCGGGGTCCCTCTAGGATCCCAGATGCCATGACAAATATGGTATCCTAGACCATGGCTACCAAATCCCTCTCAAGACAGGTTCTGGACATCTGCTTTTTTCTGTTGTCATTGAGTGGGTAGCATCCCAAACTTCTTTCAGGCCCTCCTCCTCCTGTCAGAGTGACTCATTCCTCCAAGAAGGGATTCCTAGAACAGAGCTATGCCCTTGTCTCCAGGGGTATCTGAACTAGGAGGCTCTACAGAGACATTCCCTAAGGACACTGCTTCATACAACTTTTAAAATAGACATATCCTAGTTTTGGCCACCCATAGCTATTCCTCCTTAACAGGATGGGAACAAGGTTACCCAGATAGGAGTGAATTAGACTTCCTATTCCCCATCCACTCTGGTGGGTCTGGCTTAAATCCACCTTTTAACAACTGGGCACATAGCATGGCCTTTTCTGCTATGCCATCTACTGCTACCCAACAGATACACATAAACACATACACACACAGGCACACAGATGCAAATATAGCTGGGTCAAATCCTAGCTCTACCACTGATTTGGACCTGGCACTTTTCTCTCTGGGTCCTCAGTTCTCCCACATGATCCAGGATGATGGGCCTACAAGAGAGATCTGATCCCAGTCATACTCCCATCCCCTACCCTCTTAAGGGCAGCCCCAGTGGCTGGTGGAACAAAAGAGCAAGAGGTCCGAGGTATATCAGGAGAAACCACTGCTTTAGCAAGCCCCTCCTCTTCACTTGGTCTTTATTCCTACAGGCTTTACCAGGCCAACTAAGAGGCAATACAGTTTTGGGGTTAAAAGCAAGGATTTTGGAATCAGAGCTGGGTTCCAAACTAAACTGTCAGCACCTGGGTGGCTCAGTGGATTAAAGCCTCTGCTTTCAGCTCAGGTCATGATCCCAGGGTCCTGGGATCGAGCCCCCCATTGGGATGTCTGCCCAGCGGGGAGCCTGCTTCCTCCCCTCTCTCTCTCTGCCTGCCTCTCTGCCTACTTGTGATTTCTGTCTGTCAAATAAATAAATAAAATCTTTAAAAAAGAAAAAACAAAACAAAACTGCCCCTCATGGTAAATTACCTAACCATGTTGAACCCCTGTATTCTCAATTATGAATTGGGGTAAGCAATACTTTTCTTCCTGGGCCACTTTGGGGATTAAATAAGATCACAAATGGGAAGATTCTGACCTCCATGCCCTTGGTGATAAAGGTTGAGAACAGTTGTGGGCTCAGAACCCCCTAACCAGGGTCCCATCCATGCTTCTCATGACTCAGCAGGGATCACCACCCCATCAGAACAGTATGGCTGTTGGGATCCCCTTTGGGAAGCGCTTCCTGAAAAGTTTAAACATAGAGTCACCATATGGCCCAGGAATTCCACACCTAGGTGTGTCAAGAGAATCAAAAATACTTGTGTACTTGTACATAATACAAATGCAAACAAACACCTGTACCCAAATGGTCATAGCAATGTTATTGCAGTAGCCAAAAACTGGCCGCACCCCAAATGTCCATAGAATAACAAACAGATGAGCAAAATGGGACGTACCCATACAGTGGAATATTGTTCTGCAGTGAAAAGGAAAGAAGTCCTAGCATATGCTATGACACGAACAAATCTCAAAAGCATTCCACTAAGTGAAAGAACACAGATAGAAAAGCCCACACGTGATGGGATTCCACTCCCATGGAGGGTCCAGACAAGGCAAATCCACAGAGACAGAAAGTAGATTAGTGGATGCCGGGGGCAAAGGGCAGGGGAGTGGAGAGTGACTTCTTTAATGAGTATGGGAGTTTCTTTGGGGGATGATGAATACGTTCTGGAATTAGATAGTGATAATAATTGTAAAACGTAGTGAATAGACTAAACACCACTGAATGTACACTTTCAAAGGGTGAGTTTTATGGTATGAATTATGTCTTTAAAAAAAAAAAAAAGACTGGTTAGTGGGACTCTGAGCAGCAGTCAGTGGCCTGAAATTCCTCTCCGCCAACCCAGTTTGCCCTGCAGAGGCCTCAGATACTCCTGCATCGCAGGAAAAAGGTGCTTACAGCCCTGACCGCTGCTAGGGCCAGGTGCAGGCCCCGCTGGAGCCGACACTCCAGGAAGCAGCACAGATGGTCCATCAAGTAGAGCCTGAGCATCAAGAAGACCCACACTGAAATCCTAGCTCCACCACGGTCTCCTGACCTCAGACATTCGGTTTAACTCTCAGAATTCCTCCCCACATCGGTAAAATGGAAGGCAATCTATTGTGACCTATTTCAAAAAGTTGTTGTGAAAATTAACTAAGACCATCAGGTAAATTGCCCCCCATGGGGCTAGACACATGATAAGTGCTAAATACACGTGGGCCACCAATGTCACTGAACGCTCATTAAGTCTTACCAACGCCCTGAATGGGCAAGTGTTATGATCCCCATCTTAGAGCTTGTGTCATGCCCACTTCTGAGGTTGGGGGATGCTGGGATTTAGGTTCAGAAACCATGGGGTCCACAAGGTCATACCTAAGGCAGAGAGGCCAGTGTGAGACAGTTGCAGACAAGCCTGTGAGAAAGGTTGGTGGCTTGGCCTGGGCAATGGTAGGAGGAATGGAGAGAGCAGTTGTGAGGACCATTTTGAAGAGAACTTGGCAAGACTGGGTGACCTCCCCCCAGCTGGGGGTGAAGGGAAAGGACTCAAGGGTGACAGACCATTCCCAGATTCTAGCTTGGGGACCAGATGTGTGTTGGGGCTGCCTACGTCCTGAGTTCAGGGACACACCAAGAGGAAGCACCTGGAAAACCCAGGTCTGTGGGAGAGCTTAGGGCTATAAGCAGAGATTCAGGAACTGTTATGATAAAGGAGGGAGGATCACCCCCCACCTCCGCCCCGGGGAAGTGGGGAGAGAGGAGAGTAGAGGGTTGGATAACTGGCCCTTGGGGACAGCCTCGGTTTAAGAAGCCAACAGAAGACTAGGAACCCAAAGGTGCTGGAAGGCAATTAGGGAAGCAGGAGCTCAGCATAGGTACTGCAACATCATAGAAGGCACTAGAAGTCACAAAGAGAGGAGTCTAGGAGTGTCTGGGAAGCTGAGAAATGGGGGAGGAAGCCTGTGCATAAGAGCACGGGTTTCCCCTCAAGGGGGGCAACCGGATCTACTGAGTGGCAGAGGGGGATTGAGGATAGTGAGCTGAGACCGGCCTGGCCAAGAGCCCCAGGACCGGGGTCAATGGGGAACGTGGGGGGTCGAGGAGTGGGCTTTTGTTTTCGTGACCGGAGAGCCCTGAGGAAAGACGCTATGTCAAGGAGGCATTGATGGGTACTGACCAGCAGCTGCTCCCTTTTTTCCTCCTTGACCTTTTGAGCAGAGTTAGCGAGCGCCTTCCTCTGGGAGACCCCACGGCACTCTCTCCATCCATCTCTCTGTTATGGCGCTGATCACCTAGGATGGGTGTTGCTGACTCTCCAAATAGAACACGAGCAGTGAGGGCTCAGAGCCTCTCGGGCACGTCTGCCGCCCTGGGGCCTAGCGTCGAAGAAAGGACAGCGCGCCAGGCAGGCAGGCTCACAAGAGACCAGACAAGGGGATGGACAAGCAGCCTAGCAGACAGACAGGCCAAGGAGCAGCTGGAAGAACAGCCACAGGGACAGGTAGGCAGGGAGCTATCTCCCCCTTCCCCTGGCAGCGGGGGGCTGACACGGCCAGGCCCGGAGCACAGATTTATCTCCCAATGCTGCCGCAACCCGCTATTGGATTTGTAATCACAGACTCCAATGTTCACGGGATAAATATACTAACAAACTAATTGTTTGTTAGCTCTGAGGTTGGAGCAATCAACACGTCCAGCATGAGATATGGGCCACTCGCCCGCTTGAGTTGAGGCCGCCCCAAGGCGCGGGGGCACCGCACGGGCCCCGGTGGGCTGCAGGCCCAGTGGGCACACCCAGGCCCGCACGGGCAGGAGGGCGTGAGCGTGCACTGGCACGTAGCCGTCGCGGCCCCTGCCTGGGCCTCATCAGTGGCAGACATAAACTAACTCGGTTCCTGGGGACCCCAGAGGAGCAGCAGCAACTGTTTGGTAGAGAATTATAGCTGTGGGTGAAATTAGATGTACTCTGAGCCCCAAGGCTGAGAGAAATAAAAAGCATTTTAAATGGAGTGTAGAATTCATATTCCTCAGTCACCTTCCAATAAATAAATCTTGTACTATTTTTTTCTGTAAACAGTGGTTACACTCGGCTCTTATTGTCTCCACGTTCTGTATGCCAACTGGCCAGGAGCGGGAAGGGAGAAACCAGGGAGTGCCTGAGGTGTGGGGGCCCTAGAACTAGGAGGGCTACCCTGGAGATGCCCCCCGACTTTAAGGAAGTGTCAGACATATCCCCCCTCATCATAACCCAGCCCTGGTCACCCCTCTGGGATCCCCAAGGCAGAAGACCTGAGATGGAATTCCCAGGCCCCAAGTTTTGAGACCTAGGGGTCCAGGGCTGGAGAACCATGGGGGACAGTGTGGCTCCAGTTCTGTGGGTCCCCTGTCCCTGGGGAATCCCCTGGGGTTGGCAGCTGGGGTGGGAGCTGGGTGGGGGGGGTGTCCTGCTGTCCTCACCCATGGCAGCTTTTTTCATCTCTGGTTTTCTTTTTAAAAGCCTTCCATGTACAAAAGCGATGCCTCCTTATGGCGAAGGGTGTGGAAAACACAGAAAATCACCCAGAAGAAAAGTACCACATGCGATCTTACCACCCTGAAAAAAGAAAAGAAATCGCTGTTGATATTTTGGTTTGTTTCCTCCCAGACTGTCCTCAGTGTGTATATGCCCATAAAGAAGTAGATGTTTCACAGTATAGAAAGAATCCCTACATTCATGACATGCCCAACGTGCACCAGGACTCTTCTAGGCATTTTGAATGTATTATCTCTGAGTCTCACAATAATCCTGCAAAAAAATTCATATTAAATATTAATACTAACTTGGATCATGAAAGGAAAAAAATATTGGCTCACATTTATTTGGCACTTACTGTGTACCTGGCCCGTTCTGCTGAGCACAAAGCTGCAGGACATTGGATAATCCCCTCCACAGACACAAGCGTGGGAGGCAGCCTGTCGCTACCCCCACCCTAGGGAAGGAACGTGTTCAAGGCCACAAAGAAGGTGAGTGGCAGAACCACACGCAAACTCGGGTTTGTCTGACTCTGAGTGTGACCTCAGTCACCCCTAATCCCTACCTTTGCCCGCGAAAGCCAGACCACCGTGGAAGGTGCCTGACTTCTCCATTAGTCCATCTTCTCTCCCACTCGCTCCAGCCATTCTTCTAGATCCGAAGGAATTGTTCACTTCCTGTGGCCTACGACTGAGGTTTCCACGGCTGCCCTGCCCCTGCCCCACCAGTTCGCAAACACAGGCAGCAAGAAAACTGGCAAAGAGTGTGTGTTTGGGCGCAGACAGTCATGGCTTCAAGCCCACCCAGCCTCTTATTAGCTGTGTGTCCTTGAGGAAGTCACTGTGCTTCTCTGGGCCTTATAAGTCCTTAGCCAGAAGATGGAGATACTAAATATAGTTACTCTACAGGGCTATTGTGAAAACCAAATGAGATCATTTTAGAGCACTGAGTACAGTATCTGGTACATGCTAAGGGCTCCCAAACTGACATGCTAGCTATCTTTCAAATTAAGAACAAGACACCAAAAAAAATTTTGAGAGAGGAAGGAAGGAAGGAAAGGAGGGAGGAAGAAAGAAAAGGGAAGGGAGGGAAAGGAAGGGAGGAAGAAAGGAAGGAATGAGGGAGGGAGGGAAGGAAGGGAGACCACAGAGCAAAAACAGGACACTGGGACATACACACTGACTCTCCCTCTCTCTTCCTGCTTCTTTCTCCTCCTCCATTTAATTAGCCAGTGTACATATACCCATTATACAGAATGCCAGGGAGCAGCGATTGAAAGTCAAAGGCTGACTTCTGAAAACCAAGGTAAAGAAAAGGATGGGGTGCCTGGGTGGCTCAGTCATTAAGCTTCTGCCTTCAGCTTAGGTCATGATCCCAAGGTCCTGGGATCAAGCCCGGCACTGGGCTTCCTGCTTGGGGGTAGGAAGCCTGCTTCTCCCTCTCCCACTCCCCTGCTTGTGTTCCCTCTCTTGCTGTGTCTCTGTCTGCCAAATAAATGACCAAACTCTTAAAAACAGAAAAGAAAAAAATAAGAAAAGAAAGGGAGAAACTGGCCCCTTTGCAGGGATGTTAATACAAAAAACATGACAGTTTCCTGTTTATTCCTGGGGCCTGCCCTCTCACGGCCCTGTGACTCTTTTGTTCCCACCAAAGGAGTCAGTTGAGATGAGAACATGAGTTGGGTGATGTAGGCTGGTGTCATCTTTGAACTGAAAAGATTCACCACCCAAGCACAGTGAGGAGAGACAAGGAAAGCTTGGTACCCAGCTCTATCCAGAGACCCGGGGTCACTCAGTGATTCCTCGGGCAGCGACAGCCTAGGAGGACTTCCTAGGGAAGGAGGACAAGAGGATCTGTAGAGATGGACAGGAACAGAGGACGAGCCTGGATGCAGGGACCACAAGGTCAAGTCTCAGGTTGCTGATCCTGTGGGACCCTCAGATGGCCCCTTCCCCTCTCTGGGCCTCAGCTTATCCCTCTGCGAAATGGGAGTGATGATACTGCATTGGAATGACAACGGTTGTGCCAACAGGAATGAATGATACACAATGAATGAATGAGCGATGAGCAAGTGAGAGGCTCTACTCTGAGCCCACAGTGGCAGCTGACTCCGGGGTAGCCAGAACTCCCTTCTTCCCAGGGCCCTTGGTCATTTATTTTTGGTTAATTAAATGGTAAGATTTTCATGTCTGATTATTTACTGCCAGCCGGCTTCATTACCAGTTTCCCCATAAATCACAGCAGGGAGCCAGCTCCAGCTCCCCACCCCCATGCCCACTCCCAAACCGAAGCCCCCAGCCCCGACAGAGCCAGCCTCTAGAGGACCCCAGGAGAGACAGGTATGGTGACATTTCCTATCCCGGATGGCTGTGCCAAGACTTCTCCAGACCCCTGCCCTCCCATACCCTGCCCCATCTGGACCTGCTGCAGCCTCCTACACCCAGTTTCAGGAAAGACTTCATTGCCAACATCCCCATCCAGAAGATTTGGCCTTAGCATGTTGAGATGAACATCTCTAGGTTCTTCACAAGCCTGAGCTCACGGCAGTGATTAGACCCACTCTACAGAGGCGGCTATGGGGGTCCCACCACTGTCAAAGGGGAAGTGAGGATTAGAACCCAGCTCTGGCTCCAGGGCTTCGTCCCGACCACCCTGCCTCAGTGAGGAGGGAGGCACCAGTTCTGGTGTCTGAGGGACCTGGAGTCAAGCCTCAGCTCTAATGTCTATTAACTGCATGACCTTGAGCAAGTGCCTTCACTCTTCCGGGCCTGTTCCCCCTGTTATCAGGTGGGGACGATAATATCTCCCTCTCCAAGTGCTAGGAGCGCGGGAGGTGACGTGCCTGGGACAAGGTCAGACTCAGAGGCTGCATTCCACGCTGCGCAGCCGCTGTGTTCCTAGTACAGTACTGGCTGGGGGTGTATCTCACCCTCAGGGTGGGGATGCCCAAGCAGAGGCAGCAGCATAGGGAGGCTGGGAAGTCTCGGGGGACCCCCCCCCACTGGCTATGTCTAGATAGCCCCTAGTGGGTCTCAGATGGCACCTGCAGGGCTGCTGCCCCGGCCTGATGCTGATCCCTGGGCAACCCCAAACCTAGGTACCCAGCCAGGCACGGGGGGAGCAGTTCTAGAAGTGTTGAGTACAGGAAGACCCCCAGGGAGCCATGTTCCATGGAATCCCTCTACTTCAGCCTTCGCCACTAAACAAAGGAAAATCAGGGGGGCAGAATGGAACAGGTCACCCAAGACAACAAAGGGAGCCAGCTCCCCCATCTGACAGGGGGCTCCAGGAGGCAAGCAGGGACCCTATGCCTGGTCCCCAGCTCCACTCCCCATCCCCAGCTCCCAGCCTAACTTAGAATGAGGGTTCAGTCCCTATCTGTTGGATGATTAAATGGGTGGGAACACATGAGGACAAGCCAATGATCAGATAAACGAATGAATGCAAGAATGAATAAACAAAAAGGAATGATAGAATAGAAGAGAAAGGAAGAGAGAAAGGGGAAAGGGGAGAGTGGGGAGAAGCCAGGCAGTAAAAGCAGGTCTGCACAGAGCAGCTCCCCAAAGGCAGCACGATCCCACTCTCTGGTCCCTCTGGCGAGAAGGACCTGTCTCCCTCAGCCCCAGCCCCTCCACCACAAGCCTGAGGGAACCTCGCTGTGGCATCCCCCGCAGTTCTGGAGCTCAGGGAGCCTTCTGGCAGCCTGGAAAGCCAGGCTGGGGGAGGTAGGTTGGCTTTGCCAAGCCCTCAGCCTAGTCTTTAACTATTACATTAAGCATCTGCTTTGCCATTCACGGATCAGATAGCATTTTACCCCTGAGATATTTGATTTTATTACTTTCCAGGGAGAGGGCCAAGCAAGTGTTCTTATTGATTTGCGCATTAAATATATTAGTAATAAAACAACATCTCCGTAAACCAATTGTAAAATCAATATTAATTGGTACCAAAATATCACAAGTAGTTGAATTACAATTAAGGGAGGGGGTGAGCCCTGCTTCAGGGCAGAGGGTGCCGAGGTCCCAGAAGGGAGAGTGGTTGGGAGACCAGACTGCAGTGTCAGGCAGACCTGCGTCCCCCTCTCTGAGCCTCTGTTTCCTCATCTGCTAAATGGGGTTGATCATTCTAGAAGCCAAAGTTTGGTGTGGATTAAACGAGGTAATGCAGGTCCGCGGCCTGGCAGTCACAGGCACCCAATAAATGTTCTTTTCCCTCCTTTTCCTAGTCCCTACTGCAGGCCATGTATTAGTCATTCCCACTATAGTAAGAAAAGGAACTATTTGGCAGCAGGAGAGAGAGAGAGGTGTGGGTGGTGGTGGGGGAAGGGAATAGCAGAAAAGACAGGGAGCTCCGTTGGGGGTGCACTAGTCTGGGGGGGCTTGGCATATTGAAGGAAAGTCAGGGTCCACAAGGCCCTTTCTATTGCTCAAATAAGAGAAAATAAGTCAACCAGGGAAACTTGAAGACTTCCATGAGGGTTGGCCCAGGGTACTGGCAAGGGAGTTCAGGGTGAGCAGGAAACCCTGGGTATCAGGCTGGACCAGGCATGTGACTGTCCCTCAGGCTAGACAGCCAAGCCGTGCTGGCTGTTCTCCAGAGCAGGGTGGCCGGGTTGCTGGTGAGGAGCCACTCAGTGTTAGCTGACCACCCCGGGACCCAGAGGAGACCATCCCAAGGGTCAGCCCCACAGCCACAGAAGACCCATTCTCTCTGGCTGTCCCCAGCACTACTCACAGCCCCAGGTTCTCCCAAAGGGCTCAGGGTGTCCCCTGGAGGAGTCCCACACGGGCCCTGAGGACCAGTCCCCTTGACTCCCTAGAGTCTGTGTATGTGGGTGTACGTGGTCTGAGTCAGTCGGTGGCTAGACTCCCACAGTAACAATCACAAGTATTCCTCACAACAGCCTTGTGAGGGCTCTCAACTCTCACCCCTATTTTACAGATAAGGAAACGGAGGCAAGAGAGGGCCCCAGCCTAGGCAAACAGCCAGCAGTGGTGGGCTGGGCTTCAAACAGAGGTCTGTCTGACCCCGGAGCCCACGCATCTCTCCTGTTCCTGGTCCCACGGGGATGCCGATGGCATGCCTGAGCTGAAGCACGCAGTCGCCAACACACATCTCCGTCCCTGCCACGGAATCCAGCCGACAGACCCAGTCGCCCTGCCAAGGACCCTCTGGCCTCCTCTGTTGACTATCACACTCCCAGCCCCTCGTGGGGGTTTCAGGTTTCCCGGGCTCTTTAGAGATGACAATAATGGCGGGACTAATATGAACATATGTTGATGAAGGATCTTGGGCTCGCAAAAAAACTTCACCAGCTTTTCCTAATTGATCGACTATATAGCCTAAGGGTTTAAGTTCACATTTTCCAGGCAGAATCCCCTCAGGTTAGATCCCAGCTTTGCCACTACTGGTTGTGCGATCACGTTCATCACCACCAGCTGTGGCAATGCCGCGTAACAAAGTACCTCAAAAGTCAGGAACTTACAGCAACCAATGTTTGCTCTCCCACCTCTGGGTCTGCACCTTGAAGGTAGTTTAGCTGATCCGGGCAGAACTTGGCATCAGCCTCCAGGCTCTCCTTGGGTCTCATTGTGGGACCCACAGCTACACAGGGGCACGTTCCCATAGAAATGGCAAAGAGTAAGAGCCAAGGGAAACCACGGAAGCACACTCAAGACCACCATTCCCGTGGTGTCCACTAATATCCCACTGGCCGAAACAGGTTACCCAGCCAAGCTCAACATCCGTGGGGGTCTGGGGAATGAACTCCACTCCACCCACAGTAGTAGGAGTGACCTTGGACCTCGGTTTGTTCATCTGTAAAATGGAGACAGTGCCTGTTTCTACCTTTCCAAGTTACCATGGGGATCGATAACTTATCAGGGGATTGAGGGTGTATACATAAATCACTTAGCATATTGCCTCTCGAGGAGCAAGTGCTCGCCCCACGGGAGCTGTTCTCCATCATCCTAGTGCTAGAGTCAATCACCCTGGATTTGAAGCCAGTGATGGTGTCACCAATTCTCCAAGGGCAAATACTCCCACCCCTACGTCATTCCCACAGGACTTGGGAAAATAACTTGTGTCACTCCCCTGGTCCCAACCGGATTCTGCTGCTCACATGTCCTGAGCCTGCAGCAGCTTGGCCAGCGGGCTCAGGGCCCCATTGGTTGCCGCGAAGGTTGTCATGGCCTCAATTAACCACGTGCTGTGCCAGCAGTGGAGGATTTAGAGCGCAAGACCTCCCGTGGTCCCTGCCTTGACCTTACAGAGGCTGCCTGATTCTCTAGTGCTTTGCCTTGTCATCTGGCCCCAGCATCTGGGCCACCTGGAATGGTAGGGGAAGCTGGCATCCTGGATCCGCATGTCACCTGGACCATTTCCTCACTGGCTGACTGAGAGCAGGTCAAGCACCCTGCCCAGAGTTCCCTCTGAAGGCTTAAGAGAGCCCTTCCTTGCCCAAACCCCACTGGACTGGGTCAGGCCCATTTCCGTCTCCCCTGATGCACAGCACATCCCTCATGGCTCTTAGCACAGCTGGGACTCCGTGGTTACTGCACACATGTTCAAATTCTGCCTCTTGTGTCCGAAGAGGAGCCCATCGAGGTCAGGTGACCCAGTCCATCTTGTCACTCCTGGATCCCAGTGCCCAATGCAGAGCCCAGCACACAATAGGACCTCAACGAACATGTGGCCTGCAGGCCTGGACCCATTTGCTGACCCCTAGCCAGGCATCATTTGGATGCCAGGAACACAAGCCCCACACACTGAAATAAGGAACAAGGGGCCTGGGGGTGAGAGGGGCGGTTATTAGCAGAGCCCAGAAAGTGGAGGGACTTGAGCTTGGTACCAGACAGCAAGCCTGCTGCCTGCCTGCTCTCGGGGCTTCTGCTGCTTCTCCTCTCTCTCTCTCTCCATGGCCTGGCCTTGATCCCACACCACCTTACACACCAACAGGGGCCAGCCGGAGACTGCTTCAAACCAAATTCCCACTTCCCAGGAGAGAGACTCTGGTTGGCTCCAGCTTCCGGTGGCCGGGTGTCCCCCAAAGTTGTTGCTGCCGGGACTGCAACTAGAGCAGAGGGGACAGATCTCAAAAGGGGGTGAGCTTAACAGACCCCCCAAAAAGGTGGCATTCCCTCCCTCAGCGTCAGTTCCCTCCTTTGCAGAATGAGAATAACCATAGCATCCCCTGGAGTCGTGAATGTCAAGTGCTCTAGCAGACGACAGTTGCTATTGTCACAGAAGCCGGTCCATGTGGCATCACGCTCTGTGCCAAGGACTGTGCTGGGACCTTCCTCTGCATGGTGTGACTGAGTCTCCAAAACAATCCCTTAGGTTTGGGGCCTCAGTCGCTGCCACTTGATAGAGGAGAAAACTAGGGAACAGAGAGGGTAAGTGACTTACCCAAGGCCACAAAGTACTGGGATTCCGAAGTGGCTCTCTCTACCTCCACAGGCAGCATTTTTACACGCTGCTCCCCTTTGCTAAGGGCGTCCTGAGGTGGGAGCTGCCCCTAGGGAAGGGCAGACCAGAGAGCACTTTGCAAACTTCAAGGGTCATCTGTGTCACATCTTGCTGAAGACTCCTCACACGGACAGGAAATAACTGCTGTGGGGTTTCCCCAGGCATGTGGGTGTGACCCCCGTGGTGCTTCCCAGGTTTCTTTCAGGTCTGTGGCTCCCCTCCCAGGGGCTGCCTTGCCACGGACGCCTGGGCAGAATGCATGCTCAAAAAGTACCCATTTCTCAGAGTAACACAATCTTCTCACCCAGATCCATGAATGTCGGCTCACTCCCAAACATTCCATCTGCAGGGACCACAGCCGACATGCCAGTCCTAGGGCCCGAATGTCCCCACCACCGAAAGATGCCACCTGGGAGGCCGGGTTTCTGACCCAGAGACCCCTGGAGAGGTGCTGGCTTTTCTTTTTCTTGTTTCATTGATCCAAAGACAACCACTTTTCTCCGCTGACAGCCCGCACCAGGGAGGGCGAATTGCGAGAGAAAAAAGGAGCGGACATAGGAGGGGACCACGTGCAAACTGTGCGGTGCACACCTCCTTCCCTGGCTGTGACGCTGAGAACCCAGAGCTTGGCTGAGCTCCAGCCTCATTCCCAGGGCCCTCCACCTGCCCTCCTGGCTGGAGAACAGGCCCACCCAGCTGAGTGTCAGGGCTCATCATCCCCCATGTCCCCTGGAGCCTCAGAGACCTCGGCCCCAGGGTGCTGGAATTGGCAAGAAAACAGAGCACAGGCGGTAACAGGACCAGATCCCTCCTCGGGCCGCACTATGCACAAGTCCCGCCCTATGCACAAGTCCCGCCAGCATCCCCTTGTGCGCACACAGTATGCGCACACAGTATACGCACACCTCTGCATGTGGAAGCAGGTGTGTATCTAGCACGCCTCCGATGTGTGCATGCCCATGCTTGGGTGTCTGGAGTGCACACGCAAGTGAACGCATGGGCATGGGTGTGTCTGTATGCATGCACACAAAGCTGCCTTCAAAATCTACGTGCTCTCGTGGGCTCGAGGCACGGGCCTCTGACAATGAACATGCTTGTCGGCCT